>NC_057805.1:360361654-361015698 GCF_018294505.1 Triticum aestivum
CAGGGCTCAAACAACTCCTACTCATGCTAGTGGGTTTCATCTAATTACTGTGGCAACGATAGGTCATGCAGAGGATAAGGGGTTCAACTACCGCAGCATGTAACAGTTGAATCGTTGTTGTCCTAATGTAGTAAAAGAGAGCAGGAGCGAGAGAGTGGGATTGTATCGGAATGAACAAGGGGGTTATGCTTGCCTGGCACTTCTGAAGATATTATAGTTCTTCATCGGTGTCATCGAACTCATCGTCGGAATCACGGCTATCGAGAGGGGACAATCACCGGCAAACAAAGAAGAACACAATCAATGCAATGCACAATATGATGCATGATCATGACATGGCAATATGACGTGATTTGGCCTAATGTAACTAGCAACAGAAAGGTTTGGGTTGATTTGAACTCAAGGTTCAAATTCAAATTCAAACTATGAATTCAAATAGTGCATTATCATGTTTTCACCTATACAGCAGGTATAACTTAGTTTGACATGCATGGAAATGATAGAGATGGATAGATTGCATTTTTCTGATCATTTTTCATATATAAATTATTTCATTCTGAGCTACGGTTGATTTTATATGATTTTTAGAAGTTAGGGCATTTTCTGGAATTTTCTTAATTATTTCAAAACCAGAAAATGATTAACTGCGTCAGCATTAGGTCATGCTGACCTCAGCAGGTCAACGGACCCGTTCCAGGTCAAACCTGACCAGTGGGGTTCACTGGTCAGTGAGACAGTCACTAATCCCGCGTTGACTAGTACTTTGACCTGCTGCGGGGCCCATTGTCAGTGGCTAAGGGCGGCTGAGCTGGCAGGGATTAGCGCTAATGACTGCGCCACGTCGGTCCTCGCCGGAGTTTCGCCGGCGACAACCAAAACTGCGGCGGCAACTCGCCGGACTTGAGCTACAGACGGCGGTTGAACGTGCGGGAACCACCAGGAGGTAGCCCACGCTCTTCCGCATCCAGGGGAGGTGTCAGAAGGTCGCGGGGTGGCCTGGTTCGCCGGCGGCGAGCACTTGGGCGGCCGCCGGAGCTCGGGTGGGTGCGGGGGTTAGCGCTGCGGCTTGCAAACAAACGGGCTATCGCGCTAGAGTTGCTCTACGGAACGTCGCGAGTGCAACGGAGGCACGCGCGGGGCCATTTGGTCGCCGGAGCCACGACGGCGACGAGCTCATGCGGCGGCGAGCTTCGGGCACGGTGGCTAGTCTAGCTAAAGCTCGCAATCGAGCCTGGGAGTAGGGGGAAACGGTTCAGGGGCTCACAGTGATCTCAGGGGAGGACTCAGCGGGCTCGGGGACGCTCTGGTCGAGGCGAATCGACACCGGCGATCTCCGGCCAGAGGCGGCGGGGACAAGCTCGATGGCGACGCTTCCGGGCATCGGGGCTTGCTTCCTTCGTCGAGGAGACGTAGGAGACGATGGCGGTTCCTCTGGATATCCTAGCTAGGCGAGGGGGGGCTCGGTGGCCACGGCAACGGCGACGGTGGCGACGGCTCCGTTCGGTGGTGCTGTGGGGAGAGAGACAGAGGGCGAGGGAGAGAGCAGAGAGTGAGGGAGAGGAGCGAGGAGCTTTGGGGCGTCGTCGTGGCATCGCCAGGAGGGGCCGGGGAAGCAGGAGGTGGCGCGGGCGCGTGCTCGGCGGCGGTGCGCTGTCCCCCTCCTCTGCCTACTGGCAAAGGTGGGTGGTGACTGGCATGGGCCAGGTGGGCCGGCCCAGTCCAGGTAAGCGCCAGGTAATACTCCTTTCTCTCTCTTTCCTTTAATTGTTTCTGTTTTCTATTTATTTGATCTATTTTGAATTAGTAAAAATACTAACTCATTTTGTAAAATCCTGATAAAAATTGTGGGCACTTTTGAAAATATTTCCAACAGCCCTCAACTAGTTTCAGAATTATTAGAGCATTTAAAATATTTATAGGATTTAAATGCCCCAATTCAAATACAATATGAGTTAATTCAAAAATCCAAAAATGACCTAGAAATATGTTTATCATTTTTGGCAGAGGTTTTTACCTTTATCGAAAATCATGAACTTTTCTAAAGGGCATTTGGGTTCATTGAAAATGTTTTTAAGTTGAACCTAGTTGAGTTCTTTTGGGTGCTAGGGATTGATCACCCCTATTTCAAGTTTAAGCAAAATTTAAACATGATGCATGAGGAACAAGCAAAAGTCAAACAAGGGCTGATCTGGGGCTGTGACAGCAGACCCGTAACTCATGGCTGCGAGTTGAATGGTGCGATCTGGAGTGCCACCGTAACCACCATAGAAACTGTAGGTGTGTCTCCCGATAAGAATTTCAGCTGTCAGATAAACATGGGCGACCTATTCCATGATTCGTCCTCCAATTGGAACCTGGAAGACTTGATATATTGGCATTTCTCCGTTGGGGTAGAGGCTACGCCATAGGTCGCAGAGTAGGGAGGTGAAACTGAGAGGTGCAGGGGCAGCGTTGAACTCAATGGGGACGATAGCCATCTATACCCACTGAATTAACGATTAGGAAAAAGGAAATAAATCTATATGCATGCTATGCAACAACCAAATGTGGCAACCAACTACAACAAACAAACTGGGCTCTATACTACCGGTTGCATATGCTCGCGCGGTCTAGGGCGTCCTACAGCCATACCTACCAAAGCCTGTGGCACCCCAGCTTAGAGGAACCGGAACACCCCGTATTCCAGCCCAGAGATCAAGTCTTCAGGAATACGGCACAACTTGGCATAGAACAAATCAACTCCTTATTACAATGATATGGATACACAGGTTAGATCGGCACGGCGACACTACGCCTGCTAAGGTAGATCTATACTAGCAGGGGAACAACTCGTAGCAGCGGAATAATGACGATGGTGGTGAACTCCACTCCATAGGGACTCTGGCTGGAACGCATCCTAGCGCGCAACTCGGAATCCTTCACAAGCAATCAGCCACAACATTACCTGCAATCTGGCATGACACGCCAGGTGAGTACTTTGAATGTACTCGCAAGCTCACACCAACCAAAGCAATCAAACCCATGTCGAAGGTTAATTCATAACCACCAACGATACACTTACCAATGTAGACCTCATATGATCGGACCAACCAAGCTTGGTATTATCAATACTGTAGTGATCATCACATGACCGCAAGGAGCTTGATCTTTACCCGTGATCATCGCATGAACTCATGCCAATCAAACATAGTGATCCTCACTCGATCACTTAAAGATCAACCAACTTCTCTCTTCGTCAAACCGGGGTTGTTTATTAGCAAGATTATTATTACCGTTGACCCAAAGTGTGACCTACTACGAACTATGTCCATGCCGATGGCGCGACTATCGATAGATTATACACTCTACAGAGGTTAGTACATGGTACCCACACCACGGAACTCATGGCCTCGTGCTCCCATTCGGGTGGACCAACGACATTTCGACAAAACCAATCTATTGCATGACACTCTCCCGGCCACTCCGACAAAATCCCCTTTGGGCTAAGTCCTGGGTGGCCCCTATGTCACCACGTGACATCCGCCACCTTCGTGGCAAAAACAAAAATATAACGTCCCACACGGGGACAATGGATCCATACAACATGGGCACAAAGGTTAGCGTTGCCTACCAGGCCAGGGTAGCACGCGCACATAACCTTCCCTAGTTGGAAGAACCGGCAAGAGGCATGACAATAGACCGAATTAGGCATCCCCATCCAGGCAAGTATGGTTGCACTGGTGAGCTCGATTCGATGTCAGCATGACCCAGCCAACAGTTGTTCAAGTTCGATTAACATCAGATTCAACTTGAATGATAATGAGCCAAGTCATAATAAAATAGCATTACAAAATGCATATAAACATGATATCAACCTGAGCATGGATGGTTAATGTAACCATTTAGCATACGAATCAACATTAAAATGAATCATGTAGTCTACTTGATGCAAAAGAGCATGGCATAGTGATGATCATGCAAATCACAGGTACTTTTCATAACAGACGATAATAATGCATCGGAGCACATCACTATCACTAGCATGACATAAATACAAGAATGACATACGACAATAATGATACTAACAAATAATCATATAACCAACAGGATGCACATAAGCATAGCATGATGATCAGCATGGTTCCACATGCATAACCAAAATAACAATAGCGGTATTAAATGAGAAAACAATCATTAAATATTCAAGTGGAAACCACGACTATTGCAAGACCATCATGCAAGTGGCTGGGGTGGCTTGCCTGGGTATGAAGGAATCTCCGGGAAGAAGTGTGATGAACTCGCGGGAAGATCCGCCGGAAAAGTTTCTCTCCCGGCAGGGGTGAATAGATGGCAAGGGAAAAATGGTCATTTTCAGTATGTAACAACATAGGAAAATGATACCAATAGCACGGGCTCGACGAATAGAAAACATGGGCTTTCAAATCAGGTGAATTGGAGTTATGGTTAAAAAGATACGACTGTTCGTTCGTTAGCAGAAAAAGAAATAAAAATTGTGCTTTTCTGCGCTTAACTGACGAAAGTCCGTTATTTAACAAATTCGGCTGGCGTGGTTTAAATAGAAAGCGCCTTTCAGGAGAATGCGTCTTCAGAACTGAGAAAGCGCATTTGCACCCGAGGCCGCAGCGAAGTACGCTTTCACTAGACAGAAAGCGTAATCCGCGCGAGTACGCTTCCACTTGAACGGGCGGGCCCGGTGCTTCTGAGACTGAAAAGAGGGACCCGCCTCGTCCTCTCTCTCTTCCCTATCCTCCTTCTTCTAGCCCACGACGGGGGAGCAGAGAGAGCCACGGCCGGGCGTGCGCCGGCGATCCCCGATGGCACATGTCGTCTCCAGCCGAGGTCCGGCCACCGTTGAGATCGGAAGGATGGGTCGCACCTGCCTAGCCTGGGTACAGACGCCGAGGAAGGCCAGGGCTGCGGCGGCTTAGAGGTCCTAGCCGGGCGCGCGCCGGCGCCCCCCGGTGGCTCAGGCCACCCCTGGTGGAGCTTAGACCACCAGCGGGCTCGGGAGGATGCCGCGCATCTGTCCCGGTGATGCACGGACGACGAGGAGGCCCAGAGCGATGGCTGCTAGGAGGGCGGCGGACGAGGCCATCGGCCAGAGTTGATGGCGAGGCTACGAGCGTCCCGGTGTTGGGGTACACAAACAGGGGTGTATGTTTTCCCCTGACTTGTGCACGGACAGCAAACCTCCGACCCGGCAACTTGCAACAACCAAGACGATATCAAGCTGAAGAAGTAGCTCTTTGAGAGATCAGAGGGCAGATCAAGAAGACCAAGTCAAGCCAAAGGAAGCAAGGCGCCAATAAGGAAAAACCTCCCTTGCCGGGCAGGTGAGCCTAGCGGGGTCGAGGTTTCCCCAAAGACGAAGCCTCAAGACTGCCCCGGCAAGCTTGCCGGGGATGCCAAGGGCAGACAACCCCTCCAAGGCTCCACCACTCCACCTCACAGCGACACAAGTAATCAACCAGTGCGGTGTCGAGCCCCCAAGTGACTAGGTGGCCGTTTTTTTGACACATGGCAGCCACTTCCGGAGGAAATCACCTCCAAATGACACCCGTCAAGAGACGTGTCATGCAGGCAGGAGAGAAGCTGGCCGAACTGCCCGGCAAGGCTTGTCGGGCATGCCATGATGTGACACTAAGCGGCGCATTTAATGTGTTCTGCCCTATTTGTAGAGTTAGGTATGAGAGCACTATTTGCTATCTATCAGTGCACAATGACTGATTTGCCATTGTGCTGACCCCTTGATTTATAAAAGGAGGGCCATGGCAACCATAGAAAGGATTCGGACCCTTGTACACTCATACGCGCGTAGCTGCTCTCGCCCCAAGGCAACCCGGCTGAGCTAGAGCGCTGCGTCTCCACCACGGTCCTCCCATCAATCCACCAAAGCAGGAGTAGGGTTTTACGCCTCACGACGGTCCGAACCTGGGTAAAACTGCCCGTGTGATCTCTGTCGTGCTGTGCTACGTTCTCTGCTCTTTGTGCAGTGTGCTCACCCCCTGCCGAACCACAAGGGGCTGATGGCCCCATAGGTGGTCGTGGTTTCCCACGACATCTTTGGCGCGCCGGGTAGGGGGAAGCGCTTGCGCGAACCCAAAGCGTATGCAGCGCGTCATGTTCATCATCATCTTTTTATCGATGGCTTCGTCATCCGTGACACCCAATGAGAGGCGGGGTATGATGGGAACGGAGAGGGGGAGTGATATCGCTTCCCCCACATCCTGTTCGATCTCCATCGCTTCCCTCCGCCACAGCTGCTACAGCGGCAAGAGTCAATAATGACGGCGGCCAGCCAACCCAACGGGTCGGGCGGCGTGGTCGCCATGCAAGACCTGTCCGGGGGAGAGGAACAAAGTGCATAAGTACAAGGTTTCTCTTTCCGCCACTCTCACTTATAGACAATCTAGCCACTCTGGGTTCCAGCATCATCAATGTCGATGAGTACCATGCGAAACTCGGTTCAGCATTTACCCTATTTAGGGAAACCCTGAGTGGAGCGCTGGTGCGAATCCATTAATCGATGCCCAGCAAGTGCGCTTCGGCAAGGCCATTCGCATTAGCGTGACTTCTATGCCAGCCGCCACCAGATTGTCTAGAAAGTATGGAGAGGAGGAGAGAGAAACCGGTCGTACCTTACACCGCGTCCTGGCGCCCGCAAGATACATATGTTTTCTATTGGCCCCTGCCGGGAGCCCGAGAACTACGCGCACGACATCCATTTTCCCTGAAGCATGCGAACGCGACAAGCGCTCGCAGCTGAAAGGAATGGGAGGAAGCGAGGACAAAAGCTAAGTCCATGCAGTCATTACTCCCTTATGGATTTAAGATTTCGCATTTGTTTATCCCTTGAGTATCGGAGTGTTCGTATGAGGAAATCCTTCATGCGATGGCACCTTGCTAGTTCTCTGTCTGCACCCTTGTTCTGTTCCGAGCCTGCTCACAAAATGAGTGGCTGCGTCAAGAACTACCAAGGAAAAACCTGCGGGGACGTATCCACACCAAGATGAATGCTAAGGGCCTGACCCTTATGACAATCGCGGCAATATGATACCGGCAAGCAACCGAAACATACATAGGGACTAATCATACAAACACTGACAGAATAGCACGATGGAGAGGACAGTTTAGTGTCGAGCCTGGTGACCTCGTGACGCCGTTGGGATGGAAAGGACCTTGTCGGCGAAGGGGGCAGCTTTCTCTTCGGCGGCAAAAATGTCTGCACCCTCCGGCGGCTTCTTGAAGCCATCAGCGAGGTTGAGGTCCGGATGGCGGCAGGCGATGTTGCTCGGAAGCATGAGGAGGGCGTTGTGGGCAAGCTTCCAGGATTCAGTCATGAAGCGACCGACCCTTCCCTCTTCATGCACCTTCAGCTTGTCGATCAGCTCGTTGAAGAAGACCCCTAGCTTGACGCTAGGGACCTCTTGCTTGCTGACCGAGAAGATTGGCCCTTCCATTCCCATCGCTGCAGTTTGGGCAGTGAGATGCTCGGCAATGTCAATCAAGCTCTTGATCCAGAGGTTGACCTGCTCAGAATGATTCGCTAGCTTGTCCTCTGCATCCTTTCGAAGACGCCTTGCGGTATCCAGGTCCTTTGTCAGCTGCTGCTCACGGGCCCCGCTGGATTCTACCGAGCTCTCCAAGGTGCCCATCCTGGCCTTCAGATCTTCAATGGTGCTATTGGCAGCCTCAAGGCCTTGGCTCTTGGAGGAGAGCTGCGGTTGTATATCCTTCAGAAGGGTCTCTGCTTTCTGCGACTCCTCCTTGAGGGTCGTGACCTCCTTGGCGCTCCCATCAAGCTCTTTGGTCAACTTGGCCACCTGTTGGTCAAGGTTGGTCTTAGCAGTGGATATAGCGGCAAGGTTATCGGCGAGCTTCTTCAGTTGGGTAGCAGAATCAGCAGTGAGGGCGGCCCTGTGCTTGTCCTCTAGCTCCTTGGTGCGCTGCTGCACGAGGGCTTCCAGATTGTCATCCTTGGCGCGGAGGGTGGCCTCGAGCCTCTCCTCCTGAGAAGAGACATTCTGCTCCTTGGTGTCCAGAAGCGCCTTGTGCTCCGCCATGCGAGCCTCCCGGGCAATAACATCCTCCCTCACCATCGAGATGTTCTCCTGCTGCTTCATCAGGACCTGGAACTGCTTTCCATGCCAGTCACGCAGCTTGTTGCCTTTTTCCCTCAGCTGCTGGTCCACCTTGTTGGCGGACTTGCGCTGCTCCTTGAGCACCTGCCATTCTGGCTATGCCGGCCCTGCATCTCCTTAATGCCTGTCGCCATGGACTCCAGGAAAGATAAGTTGTCGGGTGGTAGGTGCGACATATGCCAATGGGTGGCTTATCATTGTGGGAGCCAGTAAAACATGCTGGTGCCTGGAAACGGGATGAGGCAAAGACATGCACGCCGGCGGATCTTACCCAGGTTCGGGGCTCTCCGTGGAGATAACACCCCTAGTCCTGCTCTGCGGGGTCTCCGCATGATCACTAGATCAATACAAGTCGCTACAAGTGCTCCTTGAGCTGTTTGGCTAGAGGAAGAAGAAAGGCAAGGCTAGCTCTCCTTTTCTCTCTATGTGGTGTGTGGAATTCTATGAGATCAACCCTTTGCATGGGTGTCCCGGGGGGTTTATATAGGCCTACCCCCCAGGGGTACAATGGTAATCCGGCTGGGCGCGGGTCCCAGCCGTCAGTGTCTATGCTCGTCGGCTTCTCCACCGGTCATTGGGGCCCGCCGACCGGTGGGTCCCGCCGGCTGCCGGCCTCTTGGCCGGCAGGCCGGCCCCACTGCTTGGGGGCTTTGTCGGCGGCTGGTTACTGTTGCCTCGCCTCTGATGACGAGGGCTTTGTCGAGGTAAGCGTGGCTACAGTGTCACCGCCTTGCGAGCTCTCACTGTAGCCTTACCTCGTCTTGTCTCCTTAATGGGGCGCATGCTTCGAGGGAGGGAGGTAGCCGGCTATTAGGAGCCAGCCACATCCCTGGCCGACTAGAGGAGGCCAGGCCGTCTTCAGATGTCTCTCTGGCAAAGGGGCCCGCCGCCCACGGGCCGTACTGGCACCTGTTGTGGGTGACATCGAGGCCAACATGGCTACAGTGGCGCGCCGGACGGGGGATGGCTGGCCCGTACGGCGCCCTGTGGCCATGCCTGTTCCGGGATTCGGGGGTAGTGGGCCGTACTGCGGCCACACCCCATCCTATCGCTGTTACGTGGGTACAGTCTTAGTAGGTGCAGTCTTGGCCGGCTTTCTTCATGGCCGGCTTCTGGGAGTCGGCTTTCTTCATGGCCGGCTTCTCGGAGTCGGTCCTCTTGGGGCCGGCTCCCTGGAGTCGGCTATCTCGTATCTTTCTTGGGGGAGGTTTCTGAGGTTGGGTCGCCTTCTAGGAGTCGGCCCTGAGGATAGCCGGCCGGGGGAAGGCGGCCCTATGCTTTGTATTCTTGAAGGCCTGAACGGCCTGATAATTTTTCGAAGAGCCAGCGGGAGTCGGTTAGGCTACCCGTGGCCATTTACTCCGACAGTAGTCCCCGAAGCTGGTTGGGCTTCGAGGCTGAGAGGAGGTCGAGAAGCTCGATCAGCTTCTTATCTTGACGAGCCAGCAGCTGGGAGCCGGCTTCGGTTGGGCGCGCCGTCTTGGCGAAATTTTTAAAGTCGGAAGGCGGGAGTCTGTTGGCGCGTGCACCGGGCCGCGGGCCAGCCGCTCGCCGCCTGCGAACGACGTGGCGTCCCTTGGCTGAAAAGAGCCTGCCAACCCACGCGCGTGACAAGACGTCGCCGCGGGCTGAGGGCCCACCAATCCTATGCCTAGGCCCAGGCGCGGATTCTTTGCGGCCCAAAGCCGTCTGCACGTCTTCTGGCGGCGGTTTCCGCACGCCGTTAGGGCACAATAATCACGGGACGTGGGGGAGTGGGCGCAGTTAATCCCACGTTCCTCCCCACGCCTCGCCTCCTCGGCTTCGCCGCACGAGGCTATAAGTAAGGGGAGGAGGGGGAAACGGCAGACACTCGCACGCTCCTCTCCTCTCCGCCATCTTCTTCGTCCTGCTTTCCCTTGCAGCAGCGCCTCGCCGCCGTGCCGTCCCACCATTCTTCACTCCGCCCCGCAGATCTGCCGCCACAGGGCCGTGCTTTCTTCGCCGCCGCACTCTTCCTCGCTAGCTTCTCGCCACCATGCAGTACGGCGGGGACTGGGACGGCTCCAACATCCACACGGACCACATCGAATTCCTTCGCAAGACGCGGCGATTGCCCGGCGCGGACCAGGTGCGGGTCCGCCTCGCGCCTGCAAAGGAGATCACGCCGGAGCCGGAGGAAGGCGAGTGGGTAGTCTTCCGCTCGCATTTCCTGCGTGGCATCGGCTTGCCGGCGAGCGCTTTCTTCCGCTCCTTCCTCGACTTCTATCAACTCCAGCAGCACCAGCTCACCCCGAACACGGTGGTGCTGCTGTCCGCCTTCGTCACCTTGTGCGAAGGCTTCCTTGGCGTTCTCCCCACCCTCGAGCTCTGGGGGGAGTTCTTCCTATCTAAGCTGGGCACCCGCATGCAGGGCGTGCTGGCCCAGAGCGGCGCCTTCATCACGATGCGGAGGCCGGCGGCCGACAACCCCTTCCCCATCATCACGTTAATCCAGTCGGTGAAGCGCTGGCAGAAGTCATATTTCTACGTGAAGAACATCGCCCCACAAAGCGACTACGTCAACTTGCCGGCTTACGTAGCCAGCCCGCCGGCTGGGAGGCGGCCCCACTGGTCCTATCGGGCCGCGGCGCTGACGCCGGCTGGAGCCGCGGCCGTCGCCCGACTCCGGGTGATGATCCAGTCGGAGGGCCTGACTGGGTCCGACTTGCTGGCCGCCTTCGTCGTGCGCCGGGTGCTTCCGCTTCAGAGCCGCCCTCACCTGATCTGTCAGATGAGCGGCCAGCTCGATCCGAGTCGGATGTGCACCAAGGACATGCCGCACGACGAGGTGGCCCACATGGTGAATTACCTTGCGAACTGTAAGCTCTCCGTAGAGTGGCGGTTTGGCAAGGAGCCATATTCCCGTGCACATCCTCCGCCCACGGTATCTTTTCCTTTTCCTTTTCTTTTCTTAGTTTTGTTGCCGAATTCCTTCTGGCCGTCTCTGACCAGTCGGCACGCCTTGGCAGAGCCTTCTCCTTTGACCTGCAGCCGGGTCGGAGGCGGAGCGCCGATTCCTCCCCGACCGGGCGGAGCATGATCTGGAGGACCACGACTTGGGGGCGGCCGCCATGGAGGACAACACCGAGGCGGGTGGCGGCGAAGTCGGCGGCGAAGCAGGCGGCTCCGAGCTTAGAGCCAGTTTTGACGACTGGCCGGACAACGACGAGGCGGAAGTCGTCCCATGCCGCCAGCCGGCGTCTGGCCACGGCGCGGGTTCCTCCGTCGCGCCGCCTGCTCGGGGCGGCGGGCAGAAGCGTCGTGCCGCGTCGGGCTTGTTCGGGAGCCGGCCAAAGAAGCCCAAGGGTGGGGCGGCGGCGACCAGGCGGGATGAGGCGGCCGCGAAGGCCGCCCGCTTCCGCAAGGTGGTGAAGCAGCCACAGATGGTGTCGGCGTAAGTGTATATTCCTTTGTACATTCTTTCTTCTTTTCTTGGTGATTTCTGAATCCTTGCCCTTTTCTCAAAAAAATCAGGGCTCCGCTTTCGCTCGAGCGGGTTGCTGCCGCCTCCGTCGTTGGATCGCCAGGAGGATCCGGGAGCACCCGTCGCGTGGACCCCCGCGCCGAGCTTCAGGCGGCGACGGAGCAAAACGCGCAGGAGGCGCGGGAGGAGCGGGAGGCGGAGGAGTTGAGGGCGGCTGCCGCCAAGGCGGCACAGGAGGAGGAGGCGGCGAAGGCGCGCGCCGACGCAGCGGCTAAGGCCCAACCGGAGGCTGCGGCCGCGGCAACAGCGAAGGGGGCCTTGCTCGTCACCCCTCTGCGCGTCGCGGCGCCTGAGGCCCCAGAGCCCCCGCCAGAGGAAGCCGGCGGCGACCAGCCGGGATTGGAGAGGGAGGACGACGTCGTCGTCCCGGAGAGGGAGGCGGCACCGGCCCCGCTGACTGGGGCGGCTCAAGGCGGCCGGCCTAACGTGCCGCCTGCGCAATCGGCTGGGGGCGAGCCGGCTGCGAGGACGGACCTGGTGGTCCTGTCGCCATCGCGCCAGCGCACGGGGAAGGCCGCATCGGACCCGCAGAAAGCCGCGGGCCTTAGTTCGTCGGCCCAAGACATGGAGGCGGCTAGCGCCAGCTCGGGGTGGACGCCGGGTGGAGGGACGGCTGGGGTGAACGTGGTAGCGCAGGACGTCCGAAACCGGCTTCAGTCCCAGGCTGCGGTGCTGAGGAAATACAATGACGAGTTCCTTGCGACGCGGGCGGCCATTCGGGTTAGTTTTCCTATTTTTTCTTTTTTGATCTTGGTTTCTTCCGTGGGGGCGCGTCAACGCACCCACTGGGTGTAGTCCCCGAGCTCCGAGTCGGCTGCGGAGCAGGCGGCTTGGAACTTCTTAGCGGGCTTTGTTTTGCTATCTTGTTCTCATTCGCTCCTCTGCCTGTCTTGTAGGACTACCACAACCTCCGCGCGGCTGCCTTCAACTCCCAGGCTTGGGAGCTGACCCAGAAGAATGCTGACCTATCTGAGAGCCGGGGTAAGTGCTTCGTCTTTTATCTCACGTGGGGGCGCGTCAGTGCACCCACTGGGTGTAGTCCCCGAGATTCGGGCCGACTGTTGAGCAGTCGGGTCGGATCTTCCTTGACGACTTCTTCCTTATTGCTTCTTTCTTTTTTGCCATCCCTGCAGCGGCCAACGCCGGTCTGAGGGAGCAGCTGGGTGGGGCTCAAGCCACCCTCCGTGCTAAGGAGGCTGAGTTTGTCGCCTTGGCACAGGAGCGTGACCGCCTGGCCAAGAGGTTGGCCGACCAGGAGAAGAGCCACAAGGCGGCCCTGAAGACGGTGCAGGACAGCGAGGCCGCCCTCCAAGCTGAGTATGAGATAGAGGCGGCCAGCTGGGCCGAAGCGAAGCAGACGCTGATCAACGGCTATGGCTAGATCGAAGACTTGGTTGACAGTAGGCCGCCTTCTTCTTCGTCCTTGCTTGCCGCTTGCCGTTTGGCACATTTTCTGACTTGGTGTTTTTCTCTTCTTTCTCTTTCTTTCTTACGCAGAGTACTTCCCTGGCTACTCTACCACCGCCAACCAGGTCGTCGAGGCCCACCGCGAGGCACGAAGGCAGGCTGGCGCCGAGATCGCGCCGAACGCTCGCCGGTCGCTGGAGGAGCAGCTCTTGGCGATTCAGGCCCGCCTCCGGCCGGCTCACCGCATGCTCCGCCGGCTTCAGCGTGTTGGGGCGCAGGTGTTGGCCACTCTCTGGCCTGGTGAGGTGATTCCCCGCACCCCCAGTCAGACTGCCGACTGGCTGGAGGTGGCGGTCGGCCGCTTCGAGGCCTGGAAGGCTTCTGCGGCTCGGTCCAGTGCCAGGCGGGCGCTGGAGTTCGCCAAGGCCTGGTATCCCGAGCTGAGTCTGGACTAGCTGGCCACCTAGCGGCAGGAGGCCGACACGGAGCTGGAGCCGGCGCGGCCGGCTATCATCCAGCGGGCTTCGGCGATTGCCGACTACACCGACACCAGCGCCTTCGCTCCTGAGGTGGACGACAACGGCGTTTCCCAGCCGGAGGAGTGGTTCGGGCTGAACCGGGCAGACGGCGAGGACTCGGCGGAGGAGATCGACTCCAGCGACGACGGCGAGGAGGAGGAGGAGGGTGAAGACGCCGCGCCAGATGGTGGAGCGGCCGGTCAGCCTCAGCTTGACCGTGCCTCCAGCAACAACGCACGCGCGGGTGCACCGCCTGCAGCCGGCG
Source organism: Triticum aestivum (assembly GCF_018294505.1). Lineage (NCBI taxonomy): Eukaryota > Viridiplantae > Streptophyta > Magnoliopsida > Poales > Poaceae > Triticum > Triticum aestivum. The sequence goes on from NC_057805.1 coordinate 360,375,491, forward strand.
ATGATCAAGCCGAGACCCGCCAGCCGGCCACTCCTCCAGCCGGTGGCGCCATCTCCACCGACCAGCCCGGCTTCCCTGCTGCGCCCTTAGTCTAGTATGCTGCCTCTACTTTCCTGTTTCACCATTCTTGGAACAGTATTTGGTTAAGTTTGCACAATTCCACCCACTAGGGGTGTATTTGAACTATATTGACTGCCGGCCTGTTGGGGGCCTTATGTGTAAATATAATTATGCATGTGTTTGGCTTTCCCTTGTTCTTTGCTTTTCATCCTTCGGTTGTTTCCTTTGCCGCCCTCCCTTGGTTGCCGCCTTCCCAGCCGGACAGCTGCTCTGCAATCTGTGGCTGGGGAAGTGCTTGGGAGGGCAAGTACTCTAGCTTTGTTGGATTATAGCAAAGTGATTGGGAGGCCGGCCAGCCGGCTGTTTTGACAGCCGGTAGGCGTGGTTGGAGGCCGTCTTTGCATTATATAAGTTCGTTGGTCCTTAGCCGTTTTTCGTGTGGGCATCCTTTCTGCCTTTGGCTCTTGCCAGTCGGACAATCGGTTCTTCGAGCTGCGACTTTCGACAAGAGATTGCTCGGGTGCCGGCACACTACTTGTCTGACTTCAGGTAGAACTTTTAATATAACTTAAGGCGGCCAGTCCCCGGGCCGACTAGTCGAACCCGGTGCCGGACAAAAAACCAAATGTAATAATACATTCGTGAGTATGACACTCGTCATTCATAGATAAAGGAGGGCAGTTCCCGAGTGTGCCTCGGGGGCCCCGTTTGTCTCATATTTTAAAAAAAAGAACGGTAGCATGATACATACTGCTTTCAACTGTAAAATCTTCTCAGGAGGTTTGAATTCCATGGTCGCTCCGACTCCTTGCCGGAATCATCCCTCTTGCGTGCTCTTGGTTTTTGTGCGTCGATCAAGTAGTAGGAGTCGTTGCCTAGTGCCTTGCTAATGAAGAAAGGGCCTTCCCAAGGGGCCGAGAGCTTGTGCTGGCCGGCTGTTCGCTGGATCAGCCGAAGCACAAGGTCGCCCTCTTGGAAGGATCTTGGCTTGACCTTCCGGTTGTGGTAACGGCGCAAACCCTGCTGGTAGATGGCGGACCGGCTGAGTGCTAACAGCCGCATTCTTCTAGCAGGTCGACGCCGTCTTCTCGCGCTTCCTTGGCCTCCGCTTCCGTGTACATGGTGACCCGAGGCGAGTTGAACTCGATGTCAGTTGGGATGACGGCCTCGGCACCATATACAAGGAAGAACGGAGTGAAGCCGGTTGACTTGTTTGGGGTAGTACACAGACTCCATAGGACAGTCGGCAGCTCGTCGAGCCAGCAGCCGGCCGAGCGCTCCAGTGGTATGACCAGGCGGGGCTTGATGCCGGAGAGGATGAGGCCATTTGCTCGCTCGACCTGGCCGTTTGACTGCGGGTGGGCAACAGACGCTAAGTCCAGTCGGATGCCTTGTGTCGTGCAGAAACGTGCCAGTGCTCCTTTGGCAAAGTTTGTGCCATCGTCGGTGGTGATGCTGTGCGGCACGCCATACCGAGTAGTGATGTCGGCAATAAATGTCACGGCCGTCGGCCCGTTTAGCTTCTTGATCGGCTTCGCTTCGATCCACTTGGTAAATTTGTCCACGGTGACAAGCAGATGTGTCAAGCCGCCGCGGGCTGTCTTGAATGGGCCCACCATGTCCAGCCCCCAGACGGCAAAGGGCCAGGTGAGGGGGATGGTCTTGAGTGCGGAAGCCGGCAGGTGTTGTTTAGAACTGAAGACTTGGCATCCTTTGCAGCATTTGACTATTTCTTTGGCATCTTCCAAGGCAGTCGGCCAGAAGAAACCGTGGCGGAAGGCTTTGGCCACAAGTGATCTTGAGGCTGCGTGGTGGCCGCATTCGCCTTGGTGGATATCCTTGAGGATTGCTACACCCTTTTCTGGCTCGACGCAGCGCTGGAAGACCCCAGTGACGCTACGCTTGACAAGTTCTCTGTTTATTATTGCATATGCTCTGGCTCGGCGTTGCACTAGTCTTGCCGAGATCTCATCAATCGGCAGCTCTCTATTGACTAGGAAGTTGAGGATGGGCTGGGCCCATGATGGAGCTGTGACTTCTTCTACTGTTAGTACGGCCACTGTGACTCGGATGGGTGGGTTGGGTGGTGGAGAGTTGGAGTCGGCCACCGCTTATTGTGTCGCTGCAGTCCCCGGGCCGACTGCTGCAGTCCCCAGGCCGGGTTCTGAAGTCCCCGAGCCGGGTGCGGCTGCGGCCGTTCCCGGGCCGCTTGTCGAAGTCCCCGAGCCGCCTGCTGGGTTCCTCCATTCGGATCCGGCTGCATCGGGGGTGGGTGGTACGAAGATAGAGTCTGACTCTGGAGACGGCTTGATAGATGGTTTGAGGAGGTGCTGGAGAGAGACATCGGTTGGTATAGCCTGTCGGGTGGAGCCGATCTGTGCCAGGGCGTCTGCCTGGTCGTTTCGGCCCGTGGCACGTGAAGGAACTCGCACCCTTCGAAGTACCCACTGATCTGCTGGACGAGGAATCGATAGCTCGCCATGTTTGCATCCTTGGCGTCCCAGTCGCCAGATGGCTGCTGGACCACCAAGTCCGAGTCGCCATAACACAGGATCCGGCGTATGCCGAGCTCTTTGGCTAGCCGGAGCTCGTGTATGAGCGCCTCGTATTTAGCCACATTGTTCGAGGCGGCAAAGTGGATTTGCAGCGTGTATCTGAGCTTGTCGCCTTTGGGAGAGGTGAGGATAATGCCGGCTCCCAAGCCGGTGCGCATCTTGGACCCATCGGAGTGCATCCGCCAATGAGTAGAGTCGGGAGCCGGCGGTAGGTACTGGGTCTCGGCCCAGTCGACGAGGAAGTTGGCCAATGCTTGGGACTTGATGGCGGTGCGGGGCTGGTAGAAGATTGTGTAAGGTGCAAGCGCAATGGCCCATTTAGCCACCCGGCCGGATGCATGCCGGCTGCCTATGATCTCGGCAAGCGGGGCGGTGCATACGACCGTGATGGGATGCTCTTGAAAGTAGGGCTTCAGCTTCTTGGCAGCAAAGTACACTCCATAGCACATCTTCTGGTAGTGTGGGTAGTTTTGCTTTGAGCTGGACAGTACTTCGCTTAGATAATATACTGGCCTCTGGACTAGCTGGGCTCGGCCTTCTTCTGGGCGCTGGACCACGATGACTGTACTGACCACTCGGCTAGTTGCGGCAATGTAGAGGAGCATGGGCTCCTTCTCAGTCGGCGCCGCCAGGACAGGTGGAGTTGTCAGCATCTTCTTCAACTCATGGAAGGCTTGGTCTGCTTGGTCATTCCACTCGAAATGAGTGGATTTCTTCATGAGTCGGTACAGGGGGAGAGCCTTCTCTCCTAGCCGGCTGATAAAACGGTTTAGGGAGGCCAGGCACCCAGTGAACTTCTGCACGTCTCGCAACTTGGTGGGAATCTCCATTCTCTCAATGGCCTTGATGTTCACAGGGTTGCACTCAATGCCGCGTTCGGAGACCAGAAAGCCTAGAAGTTGGCCGGCTGGTACTCCGAACACGCATTTCTCGGGGTTGAGCTTGATCTGGAATCGGCGCAAGTTGGCAAATGTTTCTTTGAGGTCTTCCAGCAGGGTGACGCGCTTCTCTTTCTTCACCACAATATTGTCTACGTAGACGTGGGCATTTCTGCCGAGTTGCTTGAGGAGGCATTTCTGCATGCAATGCTGAAAAGTGGCACCGGCATTCCTCAAGCCGAATGTCATAGTCAGGTAACAGAAAGCTCTGAATGGTGTGATGAAGGCGGTCTTCAGGCGGTCTGCTGGGTCCAACTTAATCTGGTGGTATCCTGAGTAGGCATCCAAGAAACTCAACAGCTCGCATCCGGCTGTGGAGTCTATCACTTGATCAATCCATGGCAGAGCAAACGGATCTTTGGGGCAGGCCTTATTGAGGCTAGTGTAGTCTATACACATACGCCATTTGTTATTTTTCTTCAACACCAAGACTGGGTTGGCAAGCCACTCTGGAAAAAACACTTCCATAATAAAGCCGGCGGCAAGGAGCCGGGCTATCTCTTCTCCTACGATTCTTCTCTTCTCTTCTGACAGTCGGCGGAGAGGCTGCTTGACCGGCTTCGCGTCAGCTCGGACGTGTAACTTGTGCTCGGCGAAATCCTTCGGAATGCCCGGCATGTCCTTTGGGGACCATGCAAAGATATCCCGATTCTCACGGAGGAAGTCGACGAGCTCGCCTTCCTATTTACTGTCCAGGTTTGCACCAATGACTGCAAACCTCTCCGGGTTCTCCGGGTCCAGAGGTATCTTCTTCGTCTCCTTGGCCGGCTGGAAGGAGCCCTGCGCATCATATTCCTTGGGGTTGGGGGACAAGGCCGGCTGCTTGCCGGCTATGGCCACAACTCGCTCCAGCATCTTCTTCTCTTCCGCCACTACGAGGGACTCGGACAGCCGGCTGCTGGCTGCAGCGCACTCGATGGACTTCTTGTAGTCCCCGGCTATAGTGATGATCCCCTTCGAGCTCGGCATCTTCATCTTCAGGTAGGCATAGTGGGGCACAGCCATGAACTTGGCCAGAGCAGGTCGGCCAAGCAAGGCGTGGTAAGGGCTTTCCAGATCCACTACCTCGAACCAGATTGCTTCTCGGCGAAAGTGATCCTTGTCTCCGAAGAGGACATCCATCTTGATCTTGCCGATCGGGGAACAGGACAGGCCGGGTACGATGCCATCGAAAACGGTCCGGCTTGGCATGAGCTGCTTCGCCTTGAGGTTCAACTTCTCCATGGTGTCGCGGTACAGTATGTTGATACTGCTTCCGCCATCAATCAGAACGCGGGAGAATCGGGCAGCCCGCCTCTCTGTTGCAAGGGTGACATCCAACACCAATGCGTAGGAGCCAGGGGACGGCATCACCTCTGGGTGATCGGCCCGGCTCCAGTTGATAGGCCTTTCAGACCAATGCATGAACTCGGGGTTGCTGGAGGCGACTGCGTTGACCTCTTGGTGCTGTCGCCGCCGGCTGTGCTTGTCTTCAACCTGGCTTGTGAAGACGACGTAGGCGGCGTGCTCATCAGGGAACTCATCTTGAATGGCTCCGACTGCTGGTCGGGCAGGCAGCTGCTGGGGGGTGGAGGCGGCGGGCCGGGAGGCAGAGGCGGCACCAGCCCCTCGCCCTTGGAGATCTGGGTGAGCCAGTGGCACTTTCGGGTCCTGTGGTTGGACGGCTTTGCGCCGCTGTGGAACTTGCAGGGGGCATCGAGAGTCTGCTCGTAGGAGAAGGCCGGCTGCCAAGCCGGCCTGCCGCACTTCTTCTTGGGAGCGGGCCGCTCTTCAGGCTGCTCGTCTTCGACTGTGGCCACCTGCCGACTGGTGGTAGGCGGCATAGGGGCCTTGCGCTTGTGGTCGTTCTGGTAGGGGCGCCGATTGGAGTCGCCGGCCGGCGTCTTAGGGGCCGGAGCGAGCACCTTCCCAGAGGCGTCCACTCGGAGCTCGGTCTTCATCGAGGAGTCGGCTGTGGCGTAATTGTCTGCAATGACCAGCAGCTCGTTGAGGGTAGCCGGCTGATCGTAGAGGAGTCGGTGCTTGAGGAGGGTACCCTCTCGGCACCCGGCGGTGAAGTATTCGATGGCCTGCACCTCGTGCACCCCCTCGCAGGAGTTGCGGAGCTCGGCCCACCGCGTGAGGTAGTCGCGGGTCGATTCGCTGGGCCCTTGGACGCATAAGGAGAGCTGGCGGGGCTTGGGAGGCCGCTTGTACGTGCTGGTGAAGTTGCGGACGAAGACTTTCGTGAAGTCCAGCCAGCTGTTGACACTGTAGGGCTTGAGGCTGTTGAGCCAGGTGCGTGTCGTGCCTTGCAGCATGAGAGGGACGTACTTCACGGCTACGCGCCTATTGCCGTTCGCAATGCTGACGGCGGTAGAGTAGTCGATGAGCCAATCTTCCGGCTTCACAGAGCCGTTGTACTTGGGTGTGTCTCTGGGGAGCGAGAACCCTCTGGGGAAGGGTTCGTCGCGGATGCAGGGGCCAAAGCATGGCGGGCCGACATCATCTTCTTCTTCTAGCGCCAGGGATCGAGCTAGGCGGTCGACCCGGTGGCGGGCGTCGTTCTCGCTGACTCCCTCGCGGCGGCCTAGTCATCCGCCGAGAGTCGGATGGGTGACAGGCGGCGGGGTGAGACATCTCTCCCCATGAGGCGGGGGAGGAGGCAGATCGCCTTGGCGCTCCACTGCTCGAGGGCGGCCTTCCGCGTCGCCCTCGATGGTGATTTGAGTCCGGCTGCGGCTAGCAGCCGGTTCCTTGTCCTTCCTTGCGCGGGTGCCGCTCGCAGTCGGCGATCGGGATGTCGTGGAGTGCTCTCGGCACGGGGGAGGGCTCTCAGCGCGGGCACCGGCTTCGTGCCGTTCTGCGGCCGCATCGATCAGCTGCTGGATGCGCCTTGTCATGTAGGGGAGCTCATCAGCCCCCAGCCCATTCAGCTCTTCTGCTGCCTCCTGAGCAGCTCGCAGATTTTCGAGGGGTGTGGCGTAAACGGGGCGGTCCGCCCCCAGCACGCTGGCGATGGCCGCGCCACGCTTCTTGACGAGGCCGACTCGGCTCGGCCCGCCGTGAGGCGGCGTACCAAAAGCGGCGCGGTCGACTTCGCGCTGGTGGGCCTCGGTGAGGCGTCTCATGGAGGCTATCTTCTGGCCCTCCGCGATGAGGGCGAGGCGGCGTGCCACCAGGGTCTCAGCGTCGGCATCGGCCGGGATGGGGACGGACAAGTCATGCATCGCCGCTTGTAGGGCGTCGTGGGCGTTCTCGCCCGAGTCGGCGCCGTGGCTAATGACCAGCACCTCAGTGACAGTGCTGCTACCGCTGTCATCTCGAGGGAGAGGGTCGTCGAAGACTACCACGTCGGAGGGGTAGGCGTTGAACGATGCCCTGTCGGAGTCGACAAGCATCGGATCGGTGGAGCCGACCGACTCCAAGTCTACAGCAAGCTCGCTGGAGACGTGAAGCTGGTCGAGGAGGCTGATGAGTCGGCTCTGGGGGTAGTCCGTGCCTGCGTCGGACGCGGGCTCGTCGGAGATGCGAGTCTCGCCAAGAAGATCGGCGAGGCAGCTTGCCGCGCAGGCGTCGTCGACGCCTTGCAGCGCGTCGGGGCAAGCGCCATCGGGCGTAGCAGGCTGGCTGCGCTCGCGGGGGAGAAAAAGGGTTCCCGTCCAGAACAAGTCTCCGGACGACGGTGCACCCGGCCCCACGGTGGGCGCCAAATGTCGGGTGGTAGGTGCGACATATGCCAACGGGTGGCTTATCATAGTGGGAGCCAGTAAAACATCGCCGGTGCCTGGAAACGGGATGAGGCGAAGACATGCACGCCGGCGGATCTTACCCAGGTTCGGAGCTCTCCGTGGAGATAACACCCCTAGTCCTGCTCTGCGGGGTCTCCGCATGATCACTAGATCAATACAAGTAGCTACAAGTGCTCCTTGAGCTGTTTGGCTAGAGGAAGAAGAAGGGCAAAGCTAGCTCTCCTTTTCTCTCTATGTGGTGTGTGGAATTCTATGAGATCAACCCTTTGCATGGGTGTCCCGGGGGGGTTATATAGGCCTACCCCCCAGGGGTACAATGGTAATCCGGCTGGGCGCGGGTCCCAGCCGTCAGTGTCTATGCTCGCCGGCTTCTCCGCCGGTCATTGGGGCCCGCCGACCGGTGGGTCCCGCCAGCTGTCGGCCTCTTGGCCGGCAGGCCGGCCCCACTGCTTGGGGGCTTTGTCGGTGGCTGGTTACTGTTGCCTCGCCTCTGATGACGAGGGCTTTGTCGAGGTAAGCGTGGCTACAGTGTCACCGCCTTGCGAGCTCTCACTGTAGCCTTACCTCGTCTTGTCTCCTTAATGGGGTGCATGCTTCGAGGGAGGGAGGTAGCCGGCTATTGGGAGCCGGCCACATCCCTGGCCGACTAGAGGAGGCCAGGCCGTCTTCAGATGTCTTTCTGGCAAAGGGGGCCGCTACCCACGGGCCGTACTGGCACCTGTCGTGGGTGACATCGAGGCCAACATGGCTACAGTGCCGCGCCGGACGGGGGATGGCTGGCCCGTACGGCGCCCTGTGGCCATGCCTGTTCCGGGATTCGGAGGTAGTGGGCCGTACTGCGGCCACGCCCCATCCTATCGCCGTTACGTGGGTACAGTCTTAGTAGGTGCAGTCTTGGCCGGCTTTCTTCATGGCCGGCTTCTGGGAGTCGGTCCTCTTGGGCTGGCTCCCTGGAGTCGGCTATCTCGTATCTTTCTTGGGGGAGGTTTCTGAGGCTGGGTCGCCTTCTAGGAGTCGGCCCTGGGGATAGCCGGCCAGGGGAAGGCGGCCCTATGCTTTGTATGCTTGAAGGCCTGAACGGCCTGATAATTTTTCGAAGAGCCAGGGGGAGTCGGTTAGGCTACCCGTGGCCATTTACTCCGACATAAGTCCATCACGACAGCGATAGAATCGTCTGCCTCATCGACTCATTGGTGCAACGACGCCAGAATGCGCTGAAGCTCTCCATCAAGTTCTGCACCCGTCGCCACTGATGAGCCGGGGGCTCCGAGCCTAGGCTGCGCCAGCACCAACGCCAACTTGCCCAAAGATAGCGCCGAGGTCCCCGCCGCGGTTCCAAATGAGGGGAGGGGTCCATGGATTGGAGGGGTATTTTCTCCTCGACCGTCGCCCCCGCCCCTGGCATGTTGTCATGGATCTGCTCCGTCTCCATCGAGGGCTCATGGACACTCCCGACAGCATGACCCTGCCCCTCCGCGACGGCGATCTTGGCGGCTTCATCCGCGGCATCTCTCCCTATGCTGGCCACTTCTTCCAGCAGTTCAGGCTCTTCGGCCTGAGGGGCTGCAAGCAAAGACAACAAGCAATAATAAAGAAGTGAAGTATTAGGGAACCAGAAGCATGGGGCGAGATGATAAAAGAAAGAAGCAAGGAAAAGGAGCAAATTAGTTACCCGGAGAGGTATGACGTGCGGAAGCTTCAGTCTCCCCGGCAACATCAGCTGTCGGGCCATGATTTCTGACCCCCTCCGCGGCAGTCGTCTGCTTCCCCTTGAGAGTGGCGGTTTTCTTCCCCATCTCTTCGAATTACAGCTGGGATGGGGGAAGGAAGTTGGGTGGGAGCTGGCAACGGATGCAGGCGAGGAGGAAGAGCAGTCGCTTGGCTTGCGGAAGAAGATGGGGGAGGGGTGAAGCAGACGGTAAATGAGCAGTGCCCTTCCGCCTTAGGGAAAAGACGTGGGGGAGGGCGCGACTCTTCAGAAAGTTACCGTTTTAACATTAACTGTTGCAATCCCACGACCCCACGACCCGCGGTAATTACGCGAAGTGGATGTTGGATTGACTGGCCATCATGGCAAACCACTGCATGCGTAGTATTCTCCTGCCACGTGTCTATGCACTCTTTGGGGCCTAACCCAACATGCCCAGTGACACGTATGGCTCAGGCCCGGGGGCTTATGTTGGGGTACACAAATAGGGGTGTATGTTTTCCCCTGACTTGTGCACGGACAGCAAACCTCCGACCCAGCAACTTACAACAACCAAGACGAGATCAAGCTGAAGAAGTAGCTCTTTGAGAGATCAGAGGGCAGATCAAGAAGACCAAGTCAAGCCAAAGGAAGAAAGGCGCCACTAAGGGAAAAAAACTCCCTTGCCAGGCACGCGAGCCTGGCAGGGTCAAGGTTGCCCCGAAGACGAAGCCTCAATACTGCCCCTGCAAGCTTGCCGGGGATGCCAAGGGCGGACCACCCCGCCAAGGCTCCACCGCTCCACCTCACAGCGACGCAAGTCATCGAACGGTGTGGTGTCGAGCCCCCAAGTGACTAGGTGGCCATTTTTTCGACACATGGCAGCCACTTCCGAAGGAAATCACCTCCAAATGACACCTCTCCACAGACGTGTCATGCAGGCAGGAGAGAAGCTGGTCGAACTGCCCGGCAAGGCTTGCTGGGCATGCCATGATGTGACACTAAGCGGCACATTTAATGCGCTCTACCCTGTCTGCAGAGTTAGGTATGATAGCACTGTTTGCTATCTAATCAGTGCACAATAACTGATTTGCCATTGTGGTGACCCCTTGAGCTATAAAAGGAGGGCCATGGCAACCATAGAAAGGATTCGGACCCTTGTACACTCATACACGCGTAGCTGCTCTCGCTCCAAGGAAACCCTGCCTGGCTAGAGTGCTACGTCTCCACCACGGTCCTCCCATCAATCCACCAAAGCAGGAGTAGGGTTTTACGCCTCGCGACGGCCCGAACTTGGGTAAAACTGCCCGTGTGATCTCTGATGTGTTGTGCTACGTTCTTCGCTCTTTGTGCAATGTGCTCATCCCCCTGCCAAACCACAAGGGGCTGATGGCCCCATAGGTGACTGTGGTTTCCCACGACACCCGGAGATGCAACGAGGAGGTGGCGAGATGCGTCGGGGTCTACAAGGTCTTCTGGTGAGGTCTAGGGGAAGGGAGGAGTTGCGAGTTGATCGAATTCGAGCGGGCACCAACGATAGCAATGGCGGCCGAAGGCGAGGAGGAAGGGGGCTCCGGGACGTGTGGGAGCAGGCAGAGAGGTCGATGAGCTGCGGCTACGGGGAGGGCACGAGAAGGCTCGAGGCGATGCAGTCGACCATCCATATGGTGGAGCAGACGCGGTCTGCTCCTGGACACGGTCGACATGATGCATCTGGCAAGAGGGACCAGGGGGAGGGGTCCAGGGCGAGCGTGAGGACACGGGGAAGCTCCTCGACACGACGAGGTGGCGAGAGATAGAGGAAACAGACGAACCCGAGGGCCCCAATTGCCAGGGCGCGCGCACGGGCATGCCAGCCGCATGGTCACAACGTGAACTCAGCGGGGACACGCACTCTGGTCGGCAAAATCGTGTTTGCACGATTGGTCATTCACCATATAGCTGCAAGGAGCAAATGGACCAGGGCAGGGACCCATGAAATGAGCACAGATAGCTCAAAGACAAATGAATAGCAAGGTGTTTGAAGTGAACTGGGGGAGGCACAACTGGAGAGAGATGCTGAGATTCGGCTAAGGTTAATCAACCACTAAGAACATCATCTTGACCAATTTTTAGCTCAAATGGGGAAGCCTAGGTGGCACTTCCTGTACAAAGTACCCCACTGGACAGAAATGAAGAAGTTGAAGTAGCACTCACATGGGTGATTGGATCGAGTTGAAATTTGGTGGAGACTAGTAATTTGAGCACATGAACACACTGTAAAAGTTTCATACCATTTGGACACTCCAAAAGGGTACTTCCTTCATAGTGGTCATCTCATGATAGAACCTTAGAAAAATCATAGGGGGGAAATGGCTAAACAAAATGAGCCAAAATTTGGAGGAGAGAGACTATATATGTAGGAGCATGTCCTGGTAAACGCTCAGCAATTGTGGAGCAATATAAAATATAGTTGCTTCATAATCTGAAAATATGACCAGAAGCAAAGATTGGATGATGTTCTCACATGGATGATTGAATGAAGATCAAAATTTGTGGAGAGTGATAATTTGACCGTATTGAGGATATGGAAAAATATAACTCATTTGGATAAGCCTAGCTAGTACTTCCTTCACAAAGCTTCCATTTGAACAGAAACTTTGCAAATTAGCCGAGGAAGATTTACTAGGCAAATTAAGTTGAATTTTGGTGTTAGATCATGATTTGGATACGAAAGAGTTCCCAAAAAGTTTGGGAACAATAAAGAAAGGATAAATAGCACTTCCTTCACAAAGTGCCATTTTGGACAGAGTATGAAAAGAATAATCTTGCATTAATTTTGAACTGGCCAAGGAAGGATTTGTTGGGGAACGTAGCATGAAATTTCAAAAAAATTCCTACGCTCACGCAAGATCTATCTAGGAGATGCATAGCAACAAGAGGGGGAGAGTGTGTCCACGTACCTCGTAGACCGAAAGCGGAAGCGTTTGTTAACGCGGTTCATGTAGTCGAACTTCTTCTCGTTCTAACCGATCAAGCACCGAACGTATGGCAACTCCGAGTTCTGCACACGTTCAGCTCGATGACGTCCCTCGGACTCTTGATCCAGCAAAGTGTCGAGAGAGAGTTCCATCAGCACAACGGCGTGGTGATGGTGATGGTGAAGTGAGCCGCGCAGGGCTTCGCCTAAGCACTACGTGAATATGACCGAAGGCGTAAACTGTGGAGGGGGGCCGCCGCACATGGCTAGGAATAGTTGATGTGTGTTCTAGGCGCCCCCTCCCCATGTATATAAAGGAGAGGGGAGAGAGGCAGCCCTAGGCATGCCCAAGTAGGAGGAATCCTACTTGGGCTCCTAGTTGGATTCGGCCTCCCCCCTTTCCTTTTACCCGAAGGGGGAGAAGGGAAGAGAGGGGGAGAAGGAAAGAGGGGGGCGCCGCCCCTTCCTCCTAATCCTATTCGTCCTCCTTCCTTGGGGGGCGCGCCACCCCTTGTGGGCTGGTGTGCCTCCCTTCTATGGCCCATATGGCCCATATCTTCCCCCGGGGGGTTCCGGTAACCCCCCCCCCCCCGGTACTTCGATATGTACCCGATACATTTTGGAACACTTCCGGTGTCCGAATACTATCATCCAATATATCAATCTATACCTCTCGACCATTTAGAGACTCCTCGTCATGTCCGTGATCTCATCCGGGACTCCGAACAACATTCGGTCACCAAATCACATAACTCATATAATACAAATCGTCATCGAACGTTAGGCATGCGGACTCTACGGGTTCGAGAACTATGTAGACATGACCGAGACTCCTCTCCGGTCAATAACCAATAGTGGAATCTGGATGCTCATATTGGCTCCCACATATTCTACGAAGATCTTTATCGGTCGAACCGTTATGACAACATATGTAATTCCCTTTGTCATCGGTATGTTACTTGCCCGAGATTCGATCGTCGGTATCTGCATACCTAGTTCAATCTCTTTACCGGCAAGTCTCTTTACTCGTTCTGTAATACATCATCCTGCAACTAACTCATTAGTCACATTGCTTGCAAGGCTTATTATGATGTGCATTACGAGAGGGCCCAGAGATACCTCTCCGATACTCGGAGTGACAAATCCTAATCTCGATCTATGCCAACCCAACAAACACCTTCGGAGATACCTATAGAGCATCTTTATAATCACCCAGTTACGTTGTGACGTTTGATAGCACACAAGGTATTCCTCCGATGTCCGGGAGTTACATAATCTCATAGTCAAAGGAATATGTATAAGTCATGAAGAAAGCAATAGCAATAAAACTTAACGATCATTATGCTAAGCTAACGGATGGGTCTTGTCCATCACAGCATTCTCCTAATGATGTGATCTCGTTCATCAAATGACAACACATGTCTATGGTTAGGAAACTTAACCATCTTTGATTAACGAGCTAGTCTAGTAGAGGCTTACTAGGGACATGGTGTTTTGTCTATGTATCCACACATGTATCAAGTTTCCGGTTAATACAATTCTAGCATGAATAATAAACATTTATCATGATATAAGGAAATATAAAATAACAACTTTAATATGGCCTCTAGGGCATATTTCCTTCACTCTCCCACTTGCACTAGAGTCAATAATCTAGTTCACATCGCCATGTGACTTAACACCAATAGTTCACATCACCATGTGATTAACACCCATAGTTCACATCGCCATGTGACCAACACCCAAAGGGTTTACTAGGGTCAGTAATCTAGTTCACATCGCCATGTGATTAACACCCAAAGAGTACTAAGGTGTGATCATGTTTTGCTTGTGAGAGAGGTTTAGTCAACGGGTCTACCACATTCAGATCCGTATGTATTTTGCAAATTTATATGTCTACAATGCTCTGCATGGAGCTACGCTAGCTAATTGCTCCCACTTTCAAAGCTTGCTTTGACGTAACTCTCTATCACCTGCATAACCGAGAAATATTTCCTTAGTACTCTAAGGATAATTTTGACCGTTGTCCTAGTGATCTACTCCTGGATCACTATTGTACCCCATTGCCAAACTCATGGCAAGGTACATAATAGGTCTGCTACACAGCATGGCATACTGTATAGAACCTATGGCTGAGGCATAGGGAATGCCTTTCATTCTCTCTATATATTATGCCGTGGTCGGGCTTTGAGTCTTTACTCAACTTCACACCTTACAATACAGACAAGAACTCCTTCTTTGACTGATCCATTTTGAACTCCTTCAAAATCTTGTCAAGGTATGTACTCATTGAAAAATCTTATCAAGCGTCTTGATCTATCTTTATAGATCTTGATGCCTAATATATAAGAAGCTTTACCGAGGTCTTTCATAAAAAATTCTTATTCAAGTATCCTTTTATGCTATACAGAAATTTTATATCATTTCTAATCAACAATATGTCATCCACATATAATATCAGAAATGCTACAATGCTCCCACTCACTTTCTTGTAAATACAGGCTTCACCATAAGTCTATATAAACCATATGCTTTGATCACCTTATCAAAGCGTATATTCCAACTCTGAGATGCTTGCACCGGTCCATAGATGGATCGCTGGAGTTTGCACACTTTGTTAGCACCTTTAGGATTGACAAAATCTTTTGGTTGCATCATATACAACTCTTCTTTAAGAAATCCATTAAGGAATGCAATTTTGACATCCATTTGACAAATTTCATAAAATGTGGCAATTGCTAACATGATTCGGACAGACTTAAGCATCGCTACGAGTGAGAAGGTCTCATCGTAGTCAACTCCTTGAACTTGTCGAAAACCTTTCACAATAATTCGAGCTTTGAAGATAGTAACACTACCATCAGCGTCCGTCTTCCTCTTGAAGACCCATTTATTCTCAATGGCTTGCCGATCATCGGGCAAGTTCACCAAAGTCCACACTTTGTTCTTATATATGGATCCTATCTCAGATTTCATGGCCTCAAGCCATTTATCGGAATCTCGGCTTATCATCGCTTCCTCATAGTTCGTAGGTTCGTCATGGTCTAGTAACATGACTTCCAGAACAGGATTACTATACAACTCTGGTGCGAAACATGCTCTGGTTGACCTACGAGGTTCGGTAGTAACTTGATCTGAAGTTTCATGATCATTATCATTAGCTTCCTCACTAGTTGATGTAGGCATCACGTGAATGGTTTTCTGTCATGATCTACTTTCCAATTCGAGAGAAGGTACAATTACCCCCATCAAGTTCTGCTTTCCTCCCACTCACTTCTTTTGAGAGAAACTCCTTTAGAAAGGATCCATTCTTAGCAACAAAGATCTTGCCTTCGGATCTGTGATAGAAGATGTACCCAACAGTCTCTTTTGGGTATCCTATGAAGACGCACTTCTCCGATTTGGGTTCGAGCTTATCAGGCTGAAGCTTTTTCACATAAGCATCGCAACCCCAAACTTTAAGAAATGGCAGCTTAGGTTTCTTGCCAAACCACAGTTCATCCGGTGTCGTCTCAACGGATTTAGACGGTGCCCTATTTAAAGTGAATGCAGCTGTCTTTAATGCATAACCCCAAAATGATAGTGGTAAATTGGTAAGAGACATCATAGATCGCACCATATTTAATAAAGTACATTCACGATGTTCGGACACACCATTAGGCTGTGGTGTTCCAGGTGGCGTGAGTTGTGAAACTATTCCACATTGTTTTAAATGAAGGCCAAACTCGTAACTCAAATATTAACCTCCGCGATCAGATCATAGAAACTCTATTTTCTTGTTACGATGATTCTCCACTTCACTCTGAAATTCCTTGAACTTTTCAAATGTTTCACACTTGTGTTTCATCAAGTAGATATACCCATATCTTCTCAAATCATCTGTGAAGGTTAGAAAATAACGATACCCGCCGCGAGCCTCAACACTCATCGGACCGTATACATCGGTATGTATTATTTCCAATAAGTCATTAGCTCGCTCCATTGTTCCGGAGAACGGAGTTTTAGTCATCTTTCCCATGAGGCTTGGTTCGCAAGTATCAAATGTTTCATAATCAAGTGATTCCAAAAGTCCATCCGCATGGAGTTTCTTCATGCGCTTTACACCAATATGACCTAAACGGCAGTGCCACAAGTATGTTGCACTATCATTATCAACTTTGCATCTATTGGCATCAATATTATGAATATGTGTATCACTACGATCGAGATTCAATAAACCATTTACATTGGGTGGATGACCATAGAAGGTTTTATTCATGTAAACAGAACAACAATTATTCTCTGACTTAAATGAATAACCGTATTGCAATAAACATGATCCAATCATATTCATGCTCAACGCAAACACCAAATAACATTTAGTTAGGTCCAACACTAACCCCGAAGGTAGAGGGAGTGTGCGATGGTGATCTTATCAACCTTGGAATCACTTCCAACACACATTGTCACCTTGCCCTTAACTAGTCTCTGTTCATTTTGCAACTCCTGTTTTGAGTTACTAATCTTAGCAACTGAACCGGTATCAAATACCCTGGGGTTACTATGAACACTAGTAAAGTACACATCAATAACATGTATATCAAATATACTTTTGTTCACTTTGCCATCCTTCTTATCCGCCAATTATTTGGGGTAGTTTCGTTTCCAGTGACCATTCCCTTTGCAGTAGAAGCACTCAGTTTTAGGTTTAGGTCTAGCTTTGGGCTTCTTCACGGGAGTGGCAACTTGCTTGCCATTCTTCTTGAAGTTCCCTTTCTTTCCCTTTGCCCTTTTTCTTGAAACTAGTGGTCTTGTTAACCATCAACAATTGATGCTCTTTCTTGATTTCTATCAACAATTTCAGCATCACGAAGAGCTCGGGAATCGTTTTCGTCATCCCTTGCATATTATAGTTCATCACGAAGTTCTAGTAACTTGGTGATAGTGACTAGAGAACTCTGTCAATCACTATCTTATCTGGAAGATTAACTCCCACTTGATTCAAGCGATTGTAGTACTTAGACATTCTGAGCACATGCTCACTGGTTGAGCTATTCTCCTCCATCTTGTAGGCAAAGTACTTGTCAGAGGTCTCATACCTCTTAACACGGGCATGAGTCTGAAATATCATTTTCAGCTCTTGGAACATCTCATATGCTCCATGGCGTTCAAAACATTTTTGAAGTCCCGGTTCTAAGCTGTAAAGCATGGTGCACTAAACTATCAAGTAGTCATCATACTGATCTTGTCAAACGTTCATAACGTCTGCATATGCTCCTGCAATAGGTCTGTCGCCTAGCGGTGCATCAAGGACATAATTCTTCTGTGCAGCAAGGAGGATAATCCTCAGGTCACGGACCCAGTCCGCATCATTCTACTATCAACTTTCAACTTATTTTTCTTTAGGAACATATCAAAAATATATAGGAGCTATATCGCGAGCTATTGATCTACAACATAGATATGCAAATACTATCAGGACTAAGTTCATGATAAATTAAGTTCAATTAATCATATTACTTAAGAAATCTCACTTATATTGACATCCCTCGAGTCATCTAAATGATCACGTGATCCAAATCAACTAAACCATGTCCGATCATCACATGAGATGGAGTAGTCTTCAATGGTGAACATCTCTATGTTGATCATATCTACTATATGATTCACATTCGACCTTTCGGTCTCCAGCATTCCGAGGCCATGTCTGTACATGCTAGGCTCGTCAAGTTTAACCTGAGTATTTCACATGTGCAAAACTGTCTTGCACCCGTTGTATGTGATTGTAGATCCTATCACACCCGATCATCATGTGGTGTCTCAGAACGAAGAACTTTCGCAATGTTGCATACTTAGGGAGAACACTTATACCTTGCAATTTAGTTAAGGGATCATCTTATAATGCTACCGCCGTACTAAGCAAAATAAGATGCATATAAAAGATAAACATCACATGCAATCGAAATATGTGACATGATATGGCCATCATCATCTTGTGCCTTTGATCTCCATCTCCAAAGCACCGTCATGATCTCCATCATCACCGGCTTGACACCTTGATCTCCATCGTAGCGTCGTGGTCTTCTCGCCAACTATTGCTTCTACAACTATCGCTAACGCATAGTGATAAAGTAAAGCAATTACATGGCGTTTGCATCTCATACAATAAAGCGACAACCATAAGGCTCCTGCCAGTTGCCGATAACTTTTACAAAACATGAGCATCTCATACAACAACGTATATCACATCATGTTTGACCATATCACATCACTACATGCCCTGCAAAAACAAGTTAGACATCCTCTACTTTGTTGTTGCAAGTTTTACATGGCTGCTACGGGCTTCTAGTAAGAACTGTTCTTACCTACGCATCAAAACCTCAACGGTGTTTCGTCAAGTTTGCTATTGTAACCTTCAACAAGGACCGGCCGTAGTCAAATTCGACTCAACTAAAGTTGGAGAAACAGACACCCACCAGCCACCTTTATGCAAAACTAGTTGCATGTCTGTCGGTGGAACCGGTCTCATGAACGTGGTCATGTAAGGTTGGTCCGGGCCGCTTCATCCAACAATACATCCGAATCAAAATAAGACGTTGGTGGTAAGCAGTATGACTATCACCGCCCACAACTCTTTGTGTGCTACTCGTGCATATCAACTACGCATAGACCTGGCTCGGATGCCACTTTTGGGGAACGTAGCATGCAATTTCAAAAAAAATCCTACGCTCACGCAATATCTATCTAGGAGATGCATAGCAACAAGAGGGGGAGAGTGTGTCCATGTACCCTCGTAGACCGAAAGCGGAAGCGTTTGTTAACGCGGTTGATGTAGTCGAACTTCTTCTCGTTTCGACCGATCAAGCACCGAATGTACGACACCTCCGAGTTCTGCACACGTTCATCTCGATGACGTCCCTCAAACTCTTGATCCAGCAAAGTGTCGAGGGAGAGTTCCGTCAGCACGACAGCGTGGTGACGGTGACGGTGAAGTGATCCGCGCAGGGATTTGCCTAAGCACTACGTGAATATGACTGGAGGCGTAGACTGTGGAGGGGGCGCCACACACGGCTAGGAATAGTTGATGTGTGTTCTAGGCGCCCTCTCCCCACGTATATAAAGGAGGGAGGGTGATATGCCTCCAACGTATCTACAATTTTTTATTGTTCCATGCTATTATATTATCTGTTTTGGATGTTTAATGGGCTTTATTATACACTTTTATCATATTTTTGGGACTAACCTACTAACCGGAGGCCCAGCCCAAATTGTTGTTTTTTGCCTATTTCAGTGTTTCGCAGAAAAGGAATATCAAACGGAGTCCAAACGGAATGAAACCTTCGGGAGAGTTATTTTTGGAACAAACGTGATCCAGAGGACTTGGAGTGGACGTCAAGAAAGAAGCAAGGAGGCCACGAGGGAGGGAGGCACGCCTGCCCCCCTGGGCGCGCCCCCCACCCTTGTGGGCCCCTCGCAGCTCCACCGACCTACTTCTTCCTCCTATATATATCCATATACCTCGAAACCAACCAGAAGCACCACGAAACCCTATTTCCACCACCGCAACCTTCTGTACCCATGAGATCCCATCTTGGGGCCTTTTCCGGCGCTCCACTGGAGGGGGCATTGATCACGGAGGGCTTCTACATCAACACCATAGCCTCTCCGATGATGTGTGAGTAGTTTACCTCAGACCTTCGGGTCCATAGTTATTAGCTAGATGGCTTCTTCTCTCTCTTTGATTCTCAATACAAAGTTCTCCTCGATTCTCTTGGAGATCTATTTGATGTAACTCTTTTTGCGGCGTGTTTGTCGAGATCCGATGAATTGTGGGTTTATGATCAAGATTATCTATGAACAATATTTGAATCTCCTCTGAATTCTTTTATGTATGATTGTTATCTTTGCAAGTCTCTTCGAATTATCACTTTGGTTTGGCCTACTAGATTGATCTTTCTTGCAATGGGAGAAGTGCTTAGCTTTGGGTTCAATCTTGCGGTGTTCGGTCCCAGTGACAGAAAGGGAACCGATACGTATTGTATTATTGCCATCGAGGATAAAAAGATGGGGTTTATATCATATTGCTTTAGTTTATCCCTCTACATCATGTCATCTTGCCTAATGCGTTACTCTGTTCTTATGAACTTAATACTCTAGATGCATGCTGGATAGCGGTCGATGTGTGGAGTAATAGTAGTAGATGCAGAATCGTTTCGGTCTACTTGTCGCGGACGTGATGCCTATATACATGATCATGCCTAGATATTCTCATAATTATGCACTTTTCTAGCAATTGCTCGACTGTAATTTGTTCACCCACCGTAATACCTATGCTATCTTGAGAGAAGCCACTAGTGAAACCTATGGCCCCCGGGTCTATTTTCCATCATATAAGTTTCCGATCTATTTTATTTTGCAATCTTTACTTTCCAATCTATAAAACAAAAATACCAAACATATTTATCTTATTATCTCTATTAGATCTCACTTTTGCAAGTGGTCATGAAGGGATTGACAACCCCTTTATCGCGTTGGTTGCAAGGTTCTTATTTGTTTGTGTAGGTACGAGGGACTTGCGTGTGGCCTCCTACTAGATTGACACCTTGGTTCTCAAAACTGTGGGAAAGCTACTTTGCTGCATCACCCTTTCCTCTTCAAGGGAAAACCAACGCTGTGCTCAAGAGGTAGCAAGAAGGATTTCTGGCGCCGTTGCCGGGGAGTCTACGCACAAGTCAAGACATACCAAGTACCCATCACAAACTCTTATCCCTCGCATTACATTATTTGCCATTTGCCTCTCATTATCCTCTCCCCCACTTCAACCTTGCCGTTTTATTCGCCCTCTTTTCCTTTCGCCTCTTTTTCGCTTGCTTCTTGTGTGCCTGATGGCCTTGCCCAAAAACGTTGATCCTCACCTTAAAAGGTTGGAATAAATTGAAAACAACGTTATAAGCTTTATGACTTTGCAATTTGAGCGTAATAATTTCTTTAGAAACGAGCTTAAAGAACAAAAAAGCTTTATGGAGTACATGAACAAAGAACTTGATGATATGTCTAAAGAATTTTATGGTTTGAAGTCTCAATTTGCTCATCTTGAAAAATTAATAGCCCAAATTTCGGATAAGCAGGCCACCTTAGTTAATAAGATGGCCGCCAAACCGGAAGATCTAGAAGGTAATAGGGATGAAGATCTAAAAGTGATTGATGTGTCTCCTATTAAATCTTTGTTTTGCAATATGAATATTGATAATGATGGGACTAGAGATGAGTCAACTTTAGTTAAAAGGCGTTCCAATGATTCGGAGTTTTTAGATCTTGACGCAAAAATTGGTAAAAGTGGGATTGAAGAGGTCAAAACTTTACATAGCAATGAACCCACTATTTTGTATTTCAAGGAATTTAATTATGATAATTGTTCTTTAATAGATTGTATTTCCTTGTTGCAATCCGTGCTAAACTCTCCTCATGCTTATAGTCAAAATAAAGCTTTTACGAAACATATCGTTGATGCTTTAATGCAATCTTATGAAGAAAAGCTTGAATTAGAAGTTTCTATCCCTAGAAAACTTTATGATGAGTGGGAACCTACTATTAAAATTAATATTAAAGATCATGAGTGCTATGCTTTATGTGATTTGGGTGCTAGTGTTTCCACGATTCCAAAAACTTTGTGTGACGTGTTAGGTTTCCGTGAATTTGATGATTGTTCTTTAAACTTGCACCTCGCGGATTCCACCACTAAAAAACCTATGGGAAGGATTAATGATGTTCTTATTGTTGCAAATAGGAATTATGTGCTTGTAGATTTTATTGTCCTTGATATAGATTGCAATCCTACATGTCCTATTATTCTTGGTAGACCTTTCCTTAGAACGATTGGTGCGATTATTGATATGAAGGAAGTGAATATTAGATTCCAATTTCCGTTAAGGAAAGGCATGGAACACTTTCCTAGGAATAAAATTAAATTACCTTATGAATCTATTATGAGAGCCACTTATGAATTGCATGCCAAAGATGATGATACTTAGATCTATCCTTGTTTTTATGCCTAGCTAGGGGCGTTAAACGATAGCGCTTGTTGGGAGGCAACCCAATTTTATTTTTGTTTCTTGCTTTTTGTTCCTGTTTAGTAATAAATAATTGATCTAGCCTCTGTTTAGATGTGGTTTTGTGTTTTAATTAGTGTTTGTGCCAAGTAAAACCTTTAGGATAACCTACGGTGATAGTTAATTTGATCTTGCTGAAAAACAGAAACTTTTGCGCGCACTAGATTAGTTTTCATAAATCACAGAAACGTGATTTTCAATTGATTATTTTTGCAGAAGTTTAATAAACAAATTATCTAGGACTTCCTAATGTGGTAGAATTTTTTAGGTTCCAGAAGTATGCGTTTGATACAGATTGCTACAGACTGTTCTGTTTTTGACAGATTCTGTTTTTCGTGTGTTGTTTGCTTATTTTGATGAATCTATGGCTAGTACCGGAGGTTATGAACCATAGAGAAGTTAGAATACAGTAGGTTTAACACCAATATAAATAAAGAATGAGTTCATTACAGTAACTTAAAGTGGTGGTTTGTTTTGTTTCGCTAACGGAGCTCATGAGATTTTCTGTTAAGTTTTGTGTTGTGAAGTTTTCAAGTTTTCGGGTAAAGATTTGATGGATTATGGAATAAGGAGTGGCAAGATCCTAAGCTTGGGGATGCCCATGGCACCCCAAGGTAAAACTCAAGTACAACCAAAAGCCTAAGCTTGGGGATGCCCCGGAAGGCATCCCCTCTTTCGTCTTCGTCCATCGGTAACTTTACTTGATGCTATATTTTTATTCACCACATGATATGTGTTTTGCTTGGAGCGTCTTGTATGATTTGAGTCTTTGCTTTTTAGTTTACCACAATCATCCTTGCTGTACACACCTTTTGGGAGAGACACACATGATCGGAATTTATTAGAATACTCTATGTGCTTCACTTATATCTTTTGAGCTAGATAATTTTGCTCTAGTGCTTCACTTATATCTTTTAGAGCACGGTGGTGGTTTTATTTTATAGAAATTATTGATCTCTCATGCTTCACTTATATTATTTTGAGAGTCTTTAGAACAGCATGGTAATTTGCTTTGGTTAAAATTTAGTCCTAAAGTGATAAGCATCCAAGTTAGGTATAATAAAAACTATCATATAAAGTGCATTGAATACTATGAGAAGTTTGATACTTGATGATTGTTTTGAGATATGAGGATGGTGATTTTAGAGTCATGCTAGTTGAGTAGTTATGAATTTGATAAATACTTGTGTTGAGGTTTGTGATTCCCGTAGCATGCACGTATGGTGAACCGTTATGTGATGAAGTTGGAGCATGATTTATTTATTGATTGTCTTCCTTATGTGTGGAGGTCGGGATCGTGTGATGGTTAACTCCTACCAAGCCTTCCCCTAGGAGCATGCGTTTAGTACTTTGTTTTGATGACTTGTAGATTTTTGCAATAAGTATGTGAGTTCTCTATGACTAATGTTGAGTCCATGGATTATACGCACTCTCACCCTTCCACCATTGCTAGCCTCTCTAATGCCGCACACCTTTCGCCGGTATCATACACCCACCATATACCTTCCTCAAAACAGCCACCATACCTACCTATTATGGCATTTCCATAGCCATTCCGAGATATATTGCCATGCAACTTTTCACCGTTCCGTTTATTATGACACGCTCCATCATTGTCATATTGCTTTGCATGATCATGTAGTTGACATCGTATTTGTGGCAAAGCCACCTTTATAATTCTTCATACATGTCACTCTTGGTTCATTGCATATCCTGGTACACCGCCGGAGGCATTTACATAGAGTCATATTTTGTTCTAAGTATTGAGTTGTAAGTAAATAGAAGTGTGATGATCATTGATACGTCTCCAACGTATCTATAATTTATGAAGTATTCATGCTATTATATTATTTGTTTTGGATGTTTATGGGCTTTACTAAACACTTTTATATTATTTTGGGACTAACATATTAACTGGAGGCCCAGCCCAAATTGCTGTTTTCTTGCCTATTTCAGTGTTTCGAAGAAAAGGAAAATCAAACGGAGTCCAAACGGAATGAAACCTTTGGGGGAGTTATTTTTGGAACGGAAGCAATCCAGGAGACTTGGAGTAGACGTCAGGGAAGCTTCGAGGAAGCCACGAGGCAGGGAGGCGCGGCCTACCCCCCTGGGTGCGCCCCCCACCCTCGTGGGCCCCTCGTGGCTCCCCTGACCGAATTCTTTCACCTATATATGTCCATATACCCTAAAAACAACAAGGAGCACACTATATCGGGAGTTCCACCGCCGCAAGCCTCTAGAGCCACCGAAAACCAATCTAGACCCGTTCCGGCACCCTGCCGGAGGGGGATCCCTCTCCGGTGGCCATCTTCATCATCCCGGCACTCTCCATGACGAGGAGGGAGTAGTTCACCCCCGGGGCTGAGGGTATGTACCAGTAGCTATGTGTTTGATCTCTCTCTCTCTCTCTCGTGTTCTTGATATGGCACGATCTTGATGTATCGCGAGCTTTGCTATTATAGTTGGATCTTATGATGTTTATCCCCCTCTACTATCTTGTAATGGACTGGGTTTTCCCTTCGAAGTTATCTTATCGGATTGACTCTTTAAGGATTTGAGAACACTTGATGTATGTCTTGCATGTGCTTATCTGTGGTGACATTGGGATATTCACGTGATCTACTTGATGTATGTTTTGGTGATCAACTTGCGGGTTCCGTAATCTCGTGAACTTATGCATAGGGGTTGGCACACGTTTTCGTCTTGACTCTCCAGTAGAAACTTTGGGGCACTCTTTGAAGTTCTTTGTGTTGGTTGAATAGATGAATCTGAGATTGTGTGATGCATATCGTATAATAATACCCACGGATAGTTGAGGTGACATTGGAGTATCTAGGTGACATTAGGGTTTTGGTTGATTTGTGTCTTAAGGTGTTATTCTAGTACGAACTCTAGGATAGATCGAACGGAAAGAATAGCTTCATGCTATTTTACTATGGACTATTGAATAGATCGATCATAAAGGATAACTTTGAGGTGGTTTCGTACCCTACAATAATCTCTTCGTTTGTTCTCCGCTATTAGTGACTTTGGAGTAACTCTTTGTTGCACGTTGAGGGATAGTTATATGATCCAGTTATGTTATTATTGTTGAGAGAACTTGCACTAGTGAAAGCATGAACCCTAGGGCTTGTTTCCTAGCATTGCAATACCGTTTACGCTCACTTTTATCATTAGTTACCTTTCTGTTTTTATATTTTCAGATTACAAATACTCATATATACCATCCATATTGCACTTGTATCACCATCTCTTCGCCGAACTAGTGCACCTATACAATTTACCATTGTATTGGGTGTGTTGGGGACACAAGAGAATCTTTGTTATTTGGTTGCAGGGTTGCTTGAGAGAGACCATCTTCATCCTACGCCTCCCACGGATTGATAAACCTTAGGTCATCCACTTGAGGGAAATTTGCTACTGTCCTACAAACCTCTGCACTTGGAGGCCCAACAACGTCTACAAGAAGAAGGTTGCGTAGTAGACATCAAGCTCTTTTCTGGCGCCGTTGCTAGGGAGGCGAGGAAAGCAGCACTAACACCCCGTCAACTAAGCTCTTTTCTGGCGCCGTTGCTGGGGAGGTGAGTGCTTGAAGGTATATCTTTAGATCTTGCAATCGAATCTTTTAGTTTCGTGTTTTATCACTAGTTTAGTCTATAAAAGAAAATTAAAAATTGGAATTGAGGGTGCCTCATATGCTTCATCTTTTTAATGTCTTCCGTGAAAATAAGGATTCCGATAATTGTGCTCAATTGCTAGAGGAAGAATGCATTAAAATGTTTGGAACTAAATCTTTGAATGATGAGCATGATTGCAATGTTGTTAGTATGAATTCTTTGAATACCCATGATGGTAATGATATGCAAAGCCACAAGCTTGGGGATGCTATGTTTGATGAAGATGATATGTTTAGTCCCCCAAGTTTTGATGAGCAAATTTATGATGAAAGCATGCCTCCTATTTATGATGATTATTGTGAGGACATGTATGCTATAAATAATAAAGATAACCATGAAACTTGTCATCATGATTTTAATTTTGAATTGGATTATGCTTCACATGATAGTTATTTTGTTGAGTTTGCTCCCACTACTATTAATGAGAATAAAATTGCTTATGTGGAGAGTAATAAAATTTCTATGCTTGTGCATCATGAAAAGAATGCTTTAGGTGCTGGTTATATTGTTGAATTCATTCATGATGCTACTGAAAATTATTATGAGGGAGGAACATATGCTTGTAGGAATTGCAATAATATCAAGTTTCCTCTCTATGTGCTTAAAGTTTTGAAGCTATGCTTGTTTTGCTTTCCTATGCTAGTTGATTCTTGTTCCCATAAGTTGTTTGCTCACAAAATCCCTATGCATAGGAAGTGGGTTAGGCTTAAATGTGCTAGTCATATGCTTCATGATGCTCCCGTTATGTTTCAATTCTTATCTTTTATGTGAGCATCATTGTCATCATCATGCCTAGCTAAAAAGGCAATAAAGAAAAGCGCTTGTTGGGAGACAACCCAATATTTACCTTTACTGTTTTTGTGTGTTCACATGATTATGCTACTGTAGTAATCATGTTTTATAGCTTTTGTTTCAATAAAGTGCCAAGTAAGACCTTTAGGATAGCTTACGGTGATAGTTAATTTGATCTTGCTGAAAAACAGAAACTTTTGCACACACGAGATTAGTTTTCATAAATCACAGAAACGTGCTTTGCAGTTGATTCTTTTTGCAGAAGATTGATAAACAAATTTCTTAGGACTTCCTAATTTGGTAGAATTTTTGGAGTTCCAGAAGTATACGTTTGATACAGATTGCTACAGACTGTTCTGTTTTAACAGATTCTGTTTTCTATGTGTTGTTTGCTTGTTTTGATGAATCTATGAGTAGTATCGGAGGGTATGGACCATAGAGAAGTTGGAATACAGTAGATATTACACCAATATGAATTTAGAATGAGTTCACAACAGTACCTAAGTGGTGATTTATTTTCTTATACTAACGGAGCTTACGAGTTTTCTATTGAGTTTTGTGTTGTGAAGTTTTCAAGTTTTGGGTAAAGATTCGATGGACTATGGAATAAGGAGTGGCAAGAGCCTAAGATTGGGGATTTCTACCTCTTGAGCACTGCGTTGGTTTTCCCTTGAAGAGGAAAGGGTGATGCAGCAAAGTAGCGTAAGTATTTCCCTCAGTTTTTGAGAACCAAGGTATCAATCCAGTCGGAGGCCACGCACGAGTCCCTCGCACCTACACAAACAAATAATCCTCGCAACCAACGCAATAAACGGGTTGCCAATCCCTTCACGGTAACTTACGAGAGTGAGATCTGATAGATATGATAAGATAATATTTTTGGTATTTTTATGATAAAGATGCAAAGTAAAGAAAGCAAAATAAAAACGGCGCCAGAAATAGCTTGTTGTCGGGAGATTAATATGATAGAAAATAGACCCGGGGGCCATAGGTTTCACTAGTGGCTTCTCTCAAGAGCATAAGTACTACGGTTGGTGAACAAATTACTGTTGAGCAATTGACAGAATTGAGCATAGTTATGAGAATATCTAGGTATGATCATGTATATAGGCATCACGTCCGAGACAAGTAGACCGACTCCTGCCTGCATCTACTACTATTACTCCACACATTGACCGATATCCAGCATGCATCTAGAGTATTAAGTTCATAAGAACAGAGTAACGCTTTAAGCAAGATGACATGATGTAGAGGGATAAACTCATGCAATATGATATAAACCCCATCTTGTTATCCTCGATGGCAACAATACAATACGTGCCTCGCTGCCCCTACTGTCACTGGGAAAGGACACCGCAAGATTGAACCCAAAGCTAAGCACTTCTCCCATTGCAAGAAAGATCAATCTAGTAGGCCAAACCAAACTGGTAATTCGAAGAGACTTGCAAAGATAACCAATCATACATAAAAGAATTCAGAGAAGATTCAAATATTGTTCATAGATAAACTTGATCATAAACCCACAATTCATCGGTGTCAACAAATACACCGCAAAAGAAGATTACATCGAATAGATCTCCACAAGAGAGGGGGAGAACATTGTATTGAGATCCAAAAGGAGAGAAGAAGCCATCTAGCTAATAACTATGGACCCGAAGGTCTGAAGTAAACTACTCACACTTCACCGGAGAGGCTATGGTGTTGATGTAGAAGCCCTCCGTGATTGATGCCCCCTCCGGCGGAGCTCCGGAAAAGGCCCCAAGATGGGATCTCACGGGTACAGAAGGTTGCGGCGGTGGAATTAGGTTTTTGGCGCCGTATCTGGTAGTTTGGGGGTACGTAGGTATATATAGGAGGAAGAAGTACGTCGGTGGAGCAACGTGGGGCCCACGAGAGTGGAGGGCGCACCCCCTACCTCGTGCCTTCCTGGTTGATGTCTTGATGTAGGGTCCAAGTCCTCTGGATCACGTTCGTTCCAAAAATCACGTTCCCGAAGGTTTCATTCCGTTTGGACTCCGTTTGATATTCTTTTTCTGCGAAACTCTGAAATAGGCAAAAAACAGCAATTCTGGGCTGGGCCTCCGGTTAATAGTTAGTCCCAAAAATAATATAGAAGTGTATAATAAAGCCCAATAATGTCCAAAGTAGAATATAATATAGCATGGAACAATCAAAAATTATAGATACGTTGGAGACGTATCAAGCATCCCCAAGCTTAATTCCTGCTCGTCCTCGAGTAGGTAAATGATAAAAACAGAATTTTTGATGTGGAATGCTACTTGGCATAATTTCAATGTAATTCTTCTTAATTGTGGTATGAATATTTAGATCCGAAAGATTCAAGATAAAAGTTCAGTATTGACATAAAAATAATAATACTTCAAGCATACTAACTAAGCAATTATGTCGTCTCAAAATAACATGGCCAAAGAAAGTTCGTCCCTACAAAATCATATAGTTTAGTCATGCTCCATTTTCGTCACACAAGAATGCTCTCATCATGCACAACCCTGATGACAAGCCAATCAATTGTTTCATACTTTAGTAATCTCAAACTTTTTCAACCTTCACGCAATACATGAGCGTGAGCCATGGATATAGCACTATGGGTGGAATAGAATATAATGATGGGGGTTATGTGGAGAAGACAAAAAAGGAGAAAGTCTCACATCAACGAGGCTAATCAATGAGCTATGGAGATGCCCATCGATTGATGTTAATGCAAGGAGTAGGGATTGCCATGCAACGGATGCACTAGAGCTATAAATATATGAAAGCTCAACAAAAGAAACTAAGTGGGTGTGCATCCAACTTGCTTGCTCACGAAGACCTAGGGCATTTGAGGAAGCCCATTGTTGGAATATACAAGCCAAGTTCTATAATGATAAAATTCCCACTAGTATATGAAAGTGACAAAACAAGAGACTCTCTATCATGAAGATTATGGTGCTACTCTGAAGCACAAGTGTGGTAAAAAGGATAGTAACATTGTCCCTTCTCTCTTTTTCTCTCATTTTTTTGGGCCTGCTTCTTTTTTATGGCCTTTCTCTTTTTTTTCCTCACTTGGGACAATGCTCTAGAAAATTATGATCATCACACTTCTATTTATTTACAACTCAATGATTACAACTCGATATAGAACAAAGTATGACTCTCTATGAATGCCTCCGGCGGTGTACCGGGAGATGCAATGAACCAAGAGTGACATGTATGAAAGAATTATTAATGGTGGCTTTGCCACAAATACTATGTCAACTACATGATCATGCTAAGCAATATGACAATGATGAACGTGTCATGATAAACGAAACGGTGGAAAGTTGCATGGCACATTGATCTAGCCGGTAACACCTCATATCACTTTGCGGCCTCACGCACGGTATTCCCACGGGTGTCGCCTTACCATGGCCCGGGACCGTTTGCGCCTTTTGGCTCACGTATATGATAGTGTTGCTAGCATCTATATGACAGAGAACCCGGGCCGACATGACTAGTCGTGAACCCAAGGTGGCACTAACTTACGGGGATAGGCATACATGAATCAACATCGAGCATGTCGGTCAGCAGCGTGCGAATCCGGGCTGTAGCACTGGGCTAACAAGACTCCGGTGAACCGGGCTGTAGCAGGCTAGGCAGGACTCGGGATGTCACAGCGTGACATTTCCCCGAAGGGACAGACACAGGAACGAAGTGAATCACATGCCGGCCAGTCAAGTGTTTCGGAGCAGTAGTGCTGGGCTAGCAGGACTCCGGTGAACCGGGCTGTAGCGGACTACTATGGCTCATGGAAGCACAAGACTACATTTCCCCATAAGAGAGGCTACCAAGGATAAACAACTAGGTTGTCGGATCCCACACATACCAAGCATTTCAATCATACACGCAATATGCTCGATATGTGTAAATACAACATGGCATCACAACATAACTCTACGACTCAAGTATTTATTCATTAGGCTCCGAGGAGCGAGATATTAAAAACATAGGTCTCATGACCCAACATTCAGAGCATACAAGTCAAACACATGCGGAAGCTTAACATGTCTGAGTACAGACATCTATAAATGAAAAAGGCTGAGAAGCCTGACTATCTACCAGATCCTGCCGAGGGCACAAGATCGTAGCTGAGGTATCAAGCTAAACGTCGAGTCCACACGGAACTACTAGCGAGACTGACGTCTCTCTGCAAAACATAAAATAAGCAAACGTGAGTACAAATGTACCCAGCAAGACTTACATCAGAACTATCTACATATGCATCGGTATCAACAAAGGGGGTGGTGGAGTTTAACTGCAGCAAGCCAGCTTTGACTCGGTGGCTATCCTAACTTACGACTGCAAGTAACTCTTTTGAGGTGGCGCACACGAGTCCACATATTCACCATATCAATACTCCACTATGGATCCGCTCCCGTCTCCCTACGAGTACGCCATCCATAGCACTCACGCTTATCTTGCGCATTTTAGAGTATCCACTTTCACTTGTCTATGAACTGTTATAGGCAACCCAGAAGTCCTTTACCGCGGACATGGCTATTCGAATAGATGATGTTAACCCTGTAGGGGTGTACTTCGTCACACACGCTCTCACCGCTTACCGCAGTTTACACAGCATGTACTCGGCAACCTTCAAGCGGAAGCCCAGCGAGGGTGTCGGCCACAGCCTACCTAAACACTCAAGTCTCTAGTCCAGGTTTATCGCCTATTCAGGTTCCATCCGCAGGGAGTCCGGCCGAGGTTTCCACATACGGCCCCGAACGATGTGTACAGGGTTCCGAGACACCAAACGGGCGCTCGGCATGCCCGGCCACGTGCCTACCGCATCACAGCCCACCCCTCGGGTCAGCGCTGCGCACGGCCTCCAGCATACTACAAACACCATAAACTACTTACAACTCCTGGACAGAGGACAAGGGTGATTAAGAAGCCGAGAGGGTCCATTGGTTCCGGGCCCAATGCGTGGTAGTAACTGTTTCATGGATCACAAACACAGAACTCGGTTCCTGAGGACGGCTGCAATGAGACAACCCACCATGTACTCCTACATGGCCTCTCACTGCTACCTTTACCAAATTGTGTTCACACACTTAGCTCACACACAGTAGGACATGTTCATCACCATTCCAACTCATCCCTGATGAATCAGACCCGACTCAACTCTAAGCAGTAGCAGGCATGACAAACAAGCATGAATGAGTAGGCACATCAGGGCTCAAGCAACTCCTACTCATGCTAGTGGGTTTCATCTATTTACTGTGGCAATGACAGGTCATGCAGAGGATAAGGGGTTCAACTACCGCAACAAGTAACAGATGAATCGTTGTTGTCCTAATGAGTAAAAGAGAGCAGGAGCGAGAGAGTGGGATTGTATCGGAATGAGCAAGGGGGTTTGCTTGCCTGGCACTTCTGAAGATATTATAGTTCTTCATCGGTGTCATCGAACTCATCGTCGGAATCACGGCTATCGAGAGGGGACAATTACCGGCAACAGAGAAGGAAACACAATCAATGCAATGCACAATATGATGCATGATCATGACATAGCAAAATGAGTGTGTTGGGCTAATGCAACCACAACCAGATGGGTTTGAGCCATTTTGAACCAAAGATTCAACCCCAAACTCATCTTATGAATTTATATAGTGCTTTATCATGTTTTGATATAAACAGCAGGGTTAAGTTGCTTTAACATGCATGAACCCAGTACAGATGGATAGATTGGATTTTTCTGATAATTTTTCATATATAATTTGTTTCATTTGGAGTTATGGTTGAATTTCTATGAATTTTAGAAGTTTTGGGTATTTTCTGGAATTTCCTGATTAAAAATAAATCCAGAAAATGTAATACTGCGTCAGCATTGCGTCACTGTGACGTTAGCAGGTCAACAGGGGCTGGTCCGGGTCAAACCTGACCCGTGGGACCCATACGTCAGTGTCTCAGGCTGGTTTGGCTGGATGACAGGTGGGACCGGTCAACGTCGACTTGACCAAAGTCAACGCTGACACGTGGGGCCACCGTGATTAAGTTAAATCTAAGCAGGAATAAACTGGGGTTAATTAGTGCGTGGGGCCCATCTGTCAGTGAGCTAGGGGGTTCGTTCGCCCCATCATTAGTGCTAATGACGGGTCCACGTCAGCGGCCGCCGGGGTTAGTCGCCGGTGACCTCATAGCGCGGCGGCGGCTCGCCGGACGGGCGATTCCGGCCACGAGAGCTCGCGCTCTTAGGCTCTACGGAACTAGCGCGACGAGGCGCTTCAGATCATGGACGTGCCTGGCCGTGGGGTGGTCCGTGGCGACGACAACCAAGACGACGGCGGGGGCCGGAGCTACGAGCGCGTTCAGATGCGGGGCTGGAGTGCGAAATCGAGCACGAGGAAGGAGAGGAAGTAGAGGGGAGCTCACGGCGGGTCGACGGGCGTGCTCCGCGGGCTCGCGGGAAGACGAACGGCGATGGGGCGTTGCCGGCGATCTCGGACGGCCGGGGTGGAAGACGACGTCGATGGCGGCGATTCGATGCGCCCCGGGTTGCATGGCTCGGCAAGGACGATGCAGGCGTCGAGGTGGAGCACTAGAGCACAACCGTTGGGCGGGGGAGGGCTGGTGGCCGCGGTGAACGGTGTCGGCGGCGACGAGCTCCGCTCGGTCGTGAGAAAGAGAGAGAGAGAGAGAGAGAGAGAGAGAGAGAGAGAGAGAGAGAGAGAGAGAGAGAGAGAGAGAGAGAGAGCAGAGAGGAGAGTAAGGTCCAGGGAGAGGAGGGGAAAGCGAGAGGGAGCGCTGGGCGTCTCCGTGGCACGTCTGGAGGGGTCGGGGTCGTGCGGCTGAAGCAGGAGGTGGCAAGGCGTCGTCGGCGCGCTCGCCACGCACCTGTCTGTCCTCCTGGCAGGAGGAAGAAGACCACTCAGCCCCTGGTGGGCTGGGCCTCTTCTGCCAGGTAAGGCCCAGGTGAGGTTTCTTTCTTTCCATAATTTCTGTTCTGTTTTCTATTTTGTTTTTTGTGTTCTGATTTAGTTCAGGCACTAAACTATTTTTTTAGCTTCTGAAAATAATCATGTGGCTATGTATAATATATTCAGAGCCACTCACCAATTTTCAGAATTATTGGATTATTAAACTAATTATTATGAATATAATCCAATTCAAATACTATAGGATTTAACTCAAAGGCCCAAGATAAATACTTTTGAACCTCCAAAAATATTGGTTTGAATTTTATTCTTGCCAATATTTTTTTCAAAGCAGAAAAGGAACATTTCCTTGGAAACATTTGAAGCAATTTTTAATGTTGATCATTTTTAGAAATGATTTCTGAGGCTCTCCAATTCCCCAATTCAAATTTGAAAGAAATTTAGACATGATGCATGGATGCAAGAAAAATCAAGCAAGGGCTGATCTGGGGCTGTGACAGCTCACCCCCACTAAACAAGAATCTCGTCCCGAGATTCAAGACGTGAGGTAAGAAGACAGAGAGGGGTACGAGCTAACATGATCTTCACGATCCAAGTTGCACTTCATAAGAACGTTGATTCGATCACCATCTTTGTCTCGATGTCTTGCTCTGAGAACTCCAACCGACAAGACAACAAGAGGAAAGGGAAAACTCTAGAAGGATCGATCTTCTCGAATATCGAACAACTCAGGATCAACTCATGGAGGGAGGCATTGAAACATCTCTCGAGCTGAGAGGCAAAACATGCACCAGGAGGGACGGAAGAAACAATTTGACGAGGGTTTCAAAGTAGCGAGGAAAAATTGCCATGATTCCATAACGGGGCACCTTGGGGAAGGTGACTCGTAGAGTTATTCCCTTAAGCGGCAAAAAGAATTACTTTTGATACAAAGATCATTGAGACTCTCTAAACCGGCCCAAGGAAAATCGCAAACGATCATTTGAAGGAGTTCAGAGAAATGGCATACTCAGATCGGAAAGGAAACTATGGTTATGGGGCAACTCGGCAAACGGAAGGCACATTCCCGTTGATACCGGGGATATAACCTAGTGTCTGAGTATGCTCTCCAGAACTTGAGCATTTCCATATTCATCAAGGTTTTACCAACATCCGTGCCGAGGATCCTGGCAACACATCATACTACCATGATGAACGGTGATGGAGGATGCAGGTGCAAAGGAGGACAACACTTTCTCAGATTTCACCTTAGCGAAGCCAAGGGAGCAAAATCTGGATGATTGACCGAGAGACATTTAGCACTCCACTTCTGATGTTCTCCTTGATGTTCTAGCGTAACCCATTAGATGTGGTTTGGTATCTTGAACATCAAGTAGTAGGTCGTACCTCGGGAGCGCAAGAATCCATAAGGAATAACTACGGAAGTAAATCCTACGGAATCCTTATGGGGAGGTGGCCAACTTTATCAATCAGGATACTACAATAATAGGTCTTCCGGCTGGGTGTGTTGGCCACGACACCCACTCTACCGGGTACCGAGAGACCAATATTATAGCTCTTGGGAAACATTCCAACCATCACATCTGCCCGAGATTCAGATCTGGTTGTTAACAGGATATTTCAGACTGCATGTCCGGAAAAAGGAAGTTTGCAACACAAACCGACGGGATGGCGTTGCGAGGTTCTCGGGAGATGAACTTTGGTACCAAGCTCCAAAACATGAGCGGGTTCTGCTACAAACATGTGAACACGTTGTCCTAGATAAGCATGGCCACAGAGTAGTCTTACAATAAAACACTACCGAGTTCTAGTTGGGAACCATCTTCGAGGATATCGAAGCCCTTGCATAAGTCCGGATCCTAAGAAGGAACTTCTTCTCCTTGAACAAATCAATCAGTGGCTTGGTGTGCTAGGGATACATATAGAATGAAGGTTGCAAGTCTCCAAACCACGGTATACTTCGCACATATGCATGACCGACTTGGGACGATTCCAGAGGAAGCAAAACAAACTTTCTCAATTTCACGGCGGCAACTTGCAACTAATGCACATGAATTAGAGGAAGTCACTTCTTTCATCCAACATATGCTTCATGAACGGAACACGAAGATAATGCTTATAAAGTTTCCAATACTAGCTGGATGTTAAACATGAATTATGGAGAAGACAAAATGTTGCTGATGGGCTCAATGGCAACTCATCGGAGTTTCCATATCACTGGACTTCCATGTAACACCCCGCATGTAACTTGCCATATTTGTAACTCCGACTCTTGCCATTTTCGGCTATGTGTTATGATATTTCCCTCCGTGGTCGGGTTTTGTTTTTCGTTTTGTATTTTTTTTCATGTCATGCATTTTTATATCATGTCATCATGTGCATTGCACTTGCATACGTGTTCGTCTCATGCATCCGAGCATTTTCCCCGTTGTCCGTTTTGCAATCCGGCGCTCCTATCTCCTCCGGTGCACCCCTTTCATTTTCTGTCATGTGCGGGTGTCAAACTTTCTCGGAATGGACCGAGGCTTGTCAAGTGGCCTTATTATACCACCCGGAGACCACCGGTCAAGTTTCGTTCCATTTCGAGGTCGTTTGGTACTCCAACGGTTAACCGGGCATCCGCAAAGTCCATTTGAGTGTCCAGCAATAACCCCCCTCAAAACCAGCCCAAAACCCACCAAACTCTCTTCCATGCTCTAGGTCGTTCGATCACGATCGTGTGGGCGAAAATCGCACCTCATTTGGAGCCTCCTAGCTCCCTCTATCTATAAAAGAGCATCCCCTCCCGAAACGAAAACGCAGTCTAAACCCTAGCCTTCCCCTCCTCGCGCCACCGGACGAAATCCCCGCCGCCCGGACATGTCCGCCGCCCTCAGACGCCGCCCCCGCGCCAGTCAGTAGCCGCCGCGTGGCAAGCGCCGCCGCGGGCCCGCGAGGCCCGAGGCCGGCCCGCCCGTCCCCGCGCCGGGCCCGAGCGCCCCGTCCTGCCCGAGCCCGCGGCTCCTCTCCCGCGCCGCCGCCTGAGGGCCCGCGCCTCCCGCCGCCGGCGTGCCCCCGTGCGCCGCCGCCGTTGCCGACCTGGGCCGCCGCCGCCGCCGCGGAGCCCGTCCTCGTCGCCGTGCCCCGCCGCCGTCCTCCTCCTCCGACCTCGCCTCCTCCGACGCTGACCCCGCCATCGCCGTCTCCTCTCGCTCCGGCGGCTGGAGAGCCCGAGCTCGAGGAGCTCCCGATCTGGATCCAGTTTCGGTGAGCGTTGACTTTTTCCCGAGCCTCCAAAATCCTCCAAGTCCTCAAATCTTTACAGCATCTTGCCATGTTCGTGATGCCATAACTCCTTGCATGTAGCTCCGATTTGTGCATGTGATATGTCAAATTGTTCGTCTCGTGATGCTCTACATTGTTTTCAATTGCACCATGTTCATTAGAGGTCATCTTGATGCCCAAATCTCTGTTGGAAGAGGGCTAGTTGCTGTTATTCTCTGGTTCTTATCAGAACTTGGAGATTTGCCATTTTTGTATCATTTATTCTATGCACCTTATGGGCATGAGCTCTACATGTGTTTTGTTGTATGCCATGCCATATTTCCAAGAGTGTATGCCATGTATTTTTGTGATCTCTGTGGTGACTAGCACAAGCATGCAAAGTAGGCTCCGTAATGTTTCTGATTTCAGGGACTTAGTGATTTCTCTAAGTCCTTGTCTGCTGTTATTTTGTTGCCATGTAAACTTGATTCTACAGAGAGATCCATGCATATTTAGGAGATGTTCAGTAAGGATGTTTTGTAGATATAGTTGTAATTGATCCATTCCTGCCCTTGTTTGCAATTATGGAGTGCCATAGCATGACTCAATCTTGCTCTACTTTTGCTATAAAATATTTCTGGCAGATTCTTAACATGATATGCAATTTTGCCGAGCTTATTGTAGTTGATCCATACATCCTATGCTTGTGTTCTTGCCATGGATAGCTTCATTAACATGCCATCTTGCTGTAGGTATGCTTGGTTTGTCATGCATTGCTCTGTAGTGAGTGCATCAAGCTCACAAAAAGGCCTACATATTATTATTTCTGCCATGCTCTGTTTTCTGCCAAGTCTGAAACCTGATAACAAAACTTGCTATGTTCACATGCTTGCCATCATTTCTTCTGGTCCTTTTTGGCTTATGGTCAGTAAGGGACTTTTGTCATGTGCATTTTAGTAGAACACTGCCATGCCTTGTTTTGCTATGTTAAGTTCCTGTAGCATGTTGATTTCGTGCTCTGAACATTGCTACCTGATGCTGTTTTCTGCCATGTCCAGTTTTTCACTACTGTGAACCTGTTATCTTTTTCACTTTTGCCATGCTTGTTTGAGCTTGTTATGTTGTGAACTAGCCGTAGCTCAGTGTTCATCTTTTGTCAAGCATCTCCTGTAGATTACTGCCATATGCTTTGTTGCTATGTTGGGGTGCTGTAGCATTATTACTTGTTGCATTTTAAGTGCTATCATGCTATTTATCGCAGATTCGCGTCATTCTTGTTTTGCTTGCCATTTGCAAACCGTGCATCCGTCTCCGGTGATCTTTATATCGATTTCGACCAAAATCATCTCATCTTTCCAGTGGCATGCTTGGTTTGCCAAGTTACTGCCATGTTCATCATTTTCCTTCCGGAGCACGTATATGCATCGCATATCATATCTTGCATATCATACATGTTTTGCATCATGTTGCTTGTGCATTTCTCGTGGTTGATTGTGGTTCCGTTTGTTTGTGTTCTTGTCTTGGGTAGAGCCGGGAGACGAGTTCGTGAACGAGGAACCTGTTGAGTATGCTTTCGAGGATCAAGCTTTCGACAACTCTGAGAACCTTGCAGGCAAGATGACCACCCCTCGAAATCACTTCTATCTTTGCTTTGCTAGTTGTTCGCTCTATTGCCATGGTACGCTACCTATCACTTGCTATATCATGTCTCCCATTTTGCCATGTCAGCCCTAACTATCCTTTCCTAGCAAACCGTTGTTCGGCTAAGTTACCGCTTTTGCTCAGCCCTTCTTATAGTGTTGCTAGTTGCAGGTGAAGTTGAAGTTTGTTCCATGTCGGAACATGGATATGTTGGGATATCACAATATCTCTTATTTAATTAATGCATCTATATATTTGGTAAAGGGTGGAAGGCTCGGCCTTATGCCTGGTGTTTTGTTCCACTCTTGCCGCCCTAGTTACTGATATACCGGGATTATGTTCCTTGAGTTTTGCGTTCCTTACACGGTCGGGTGATTTATGGGACCCCCTTGACAGTTCGCCTTGAATAAAACTCCTCCAGCAAGGCCCAACCTTGGTTTTACCATTTGCTACCGAAGCCTTTTCCCCCCGGGTTTTCGCGAGCCCGAGGGTCATCTTTATTTTAAACCCCCGGACCAGTGCTCCTTCGAGTGCTGGCCCAAGCCGAGCGATGTCCGGCGCCCCCTGGGCAACCAGGGTCTATGCCAACCCGACGTCTGGCTCATCCGTTGTGCCCTGAGAACAAGATATGTGCAGCTCCTATCGGGATTTGTCGGCACATTCGGGGGCTTTGCTGGTCTTGTTTTACCATTGTCGAAATGTCTTGTAAACCGGGATTCCGAGACTGATCGGGTCTTTCCGGGAGAAGGTTTATCCTTCATTGACCGTGAGAGCTTATGATGGGCTAAGTTGGGACACCCCTGCAGGGTATTATCTTTCGAAAGCCGTGCCTGCGGTTATGAGGCAGATGGGAATTTGTTAATGTCCGGTTGTACATAACTTGTCACTTGACCCAATTAAAAAGCATCAACTGCGTGTGTAGCCGTGATGGTCTCTTCTCGGCGGAGTCCGGGAAGTGAACACGGTCTGAGTTATGTATGACGTAAGAAGGAGTTCAGGATCACTTCTTGGTCATTACTAGTTGACGACCGCTCCGTTGCTTCTCTTCTCGCTCTCTTTTGCGTATGTTTAGCCACCATATATGCTTATTGCCGCTGCAGCTCCACCTCATTACACCATCCTTTCCTATAAGCTTAAATAGTCTTGATCTCGCGGGTGTGAGATTGTTGAGTCCTCGTGACTCACAAATTCTACCAAAACAGTTGCAGGAGCCGACGATGCGAGTGCAGATGATGGCGTCGATCTCAAGTGGGAGTTCGACGAGGAACATGGTCGATACTATGTGTCTTTTCCTGATGATCAGTAGTGGAGCCCAGTTGGGACGATCGGGGATCTAGCATTTGGGGTTGTCTTATTTTCATCTGGATTTTGACCGTAGTCGGTCTTTATAATTGTATTTTGGATGATGTATGAATTATATTCATGTATTGTGTGAAGTGGCGATTGTAAGCCAACTCTGTATCCCATTCTTGTTCATTACATGGGATTGTGTGAAGATGACCCTTCTTGCGACAAAACCACTATGCGGTTATGCCTCTAAGTCGTGCCTCGACACATGGGAGATATAGCCGCATCGTGGGCGTTACATTCCACCATCATGTGAACACGGTGATAGCATTGGTCAGACCAAAAGATGTAATGGCGTATGCTCGAGGGATCAACCATGAGTAAGACAACATTATGAACATCGTTGCTTCTGATTTGACTTGACGATAGCCCATACTCAAGTCAAAGTTTTGACAAGGCAATAGATCCAACAACTGGTCACGAGGACCAATCGATGGCGATATCATCTTTCTTCAACACACACACACACACAAAGATATCCCTTAACATGAACTAAGTTAGACGAGCTTTTATCTTCCAACTCTCTAAGTTGTTGTTTAGCTTGACCAACTAGCTAAGGGGTATCCAACACGGATTCTTGGAGAAGAGGTGGTTTACAGGAAACCAACTTGATCATGAATTCAACATAGCGGTCAGGTGACAACCTGGTGATACTTCCGAGAAGATATTCGGAAAATCACGTACCACTGATATGTTGCTAAGCTCGAGAACAATCTTGCTTTTCAGGTCAAGACGATATGACCGAATAAGCAAGGACTAACACTATCCTAACTCATTGATCGAAAAGTGCACTGGAAATAAGGACTAGGTAGCACGATCAATCTTAGGATGATGATTCACTAACCAGCACGCTAAGAATGAGAGTATTGCCATTAACTACCAAGCAACGAGTTGCTCAGAGTATTGATTTCACACATCACGGTTCACTTGTCGGTATTCCGGTTGTGACAACACGGAACCGAGGAATGAGCAATGATGGCGAGAAGTATCACTGCGTTAAGAATTCGTGAGAGATGGTGCAATTCTCATGACAATTCTGACATAAAGGGGGTAATACTCCGAGGTAGAATAGAACAAAAGCTGGTTAGGCATTTGATCTGCGGAATACAACTACTTTGACCCAATCCCAGAGATGGATGAGGTACTGGAGTTTGTTTCTCCTAGTCATTCCGGATTAGAATGGCTTGACAGACCACAAGAATAATAGGCATCGATAACACAAATGCACAATTACGCCTGACAATCAATTGATAGACGAGGGCCAGAAAATAACTAAAGAGGGACAGCCCAAAGGAACATATGTTTTTCTGAGTTGTGGATGCATGGATTAGTATGTCGAACAAATTCAACATATTTCTTTCGGATAACCCATGCAGAGGAGAAAGGACTGGCAGAGTCACAATATGAATGGAGTACTCCTCAAGAGCGCCCTGGTTGTGATCTTTTGGTTAAAAGAACTTCTGCCATAATGGTTCATGGTATTTGGAAGAAGGAAATACTACGGACCTCGAGGACTGTCGCAAGGTTACTAATATCCTAAAGGAACGAGCAAACACTATCAACAGGAGGTAAGTGGAGTGAATCTTGGGCTCAAGAACCCAGAAATAGAATGCCTACTAACTAAATGGCATCACGGGATGCTTTCGAGAATAATGGCCAGAATCCGCACACTGGGAATGCAAAGCATTGCTAGATTATTAAGTGGTCCTCTAAGACACCTAGGGTCATAATAATAACTCCAACATATATGTCAAGGCAGCAGAGTACCTCAACTCAACGATTAGTGTGGTTAATCTGGCCCAAAGGAACATCGAGAACGGAAAGAAGGGATTTGCAAATGCATCAGATTATTTAGAAGCCTGGGATGACTCGGACAGCATAACGGCTGTAAATGCTCAAAGGATTTGAGACATCCTGCAAAAATGGTGGCATAACCACTTAGAAGCACAATATCAAGGTTCCGAGACCAACTATGAACACACGGAAGTAGTAGAAACTGAACTGGGGCTTAAATCCAACAATCCTACAAGTCTACAGATTAGTAACACGTGATCCTGATAGAAAGATGAGAAGCCTAGTTCTTAAACCCCGTAGAAGAGAAGAGGGTGACTCAGATCAGAAGGGCATAAGGTAAAGGAGTAAAAAGAGCCTTACGTTCCCTTCCACAATCAATTCCCTTATATAACTAAAGCATTTCTAGACTCAACTTCGACCAGTTTGGCTTGGTAATCCTACAGGCAGTCAGGCTCTGATACCAAAGCTGTCAGGACCCGATTCCAAGTCACATTGATCTAGCCGGTAACACCTCATATCACTTTGCGGCCTCATGCACGGTATTCCCACGGGTGTCGCCTTACCATGGCCCGGGACCGTTTGCGCCTTTTGGCTCACGTATATGATAGTGTCGCTAGCATCCATATGACAGAGAACCCGGGCCGACATGACTAGTCGTGAACCCAAGGTGGCACTAACTTACGGGGATAGGCATACATGAATCAACATCGAGCATGTCGGTCAGCAGCGTGCGAATCCGGGTTGTAGCACTGGGCTAACAAGACTCCGGTGAACCGGGCTATAGCAGGCTAGGCAGGACTCCGGATGTCACAGCGTGACATTTCCCCGAAGGGACAGACACAGGAACGAAGTGAATCACATGCCGGCCAGTCAAGTGTTTCGGAGCAGTAGTGCTGGGCTAGCAGGACTCCGGTGAACCGGGCTGTAGCGGACTACTATGGCTCATGGAAGCACAAGACTACATTTCCCCATAAGAGAGGCTACCAAGGATAAACAACTAGGTTGTCGGATCCCACACATACCAAGCATTTCAATCATACACGCAATATGCTCGATATGTGTAAATACAACATGGCATCACAACATAACTCTACGACTCAAGTATTTTTTCATTAGGCTCCGAGGAGCGAGATATTACAAACATAGGTCTCATGACCCAACATTCAGAGCATAAAATTCAAACACATGCGGAAGCTTAACATGTCTGAGTACAGACATCTACAAATGAAAAAGGCTGAGAAGCCTGACTATCTACCAGATCTTGCCGAGGGCACAAAATCGTAGCTGAGGTATCAAGCTAAACGTCGAGTCCACACGGAACTACTAGCAAGACTTACGTCTCTCTGCAAAACATAAAATAAGCAAACGTGAGTACAAATGTACCCAGCAAGACTTACATCAGAACTATCTACATATGCATCGGTATCAACAAAGGGGGTGGTGGAGTTTAACTGCAGCAAGCCAGCTTTGACTCGGTGGCTATCCTAACTTACGACTGCAAGTAACCCTT
Organism: Triticum aestivum; assembly: GCF_018294505.1. Taxonomy (NCBI): domain Eukaryota; kingdom Viridiplantae; phylum Streptophyta; class Magnoliopsida; order Poales; family Poaceae; genus Triticum; species Triticum aestivum. The sequence goes on from NC_057805.1 coordinate 360,418,421, forward strand.
TTGAGGTGGCGCACACGAGTCCACATATTCACCATATCAATACTACACTATGGATCCGCTCCCGTCTCCCTACGAGTACGCCATCCATAGCACTCACGCTTATCTTGCGCATTTTAGAGTATCCACTTTCACTTGTCTATGAACTGTTATAGGCAACCCAGAAGTCCTTTACCGCGGACATGGCTATTCGAATAGATGATGTTAACCCTGCAGGGGTGTACTTCGTCACACACGCTCTCACCGCTTACCGCCGTTTACACAGCATGTACTCGGCAACCTTCAAGCGGAAGCCCAGCGAGGGTGTCGGCCACAGCCTACCTAAACACTCAAGTCTCTAGTCCAGGTTTATCGCCTATTCAGGTTCCATCCGCATGGAGTCCGGCCGAGGTTTCCACATACGGCCCCGAACGATGTGTACAGGGTTTCGAGACACCAAACGGGCGCCCGGCATGCCCGGCCATGTGCCTACCGCATCACAGCCCACCCCTCGGGTCAGCGCTGCGCACGGCCTCTAGCATACTACAAACACCATAAACTACTTGCAACTCCTGGACAGAGGACAAGGGTGATTAAGAAGCCGAGAGGGTCCATTGGTTTCAGGCCCAATGCGTGGTAGTAACTGTTTCATGGATCACAAACACGGAACTCAGTTCCTGAGGACGGCTGCAATGAGACAACCCACCATGTACTCCTACATGGCCTCTCACTGCTACCTTTACCAAATCATGTTCACACACTTAGCTCACACACAGTAGGACATGTTCATCACCATTCCAACTCATCCCTGATGAATCAGACCCGACTCAACTCTAAGCAGTAGCAGGCATGACAAACAAGCATGAATGAGTAGGCACATTAGGGCTCAAGCAACTCCTACTCATGCTAGTGGGTTTCATCTATTTACTGTGGCAATGACAGGTCATGCAGAGGATAAGGGGTTCAACTACCGCAACAAGTAACAGATGAATCGTTGTTGTCCTAATGCAGTAAAAGAGAGCAGGAGCGAGAGAGTGGGATTGTATCAGAATGAACAAGGGGGTTTGCTTTCCTGGCACTTCTGAAGATATTATAGTTCTTCATCGGTGTCATCGAACTCATCGTCGGAATCACGGCTATCGAGAGGGGACAATTACCGGCAACAGAGAAGGAAACACAATCAATGCAATGCACAATATGATGCATGATCATGACATAGCAAAATGAGTGTGTTGGGCTAATGCAACCACAACCAGATGGGTTTGAGCCATTTTGAACCAAAGATTCAACCCCAAACTCATCTTATGAATTTATATAGTGCTTTATCATGTTTTGATATAAACAGCAGGGTTAAGTTGCTTTAACATGCGTGAAACCAGTACAGATGGATAGATTGGATTTTTCTGATAATTTTTCATATATAATTTGTTTCATTTGGAGTTATGGTTGAATTTCTATGAATTTTAGAAGTTTTGGGTATTTTCTGGAATTTCCTGATTAAAAATAAATCCAGAAAATGTAATACTGCGTCAGCATTGCGTCACTGTGACGTCAGCAGGTCAACAGGGGCTGGTCCGGGTCAAACCTGACCCATGGGACCCATACGTCAGTGTCTCAGGCTGGTTTGGCTGGATGACAGGTGGGACCGGTCAACGTCGACTTGACCAAAGTCAACGCTGACACGTGGGGCCACCGTGATTAAGTTAAATCTAAGCAGGAATAAACTGGGGTTAATTAGTGCGTGGGGCCCATCTGTCAGTGACCTAGGGGGTTCGTTCGCCCCATCATTAGTGCTAATGACGGGTCCACGTCAGCGGCCGCCGGGGTTAGTCGCCGGTGACCTCATAGCGCGGCGGCGGCTCGCCGGACGGGCGGTTCCGGCCACGAGAGCTCGCGCTCTTAGGCTCTACGGAACCAGCGCGACGAGGCGCTTCAGATCATGGACGTGCCTGGCCGTGGGGTGGTCCGTGGCGACGACAACCACGACGACGGCGGGGGCCGGAGCTACGAGCGCGTTCCGATGCGGGGCTGGAGTGCGAAATCGAGCACGAGGAAGGAGAGGAAGTAGAGGGGAGCTCACGGCGGGTCGACGGGTGTGCTCCGCGGGCTCGCGGGAAGACGAACGGCGATGGGGCGTTGCCGGCGATCTCGGACGGCCGGGGTGGAAGACGACGTCGATGGCGGCGATTCGATGCGCCCCGGGTTGCATGGCTCGGCGAGGACGATGCAGGCGTCGAGGCGGAGCACTAGAGCACAACCGTTGGGCGGGGGAGGGCTGGTGGCCGCGGTGGACGGTGTCGGCGGCGACGAGCTCCGCTCGGTCGTGAGAAAGAGAGAGAGAGAGAGAGAGAGAGAGAGAGAGAGAGAGAGAGAGAGAGAGAGAGCAGAGAGGGGAGTGAGGTCCAGGGAGAGGAGGGGAAAGCGAGAGGGAGCGCTGGGCGTCTCCGTGGCACGTCTGGAGGGGTCGGGGTCGTGCGGCTGAAGCAGGAGGTGGCAAGGCGTCGTCGGCGCGCTCGCCACGCACCTGTCTGTCCTCCTGGCAGGAGGAAGAAGACCACTCAGCCCCTGGTGGGCTGGGCCTCTTCTGCCAGGTAAGGCCCAGGTGAGGTTTCTGTCTTTCCATAATTTCTGTTCTGTTTTCTTTTTTTGTGTTCTGATTTAGTTCAGGCACTAAACTATTTTTTTAGCTTCTGAAAATAATCATGTGGCTATGTATAATATATTCAGAGCCACTCACCAATTTTCAGAATTATTGGATTAGTAAACTAATTATTATGAATATAATCCAATTCAAATACTATAGGATTTAACTCAAAGGCCCAAGATAAATACTTTTGAACCTCCAAAAATATTGGTTTGAATTTTATTCTTGCCAATATTTTTTTCAAAGCAGAAAAGGAACATTTCCTAGGAAACATTTGAAGCAATTTTTAATGTTGATCATTTTTAGAAATGATTTCTGAGGCTCTCCAATTCCCCAATTCAAATTTGAAAGAAATTTAGACATGATGCATGGATGCAAGAAAAATCAAGCAAGGGATGATCTGGGGCTGTGACACAATATTTCTCGGAATGGCTATGGAAATGCCATAATAGGTAGGTATGGTGGCTGTTTTGAGGAAGATATAAGGAGGTTTATGTGTGAAAGAGCGTATCATATCACGGGGTTTGGATGCACCGGCGAAGTTTGCACCAACTCTCAATGTGAGAAAGGGCAATGCACGGTACCGAAGAGGCTAGCAATGATGGAAAGGTGAGAGTGCGTATAATCCATGGACTCAACATTAGTCATAAAGAACTCACATACTTATTGCAAAAATCTACAAGTCATCAAAAACCAAGCACTACGCGCATGCTCCTAGGGGGATAGATTGGTAGGAAAAGACCATCGCTCGTCCCCGACCGCCACTCATAAGGAGGACAATCAAAGAACACCTCATGTTTCAAATTTGTTACATAACGTTTACCATACGTGCATGCTACGGGACTTGCAAACTTCAACACAAGTATTTCTCAAATTCACAACTAATCAACTAGCACAACTTGATATCACTACCTCCATGTCTCAAAACAATCATCAAGCATCAAACTTCTCTTAGTATTCAACACACTCATAAGAAAGTTTTTACTAGTCTTGAATACCTAGCATATTAGGATTATTTAAGCAAATCACCAAGCTGTTTAAGACTCTCAAAATAATCTAATTGAAGCATGAGAGAATAATAGTTTCTATAAAACAAAAGTTACCACCGTGCTCTAAAAGATATAAGTGAAGTACTAGAGCAAAAACTATATAACTCAAAAGATATAAGTGAAGCACATAGAGTATTCTAATAATTTCTGAATCATGTGTGTCTCTCTCAAAAGGTGTGTACAGCAAGGATGATTGTGGTAAACTAAAAAGCAAATAATCAAATCATACAAGACGCTCCAAGCAAAACACATATCATGTGGTGAATAAAAATATAGCTCCAAGTAAAGTTACCGATGGAAGTAGACGAAAGAGGGCATCCCCAAGCTTTGGCTTTTAGGTGTCCTTATATTATCTTGGGGGTGCCATGGGCATCCCCAAGCTTAGGCTCTTGCCACTCCTTTTCCATAATCCATCAAATCTTTCACCCAAAACTTGAAAACTTCACAACACAAAACTTAATAGAAAATCTCGTGAGCTCCGTTAGCGAAAGAAAACAAAACGCCACTCCAAGGTACTGTAATGAACTCATTCTTTATTTATATTGGTGTTAAACCGACTGTATTCCAACTTCTCTATGGTTTATAAACTATTTTACTAGCCATAGATTCATCAAAATAAGCAAACAACACACGAAAAACAGAATCTGTCAAAAACAGAACAGTCTGTAGTAATCTGTAACTAACGCAAACTTCTGGAACCCCAAAAAATCTACCAAAATAGGAAGACCTAGACAATTTGTTTATTGATCATCAGAAATTGGAATCAATATTTTATCACGTTCTGGTCATTTTTAACAATTATTTTCATGAACAGAAAGTTTCTGGAATTTTCAGCAAGATCAAATAACTATCATCCAAGAAGATCCTATAGGTTAAACTTGGCACAAACACTAATTAAAACATAAAAATACATCTAACCAGAGGATAGATCAAATATTTATTCCTAAACAGAAGCAAAAAGTAAAAAAAAAACTAAAAATAAAATTGGGTTGCCTCCCAACAAGCGCTATAGTTTAACGCCCCTAGCTAGGCATAATAGCAAGGATAGATCTAGGTATTGCCATCTTTGGTAGGCAATCCATAAGTGGCTCTCATAATAGATTCATCAGGTAATTTTATTTTCTTTCTAGGGAAGTGTTCCATGCCTTTCCTTAACGGAAATTGGAATCTAATATTCCCTTCCTTCATATCAATAATTGCACCAATCGTTCTAAGGAAAGGCCTACCAAGAATAATAGGACATGAAGGATTGCAATCTATATCAAGAACAATAAAATCTACGGGCACATAATTCCTATTTTCAACAATAAGAACATCATTCATTCTTATCATAGGTTTCTTAATAGTGGAATCCGCAAGGTGCAAGTTTAGAGAGCAATCATCAAATTCACGGAAACCTAGTAAACCGCATAAAGTTTTTGGAATTGTGGAAACACTAGCACCCAAATCACACAAAGCATAGCATTCATGATCTTTAATTTTAATTTTAATAGTAGGTTCCCATTCATCATAAAGTTTTCTAGGGATAGAAACTTCCAACTCAAGTTTTTCTTCATAAGATTGCATCAAAGCATCAACGATATGTTTGGTAAAGGCTTTATTTTGACTATAAGCATGAGGAGAATTTAGCACGGATTGCAACAAGGAAATACAATCTATTAAAGAACAATTATCATAATTAAATTCCTTGAAATCCAAAATAGTGGGTTCATTAATATCTAGAGTTTTGACCTCTTCATTCCCACTTTTACCAATTTTAGCATCAAGATCTAAAAACTCTGAATTTTTAGAACGCCTTCTAGGTAAAGGTGGATCATATTCATTCCCATCATTATCAAGATTCATATTGCAAAACAAATATTTAATAGGGGACACATCAATAACTTTTAGATCTTCATCTTTATTTTCATAGAAACTAGAAGAACACGCTTTCACAAAGCAATTTTTCTTAGCACGCATCCGAGCGGTTCTTTCTTTGGACTCATCAATGGAAATTCTCATGGCTTTGAGAGACTCATTGGTATCATGCTTAGGTGGAATAGATCTAAGTTTCAAAGAATCAACATCAAGAGAAATTCTATCAACGTTCCTAGCCAATTCATCAACTTTAAGCAATTTTTCTTCGAGCAAAGCATTGAAATTCTTTTGTGAATTCATAAACTCCTTAACACTAGCTTCAAATTCAGAGGGCATCTTATTAAAATTTCCATAAGAATTGTTGTAGGAATTACCATAATTATTAGAGAAATTACTAGGATACGGCCTAGGATTAAAGTTTCCTCTATAAGCGTTGTTACCAAAATTATTCCTACCAACAAAATTGACATCCATAGATTCATTATTATTCTCAATCAAAGTAGACAAAGGCATATCATTAGGATCAGAAGAAACACTTTTATTAGCAAATAATTTCATAAGTTCATCCATCTTCCCACTCAAAACATTAATTTCTTCTATCGCATGCACTTTTTTATTAGTAAATCTTTCAGTGTGCCATTGAGAATAATTAACCATAATATTATCTAGGAGTTTAGTAGCTTCTCCTAAATTGATTTCCATAAAAGTGCCTCCCGCGGCCGAATCTAAAAGATTTCTAGAAGCAAAATTCAATCTGGCATAAAAATTTTGTATAATCATCCACAAATTCAAACCATGCGTAGGGCAATTACGTATCATTAATTTCATCATCTCCCAAGCTTGTGCAACATGTTCATGATCAAGTTGCTTAAAATTCATCATATCGTTTCTAAGAGAGATAATCTTAGCGGGAGGGAAATATTTAGAGATAAAAGCATCTTTGCACTTATTCCAAGAATCAATACTACTTTTAGGCAAAGATGAAAACCAAGCTTTAGCACGATCTCTAAGCGAAAAGGGAAATAGCTTCAATTTAACAATATCATTGTCCACATATTTCTTCTTTTGCATATCACACAAATCAACGAAGCTATTTAGATGGGTAGCGGCATCTGAAGGAAATATGCCCTAGAGTCAATAATAAAGTATTATTTATTTCCTTATATCATGATAAATGTTTATTATTCATGCTAGAATTGTATTAACCGGAAACATAATACATGTGTGAATACATAGACAAACAGAGTGTCACTAGTATGCCTCTACTTGACTAGCTCGTTAATCAAAGATGGTTATGTTTCCTAGCCATAGACATGAGTTGTCATTTGATTAACGGGATCACTTCATTAGGAGAATGACGTGATTGACTTGACCCATTCCGTTAGCTTAGCGCTCGATCGTTTAGTATGTTGCTATTGCTTTCTTCATGACTTATACATGTTCCTATGACTATGAGATTATGCAACTCCCGTTTACCGGAGGAACACTTTGTGTGCTACCAAACGTCACAACGTAAATGGGTGATTATAAAGGTGCTCTACAGGTGTCTCCAAAGGTACTTGTTGGGTTGGCGTATTTCGAGATTAGGATTTGTCACTCCGATTGTCGGAGAGGTATCTCTGGGCCCACTCGGTAATGCACATCACTATAAGCCTTGCAAGCATTGTAACTAATGAGTTAGTTGCGGGATGATGTATTACGGAACGAGTAAAGAGACTTTCCGGTAACGAGATTGAACTAGGTATCGAGATACCGACGATCGAATCTCGGGCAAGTAACATACCGATGACAAAGGGAACAACGTATGTTGTTATGCGGTCTGACCGATAAAGATCTTCGTAGAATATGTGGGAACCAATATGAGAATCCAGGTTCCACTATTGGTTATTGACCGAAGAGGTGTCTCGGTCATGTCTACATAGTTCTCGAACCCGTAGGGTCCGCACGCTTAAAGTTACGATGACAGTTATATTATGAGTTTATATGTTTTGATGTACCGAAGGTTGTTCGGAGTCCTGGATGTGATCACGGACATGACGAGGAGTCTCGAAATGGTCGAGACATAAAGATTGATATATTGGAAGCCTATGTTTGGACATCGGAAGTGTTCCGGGTGAAATCGGGATTTTTCCGGAGTACCAGGAGGTTACCGGAACCCCCCGGTAACTTAATGGGCCTTATTGGGCCTAGGTGGAAGAGAGGAGAGGAGGCTAGGGCAGGGCCGCGCCCCCTTCCCCCCCAGTCCGAATAGGACAAGGAGAGGGGGCCGGCGCCCCCCCTTCCTTCCTCCCCTCCACCTCTTCCCCCTTCCACTCCTAGTCCAACATGGAAAGGGGGGGAGTCCTACTCCCGGTAGGAGTAGGACTCCTCCTGGCGCGCCTCTACCTCCTAGGCCAGCGGCCTCCCCGTTGCATCTTTATATACGGGGGCAGGGGGCACCTCTAGACACACAATTGATCAACGATCTTTTAGCCGTGTGCGGTGCCCCCCTCCACCATATTACACCTCGATAATATCGTTGCGGAGCTTAGGCGAAGCCCTGCGTCGGTAGATCATCATCATCGTCACCACGCCGTCGTGCTGACGAAACTCTCCCTCAACACTCGACTGGATTGGAGTTCGAGGGACGTCATTGAGCTGAACGTGTGCTGAACTCAGAGGTGTCGTGCGTTCGGTACTTGATCGGTCGGATCGTGAAGACGTACGACTACATCAACCGCGTTGTGTTAACGCTTCCGCTTTCGGTCTACGAGGGTACGTGGACAACACTCTCCCCTCTCGTTGCTATGCATCACCATGATCTTGCGTGTGCGTAGAAATTTTTTGAAATTACTACGTTCCCCAACAGTGGCATCCGAGCCTGGTTTTATGCGTTGATGTTATGCACGAGTAGAACACAAGTGAGTTGTGGGCGATATAAGTCATACTGCTTACCAGCATGTCATACTTTGGTTCAGCTATTGTGAGATGAAGCGGCCCGGACCGACATTACGCGTACGCTTACACGAGACTGGTTTCACTGTTGCGAGCACTCAATGCTTAAAGGTGACTGGCGGGTGTCTGTCTCTCTCACTTTAGTTGAACCGAGTATGGCTACGCCATGTCCTTGCGAAGGTTAAAACAGCACCAACTTGACAAACTATCGTTGTGGTTTTGATGCGTAGGTAAGAACGGTTCTTGCTAAGCCCGTAGCAGCCACGTAAAACTTGCAACAACAAAGTAGAGGACGTCTAACTTGTTTTTGCAGGGCATGTTGTGATGTGATATGGTCAAGACATGAAGCTATATTTTATTGTATGAGATGATCATGTTTTGTAACCGAGTTATCGGCAACTGGCAGGAGCCATATGGTTGTCGCTTTATTGTATGCAATCCAATCGCCATGTAATTGTTTTACTTTATCACTAAGTGGTAGCGATAGTCGTAAAAGCAATAGTTGGCGAGACGACAACGATGCTACGATGGAGATCAAGGTGTCAAGCCGGTGACGATGGTGATCATGACGGTGCTTCGGAGATGGAGATCACAAGCACAAGATGATGATGGCCATATCATATCACTGATATTGATTGCATGTGATGTTTATCTTTTATGCATCTTATCTTGCTTTGATTAACGGTAGCATTATAAGATGATCTCTCACTAAAATTTCAAGATAAAAGTGTTCTCCCTGAGTATGCACCGTTGCGAAAGATCTTCGTGCTGAGACACCACGTGATGATCGGGTGTGATAGGCTCTACGTTCAAATACAACGGGTGCAAAACAGTTGCACACGCGGAATACTCAGGTTAAACTTGACGAGCATAGCATATGCAGATATGGCCTCGGAACACGGAGACCGAAAGGTCGAGCGTGAATCATATAGTAGATATGATCAACATAGTGATGTTCACCATTGAAACTACTCCATCTCATGTGATGATCGGACATGGTTTAGTTGATTTGGATCACGTAATCACTTAGATGATTAGAGGGATGTCTATCTAAGTGGGAGTTCTTAAGTAATATGATTAATTGAACTTGAATTTATCATGAACTTAGTACCTTATAGTATCTTGCTTGTCTATGTTAATTGTAGATAAATGGCCCGTGCTGTTGTTCCGTTGAATTTTAATGCGTTCCTTGAGAAAGCAAAGTTGAAATATGATGGTAGCAATTACACGGACTGGGTCCGTAACTTGAGGATTATCCTCATTGCTGCACAGAAGAATTACGTCCTGGAAGCAGCGCTAGGTGCCAGGCCTCCTGCAAGAGCAACACCAGAAGTTATGAACGTCTGGCAGAGCAAAGCTGATGACTACTCGATAGTTCAGTGTGCCATGCTTTACGGCTTAGAACCGGGTCTTCAACGACGTTTTGAACGTCATGGAGCATATGAGATGTTCCAGGAGTTGAAGTTAATATTTCAAGCAAATGCCCGGATTGAGAGATATGAAGTCTCCAATAAGTTCTACAGCTGCAAGATGGAAGAGAATATAATAATCACTTGATTCAACTGGGAGTTAATCTTCCGGATGATAGCGTCATTGACAGAATTCTTCAATCACTGCCACCAAGCTACAAGAGCTTCGTGATGAACTATAACATGCAAGGGATGAACAAGACAATTCCCGAGCTCTTCGCAATGCTAAAGGCAGCGGAGGTAGAAATAAAAAAGGAGCATCAAGTGTTGATGGTCAGTAAGACCACTAGTTTCAAGAAAAAGTGCAAAGGGAAGAAGAAGGGGAACTTCAAGAAGAACAGCAAGCAAGTTGCTCTTCAGGAGAAGAAACCCAAGTCTGGACCTAAGCCTGAAACTGAGTGCTTCTACTGCAAGCAGACTGGTCACTGGAAGCGGAACTGCCCCAAGTATTTGGCGGATAAGAAGGATGGCAAGGTTAACAAAGGTATATGTGATATACATGTTATTGATGTGTACCTTACTAATGCTCGCAGTAGCACCTGGGTATTTGATACTGGTTCTATTGCTAATATTTGCAACTTGAAACAGGGGCTACGGATTAAGCGAAGATTGGCTAAGGACGAGGTGACGATGCGCGTGGGAAATGGTTCCAAAGTCGATGTGATCGCGGTCGGCACGCTACCTCTACATCTACCTTCGGGATTAGTATTAAACCTAAATAATTGTTATTTGGTGCCAGCGTTGAGCATGAACATTATATCTGGATCTTGTTTAATGTGAGACGGTTATTCATTTAAATCAGAGAATAATGGTTGTTCTATTTATATGAATAATATCTTTTATGGTCATGCACCCTTGAAGAGTGGTCTATTTTTAATGAATCTCGATAGTAGTGACACACATATTCATAATGTCGAAGCAAAAAGATGCAGAGTTGATAATGACAGTGCAACTTATTTGTGGCACTGCCGTTTAGGTCATATCGGTGTAAAGCGCATGAAGAAACTCCATACTGATGGACTTTTGGAATCACTTGATTATGAATCACTTGGTACTTGCGAACCGTGCCTCATGGGCAAGATGACTAAAACACCGTTCTCCGGAACTATGGAGAGAGCAACAGATTTATTGGAAATCATACATACAGATGTATGTGGTCCGATGAATATTGAGGCTCGTGGCGGATATTGTTATTTTCTCACCTTCACAGATGATTTGAGCAGATATGGGTATATCTACTTAATGAAACATAAGTCTGAAACATTTGAAAAGTTCAAAGAATTTCAGAGTGAAGTTGAAAATCATCGTAACAAGAAAATAAAATTTCTACGATCTGATCGTGGAGGAGAATATTCGAGTTATGAGTTTGGTCTTCATTTGAAACAATGCAGAATAGTTTCGCAACTCACGCCACCCGGAACACCATGGCGTAATGGTGTGTCCGAACGTCGTAATCGTACTTTACTATATATGGTGCGATCTATGATGTCTCTTACTTATTTACCGCTATCATTTTGGGGTTATGCTTTAGAGACGGCTGCATTCACTCTAAATAGGGCACCATCAAAATCCGTTGAAACGACACCTTATGAACTATGGTTTGGCAAGAAACCAAAGTTGTCATATCTTAAAGTTTGGGGTTGCGATGCTTATGTGAAGAAACTTCAACCTGATAAGCTCGAACCTAAATTGGAGAAATGTGTCTTCATAGGATACCCAAAGGAGACTGTTGGGTACACCTTCTATCACAGATCCGAAGGCAAGACAATCGTTGCTAAGAATGGATCCTTTCTAGAGAAGGAGTTTCTCTCGAAAGAAGTGAGTGGGAGGAAAGTAGAACTTGATGAGGTAACTGTACTTGCTCCCTTATTAGAAAGTAGATCATCACAGAAACCAGTTTCTGCGACACCTACACCAATTAGTGGGGAAGTTAATGATAATGATCATGAAACTTCAGATCAAGTTATTACTGAACCTCATAGATCAACCAGATCAAGATCCGCACTAGAGTGGTACGGTAATCCTGTTCTGGAGGTTATGTTACTAGACCATGACGAACCTACGAACTATGAAGAAGCGATGGTGAGCCCAGATTCCGCAAAATGGCTTGAGGCCATGAAATCCGAGATGGGATCCTTGTATGAGAACAAAGTATGGACTTTGGTTGACTTGCCCGATGATCAGCAAGCCATTGAAATAAATGGATCTTTAAGAAGAAGACTGACGTTGACGGTAATGTTACTGTCTATAAAGCTCGACTTGTTGCGAAAGGTTTTCGACAAGTTCAAGGGATTGACTACGATGAGACCTTCTCACCCGTAGCGATGCTTAAGTCTGTCCGAATCATGTTAGCAATTGCCGCATTTTATGATTATGAAATTTGGCAAATGGATGTCAAAACCGCATTCCTGAATGGATTTCTGGAAGAAGAGTTGTATATGATGCAACCGGAAGGTTTTGTCGATCCAAAGGGAGCTAACAAAGTGTGCAAGCTCCAGCGATCCATTTATGGACTGGTGCAAGCCTCTCGGAGTTGGAATAAACGCTTTGATAGTGTGATCAAAGCATTTGGTTTTATACAGACTTTTGGAGAAGCCTGTATTTACAAGAAAGTGAGTGGGAGCTCAGTAGCATTTCTGATATTATATGTGGATGACATATTGCTGATTGGAAATGATATAGAATTTCTGGATAGCATAAAGGGATACTTGAATAAGAGTTTTTCAATGAAAGACCTCGGTGAAGCTGCATATATATTAGGCATTAAGATCTATAGAGATAGATCAAGACGCTTAATTGGACTTTCACAAAGCACATACCTTGACAAAGTTTTGAAGAAGTTCAAAATGGATCAAGCAAAGAAAGGGTTCTTGCCTGTACTACAAGGTGTGAGATTGAGTAAGACTCAATGCCCGACCACTGCAGAAGATAGAGAGAAGATGAAAGATGTTCCCTATGCTTCAGCCATAGGCTCTATCATGTATGCAATGCTGTGTACCAGACCTAATGTGTGCCTTGCTATAAGTTTAGCAGGGAGGTACCAAAGTAATCCAGGAGTGGATCACTGGACAGCGGTCAAGAACATCCTGAAATACCTGAAAAGGACTAAGGATATGTTTCTCGTTTATGGAGGTGACAAAGAGCTCATCGTAAATGGTTACGTTGATGCAAGCTTTGACACTGATCCGGACGATTCTAAATCGCAAACCGGATACGTATTTACATTGAACGGTGGAGCTGTCAGTTGGTGCAGTTCTAAGCAAAGTGTCGTGGCGGGATCTACGTGTGAAGCGGAGTACATAGCTGCTTCGGAAGCAGCAAATGAAGGGAGTTCATATCCGATCTAGGTGTCATACCTAGTGCATCGGACCAATGAAAATCTTTTGTGACAATACTAGTGCAATTGCCTTAGCAAAGGAATCCAGATTTCACAAAAGAACCAAGCACATCAAAAGACGCTTCAATTCCATCCGGGATTTAGTCCAGGTGGGAGACATAGAAATTTGCAAGATACATACGGATCTAAATGTTGCAGACCCGTTGACTAAGCCTCTTCCACGAGCAAAACATGATCAGCACCAAGACTCCATGGGTGTAAGAATCATTACTGTGTAATCTAGATTATTGACTCTAGTGCAAGTGGGAGACTGAAGGAAATATGCCCTAGAGGCAATAATAAAGTATTATTTATTTCCTTATATCATGATAAATGTTTATTATTCATGCTAGAATTGTATTAACCGGAAACATAATACATGTGTGAATACATAGACAAACAGAGTGTCACTAGTATGCCTCTACTTGACTAGCTCGTTAATCAAAGATGGTTATGTTTCCTAGCCATAGACATGAGTTGTCATTTGATTAACGGGATCACTTCATTAGGAGAATGACGTGATTGACTTGACCCATTCCGTTAGCTTAGCACTCGATCGTTTAGTATGTTGCTATTGCTTTCTTCATGACTTATACATGTTCCTATGACTATGAGATTATGCAACTCCCGTTTACCGGAGGAACACTTTGTGTGCTACCAAACGTCACAACGTAACTGGGTGATTATAAAGGTGCTCTACAGGTGTCTCCAAAGGTACTTGTTGGGTTGGCGTATTTCGAGATTAGGATTTGTCACTCCGATTGTCGGAGAGGTATCTCTGGGCCCACTCGGTAATGCACATCACTATAAGCCTTGCAAGCATTGTAACTAATGATTTAGTTGCGGGATGATGTATTATGGAACAAGTAAAGAGACTTGCCGGTAACGAGATTGAACTAGGTATCGAGATACCGACGATCGAATCTCGGGCAAGTAACATACCGATGACAAAGGGAACAACGTATGTTGTTATGCGGTCTGACCGATAAAGATCTTCGTAGAATATGTGGGAACCAATATGAGCATCCAGGTTCCGCTATTGGTTATTGACCGGAGAGGTGTCTCGGTCATGTCTACATAGTTCTCGAACCCGTAGGGTCCGCACGCTTAAAGTTACGATGACAGTTATATTATGAGTTTATATGTTTTGATGTACCGAAGGTTGTTCGGAGTCCCGGATGTGATCACGGACATGACGAGGAGTCTCAAAATGGTCGAGACATAAAGATTGATATATTGGAAGCCTATGTTTGGACATCGGAAGTGTTCCGGGTGAAATCGGGATTTTTCCGGAGTACCGGGAGGTTACCGAAACCCCCTGGTAACTTAATGGGCCTTATTGGGCCTAGGTGGAAGAGAGGAGAGGAGGCTAGGGCAGGGCCGCGCCCCCCTTCCCCCCAGTCCGAATAGGACAAGGAGAGGGGGGCGGCGCCCCCCCTTCCTTCCTCCCCTCCACCTCTTCCCCCTTCCACTCCTAGTCCAACATGGAAAGGGGGGGAGTCCTACTCCCGGTAGTAGGACTCCTCCTGGCGCGCCTCTACCTCCTAGGCCGGCGGCCTCCCCCTTGCACCTTTATATAAGGGGGCAGGGGGGCACCTCTAGACACACAATTGATCAACGATCTTTTAGCCGTGTGCGGTGCCCCCCTCCACCATATTACACCTCGATAATATCGTTGCGGAGCTTAGGCGAAGCCCTGCGTCGGTAGAACATCATCATCGTCACCACGCCGTCGTGCTGACGAAACTCTCCCTCAACACTCGACTGGATCGGAGTTCGAGGGACGTCATCGAGCTGAACGTGTGCTGAACTCGGAGGTGCCGTGCATTCGGTACTTGATCGGTCGGAACGTGAAGACGTACGACTACATCAACCGCGTTGTGTTAACGCTTCCGCTTTCGGTCTACGAGGGTACGTGGACAACACTCTCCCCTCTTGTTGCTATGCATCACCATGATCTTGCGTGTGCGTAGAATTTTTTTGAAATTACTACGTTCCCCAACAGCATCTTCACTAGGAAGGCCGGCGAATTGATCTTTCATGACAAGATTCAACAAAGCAGCATTGATTTCACAAGATTCAGTATCGCTAAGAGGAGCAATCGGAGTGCTAAGGAAATCGTTGTTGTTGGTATTGGTGAAATCACATAATTTAGTATTATCTTGATCCATCGTGACAAGCAAGCAATCCAACACGCGAGCAAACAAGAAGCAAACAAAAAAGAGGCGAACGGAAAAGAGAGGGCGAATAAAACGGCAAGGGCGAAGTGGGGGGAGGAAAACGAGAGGCAAATGGCAAATAATGTAATGCGGGAGATAAGGGTTTGTGATGGGTACTTGGTATGTTGACTTTTGCGTAGACTCCCCGGCAACGGCGCCAGAAATCCTTCTTGCTACCTCTTGAGCACTGCGTTGGTTTTCCCTTGAAGAGGAAAGGGTGATGCAGCAAAGTAGCGTAAGTATTTCCCTCAGTTTTTGAGAACCAAGGTATCAATCCAGTAGGAGGCCACGCACGAGTCCCTCGCACCTACACAAACAAATAAATCCTCGCAACCAACGCAATAAAGGGGTTGTCAATCCCTTCACGGTCACTTGCGAGAGTGAGATCTGATAGATATGATAAGATAAGATTTTTGGTATTTTTATGATAAAGATGCAAAGTAAAGAAAGCAAAATAAAAACGGCGCCAGAAATAGCTTGTTGTCGGGAGATTAATATGATAGAAAATAGACCCGGGGGTCATAGGTTTCACTAGTGGCTTCTCTCAAGAGCATAAGTATTACGGTGGGTGAACAAATTACTGTTGAGCAATTGACAGAATTGAGCATAGTTATGAGAATATCTAGGTATGATCATGTATATAGGCATCACGTCCGAGACAAGTAGACCGACTCCTGCCTGCATCTACTACTATTACTCCACACATTGACCGCTATCCAGCATGCATCTAGAGTATTAAGTTCATAAGAACAGAGTAACGCTTTAAGCAAGATGACATGATGTAGAGGGATAAACTCATGCAATATGATATAAACCCCATCTTGTTATCCTCGATGGCAACAATACAATACGTGCCTTGCTGCCCCTACTGTCACTGAGAAAGGGCATCGCAAGATTGAACCCAAAGCTAAGCACTTCTCCCATTGCAAGAAAGATCAATCTAGTAGGCCAAACCAAACTGATAATTCGAAGAGACTTGCAAAGATAACCGATCATACATAAAAGAATTCAGAGAAGATTCAAGTATTGTTCATAGATAAACTTGATCATAAACCCACAATTCATCGGTCTCAACAAACACACCGCAAAAGAAGATTACATCGAATAGATCTCCACAAGAGAGGGGGAGAACATTGTATTGAGATCCAAAAAGAGAGAAGAAGCCATCTAGCTAATAACTATGGACCCGAAGGTCTGAAGTAAACTACTCACACTTCAAGAGAGGCTATGGTGTTGATGTAGAAGCCCTCCGTGATCGATGTCCCCTCCGGCGGAGCTCCGGAAAAGGCCCCAAGATGGGATCTCACGGTACAGAAGGTTGCGGCGGTGGAATTAGGTTTTTGTCGCCGTATCTGGTAGTTTGGGGGTACGTAGGTATATATAGGAGGAAGAAGTACGTCGGTGGAGCAACATGGGGCCCACGAGGGTGGATGGCGCGCCCTGGGGGGTAGGCGTGCCTCCCTACCTCGTGCCTTCCTGGTTGATGTCTTGACGTAGGGTCCAAGTCCTCTGGATCACGTTCGTTTCGAAAATCACGTTCCCGAAGGTTTCATTCCGTTTGGACTCCGTTTGATATTCTTTTTCTGCGAAACTCTGAAATAGGCAAAAATCAGCAATTCTGGGCTGGGCCTCCGGTTAATAGGTTAGTCCCAAAAATAATATAGAAGTGTATAATAAAGCCCAATAATGTCCAAAACAGAATATAATATAGCATGGAACAATCAAAAATTATAGATACGTTGGAGACGTATCAGGGATGCCCAAGGAACCCCAAGGTAATATTCAAGGACAACCAAGAGCCTAAGCTTGGGGATGCCCCGATTGCATCCCCTCTTTCGTCTTCGTTCATCGCTAACTTTACTTGGAGCTCTATTTTTATTCACCACATGATATGTGTTTTGCTTGGAGTGTCATGTCATTTTATTTTGTTTTGCTTGCTGTTTGAATAAAATCCCAAGATCTGAAATTCTTAAATGAGAGAGAGTCTTCACATAGCTACTTAATTATTTAACTACTCATTGATCTTCATTTATATCTTTTTGGACTAGTTTGTCAATTACTCGTGTGCTTCACTTATATCCTATGAGTAAATGGTTGAATGATTTGAATGTCATAAATCTGAAATTATATATGTTTCATATGCTTATCCCATGGGGAATCATGACTTCACATATAAGAAGTAGAGGTGGTAAAATTATTGAAGGTTAGAAAACATTGTATTGGTCACTTGAACAATTCATGAAAGAATATTGAAGGAAGAGAGATTTCACATATAAATATACTATCTTGGACATCTTCTATGATTGTGAGCCCCATTAATTATTTTCAAACTTGAGAAAATAGTTGAAGTTGGACAAGGAAGACAACATAATGAGTGATGCTTGGGCATATTTGTATAGAAGTTATATTGTTATGGATCCTTCAACATGTGGTGCTTGCTATTTAGAATCTTTTGCTAGCCTAAATTTATGTACTAAGCGGGAATACTGCTTGTGCATCCAAAATCCTTGAACCAAGTTTCTTCCATGAGTGTCCACTATATCTACCTATATGCGGTATTTACCTGCCGTTCCAAGTAAATTTGCATGTGCCAAACTCTAAACCTTCAAATAATAATCTGTCTTGTATGCCCGAATCGCTCATGTAGAGACTAGGGGCTGTCAGTATCTTCCATGCTAGGTGGGTTATTCTCACGATGAGTGGACTCCGGTCATCATTCACGAGAAAATGGCTGGTAACTGGGATGCCCAGTCCCATGATCAAAAGATCAAAAACAAAATTTCAAATAATTTAAACAAAACTCCCCCAGGATTGTTGATAAGTTGGACGGCACCCGTTGTTTCGGACAAGCCGTGGAGTGTGATTGTTGGTGGAGGGGGAGTAAAATCTTTACCTTTCTGTTTGGGAACCGCCTATAATGTATGTACTATGGAAGATATTGGGAACTCTTGGTCGTTATGTTGACAATTAAAGTATACCTCTCAAAATTATTTTCACCTCTATTTTAAAAGCTTCGAGCTCTGGCACCTCTGCAAATCCCTGCTTCCCTCTGCGAAGGGCCTATCTTTTACTTTTATGTAAGAGTCAGTAGTATTCCTTCCCATTCCAACCTACTCTTTAGTTGGAAAGCATCATGCGATGGAAGATCTAAGCATATATGGCCATTCAAATATATTTGATCATGAATTATTATTGTTGACAATTATCTATATGATAAATAAGTTGGGAGGCAAAACATTAAGCCCCTATCTTTCTCTGTGTTCGATGGATGCTATTTGTTCTAAAAATATGCTTTGAGTGGTAGCAATCATGGAAGACTATATGATAGTTGAGTATGTGGGATTTGATAAATCAAAGCTCTTACATAGACCCTTCCTGAAAATAAGATGAATTGCAATTGTTTCATGACTGAGAACATAGTTTGTTAGTTTTCAAGAAGTTTATGATCTATGCTTTAACATGTGAATAGCTTGTTACTTGATCATGAGAAGTTTTATGAGATGAGCTATTGTTATGACATATAATGATGCTAGAAAAGGTGATTGAAATTATCATTGATCAAACTTGTGCACCTTCTAGCACTCACACTTCATAAATTATTTCTTTTATCATTTACCTACTCGAGGACGAGCGGGAATTAAGCTTGGGGATGCTGATACGTCTCCAACGTATCTATAATTTATGAAGTATTCATGCTATTATATTATCTGTTTTGGATGTTTATGGGCTTTACTAAACACTTTTATATTATTTTTGGGACTAACCTATTAACTGGAGGCCCAGCCCAAATTGTTGTTTTCTTGCCTATTTCAGTGTTTCGAAGAAAAGGAATATCAAACGGAGTCCAAACGGAATGAAACCTTCCGGAGAGTTATTTTTGGAACGGAAGCAATCCAGGAGACTTGGAGTAGACGTCAGGGAAGCTTCGAGGAAGCCACGAGGCAGGGAGGCACGCCCTAACCCCTGGGCGTGCCCCCCACCCTCATGGGCCCCTCGTGGCTCCCCTGACCGACTTCTTTCGCCTATATATGTCCATATACCCTAAAAACATCAGGGAGCACAATAGATTGGGAGTTCCGCCGCCGCAAGCCTCCAAAGCCACCGAAAACCAATCTAGACCCGTTCCGGCACCCTGCCGGAGGGGGGATCCCTCTCTGGTGGCCATCTTCATCATCCCGGCGCTCTCCATGACGAGGAGGGAGTAGTTCACCCTCGGGGCTGAGGGTATGTACCAGTAGCTATGTGTTTGATCTCTCTCTCTTGTGTTCTTGATATGGCACGATCTTGATGTATCGCGAGCTTTGCTATTATAGTTGGATCTTATGATGTTTCTCCCCCTCTACTGTCTTGTAATGGATTGAGTTTTCCCTTCGAAGTTATCTTATCGGATTGAGTCTTTAAGGATTTGAGAACACTTGATGTATGTCTTGCATGTGCTTATCTGTGGTGACATTGGGATATTCACGTGATCTACTTGATGTATGTTTTGGTGATCAACTTGCAGGTTCTGTAATCTCGTGAACTTATGCATAGGGGTTGGCAAACGTTTTCGTCCTGACTCTCCGGTAGAAACTTTTGGGCACTGATGCGGAGCATCCTACGGTCATCCCCATGGACCTACCATCGTCTCATCAAGAGCCAAGAGGACCTATGACACGAGCACGAGCTAGAGCTCTCGAGAACGAGGTGACTTCCTTCCTTAGTGATATCACATATGATCCACTCGAGACATGGCTACTACCTAAGTCCGATATGCTATGCATGATCAGGTGTCAAGAGGACCCTCACGAAGATGCACGTGAAGACGGACAAGCCACCAAGTCCATGGATGAAGAGAACCAACGGAAGAAGGCAAGTTCACCTTCCAAGCCCCGGACATCCGGCCAAGGCCTCGGACATCCGGCCCCTGAAGATGTCAACAACAGCAGCAGCCCAGCCATCGAAGTGCTACAGGGCCCGGACATCTGGCCCCAGCCCCGGACATCCGGCTCATCCCGAAGCCCCGGAAATCCGGCCCCTCGCCTGGACATCCGGCGCCACGTGACAGAAACTACAGTAGCTGAACCCTCAAGCCCGGACATCCGGCATCCAGCCCGGACATCCGGCCCCAGCCCGGAAATCCGGCCAAAAGCCCGGACATCCGGCGCCACGCTATAGAACATCCAGAAGTTTTGCACTCCAGCCCGGACATCCGGCCCCTCCTGAAGCCCCGGACATCCGGCCACCCCTGTCTGTGCACAGTAAGGGCTGAGGCCCGTGTACCCCTTCGACCCCCTAGACTATATATACTCCTTCTCCTCCATCTTTCTAGGGTTAGCATTGGTTTAGCTCATATGTGAGATAGAGCAATGCTCATCCATACGGATCTCCTCCTCGAGAGAGACTGCGGCCCCTCTTCGGAGATGATCCACGTTGGATTCAAGACCCCCTCTTGGGTGGCCCCCCTCAAGACCTCCTTTCGGAGAAGAACCGGTTACCTATGTATCGTCCCTTGTTGGATTTGGATCGTGTATCTCTTTGTGTTTCGAGGATCTAGCACATGCGTGATTGTTCTTGTTGGTTTGAGTGATTCTCTCGTGTCTTCCCCTCGTGTTTCCCCTCGTGTTCTTTGTGTTCTTAGAGTGGATCCGCTCCTTTCGTGAAAGATCGGCCATCTAGGGTTCCACCCTACATCATCTTGGTATCAGAGCCACGTTGATCACGATTTCGGAGCCCCCTCTTTTTGTTTTCTAACTTGATTTTGTTGTTTTCGTCCTAACCCGAAAATTGCCCCACAAAAATAGCCCCAAAGCTTTTTGTGATTTGTTGGTGTGATGAAGTTTTGTTGGATTTGATCCGCGGATTTCGTGTGTTGCAGGTAGATCTAGCTTTTCCCCATCTTTTCCCCAATTTCCATCCACAAATTCTTCCGAATTTTTGCCCCGGATTTGACCTCTCCACGCGGTGTTCATCCACGGATCCCAAGCCCGGACATCCGGCCCGGCCCGGACATCCGGCCCTTGACAGCATCAACTCCATCCTCCACTCCGTTTACCGCCTAACTTTCGTCCAATTTTGTTCCGGAGCCCACATACACTTCCGCATACCAGCACCACTTCCGCATAGCACCACCATAGCCTTTCCCGCTACCAACTCCAACAATTTTGACCCATTTCGTTTTGAGAATTTGAGTTGTGGTTTCCGTGTCCTATTGTGTTTCGGCCATCTAGGTATGGTTCGGCAACAACATCACCACCGCTCATCTTCGCCAAGGACTACTACGAACGGCTACATTGGTATCACCTTCACCTTCATATCATCTTGGTATAGCGATATCATCATACTCTCTTGCATTTCCATTGATAACCCCATGGCCTTACTTTTGCGTAGCTTACCCATCGAGACTAGCCTTTGAGTATCGCCGGCAACGTAACTTGTGCACATTAGTGTTCATATTTCACATAGCATACATACCATCATTGAGTTGCATATCTTGGTATCATCTCTTGTGTCACAAAAGTTATCTTCGCATACACAATTGCTATCTTGGTTCGTGAAGCATTGCATGAGAAAAGAGCTCAAACAACAAAGAGCCAAACAAGCTTTTAAGCAAACGGGAACGATAAGCAAAGAGCTTATAAGCAAGAACCATAGCATCATACAACATTAAGATTGTCATACTCCATCATCTTGGATCAAAGCATAGAAACATCATACATATAGTATACTTGGGATAGAAGTCGTTGCATTTTTGCTTAGTAGGTTGTGCACAAGTTCGTATCCGCCTATTGTGCAATCGTGCTAGCGTCTCTCTAGTGTTGTGCAACAAGAGCATCTTGGTGGATTCCACATTTTGGCTCACCCTTGGTTGCCCAACCCCACATTTTGGCTCACCCTTGGTCTACTTGTTGCATTTGCAAATTTGTGAATCTTTTCCAACATTATTGAGTCTCACTTACAATTGCATCAAATTTTGTGCCCCCATCCTAACCAAGCTCCACCATAAGCTTTTACTTGTGTAGGTGTGAGAAGCGACAAGAAACGGTACCAATTGTGCTATTTCCTTGCTACACATTGGAGTGATCTTTGATCCATTTTCAACATCGGTCAAGGTACATTTGGTATTGGTTCTTCTCTTTCTCCCACTCACATATCTTTGTTTGAAATGATGGATAGGCCAAGTACTTCTACCAATCCACTCTTCTTGGAGCAAGATGACGACATGTCATCCTACGTCACCAAGACTCAACTATTTGGTGCACACCGAGCTTTGCATCAAGAACAACTTGCTTTGGGCGATCGCGTCGACAGCCTCGCCATCGATCTACGACAATCTGAGCAACGTACAAGAGACTACTTCGACACATCCATGAGTTCCCTCAAAGAAGATATCCGAACCATGATGGTCCGCTCTTCTACAACTTCGTCCTCGTCAAGACGGAGCCGCTCAAGTCGACACTACGACGACACCATCTCTGGTTCAAGTACACCGACATCGAACACTCTTCGTCGTGCCGCGCGTCAAGACCGTCAAGCTAACCGCAATCCTCTACACGACACCGACTCTCAAGATCATCGACATTGTCACAACCAAGCTGCTTTCGCACAAGTACAAGAACGGCAATGCCAACGACAACAAGAACAAGAGGAGCGAGCGCGACAACATCAAGATGCACAAGACGCCGAGTACGCCTACAATCGTGCAAGACATTCGACTACCGGCAAGTCCCCCTTCGAGGTCGTCTATGGCTTCAACCCATTGTCTCCATTGGACATTCTACCTCTACCGCTACAAGAGCGCACAAACATGGACGCGAGTGCCCGAGTCAACTTCCTCAAGAAGATGCACGAAGATACAAGAAACACCATCGAGCGCCAAGTACAACGACTCGCGACCAAGCTCAACGTCAACAAGCAACCCATGATGTTCAATGTTGGAGATCTTGTGTGGCTACACCTTCGAAAGGATCGCTTCCCCAAGGAACTCAAGTCCAAGCTACCACCCCGAGCGGATGGACCCTTCAAGATGCTTGCACGCTACAACAACAACGCATACAAGATCGACATCCCACGCGACAAGTACTCCGTGAGCGACATCTTCAACATCAAAGATCTATCCCCGTACCATGGTGATGAGGATTTCGATCCGAGGTCGGATCTTTCCCAAGGGAGGGGAGATGATGCGGAGCATCCTACAGTCATCCCCATGGACCTACCATCGTCTCATCAAGAGCCAAGAGGACCTATGACACGAGCACGGGCTAGAGCTCTCGAGAACGAGGTGACTTCCTTCCTTAGTGATATCACATATGATCCACTCGAGACATGGCTACTACCTAAGTCCGATATGCTATGCATGATCAGGTGTCAAGAGGACCCTCACGAAGATGCACGTGAAGACGGACAAGCCACCAAGTCCATGGATGAAGAGAACCAACGGAAGAAGGCAAGTTCACCTTCCAAGCCCCGGACATCCGACCAAGGCCCCGGACATCCGGCCCCTGAAGATGTCAACAACAGCAGCAGCCCAGCCATCGAAGTGCTACAGGGCCCGGACATCCGGCCCCTGCCCCGGACATCCGGCTCCTCCCGAAGCCCCGGAAATTCGGCCCCTCGCCCGGACTTCCGGCGCCACGCGACAGAAACTACAGTAGCTGAACCCTCAAGCCCGGACATCCGGCGTCTAGCCCGGACATCCGGCCAAAAGCCCGGACATCTGGCGCCACGCTACAGAACATCCAGAAGTTTTGCCCTCCAGCCCGGACATCCGGCCCCTCCTGAAGCCCCGGACATCCGGCCCGACGCCCGGACATCCGGCCACCCCTTTATGCGCACAGTAAGTGCCGAGGCCCGTGTACCCCTTCGACCCTCTAGACTATATATACTCCTTCTCCTCCATCTTTCTAGGGTTAGCATTGGTTTAGCTCATATGTGAGATAGAGCATTGCTCATCCATACGGATCTCCTCCTCGAGAGAGACTGCGGCCCCTCTTCGGAGACAATCCACGTTGGATTCAAGACCACCTCTTGGGTGCCCCCCTCAAGACCTCCTTTCGGAGAAGAACCGGTTACCTATGTATCGTCCCTTGTTGGATTTGGATCGTGTATCTCTTTGTGTTTCGATGATCTAGCACATGTGTGATTGTTCTTGTTCGTTTGAGTGATTCTCTCGTGTCTTCCCCTCGTGTTTCCCCTCGTGTTCTTCGTGTTCTTAGTTGGGATCTGCTCCTTTCGTGAAAGATCGGCCATCTAGGGTTCCGCCCTACATCATTTTGGTATTAGAGCCACATTGATCACGATTTCGGAGCCCCCTCTTTTTGTTTTCTAGCTTGATTTTGTTGTTTTAGACCTAACCCGGAAATTGCCCCACAAAAATAGCCCCAATTGTTTTTTGTGATTTGTTGGTGTGATGAAGTTTTCTTGGATTTGATCCGCGGATTTCGTGTGTTGCAGGTAGATCTAGCTTTTCCCCATCTTTTCCCCAATTTCCATCCACAAATTCTTCCGAATTTTTGCCCCGGATTTGACCTCTCCACGCGGTGTTCATCCACGGATCCCGAGCCCGGATATCCGGCCCGACCGGCCCGGACATCCGGCCATCAGCCCGGACATCCGGCCCCTGATAGCATCAACTCCATCCTCCACTCCGTTTACCGCCTAACTTTCGTCCAATTTTGTTCCGGAGCCCACATACACTTCCGCATACCACCACCACTTCCGCATACCACCACCATAGCCTTTCCCGCTACCAACTCCGACAATTTTGACCCATTTCATTTTGAGAATTTGAGTTGTGGTTTCCGTGTCCTATTGTGTTTCGGCTATCTAGGTACGGTTCGGCAACAACATCACCACCGCTCATCTTCGCCAAGGACTACTACGAACGGCTACATTGGTATCACCTTCACCTTCATATCATCTTGGTATAGCGATATCATCATACTCTCTTGCATTTCCATTGATAACCCCATGGCCTTACTTTTGCGTAGCTTACCCATCGAGACTAGCCTTTGAGTATTGCTGACAACGTAACTTGTGCACATTAGTGTTCATATTTCACATAGCATACATACCATCATTGAGTTGCATATCTTGGTATCATCTCTTGTGTCACAAAAGTTGTCTTCGCATACACAATTGCTATCTTGGTTCGTGAAGCATTGCATGAGAAAAGATCTCAAACAACAAAGAGCCAAACAAGCTTTTAAGCAAACGGGAACGATAAGCAAAGAGCTTATAAGCAAGAACCATAGCATCATACAACATTAAGATTGTCATACTCGATCATCTTGGATCAAAGCATAGAAACATCATACATATAGTATACTTGGGATAGAAGTCGTTGCATTTTTGCTTAGTAGGTTGTGCACAAGTTCGTATCCGCCTATTGTGCAATCGTGCTAGCGTCTCTCTAGTGTTGTGCAACAAGAGCATCTTGGTGGATTCCACATTTTGGTTCACCCTTGGTTGCCCAACCCCACTTATCTATTTGCAAGTGAGTTTCCGTGTACCATATCTTGCTATTGGTCTACTTGTTGCATTTGCAAATTTGTGAATCTTTTCCAACATTATTGAGTCTCACTTACAATTGCATCAAATTTTGTGCCCCCATCCTAACCAAGCTCCACCATAAGCTTTTACTTGTGTAGGTGTGAGAACCGACAAGAAACGGTACCAATTGTGCTATTTCCTTGCTACACATTGGAGTGATCTTTGATCCATTTTCAACATCGGTCAAGGTACATTTGGTATTGGTTCTTCTCTTTCTCCCACTCACATATCTTTGTTTGAAATGATGGATAGGCCAAGTACTTCTACCAATCCACTCTTCTTGGAGCAAGACGACGACATGTCATCCTACGTCACCAAGACTCAACTATTTGGTGCACACCGAGCTTTGCATCAAGAACAACTTGCTTTGAGCAATCGCATCGACAGCCTCGCCACCGATCTACGACAATCTAAGCAACGTACAAGAGACTACTTCGACACATCCATGAGTTCCCTCAAACAAGATATCCGAACCATGATGGTCCGCTCTTCTACAACTTCGTCCTCGTCAAGACGGAGCCGCTCAAGTCGACACTACGATGACACCATCTCCGGTTCAATTACACCGACATCGAACACTCTTCGTCGTGCCGCGCGTCAAGATCGTCAAGCTAACCGCAATCCTCTACACGACACCGACTCTCAAGAGCATCGACATCATCACAACCAAGCTGCTTTCGCACAAGCACAAGAACGGCAACGCCAACGACAACAAGAACAAGAGGAGCGAGCGCGACAACATCAAGATGCACAAGACGCCGAGTACGCCTACAATCGTGCAAGACATTCGACTACCGGCAAGTCCCCCTTCGAGGTCGTCTATGGCTTCAACCCATTGTCTCCATTGGACATTCTACCTCTACCGCTACAAGAGCGCACAAACATGGACGCGAGTGCCCGAGTCAACTTCCTCAAGAAGATGCACGAAGATACAAGAAACACCATCGAGCGCCAAGTACAACGACTCGCGACCAAGCTCAACGTCAACAAGCAACCCATGATGTTCAATGTTGGAGATCTTGTGTGGCTACACCTTCGCAAGGATCGCTTCCCCAAGGAATGCAAGTCCAAGCTACTACCCCGAGCGGATGGACCCTCAAGGTGCTTGCACGCTACAACAACAACGCATACAAGATCGACATCCCACGCGACAAGTACTCCGTGAGCGACATCTTCAACATCAAAGACCTATCCCCGTACCATGGTGATGAGGATTTCGATCCAAGGTCGGATCTTTCCCAAGGGAGGGGAGATGATGCGGAGCATCCTACGGTCATCCCCATGGACCTACCATCGTCTCATCAAGAGCCAAGAGGACCTATGACACGAGCACGAGCTAGAGCTCTCGAGAACGAGGTGACTTCCTTCCTTAGTGATATCACATATGATCCACTCGAGACATGGCTACTACCTAAGTCCGATATGATATGCATGATCAGGTGTCAAGAGGACCCTCACAAAGATGCACGTGAAGACGGACAAGCCACCAAGTCCATGGATGAAGGGAACCAACGAAAGAAGGCAAGTTCACCTTCCAGGCCCCGGACATCCGGCCCCTGAACATGTCAACAACAGTAGCAGCCCAGCCATCGAAGTGCTATAGGGCCCGGACATCCGGCCCCAGCCCCAGACATCTGGCTCCTCCCGAAGCCCCGGAAATCCGGCCCCTCGCCCGGACATCCGGCGCCACGCGACAGAAACTACAGTAGCTGAACCCTCAAGCCCGGACATCCGGCGTCCAGCCCGGACATCCGGCCCCAGCCCGAAAATCCGGCCAAAAGCCCGGACATCCGGCGCCATGCTACAGAACATCCAGAAGTTTTGCCCTCCAACCCGGACATCCGGCCCCCCAGCCCGGACATCCGGCCCCTCCTGAAGCCCCGGACATCTGGCCCGACGACCGGACATCCGGCCACCCCTGTCTGCGCACAGTAAGGGCCGAGGCCCGTGTACCCCTTCAACCCCCTAGACTATATATACTCCTTCTCCTCCATCTTTCTAGGGTTAGCATTGGTTTAGCTCATATGTGAGATAGAGCATTGCTCATCCATACGGATCTCCTCCTCGAGAGAGACTGCGGCCCCTCTTCGGAGACGATCCACGTTGGATTCAAGACCCCCTCTTGGGTGGCCCCCCTCAAGACCTCCTTTCGGAGAAGAACCGGTTACCTATGTATCGTCCCTTGTTCGATTTGGATCGTGTATCTCTTTGTGTTTCGAGGATCTAGCACATGTGTGATTGTTCTTGTTCGTTTGAGTTATTCTCTCGTGTCTTCCCCTCGTGTTTCCCCTCGTGTTCTTCGTGTTCTTAGTTGGGATCCGCTCCTTTCATGAAAGATCGGCCATCTAGGGTTCCACCCTAAATCATCTTGGTATCAGAGCCACGTTGATCACGATTTCGGAGCCCCCTCTTTTTGTTTTCTAGCTTGATTTTGTTGTTTTCGTCCTAACCCGAAAATTGCCCCACAAAAATAGCCCCAAATTTTTTTTGTGATTTGTTGGTGTGATGAAGTTTTGTTGGATTTGATCCACGGATTTCGTGTGTTGCAGGTAGATCTAGCTTTTCCCCATCTTTTCCCCAATTTCCATCCACAAATTCTTCCGAATTTTTGCCCCGGATTTGACCTCTCCACGCGGTGTTCATCCACGGATCCCGAGCCCGGACATCCGGCCCGACCAGCCCGGACATCCGGCCCGGCCCGGACATCCGGCCCCTGACAGCATCAACTCCATCCTCCACTCCGTTTACCGCCTAACTTTCGTCCAATTTTTTTCCGGAGCCCACATACACTTCCGCATACCACCACCACTTCCGCATAGCACCACCATAGCCCGTTGATACACCTAGTTGATGTGAGACTATCTTCTCCTTGTCTTCTCCACAACCACCATTCTATTCCACATATAGTGCTATGTCCATGGCTCACACTCATGTATTGCGTGAAGATTGAAAAAGTTTGAGAATACTAAAGTATGAAACAATTGCTTGACTGAAACCGGGGTTGTGCATGATTTAAATATTTTGTGTGATGAAGATAGAGCATAGCCAGACTATATGATTTTGTAGGGATAACTTTCTTTGGCCATGTTATTTTGAGAAGACATGATTGCTTTGTTAGTATGCTTGAAGTATTATTGTTTTTATATCAATATTAAACGTTTGTCTTGAATCTTTCGGATCTGAACATTCATGCCACAATAAAGAAAATTACATTGAGGAATATGCTAGGTAGCATTCCACATCAAAAGTTCTGTTTTTATCATTTACCTACTCGAGGACGAGCAGGAATTAAGCTTGGGGATGCTTGATACGTCTCCAACGTATCTATAATTTTTTATTGTTCCATGCTATTATATTATCTGTTTTGGATGTTTAATGGGCTTTATTATACACTTTTATTATATTTTTGGGACTAACCTACTAACCAGAGGCCCAGCCCAAATTGCTGTTTTTTTGCCTATTTCAGTGTTTCGCAGAAAAGGAAAATATCAAACGGAGTCCAAACGGAATGAAACCTTCGGGAGAGTTATTTTGGGAACAAACGTGATCCAGAGGACTTGGAGTGGACGTCAAGAAAGAAGCGAGGAGGCCACGAGGGAGGGAGGCACGCCTGCCCCCCTGGGCGCGCCCCCCACCCTCGTGGGCCCCTCGCAGCTCCACTGACCTACTTCTTCCTCCTATATATATCCATATACCCCGAAACCAACCAGGAGCACCACGAAACCCTATTTCCACTGCCGCAACCTTCTGTACCCATGAGATCCCATCTTGGGGCCTTTTCTAGCGCTCCGCTGGAGGGGGCATTGATCACGGAGGGCTTCTACATCAACACCATAGCCTCTCCGATGGTGTGTGAGTAGTTTACCTCAGACCTTCGGGTCCAAAGTTATTAGCTAGATGGCTTCTTCTCTCTCTTTGATTCTCAATACAAAGTTCTCCTCGATTCTCTTGGAGATCTATTTGATGTAACTCTTTTTGCGGTGTGTTTGTCGAGATCCGATGAATTGTAGGTTTATGATCAAGATTATCTATGAACAATATTTGAATCTCCTCTGAATTCTTTTATGTATGATTTGTTATCTTTGCAAGTCTCTTCGAATTATCAGTTTGGTTTGGCCTACTAGATTGATCTTTCTTGCAATGGGAGAAGTGCTTAGCTTTGGGTTCAATCTTGCGGTGTTCGATCCCAGTGACAGAAAGGGAACCGATACATATTGTATTGTTGCCATCGAGGATAAAAAGATGGGGTTTATATCATATTGCTTGAGTTTATCCCTCTACATCATGTCATCTTGCCTAATGCGTTACTCTGTTCTTATGAACTTAATACTCTAGATGCATGCTGGATAGCGGTCGATGTGTGGAGTAATAGTAGTAGATGCAAAATTGTTTCGGTCTACTTGTCGCGGACGTGATGCCTATATACATGATCATGCCTAGATATTCTCATAATTATGCACTTTTCTATCAATTGCTCGACCGTAATTTGTTCACCCACCGTAATACCTATGCTATCTTGAGAGAAGCCACTAGTGAAACCTATGGCCCCCGGGTCTATTTTCCATCATATAAGTTTCCGATCTATTTTATTTTGCAATCTTTACTTTCCAATCTATAAAACAAAAATACCAAAAAAAATATCTTATTATTTCTATCGGATCTCACTTTTGCAAGTGGCCGTGAAGGGATTGACAACCCCTTTATCGCGTTGGTTGTAAGGGTCTTATTTGTTTGTGTAGGTACGAGGGACTTGCGTGTGGCCTCCTACTGGATTGATACCTTGGTTCGCAAAACTGAGGGAAATACTTACGCTACTTTGTTGCATCACCCTTTCCTCTTCAAGGGAAAACCAACGCTGTGCTCAAGAGGTGGCAGAGGGGGGAGAGGCAGCCCTAGGCGCGCCCAAGTAGGAGGAATCCTACTTGGGCTCCTAGTTGGATTCGGCCTCCCCCCTTTCCTTTTACCGGAAGGGGGAGAAGGGAAGAGAGGGGGGAGAAGGAAAGAGGGGGCGCCGCCCCTTCCTCCTAATCCTCTCCTTCCTTGGGGGGCCACGCCACCCCTTGTGGGCTGGTGTGCCTCCCTCCTATGGCCCATATCTTCCCCCGGGGGGTTCCGGTAACCCCCCCCCCCGGTACTCCGATATGTTTCTGATACATTCCGGAACACTTCCGGTGTCCGAATACTATCATCCAATATATCAATCTTTACCTCTGGACCATTTTGAGACTCCTCATCATGTCTGTGATCTCATACGGGACTCCGAACAACATTCAGTTTCAGTCACCAAATCACATAACTCATATAATACAAATCGTCATCGAACGTTAAGCGTGCGGACCCTACGGGTTCGAGAACTATGTAGACATGACCGAGACTCCTCTTCGGTCAATAACCAATAGCGGAACATGGATGCTCATATTTCCCACATATTCTACGAAGATCTTTATCGGTCGAACCATTATGACAACATACGTTATTCCCTTTGTCATCGGTATGTTACTTGCCCAAGATTCGATCGTCGGTATCTTCATACCTAGTTCAATCTCGTTACCGACAAGTCTCTTTACTCGTTCTGTAATACATCATACCGCAACTAACTCATTAGTCACATTGCTTGCAAGGCTTACTATGATGTGCATTACCGAGAGGGCCCAGAGATACCTCTCCGATACTCGGAGTGACAAATCCTAATCTCGATCTATGCCAACCCAACAAACACCTTTAGAGATACCTGTAGAGCATCTTTATAATCACCCAGTTACGTTGTGACGTTTGATAGCACACAAGGTATTTCTCCGGTGTCCGGGAGTTGCATAATCTCATAGTCAAAGGAATATGTATAAGTCATGAAGAAAGCAATAGCAATAAAACTTAACGATCATTATGCTAAGCTAATGGATGGGTCTTGTCCATCACATCATTCTCCTAATGATATGATCCCATTCATCAAATGACAACACATGTCTATGGTTAGGAAACGTAACCATCTTTGATTAACGAGCTAGTCTAGTAGAGGCTTACTAGGGACACGATGTTTTGTCTATGTATCCACGCATGTATCAAGTTTCCGGTTAATACAATTCTAGCATGAATAATAAACATTTATCATGGTATAAGGAAATATAAAATAACAACTTTATTATTGCCTCTAGGGCATATTTATCATGTTAAAAGGTGCCCTTCCCAGTGTTGCAACCGTCTATAACACGCAGCATTCCGGAGTGCATCATGTCCACATGAGTACAAATGGGACATGAGGTGTAAGACGGGGATGGCCAGACCATATGGATGCAGATAGCACTCGGTTGTCTTGAAGTTCTAGCAGAATCGTTTTGAGCTCAGAGCATGAAGCATCAAAAGATCAACAAGATTCATATGGAGATATGATCGATGAAGATTTTGCCCACCGGTCAAAATTCACGTCATCGGTGATGTCCACATCAATGGCTTAGAACTAGACTTAGATTTTGAATCACTCACTATTAATTATGAGAGATATTAATTTGAGTGGGAGTGCACTTTAAAGTAAAATTTCTTTTAATAACTAGTGCAATATTAATTATGAATTATGTCTGAAATTATTTGTGTTTATCGTTGTAGATTAAATGGCTCGCAATATGTTCAGCTTGGCCCCTATGCTTGAGAAAGGAAAGTTGGCTACAAATGGTGGAAACTATGTGGGTTGGATCCAAAATCTATGATTTGTTCTCAGGAGTGCTAAGAAGGAGTACGTGTGGGATCAGCCCCTGGGTGATTCTCCCTCAAAGGATGCACCACCAGAAGAAGTTACGTCTTATGCTGCTCGTAGTGATGACTATGAGGCAGTCTAGTGTCTCATGTTAACTTGCATGGATCCTTACTTACAGAAGCGTTTTGAACGATCTACCACTCAATTTATAATTGGGTCACTGGAGGTTCTGTACAAGAAACAGGCAAGGACCGAACGGTTTGAATTAACCAAGGCCCTGATTGAGTGCAAGATGAAAGAGGGTTCCTCAGTGAGTGAGCATATAGTGAAGCTTGCTGGCTATTTTGATAGACTTGCTTCACTGGAATTTGGAATTCCGCCAACACTCGGTACAGATATTGTGCTTGCTTCACTACCCCCATCTTACAATGGTTTTATCATGAATTACACCATGAAAGGGATGGAGGAAAGTGCAAACGAGTTGTTTGCTATGCTCAAAACTGCGGAAGCTGGGATGCAAAAGAACAAAGAAGTGTTGATGGTCAACAAGACTACTAGTTTCAATACGAAGGGCAAGTCCAAGAAGAAATCTACTGGTGCCGGTAAGACCTCTCTCAGAAGAAGAACAAGGGCGGAGCCCGTAAGGAGACTGAATGTTTCTAGTACGAACAGAAGGGTCACTGGAAGTGTAACTGTAAGAAGTACTTGGTGGATAAGAAGAACGGTTCTTCCGGTAAAGGTATAAAAGTTATACAAAGTTAATGTTGTTTTACTTGTTTTTATATGTCACAAGTATTTGATACTGATCAATTGCTCTCCTTTGCAATCCAATGCAGGGACTGCAAAAAGCTCACAAGTTGAGAAGAAATAAATACATGATGCTAGTCAAGGATGGTGATGGGATTGCTACTCGAGACTGATGGAGTCTATCTTCAAGATTTATCTTAGGATCAGATAATAGTTATTACGTTGTGGAGCTATGTAAGACATTCTGTTTTGGATTATGCAACGATATTCTTATAAAGTTTTGAACAATAGTTGTTGAAGTGATTATAAGAATATGTTCGGATTTACCTCAGATTTTGATGATTTATTCATGAATCTTGATTTGAAAATTTTATAACATTAATGTTAAACGTCTTAAGAAGACTGATAAGCTCCACTTAAATGTGGCACTCCTTGGTTATATCCGGAAATAATCTTCATATAGATGAAGTATTGAGTTATCTTGATTGAGAAATCAAATAAAATAATACATAGTGATGTATAAGGTCCGATGAATAACACAGGGCGCGATGGATAATTATGCTTCATTAAAGATTAGGTGAATATGATTTACTTAACATAAAAACTAAAAAATCTGAATGGTTCAAAGGAATTTTAGAATATATTATTTGAAGATTTCAAATATTATATAATGAAGATAAGGATCATTATGACAAAAGATAAAGTGATTCTTCAATATTGAAGAAAATTATCTCAGTCATAAGTTTAACAGAACACTCGAATAATTGTGGAATTATTTTATTACTGATCTGCTTTTATAAATATTGGGGTATAAATGAAATAACAAGATATACACTAAACAGAGCACCAAATATAAGTCTGGATATTGAAACCATATGAGTTTTGGAATTTATAAACCAGATAAATACTGAATTGTAGCATATCTCAAAAAAATGATTTTGATTCCTTCCACTGAATGTTCAAAAGGCAAAGTGTTTGTCACGGGTGAACACTTTTTAAGAAAGAGTTTCTTGTCAAAGAAATAAGTGGGAGGACATTACAGCTTGGAGAGGATTATTGTATCTCTAAACGGTAATAAGCAGGATTAACAAACCGGAAGTTGTTTCGATAGATTGTCCGCAAAATAAACCGCAAATTACAGCATTAGATATAGAAACTCTAAAGCTTGTAAGGAGTATGCAAATCAGGAATATCATTATATTTTTTGAAATTTCATGATGAGATATACATCTTGGAAGACGATGAAATAGGAATAGCACACTACAGGGAAGCGATGGCAGCGCCCAGCTCAAGGAGTGGCTCATAGCCATGCACACTGGAATGAAAATTCGTATGCAATTAAGTTTAGAACTTAGTTGTTAATTTTCATACATAATAAACAAGTTTAGAACTTGATACTTCAAAGAGTATGAAGTAAATATAATGGATATCAAAACAAGTTTCCTAAATAGGAATGGATGTATGAATGATACAACCGGAAAAGTTTTAAAATCCTCAGGACACCGGATAAATGTGCAAACTTCAAAAGAGTTTTTGAAGATTATAACAAGTGAGCTGGCATTGAGATTTTGATCTTGTCAAAATGATAAAAGTACTTTGTGTGTGTATAGAACTCAGTGGGAGCTATATAGTATTTCCAATCTCGTATGTATATGACATATTATGGAATGGAAATAAAATAAAGCTTATGAGCACAAACAAAATGGTTTCGAAACATGTTTTCTATCAAACTGTAAGGCAAATATTGGGCATAAAAGAATCTATAAAGATAGATCAAAATGTCTGATTGAACTAAAATAAGTTTATATTTATTGACAAAGGTTTAAAAAGAGGAAATGTTTTATCTCAATGTCATATAACTAGATGCTTATGAGAATCTATTGATAAGCATGGGAAGATGAATGAATTCATCTTGATAGGTATGATGTATAAAAGGGCCAAAAGAGTTTTTACTAATTGTTAGTAGCAGATATCAGGGATCTCAAAAGAATAAATGTATTATTTTGAGAATATGAAGTTAAAGTTCATTATTAAGAATATATGAACATCTACTTCATAATTGATATAATAGGGCTATGATAATTACCTAGTATTATTTTATGAACAATATTGTTGATTCTGTAACGATATATGTTTTGAAAACATTAGATGTTTCAATATTGTCTGAATCAACAAATATCTTGATATAGTTGGATGTTAAGAGTTGTAAGAAACCCATAAACATTATATTGTGAATATGACTAATCAAGAAGAGTCTTAATATAAATGGATGGATCCAAAGTATGATGAAACCAGTTACAATATATTATGAGTATAATCAAGAAGAGTCTTGATATAGTTGGTGTGATTATAAGTGCATTGAGTCCAATGATATTTTATTTTGAATAAAATGTTATATATAGTTCAAAGCAAGATGGACTGAGATCTTTAAAATCAGACAAGATTAACACAAATATTACAGGTATTTTGAATATGTCAAAACTAATGACAAAGGCTCTACCACAAGCAATGCATGAGCAACGCTAGATAAGCCATAGGTCTTTGAAGACTATGCAGCTAGATTTTTTACTCTAGTGTAAGTGGGAGACTATTGGAAATATGCCCTAGAGGCAATAATATTGTATTATTATATTTCCATTATACATAATTAAGAGTTTATATTTCATGCTATAACTGCTATGATCCTAGAATATGTGATTCAGTGGAAAACTCTTATGTACGTGTGAAGTAATAAACGATAACCATAGGTTCCTGGTCTTGCCTCTAAGATTGGCTCAAGTGTTGTTGGTGATCATGTTTTCCGGATCTTAGGATATCGTTAAGTGTAACGATAATCCTAAAACAACACCGAGGGTATGACTTTAGAAGAACGATCATATTGAATTGACCCAATACTTTTCTGTTATACTTTGTGATTACATCGCCCGAAATCATCTGTTGTAACACTGAGTGTTAGCATGTGTTTTAGTTCCTTAGACCATGAGAGTTTCTCGGTCACTTCCTACTACACGGTGGGCTTTGGGGCTGCTCAAACGTCATTGGTAACAAGGTGATCATAATGACAACTTCCAGGCTCACCGGAAAGTTTGACAAGTGATCGGATAGCTCAAGAGTGGGATTTGCTCCTCCGACAATGGAGAGATATTATTAAGGACCTCTCGGTTTAATGGCATCAATCATCGTCTGGCTAGACACAGGTGACTACGTCACGAGGATGCCAAAACACGTCAACGAGAAAGAAGAACATAACCGGTAACGGGAGCAACAGTATAGTGAGCATGATGACTCAGGAGGATACCGATGCACACTGATTTTTGTAAAGTATCACAAAGCAAAGGGAACATCACATGATAACCAAAGGTTCACTCGAATATCATTCGTGTAACCATAGCGACTGATATGAATGTCCACGGTTCCGCTATCGGTCATTGAACGAAGGGGTTTTGTTCATGTCTGTGATTTACCGGACCTACGGGGTCACAAGCTTAAGGTAATCATGATCTGTCGAGTGTTAGTGGGACGGTAGTGATGAGAATATATTTGTGGAATTGTTTTATTAATATCCGGAATAGTTCCGAGAGGTTCCGGAAGCGTTTCGGGGTCACTGGAAGGGTTTCAGTGAATATCGGGTAATACTGGGTATTACCAATTAATATATATATAGGTGGAAAATGTTTCCCAGGGATGTTAAATTACATATATAATGCTCTAAAAATGTTTAGAACATTTTATATTTAAATTAAATATCAATGGGCCTTAAAAGGCCAAGAGGTGGAAGGCAACTTGGGCCACAAGGGCCCAACTAGGGAAGGCGCCCCCCTTTCCTCGTGGGGGGCGAATTGGACTTGGGGAAGGAGTGGGACTCCTACCCGTAGGCCGGCGCACCAAGGGGAACTTTCCCCCTTTGGTGACTGCCATCTCCCTCTCCTCTAACCTATATATACTAGAGGATTTCCACTAAATGTTAACACAAGTTTTGGAGCCTCTTCTAGTTGATCTAGTTCTAGTTCTTGTTGGTCCTAGTTGATCAATTAGAGCTAGCCCTAGCCACCTATAATCCTCATAATTAGAAGCCCCATGTGGTTCTAATCTCCTCGCTCTAATTCACCGGTGACGATTAACTCTGGACGGCGAAGCGCTGCCGGATCGTGAAGATTGTACGCTTGCATCCAAGTAGAGAGGCCGTGCTTTAGGTCTTCTGTTCGAGGGATCATTCGAGGGAGGTTCAAGGGATCGCCATTGACGTTCGAGGGACTCCAAGTACAATCTATACTGACTTGTTTACTTCCGCTGCACTCCGAAGTTGGTAACGATCGTAGATCCAAACCTGATATGCATCTTCATATTGTTCCTGGGTGATCATAGGGCAATTTTTTGTTTTCTACTACGTTTCCCAACAGTCCTAGCATGCCTAGTTAGTGATGCTTATGGTCCATCAGTTGGACATACACCCTTGTCTGTTTTCCCATGTTATGACCATGTTGTGATCCATCTGGGCGATGATCGCGTATATACTTTATACTACATACTATATATACTCTACGGTGGACCCCGGACTTCGGTGGACTACGACATGGAGCGAGATGGACTGCAATAAGATGCCGACAAATACAAAGACTATTACTGCATAATGTTATCTTATGTTATGTTTACATTCGGAGGCGGAACGGGATCCCAGCAGATATCCAGAGGATGCTGGTGAGGCTGGTACTGTCCGCGCATGTTTCACCCAGTGGGTGCGACAGGGCGAGTAGGTACCCTCCGGTTGAGGTGTGCCTGGGCCCTCATCGTTGTCCGTGAGCTACTAAAATAACACGACTAAACGAGTTCTGTGTGGGGATAATGGTTTATGGGGCCCTCGGCATCATAAGATTCTCTCGAAAGCTCTGTCAGGTGTCCAGTTTAGAGAGGCGGTACGGTAGACAGCAGATATCCTCCGTATGAGGTGAGGCTGCACCCTGCTT
This sequence comes from Triticum aestivum, assembly GCF_018294505.1. Taxonomy (NCBI): domain Eukaryota; kingdom Viridiplantae; phylum Streptophyta; class Magnoliopsida; order Poales; family Poaceae; genus Triticum; species Triticum aestivum. The sequence continues at coordinate 360,456,874 of NC_057805.1, forward strand.
GCAACATGCAGGAGTGCTTAGGGGTGAGTGGCCGAACTACCCCTCGCGCTTAGGGTGTAGACCGGCGGGGACCTCTCTGAAGGTCCTAGATAGGACTAAGGCGTGCCGATTGCCCGAGGCCAGACATTACCCAGAAAGTGTGTCTGGCCAGAGGTAATCGAGCGTATCAGGCGACTATTCGAATACTTAGGGTGCACCCCTCCAGGGAAGTTAAACTATTTGAATAGCCGCATCCACCGTAATGGACGACTTGGTGTTGTACCCTGAACTTCTACAACTTAAACCCGATACTTAATAAAATTCACCAAGAGTTGTAGCATGCCCGAGGACCGCTTTCTCATGGGGATTGAATCCAAGGGTAGTGCATTGCTATAATGGTTAGTTGTATTCGTTTGCGCTCTCTCTCTCTTCAAGGTGGCAAGATCATTCTCATTCTCTTCTATTGCTGCAAGAAGCTCTCTTCCTCTTCTAATGCTGCAAGATGGAGGCACTTGTGTTACATAGAGCTTCCCCCCTTTATTCTAGCAATTCTGCAGATTAGTCCAAAGATATTGCCCCTTTCCTTTGATACCGATGCATATCTAGCATAGTTCTGATGTAAGTCTTGCGAGTACTTTGGATGACTATTCACCGTTGCTTCGCTACTCTTTTCATCCAACCCGGTTGCTGCAACAGTTGTTAGAACCGCGGATGTAGGTTCCTCGATTGTGCTTACTGCTTGGAGTTCGACGTCGAGGAGTAGTTCGGAGGTCCCAGGCAGGAGGCCTGCGCCTTTTCGATCTAAAGTCATTTTTGGTTTTGCCTTCTTAAGGCGCCCTTGTATTTGTCTGTAGTTAGACCTAAATCTTGATTTAATATCGGGTCGTACGACCCTGGCTTGTAATATATTGTTTCTTTGTTCAAATTTGAGTCGTAGAGTTGTGTTGTGATATTTTACCGTGAGTCACTGATCTTGATCGTGCATGCAGCGTGGATGTTTAGTGACGATTAATTTCGGGGGTGTCACATCAAGTGTAATAAGTCTTCGATTCACTCAGAACAGAATGTCTCCAGTGTTGCTCAGTCACTTTGGCTCTGGGAGTTTGGATTTTTCCTCGCAGGAATTCTCTCTCAATGGCTTTGGAGGTGGTTTACTCTCAAATGACAAAAGCTGTGCAATAACTCGGAGGAGCCACCAACTTATGGTGGAGGGGTGGCTATTTATAGCCAAGGGCAACCCGACATGATATGATCGAACTGACCCTGGGTCAGTGGCCAACCGACATGTGTACTAACGGTGAGATTTCAAACACACGCGGCAGCTTGGCTTGGGCTACAAGCAAAGCTGACTCAACCAACTCTATAGAAGAGGTTTTCTCTCATTGTCTTCACTGGAAGACATAGGACTTTAGGTTGAGCATCGCGCCAGTTTCTCGCTTGTTTACCTTGACCCCACTTAACAGTACGCTAGTTCCTATGAGTCAAGAAAGAAAAAAATGAAACTACCAAAAGACTATGTCTTCACACTCCATTGTCTTCAAACGAAAGTCTTCGCGTACCACCATTATCTTCAATGTCTTCATACATTATTAGGGGTCATCTTTGATGGGTAAACCGAATCTCCAAGGACTTCTATCTGTGTTATCATGTGAATCTCACAAACACATTAGTCCCTTGGCCAAGTTTGTCGTCAATACTCCAAAATCAACAAGGGGTGCCATTAGATGCACTTACAATCTCCCCTTTTTTGGTGATTGATGACAAATTGGTTAAAGTTTTCAACGGGTAATAGTATGTGAAAGTTGAGGAATAGGGTGTTTGGCTTCATGAAGTTGAAAGGGCTCCCCCTGAAGATGTGCATATAAGTAATTTGCTTTTGAATGCAAATGCACACGACAGGTGGAGATCTCCCTCTTTATTATGAAGTCAAGACATTGTGCATACAAAGAATGATTTGAAGTTGATGAAATGCACAATGAAAAATGGGCGTCTGTGAAATGACTTCATGCGCATAGGATTAAGTACTGGTGACACGCTAGAATGAAAAGTAGAAAATGTAGCAGACGATCAGGACTTAAGTTTACAACCCAAAGCATCAAATGAACACAAAGGGAGTTGCAAACTTAACAAATTATAAACAGCCCAGCCCAATATGCCCGCTTGAAGGCTATCAACTCATATGCTTCTCCCCCTTTGTCATCGAATGACCGAAAAGGTTCGAGGACATAGAGCGTCTACACGTTCCCGGGAGGCGGCGAAGAAGTTGGAGCAATCGGGTTAATGTTAGTGTTGGGTGGAGCGGAAGGGCATGACGCTGAATCTTGATGCAGTGAAGATATCGCAGGGGAAGTGGCATCATCTTCTTCGTCAATCAAGCTCGATGAACTGTTGGTGCGGAAGATGAATAATCAGAATCCTCGATGGAAGGAGTAGCATGCCACTGCTTAGTTGATGGAGGCTTGGAGCAAAACTTGAAGTTCTTCTTGAAGCCATCGCGCAGGGGCTCGTCAGAGATGAAGTCGACGTTCCCAGAGGCAAAGCTCAAGCGGAGGGTGTCCAGCAGATGCGCACAGCGTCGGAGTTGAGTGGTGGCAGCGGTGGGTCGACGGGACAACTGCAGTGGCCGGAATCGAGACCGGACTAGTTAGGGCAGAGGCGTACAGGTAGGGTTCGCCGGCGGGCAGCTTGACAGCGAGGGCGTCGATTAGTTGGGGCAGATAGAAGAGGGCGATCAGGGGGGTCTAAAGGACATGACCGCAAGGGCGGCATGCACGATGGGCGCTTGGGGTCGAATTCAAGCGTGTCAGGATCGTCGGTGAGGTGTGCTGGCGGTTGGGGAAGACGACTGTGACTAGTAGGGCCCACTGGTCAGCAACTTAGGAGAGAGAGAGAAAGAGAGAGAGGGTGCAGGGGTGTGCTAGGCCGCCCATGCTTGATGGGTTGGCTAGCTGGGCCGTGGTTGCCCCCCCCCCCCCCTTTTTCTTTATTTTTTATTTTTTATTTTATTCTAAATTCTATTTGATTTAGAATTTGAATTTTATTCCAAAAACAAACTTGCTCTAAATTCCAAATGGAGTATTCCTTACATGGTAAACATTTTATTTGCCCCTTTTGGGCAAATAGCTTCTCCCACCGTACATTTTCTTTTTCTATTTCAATTCATTTTGAAATTCAATTTGGTTTAAACCAAATATGCTCTAAATCCAATTTGGAATATTAACAGAAAGTTAAATTTTTATTTGGACTTATGGTAATCATTTCCGGCCAAAATAAATGCAAGGCCCTTTTAAATAATTTATGTTGATTTTTTAATTGATTCCACCATCAATCCATTCAATCATTTTGAGAAAATTTATCGGGGGTCTGAATATCATTTGGGGCTTATTAGGAATACTTTTATGCCCAAATAAATAATTCAATTTGTCACCCTATTTTGGGATCCAAAATTATTCCCTATAAATTTTAGGGTTCATTCTGTTTTCCTCGAATTTCAACTAGGCTTTTAAATGTGGCCACAGGGTCTTTGAGCCTCTGGGTGATCAAACAAGGCAAACATAGTCAATCAACAAGCACATCCTATGCAAGGTTAGCTAACTAGGGAGCAAGCAAAGGTTATTCTACAAAATAATTAATTTCCTGTGAAATTTTAAACATAACAGATTTGGGGAAAATCTGGGATGTGACAGCGGCTTCCTTTCGCCTTTTTTTGTTCATCGGCAGACAAGTAGATTGTTTTCTTGTCTGGTAAGTTCACGACTTGGAAATCAAGTCGATTTGAGATCGTGATCGCGACACGACACCGCGTGGGTTGCACCGGCGAGCGGAAGAGCAGGTCTCCAGAACCTCTCGTCCTTGTGATCCTGCACTGGGAGAGGACAAACTAGGTTTTTGGGAGCACTTCGCGCAACGGGTCAACTTCCTCGTCACGGGTCGTCTTCCATCTAAGTCGGACACGTGTACCGGCATCTCCAGCATCATCTGCTTCACCTAGTCTTCTCCAAGTTCGTCGTCAACAACATCGCTCCTAGGGCAGCTCGGCTACAAACGAGTATGTGTGTGGTGATCTGTTCTTGTCTCTAATTATGGTTGTTGTTACATATGCGATGCTATTGTACATGTTTCCCTGTTCATCTAGTATGCTAAACCGTTGCATGCTAACAATAGTTTTAATCATGATTTATATTCTGAAATTAATCACGAAATTGCCTAAGTCTGCAACAAGGCTCGCCAAATGCCAAGCTTTACCTTCCTCCGGGGTTCTTGCTCAGCACCACACTCATCTAAGGGGTAGCATTGTCGAAGACGATAGCAATCCGGTGTTTCCAAATCTTCAAGAGCACCGAGCACATAATCGAAAGGAGTTCCTTCCTATGGTGAACCACTGGCCTATGAGAAGTGCACCAAAGCAACATCTAATCATTCAGACCCGGTGTCCACTCAGCATTACTCCAAGCAGTCAGCACCGTGTGCCAAACCGATCTGGAGTAGACACAGGCTACTAAGAGGTGGTCAATTGTTTCCTGCAGCTGATCTCAAAGAGGGCATGCCTCCTTACATGACAGCCCACGCCCAGGGGCGATCTCAAAGACAATGTTAGATAGATGGAAAAAGCTAACAACACCATTTCCTCGATCTTGAGAGGCTTAAGAGTATCGTCTTAACTCAGCTTCTTTCTTTTCTGGAAGTACCAAAACAAATACGTGTACCTTCGTGCTCAACTGGACACCGTTGACATGACACCCTACAAAAGAGTTTAAAACTGTCAAGCATACTCCACAGCCGATTCGATACTTACGCCCCGCGTGTGCAGCTCGAGTCCAAGTAGGATGCCGCGTCACTGTCCCGGAAGCAACCTAAAACCCAATCAAGATGAGGTGCGCGTTCGTCCCGTCGCTTGTCACCCACCAGAAACCATCCGGTTGCCCTGTGCGAGATCATAGTTTTACTCAAAGCGTTTTCCTTGATGTCGAAGACAGGGTAAAGATGCCCGGGCCAGGCATGTTCAGACAAGAACAAGAGCGTACAAATTCCAAAAGACATGCATGGCTGTAATCAAGCCACACTATCACAGGCTGCAATGATAGAATTACAGAGAGAATGGCATTGTCAGGAAGATACTAGTCGATTTTACGCACCCGTGTGGAAGATAAATGTACAAGGTAATACGTTTTTTACATTTTATTAGAAAGTCCGGTTGAAGCACGTGTGTGTTGGAAGTTGCGGTTATATTGCATCAAATCCATTTTTGATGTGATATACTAGTACTTTTTCCGTCTCAAAATAAGTGTCTCAACTTTGTACTAGCTCTAGTACAAAATTGTACTAAGCTTGAGACACTTATTTTGGGACAGAGGGAGTATTATTTTACTGAAGCTAGGGTGGCGAAGTGCAGTGTGTCCGGTGTAGTACGCTGACGCCTGTTGCATAGCGTGTCTGACGTTCCAACTACATAAACTGGGGTGCAAGTAACCCAGTTAGTGCGGTTAGCCGACGTCCAACCAATGCGGTTGATGCTCGACAGGATGTGCAGGTCATTCAGACACCAATCTTAACTGTCTTTGGGGTACGTGCAATGGTGGAATTTAGGAACTTAAACCAAGCTTGTACCTTATCTTGTGTTAGGTCCCTATATGCAGCTATGCTGCTGTGAAATCTTTTAGTTGGACCCCATGAAGAACAGAACCCTATAAGATGAAGTGTTCCAATCCCAGTTTCATCAGTCACTCCATGCACAGTGATGAAACTCTTGAATGAATCAACCCCCGAGCGAACCAATCATCTCCACATTATCCTTAAGGTCGCTACTGAACTGACGAGATGACAAGGAGATGGCAACAAATGCTAGCTGTCAAGGTTGCCTCGACCTTCCAGAGGAACTGAACATCAGACCATGGCTAGGCACGGCAGATTCCAGTCGCATACGTACTTGGCATCATGATTCTTGAGGCGTACTCCGATTCAACCAACTGTTCAAAAGCGAACGATCAAGTTCTGGCTCCTGATGTTGGAGAATATCCGTGTGAGCAGTGCTAGCTCCTGTCAAAAAAGAAACAATCCCTTTGCCCGCACTCTAAAACCCAGCGCGACCCAACTCCTTCGTACTGCATCACCAGCAAAAAGCACTGGCAACTCTCTTTTCTCTTGTCATCTTCCTCCCAAACAAGCTTCGCTGATGACGCTTTCGGAAAAAGCTTGGCTGATCATCGACACCTAACACTTCTCATATTTTCAATCACCTCGGAAGAAAAAAAGGCAAAACATCGTATCTTCACCTAATAAATTGCACCCCCACCTAGCTAGTGGCATCCTCCATATATAACCTGTTCTCTCGTGTTATGGTACGAGCGCGCGCGCACCGCTCCTCCCGTTTGCGAAACGTCTGCACTGCAGATCGATCAAAGGGTTGGGACGACAATGGGAGCACACCGCCTCGCACTGCTCGTGTTCCTTGCCACCTTGCCACAGCTGCTGCTCGCCGGCACGACCAGATACTACACCTTCAATGTGCGTACTGTGTCCATGCATTTTCTCTCGATCTCTTTTTCCCCTTGGTGCTTGTGGAATTATGCTGCATCTCAACATCGATCTGAAGCGAGCGCACAGATTGCACCTCTCAAATGCATGCATGAGTTGTCCAGTTGAGACCGTGCTGCGTGTATTTGTTCTGACAGATACCGCCTGATGTGTGGATTAATTTGCAGGTGACAATGCACAAGGTGACGCGGCTATGCACCACCCGCGCCATCCCGACGGTGAACGGCAAGTTCCCCGGCCCAAAAATAGTCACAAGGGAAGGCGACCGCGTCGTCGTCAAGGTGGTTAACAATGTGAAGCACAACGTTACCATCCACTGGTAAATCTTTGGCGCCTTGCTCAGTTGCTCTTAGTACTTAATTCTATCGGCGATAACCGTACTGCTAGCTACATTTTTATAAACAAAGTCATGGTCATCACAGTTGGGTAGTACTACTAGCAACTGCAGCCACTTTTCTGAAGACGACTCAGTTCTAGTATCTTTCTGCGAAAAATTACTCCACCTCTGGTGTAGTAGTACTCTTTTACTACGGGTAACTGGCGGTGATGTGAGCGCAGGCACGGGGTGAGGCAACTGCGGACGGGGTGGTCGGACGGGCCGGCGTACATCACGCAGTGCCCGATCCAGACGGGGCAGAGCTACGTGTACAACTTCACCATCACCGGGCAGAGAGGCACACTGTTCTGGCACGCCCACGTCTCCTGGATGCGCGCCACGCTCTACGGCCCCATCATCATCCTCCCCAAGTCCGGCGTGCCGTTCCCCTTCCCAAAACCCTACAAGGACGTCCCCGTCGTCTTCGGCGAGTGGTTTAACGCGGATCCCGAGGCGATCATAGCGCAGGCGCTGCAGACCGGTGGAGGCCCAAACGTCTCCGAGGCCTACACCATCAACGGGCTTCCAGGCCCACTCTACAACTGCTCAACCAAAGGTTGGTTGGTAACACACAAAAAAGAGAAGGTTTCGGCTTCCATGTCGTTTTTTTTAGCTCATCATGGAATGAACATTTGCAGACACGTTCAAGCTGAAGGTGCAGCCAGGCAAGTGGTACCTGCTCCGGCTGATCAACGCTGCGCTCAACGACGAGCTTTTCTTCTCGATCGCCAACCACACGCTCACCGTCGTCGACGTGGACGCCGCCTACGTGAAGCCGTTCGACACGGACGTGGTCCTCGTGACGCCGGGGCAGACCACCAACGTGCTCCTCCTAGCCAAACCGGACGACGGCTCCCCGGCCGCCACACACCTCATGCTGGCGCGACCCTACGCCACGGGACGTGTGGGCACCTACGACAACACCACCGTCGCGGCCATCCTCGAGTACGCGCCGGCGGGACACATCAAGAGCCGCCCACTCCTGTGGCCAACGCTGCCGGTGTTCAACGACACGGCGTTCGCCGCCAACTACAGCGCCAAGCTCCGGAGCCTCGCCAGCGCGGACTACTCGGCCAGGGTGCCGATGCGGGTAGACCGGCCCTTCTTCTTCACCGTGGGACTCGGCACGACCCCGTGCCCGACGTACCAAGGGTGCAACGGCCCTACCAACGACTCCAAGTTCTCGGCGTCCATGAACAACGTGTCCTTCAACATGCCCACGACGGCGCTCCTGAAGGCGCACTACGACGGCAACACCGCCGGCGTGTACACGTCGGACTTCCCCACCACGCCGTCGGAGCCGTTCAACTACACCGGCACGCCGCCCAACAACACCAACGTCTCCAACGGGACCAAGGTGGTGGTGCTGCCGTACAACACGAGCGTGGAGGTGGTGCTGCAGGACACGAGCATCCAGGGCGCCGAGAGCCACCCGCTGCACCTGCACGGGTTCGACTTCTTTGTCGTGGGCCAAGGCGCCGGCAACTACGACCCGTCCAGCCATCCCGCCGGGTTCAACCTGCTCGATCCCGTGCAGCGGAACACCGTCGGCGTCCCCGCCGGAGGCTGGGTCGCCATCAGGTTCTTCGCTGATAACCCTGGTAAGTTCATACTCCACTTGGCAAAACTGCACAAGTTATATGGGGTTGATTAATTCACAATTTTCCTTGCATGCCGGAGCAGGTGTATGGTTCATGCATTGCCACCTTGAGGTGCACACGAGCTGGGGCCTGAAGATGGCATGGGTGGTCAACGATGGTCCGTTGCCTCACCAGAAGCTGATGCCTCCGCCGTCCGATCTTCCCAAATGTTAGAGACCGGCCGTTGACCTTGACCAACATTGCTATTCATTTCTTTTCGATTGGTTTGCATAAACACAGTGGTGGATAAATTAATTACCGCACACACATAAGCACAAAAAGGTTAAAAAGATGTACTTAGTACTTAATCTTGTATGTATTTTCCCATTATCATTCTTTCCAGTGTTATGCTCTGTCCTTGTGACATGTTGCCATTGATGCTTTGCTTGCTTTTACTCCTACTTGACATTGTTTGGAAGCTTTTGTTTGAAACAAGAATGGTTGATACGCTACCTGCCTATGGTTGGGCATAAAGCCAGATGATTTGCTACACTAGGATAAGAACAGTCGAGAGAAGTGCATTCGTAGAGAGGGACCAGAGCAGTATTGGTCGATATCAGCAATGCGCGGCCGGTCTGCCCATGCCGGGACATACTGGATCTTGTACATGATCTCTTCGGTGCGCTTGACCGTGTAGTCCCTCTCTCGCGAGCTATGTCGTCCGACCAAGCGATGGGGACCGATCCCAACATGAGTACACGTCTCGCCCGGCCCAATCGCTCCCACGTGCCAACTCGTGGCCTTCTTTTCTGTCTCGACGAAGTTGACACGCTCCTGTGTGCCGCCGCCATTGCTCTCCTGTTGATCGAGTTCGAACCCGCGACAGCCACAGCCTGTATGTAGGCCGGGTCATGTGTTGATCAGCTATAACTATCACTGCACCATTTATCTCTCTACACTACAGCAGATCAGTTCCGGCTGGCTGTCGATTCCATCGATGGCAGTACAGTACATGACTCATGACAGGCAGCTCGCCTGCTTGTGTGCCAACAATGTCTCGGCTGCGCTTGGTTTCTCTTGGTAACCCGGATTGAGTTCCTGTCATCGACCACTGCTTAAGTGCAGAGATGGACAGCCTGCGGCGTCTCCGCTTGCGACGAAGCTTCACGGACGAATGTGTCGGGGTGGAATGACTCGGTGAGTGGGGATTGTTTGTTATCTTCAGATAAGGAGAAACTGGTGAGTCAGAGCATTTGCATCGTGTACGTACGTGACTCCTGAATCCTGATACTGATAGGCCCAGTCAGCAGCTCCAGGACCCCATTTCCTTGAATGAAAGCTTTAGAATGTTGAAAGAGATGGAGATTGGAGATGATGAGGAGGAGGTTAACATCAACATGCTAGATGACCAGGCTGGGGAGGCAATAGAGAATGAGGAGGAAGTGGTTTTCAGTCCAATTCCCACCACAAACACAACCCAAGCTCAACCCATTCTGCAAAAATGGGGCCCAATTCAGGCACAGAGGAAGAGCTCCAGAATTGACATTGGTGGGAGAACAATCATGAAAATTGCTATAGGATCAAAGAAAGTTCAGAACCTTGAAGAACCTAAAGGTAAACACAAAGGTACAATTAAGAAAAACTCATTTGAGAATTTTCATGATCCCGCATTTATTTCTGTAGCTAGAATGGTAGGGGTAGAGATTGATGAACATAGAGAAAGCTATGCTTCTGTAGTCTCTAAGAGAAATATCCCTAAGGGGCCTACAGGGCCTAACCACTTAGGGGGAAAAATGCTCAAGCAGAAAACATAGCTAGGAATTCTATACATAACACTTTAGGAAAAGATGGTGTAGAGAACTTAGACCCCCTGGGTAAGCCTGTTGGGCTGAAAAATTATGAAACTGGCTTAGATTCTCCTGTTACACCTGTGGGGTTAAACAGGGTCTCTACTGCTGCTGATGACCAGAGTATTATCTGGTCTAAAATCTCCAAACATGGGCGGGGCAAGCACCCCAAGAAAGCACTCTTTTAATATGAATTGTTTATTCTGGAATATCAGGGGTATCACTACCCCAGAAAAAAAACATGTATCATTGATACACTAACTAAGACAAATGCTAGTATAGTTGCTTTTCAGGAAACCAAGAAAGAAGAGCTTACTACTGCCTTTCTTAAGTCCATTAGTGGAAACAAGAATTTTCTTTGGCATCATCTCCCTGCTGTAGGCACTGTTGGAGGTGTTTTGGTTGGTGTAGATGCAGATATCTTTGAGGTTCTGCAATGGAGCTCACTGAATTACTCTGTGTCTTGCAACCTGAAAGTTAAATCTAGTGGGACCTGTTTTAGAGTTATAGCTGTTTAAGGGTCCCCATATGAGGAGGGTAAAGATGCTTTTATTTCTGAACTCCATAGCCTCTTTGTAGATGACCAAATGCCCACTCTTATAGGGGGAGATTTTAATCTAGTTAGATACCAGCAAGACAAAAGCAATGGTAATATTAACCACCAATGGGCTGATAAATTTAATGCCTGGGTGGAGATATGGAGTCTTCTAGAAATTAGGATGTCACGTAGGAAATTCACTTGGGCTAATAACCAAGAGAATAACATCATGACTACCATAGATAGGATTTTTTGCACCACTAAGCTGGAGGCTATGTTCCCTCTATGCACCTCCCAAGCTCTCCCTAGAATTGGGAGTGACCATACTCCCCTTCTATGGGATTCAGGGTTGGGGAGCAGTCCTAGGGGCTCCAGTTACAAATTTGGAAAATGGTGGTTGCTACATAAAGATTTCAAAGAATTGGCCATCAAAAACTGGACAGCTCCAGTCAAAAAAGGCAAATCAATAGATGTCTGGCAAGAGAAAGTTATAAGATTCAGGAAATTATCCAAAGCATGGAGTAAGAATGTAGAAGCAGAAATTAGGAAGAGGAAAACTGTCCTCACAGAAGAGTATGATGAGTTGGATATCAAATCTGAAACAACTTGTCTCTCTGATGTGGAGAATGTTAGGATGCAGAATATTCTAAAAGAGCTTCGATATATCTGGATTAAAGAAGAATAAACCAAAGCTAGACAAAGATCTAGGGATAGAGATATACTAGAGGGAAACAGAAACACCAAATACTTCAATGCTGTAGCCAACCAAAGGAGAAGGAAAACCCTTATTCATTCCCTTGTTGGTCCTGATGGTTCTACCTCAGACACAAGAGAAATGCTTAAAATAGCCTCTGATTTCTATAAAAATCTCTTTAATAAGGAAGATAGAGGAGGTTTCAATTTAAGCCAAGATTTTTTCTCTGATGAGGAGAAAATCTCTGAGGATAATAATGAAACACTCCAAGCTCCATTTTCTGAAAAAGAGGTGAGGGATGCCATCTTTGGTTCATACTCTGATGGAGCACCTGGACCAGATGGCCTATCCATTCTTTTCCTTCAAGAATTCTGGGAAATTATCAAGCAGGATATCATGGCCCTGTTTGATGACTTCCATGCAGGAAATCTTGACATTTATAGGTTAAACTTTGCTATGATTACTCTCATTCCTAAAGAGGAAGATGCTACTGAAATGAAGAAGTTCAGACCTATTAGTTTGCTGAATTATATTTTTAAGGTTTTTACTAAGGTGCTAACTAATAGGCTGGCTACTCTTATGAATTTCCTAACCTCCAGCAACCAGTCAGCTTTCATAAAAGGGAGATTCATCCTTGAAAGTGTAGTGACAGCTCATGAAGTTTTGCATTCTACTTATCATTCTGATAATTCAGGTCTCGTTCTTAAATTAGATTATGAGAAAGCATTTGATAAGGTTAACCTAGATTTCTTAATGGAGATTCTCCAAAAAAAGAAACTTTGGTCCTGTTTGGACCAAATGGATTTATCAAATTACTCACATGGGCTCTGTGGGAGTTAAAGTCAATGGGGTTGATAGTGACTTCTTTGTAACCAACAAAGGACTAAGGCAAGGAGATCCTATATCTCCTTTACTTTTTAATATTGTTGTAGATGTGCTATCTAGAATGCTCATTAAAGCAGCTTCTCATAACCTGATAAAAGGGCTTTGTTCTGACCTTATCCCTGGTGGAGTGATATGTCTGCAATATGCAGATGACACTATCCTCTTCATGGACAAAGATGAACCTAAAGCTGCTAACCTGAAAATGATCTTGACTTGTTTTGAGAGAGCATCAGGTATGAGAATCAACTATGCTAAGAGTGAACTCATTCCTTTAGGGGTTGAGGGGGAAGAATTAACCAACTTTGTGAATACCTTTGGATGTACTGTTGATACATTTCAGGGATTCCTTTACACTATGATAAACTGAGGAGGGAAGATATCCAGCCTCTTATTGATAAGATTTTAAAGAGGATGGCTGGCTGGAGGGGGAAGCTACTGTCCTAGTCTGCTAGACTAACTCTCATTAAAGCTTGTTTAGCCAGTATTCCTATATATCTGTTGTCCTTCTTTAAGTTTCCTAAATGGGCCCTAGATTTGATTAACAGTCAACTAGCTCATTGTCTTTGGAGTGACTTTGAGGGGAACAGGAAGCTTCATCTGGCCAATTGGCACCTAGTTTGTATGAAGAAAGAACATGGAGGATTAGGGGTCCCTAACATCAGAGATCTTAACCTGTGTTTGCTGGGTAGCTGGGTCAAGAGATATGCCCAAGATGAGGGCAGAATCTGGAAAAGCATTGTACACAACAAGTATATTAGGAATGCTCCTAATATATTTGCATGTAGGCCACAGGCCTCCTCCAATTTTTGGCAAGGGGTTATGTGGGCTGCCAAAGCTCTTAAGTTTGGCTATAGATGGGTAGTAGGAAATGGTAGGAAGATTAGATTTTGAGAGGATATCTGGTTTGGAACCTCCCCACTCTCTGTTCAGTTTTGGCCTTTATACTCCATTTGTCGCCAGCAATGTGTGACAGTCTTTGAAGTTTGGGATGGGAGTAACATTAAACTTACTTTTAGGAGGATATTTACCCCTACCATGATGGAAGAGTGGTACTGCCTTGAACAAATCATAAAAGAGACTGTGCTCAAAACAGATGATGATGCAATGGTCTGGCAGTATGAATCCAAGGGGGTCTACTCCTCTAGCTCTCTGTATGCTATTATTAATTTTAGAGGGGTGAAACCTGTCTATATCCCTTCTGTTTGGTCCATTGTTGTGCCTCCCAGAATCCAGGTTTTTCTCTGGCTCCTGGCGCATAATAAACTTATGACTAAGAACAATTTGCTTAAAAGGGGGATAGATAGGAATCCTGACTGTCTTTTCTGCTCTGAACAGGAAACTGTAAATCACTTGTTTTTTGACTGTGTGGTTGCAAAAAACGTCTGGGGTGCAGTCTCCTCGTTTCTTTCCATAGAAGTAGGATCTAGCTACTTTTCCATTGCCAAATTTTGGCCTGCTAACAAGAAACATGAAGTACTTAATGCTTTTTGTGCTTGTGTCTTTTGGAGCTTGTGGAAAACTACAAATAAACATGTTTTTGACAATGCAATCTGGTCTGATGTTAAACAGATCTGGTGGCTGGTCTGGAGGACCCTCAAGAGGTGGATGATTCTGTACACCAAGGACTCGCTCGAGAAAATGCAGGGGATACTACACTGGATATCCTGCATACTCAAAAACCCACTCCAATTGACTTTGAAGTGAAAAGGAACTTGATGAGCACTGGAGGTGCCACTCATGCCTCTTCCTACTCCAAGCTTAATTCTGGGGCTGGCAAAGAGGGGTTCCAGAGTCCAGACTCTTCAAGGCCGAGTGATCCACCATCAAAAAAGGCGGTCCAGGTGATTTCCAGTCCTTCGTCGCCCCTCGACTGGCCTGGCACACCAACTCAACCCCTCAAGAAGATGTAGGGGGGCCTTATGGAGCATATCAAGGAGGTCCGCAAGATGCTTGATGCAGAAGACATGAGGATGCTGGCTGATGCAGGTGGAATGCGGATCTCACTGCTGTAGTGTTTCATCAGTTTTAGTGTTTTCAGGTTTGGGGGAGTTGGATTTCTGAACCTGTAATAGGTTGCAGGCCTTTTGTTCTTTACCTTGTTTATTTTTGCTCTTTCAGAACATGCGTTTTTTTGAGGCATGCATGGTTGTTGGGACTGGCTTGGTTTCATTTATTTTGAATGGAACCGGGGGGCGACAAAACCCCGTGATGATCTAAAAAAACTTGGGAGGTGGTAGAGTAACATATTCCTTGGGCCTTTCTTTCTCGAGAAGCGCGAGGGGATAAGTCTGCACTGACGTGCGAACCTACGACGAGGAAGCAGGTTCGGTTTGGACAGAGCAAACGGCATGGCCGCGCCGGGAAACGCCATCACGGAATGCAGGCTCGCCATGCCGCCGAGATAAGGACTGGACTGGAGTGGAGGAGGGGGCCCTCTCGCGCGAGCGTTTTTGTTTCTCCTTTTCTCGGCGACAATGCATCCACAACCCACTGGTGCGTCCATTCTCGGTTTCTTGGCCCAATACGGTGAAGCCATCCCATTTGCATTTCGAGCTTTCGGCCCATGTGATAAGGGCATGGCCGAAAGGGCACCCGCCGCGCCGCGGGCGCGTAAGATTCGGCGACCGGCCGACCTATGCTGCGGGCGTGCGGAAAAAGCACGCAAAAATCAACCGAGACGACGACTCCATGGGGATGCGCGGAGCCGCGCGCACGGGCGGGCCGCGCGGCACACGGCTGCACGTGGGCATCACGGGCACGGCAACGGCCGGACGTGCCGCCTCGCGCGCCCGTCCACACGTCCAGTCAAAGCACTCATCACACGAATCGGACACAGATCGCCAGTGCCGCACGACTGCGCCGAACCGAACCAAAGAACGGAACGGAGAAGAGTTAAATACATCATGGGTGTCTCAACTTGTCCGGCGCGGTCACTTTAATACCTAAACTTGTAAAATACGCAAAAGTGGTGCTATAACTTGTCGCATAGTGCATATACGGTGCCTTCGCCCGTATGACGCCATATGTGTTGTACGCGTGATGTGGCAGCTGGCGGCTGCCCCACATATCAGTGTGTGCGAGTGTCGCCTGCACCGGTGAGGTGCGTGCAAGTTATTTTTTCGAAACACCCTAAGGTTTGATTAAATGTGATAAAAACACCCTCGCTTATGCTAGTAAGCGGGAAAAACAACAGTCACTGTTTCGATCTTGGTACCTGCAGGTTTAACAGTATGTACACTAGCCACTGGGACGACGAATACTTTCTGAACAACTGTTAGCTGGAACTAATATAGTCTAATATAGTCTACGTATTGCTCTGCAATTTCCATTTTTTTAGTATGCTGTTTGGTTTTATGATATGCAAAATTAGAAATACAATAATTACCTTAAATCTTTATTCTGTAGTTCGAAGAGGTAAGCATGACCTTTTTCTAAATTTATGTGGATTTAAACAGTTCAACATATATTATAAAATATTGTGTAAATTTTTATTTATTATGTAATGTTGCATTTTAAAAATTGTTCAGCGTGTATTAAAAATGATTGTGTAAAAACAATAAAATATGTTAAATGTTTTTGTACAAATGTAAGAATAGTTTTACACAATAAATTTTTATTACATGTTCAACATTTTTCAAGAATACGTTTACAATTTCTTAATACATGTGAGAATTTCCAAAAGTATGTTGAATTTTTTTTCAAATGCACTAACACTTTTTTAAGTTAATGGTGGTTGTAATATTTTCTTATATTTCTTTTCAAATGGGAAAAATAATCAAAAACTAATCACGAAATTGGAAAAATAAATGGAAGGAAACCTTGTGCCGGTCCACAAGACGCCATTCTGAGCATCTGGATTCATATTCCGGCAAGGCAACTTATTATTTTTCTTCCTGTTTATTATTTCACACGGTATCACTCCTTTTTATAAATAGGAATCCGTTTCCATACTGCACGTACCACTACTATCGGCACATGTGCGCACACTGTGTCC
This sequence comes from Triticum aestivum, assembly GCF_018294505.1. Taxonomy (NCBI): domain Eukaryota; kingdom Viridiplantae; phylum Streptophyta; class Magnoliopsida; order Poales; family Poaceae; genus Triticum; species Triticum aestivum. Next base: position 360,473,301 of record NC_057805.1, read on the forward strand.
TCAGGTACTTGTCTTGAATCGAGCCGGTGCACTTTTTTCTTTTTTTATTAGTACTATTTTATCCACGTGGAAACCTGATCTGACAAGTGCGATCAATGCAATTCGTCATATTTAAATAAAATGCGAGGTGCTTTTGCAAAACAACCAGCACGATCCACTCACAGCCATTGACATGTGGGCCAATGCCATGGTGGCACGCCATGTGTGCAGTGCATACGCCTGGATACGGATGGAGGCACCATATTTGAACACTCGAACAAGTTACAACACCAGTTTCATGTATTTTACAAGTTTAGGCACCAAAGTGACCGCACCGTACAAATTGAGGCACCCGTGGTGTATTTAACTCAATGTAGAACCTCATGATGAAATGTGGCGGTGAATCCCTAAATAAATTGGACGCTGAATCAACCAAACCGGCTGCAAGATTTTACGCCGGCAAAACAGATCCAGACCCAAAGGCCAACTCCACCGCGCGACCCTATCCTGTCCGGCCCCGTCTGTTTGGGGTAAAACGGACAAACGAGGCGGCCCAGAGCGCGACGGCCCGGACCCATCTGGTTCGTTTTGTGTCCGGGCCGACCAATTTCGAGCGCAAACTTGCGCCGGGTTTGGGCCGCGGCGGACACCAAACGGACGCGCGCCTCGTCCGCGTCGGGGCCGCGTGGCAGGCGGCCACCTACCTCCCACCCGCCCACATCAATGCGCACGCGCGGGCGGCCCCGCCTGTCATCCGCCCAGGCTAGGGGTCGCGGCCCTTCTTAAATGGGAACCGTGGACCGGTCGTCGTCCACACTGTCCCACGCCACCCCGCGGCCTCCTTGAAACCCGACAGCCCCAGTCCCAAACCCTAGCCAAGAACTCGCCGGCCGGCCGCCCGCCGCCATGGGGCTATGGAACTACGGCCGCAGAGGCAAGCACGACCGTGAGGCTGGTTCCTCGTCGGGACGCCGTTGCGGCTCGGTGAAGAAGGAAGAGCCCGTGTCGCCATCGCCACCACGTCGGGCCCCCGCGCCGCCCGCGTTCTCCATCGCGCCCACGGCCGCCGGCGAGCGCGACCGGCACTACATCGAGGCGGCCGTCTGCCGCCGTTATTGGGAGACGAGCACGCCGCTGCCCTGGAGCGACGTCCACCTCCCCAATAATTGGCACCTGTCGGCCGACCGCGTGCCGATCCCGCCCGTCCCGCAGAGCGGCCGTGCGTGCCGCCAGGAGATCCAGCGCCGCCGCCTCCTCCTCCCGGACGACCTCTACTACGACGAGAGGTACGCCCCGACTCGGCATTGTGGGACACTTGGCTCCGCGATGAGCACGACGTGCGGCGGGCGTCGTTCTTCGCCGGCACGTCGACGGGGCCGCGGCGGCCACGTGAGCCCCGAGCGGCTCCCCAGGCGCGCGGGCGTACGCGGGTGCGCGGCCTGACGCCCACGCCGTCGCCATCTCCATCGCCACCCCCACCTCCTCGCGTGACGGCGGAGGAGGAGGCCCGGCTCATGGCGCGTGTGCTGGAGGACTCCATGCACACGCACAACGAGCTCCAATGGGAGGGCCTCGAGGAGATGACGACCCTCTCCGCGGCCGGCGACGTCGCCATCCCCAAGCTGAAGATGGTGCTGAAGGAGGAGGTGGTGGAGGAGCCGCCGGTGGCCGCGTTCCACCCTGACCTGGTGGGCCAGGGGTGGAGCTGGTCGTGCTCCGCTGAACAGATGGCGGCCGCCCTGGGGGCCATGAACTGGTGCCCCACGCCGCCGCGGTCGCCGGAGCGGGAGGCCTCGCCTCGGGAGGAGGTGGTGCAGGCACCGGCCCACCTGTGGACGCCGCCGTACTACGTCGACCTCGTCAGCGACAACGACGACACCGGCGGCCAGTGAAGACGGCCACGGCCACGGCATCGACGGGCGCGGGAGGCGTTTTTTATTTTGGTTTTAAGTTAATTATGAAACCGGGCCGTTTAAGTGGACTGAGAAACTGGACCGTTTTGTAGCCGTAACCCCTATATATGTTTTATGTTTTTTTAACTGCGTTTATTTACTTTTTTAGTCATTTCATTTAAGTTTTTATTTTTTTTATTCACGTCCACCCCGGATAGGTTTTGGGTGTGGCCGCGTGTTGGACGCACCCATGACCCATCGGACAAACGCGGACACGGGCGAACCCATCGGTGCCAAAAAGACAAAATCCAGCCAAACCGGGCGTCTGTTTGGGGTCGCGCGGTGTAGTTGGCCTAAATGACTTTACATTTCGAAAACGCCGATTGGACGGGAAAAAAAAATGAACAGACGGACGGCGGTGGTTGTGGGGCTGCATCGCCAGAAGACATGTGCGTTAAATCACCTGCTAGCCCCCTGGGAACACGACGGAACACGGCCAGGCCCCGCTTCAGGGCCCATCTGACTCAGCCCAGATTGGACTGAAAATGAAAATTCCCTTGAAAAATGAATTGCGAAGGACATCCTCACTTTTTTTTAATACGGTGCAGACGCAGGCGTTCATGCCTATACATATATATATACTCATCCCTATAAACGCACGCACGTATACCCAACCTTTATGAGCACCCCCGAGTGACTGAGCTGACGCATCAATTTAAGATTGACGAAGCCGCCACACACGCCTTTGTAATCGACGGGAACATCTCCTCCTATCAAACACACATCACCGAAAGACCTGAAATAAATTCAAAAAACTGCGAGCACCGGTGTCAAATCTAGGACTTGAACCTTGATTGGCTAGGATACCACTGTCCTACTTATCATCCAATCACATGTTGGTTCGCCATCCTCACCTTGTCTGATGGCGATCAATGATGAAATGGAACATCGTATGTGTGTCACTTGTCACAACAAGCGAACTTTAGTGACATTTATTCTCATGTGCAAAAGAAATGAGTGAGTTTGTTTGGGCTTTTTCGTAGATTCATTTTTTCAAAACAGTATCATATGTCTTAAACCGTGCGTTTAAATAATGTTTTCACCGTCACATTCCTTACGTTGAGATCTTCGAAATTAGATCACATTAATCTAACATTTTTATGTGAAATTATGCTTTCGAAGTGAACTAACATGTTCTTCCAAATTGTACTAACCAGTGCTCCCAAATGAAACTAAATTGTCCTTCCGCGAGGAAGGAAGCACGATTTTTTTAGGGAAAATGTTCTATATGTGTTTTAAAAAAGTTTCGTGCGTACTAAAAATATTCAACGCATATTATAAATAGTTCAATTGGCATAGATAATCATATTATGTTAAAAATAGTTCATCGTACATTAAATAAGTTCATTGTATATAGAAAAAAAATCTATGGCAGATTTTAGAAAATTGTGTAGTGAGTAATTAAAAAAATGTTCAGAGTGTACTGAAGAAATGTTTGTAGTATATAGGAAACCAAAAGAAGAATAACCATAACAACAAAATGAAAAACTAGGAGGATAGGATTTCTTTCCAAGCAGGAGGAATGGGTGTGTTTGTCTTGTGGTGTTTTTAGATTCATCTTTTCAAAACGAACTATATCGTGAATTGTGCATCCAAATTATAAACCATTTGCACCATTACATTTGTTATGTCGAGATCTTCAAACTAGATACATTTCTTACATTTTGGACCTCCGGCCCAATAAACTCGAATGGAGGGAGTACTTAGTAACATATTAAGGGATTAGAAATGAAAAAAATTCAATTTAGATTAGGAATCTTATATTTGTATTGTTTCCCCTTAAAGGAAAAATGAAAAAAATGAAGAATATAATTTTTTTAAGAAATAATGAATAAGTGCCATTGTTATTACCCTCAAACAAGAAAGAAAATATAATAAAGGAAAACAAATTGTGACAAAACTTGCACATGTTTACACAGAAAATATGTTTTTTACAATGTCTATGAATATGCATATGATAGCGGATTTTCACAGCAAATAATTTTTCTACTCTCTTCGTTCCATAATGTATTGCATCCAGATTTCTGAAACCTCACAAACTTTGACCAAGTGTGTTGTGAAAAACATTTACATATAGAATGCCAAACATATATCATTAGATTCATCATCTGATTTAATTTCATATTTGATACTTTTGGTATTGTAGATATAAATAGTTTTCTCTATAAATTGGTCAAAGTTTGTAAAGTTTGACTTTTCAAAAAAAAACTATATGCACTACATTATGGAATAGAGGGAGTAATGAGGAATGAAATTTTGCATTTCTATTACCATTAAAAAGTAAGGAAATAAAATAAAAACTAAAAATTAAAATATTGATGTTTTCTAAGAAATAATAAATTTGTGGTATTGCTATTATCCTTTAAGAAGAAATAGAATGAAAAAAATAATGATCAATTTTGTAGACAATCTACATAAAAATTGCGCTCTATTTAATATGCAAGTATAAGAATATAATACTGGAATTTTTGCAAAATAAAGTAGTTTGCTAAGAAAGAATGAATTAATGGCACTGGTATTGCAAAAATAATGATGTTTCCTAAAGAAGAATGAATTAATAGCATTGGTATTACCCTTTAACAATAAAGAAACTAAAAAAATCAAAAACAAACAATGACAAAATTCGCACATAGTTTACATTTTTTTTTATAATATGCAAGAATAAGCATATAATAGTGAAAAAATGTTTTAAAAGAAGAACCTAAGAACGAAAGGTGTAGTTGATATACCCTTAAATAAGGGTGGAAATGAAATAAAAAGTAGAATAGAGTTCAAGTTTCGAAGAAAGAACTAACCACTGGCTTTGGTATTACCCATCAAGAAAAGAGAAAATAAAAATTACTCCCTCCGTTCCTAAATATTTGTCTTTTTAGAGATTTCAAATGGACTGCCACATACGGATGTATATAGACATATTTTAGAGTGTAGATTCACTCATTTTGCTCTGTATGTAGTCACTTCTTAAAATCTCTTGAAAGATAAATATTTAGGAACGGAGGGAGTAAAACTTAATCATGTAATAAAGTTTTTTCATGAAAAAATAATTAGTTGTATTGGTATTGCCCGTTAATATAAATAAATAGATAGGCAGATAGATAATCTAATAAATGGCAATAATTGCACACAATATTCGCAATTTTTTTAATATGCAAGAATAAACATATAATTGTGGATTTTTTGCAAAAAAAAATTAAGAAGGAATGAATTAGTAGTATTGATGTTACCCTTTAAAAAAGTAAAGGAAATAAAAACTAAAGATCGAAATAATGAAGTTTGTAAAAAAATAATAATTAGTGGCATTGGTATTACCTCTAAAAATAAATAACATAAAATAATAAATAAATCAAAATAATAAATTTTCTAAGAAAGAGTTAGTGACATTGGTATCACCCTTTTAGAAGAAACGTAAAAAAATACAAGACAAACAATGAAAATTTTACGCACAATATACAAAAAGTGTGAAAAATAGGCATGTAATAGTGAATTTTCACAAAAAGAAAGTTTTCTAAGAAACAATAAATTAGTGGCATTTGTGGTACCCTTAAAGAAGAAGAAAATTAAATAAAAACTAAAAATCAAAACAATGAAGTTTATAGGGAATAATGAATTAGTGACTTTTGTATTACCCTTCAAGAAGAAACAAAATGAAAACAAATTTAAAAGTCTTACACATAACTTTGCATTGAAATTGCCAATTTTCTGGCATCCACAGAATAATCACATAATACTTCAATTTTCACACAAATTGTGTAATTTTTGTATGTACTCATTTACACTTTCCCAACATCGTAAAAATACCCACGAAAGAGAAATAGATAAAACCAACAAAAAAAATGTGAGGGAGAACTTCATTCAGTGACTCCGCGATCGCCCTCTAAGCGATCAAAATAAGGTAAAGCTTGAAGATAAAGACACATAAAAACTGAAGAAAACAAGAAAGTGAGAAATTGGAAGGCTGGGTCATCAAATGGGCTTGATAGAAGTCGCTCGTTCTCACGGGTGAAGCCCATTAAGAAATTGACTGCCCAAAACAGAAGTCAATAAAAAATTCCAGCCCAAAACAAGACACACCACTCGACGGGAATAATGGAGTACAAATCTTGGGGCAACAATCAACGGTTAGAAAAAACGAGTCACCCAAATTCAATTTTGTGGCAATACGTTTAACTAGAGTGATTACTTATGACAACAAATGATTGGCAAACTCTTAACAACATTTGACGACTATACCCATGAGTTATTTCCAACCTTGCAAAATCAAGGATGATCATTTTTGCTGCTTACAGATATCTATTCCACTGCAATGACGCACGGAAAGCAGAGATACGTGCACTAATGCAGGGCATGGCCCTAGCCCTATAACATCCCGAGCTTCCCGTTGTCGTGTTGTCGGATTCGTCCTTGGCCCTGTCGATTTTCAGTGGTGATTCACTACTTCAGTCTCGATATGGTCATTTAGTTTTGGAGATTAATTCCCTGAGAGAGAACCAGGAGTTTATTTCGTAAAAGCTTCATCGTAGCCAGAATAGAGTTACAGATTGTCTGGCAAGATATAGTCGTACTGAACGTAACACAACGGTGTCGCTACACAGAGGGCACCATGTACCCAAGAATTCTTGCCTCTTAATTGTAACTCTATTATATTGAAATAAAACTTTTTTTATCCCAGCAAAAAGAAAAATCAACAGGTGCCAACATAATCTGTATACGCGAAGAAACTCGCAATTACTAGAAATCCAAGCCCAGTCCAAGCATCCATCCATCCCACTGGATGGTCCAGTTCACCCCCATCCTCTCCAGCCTCACCCGTTATAAATAGCGTGGATTCCTCAGTCCTCGCACTCCCCACATTCCCCTTCTCTCAGTCTCCACCACTTCACCCTCCCCTCCAAGCATACAACACTTCAAGAAAAAGCGCAAACCCATGGAGTTCTACGATGACGAGAAGTGGAAGTTCTCCAAGAAGAGCCGGAACAACGGCAGCTGCAGGCGCGTCTCCAGCGGCGGGGGCGGCGGCGGCGACCCGTTCCTCAAGAGGTCGGCCAGCACAAGGGACCAGGCGATCGGCCGGCGGGCGAGCGCCACCGCGGCCGCCTCGGCGAGCGGGTGCGCGGCGCCTTCGTTCTCGAGCCGGTGCGCGGGGCTGGTGAAGGAGCAGCGGGCGCGCTTCTACATCATGCGCCGCTGCGTCACCATGCTCGTCTGCTGGAAGGACTGCTCGTAGCCATGGCCTCCCGCCGCCGCCGCGCTCAAGATCTCCCCCGCCCCCGCCCGCCGTTTCTCCCCCGGATTAGCCACAGTACAGAGGCAAGAGATCGAGGATGTCGAGTAGGCGGCTAATTGGGTGATGTATGTACAGATCAGCCTCTTACTAGGAGTCAGTCTTGTTTTTCCTTCCTTTTTTTCTCGTCCCATTTCTGGGACGGTTCTTGGAGAAACTACTACTAGTGCTTGATTAGTTAGTGATTAGCAGCAGAGTAGTTAGTGCTGCAACCTTAGAGGAGGTGGTACTGTGGGCAAGTTTTGGGATCGCCATCTGAAGGAGAGGGAGGATCTTGTTGTTGTTGTTGTTCAGCTGCTGCTGCTGCTGCTGCAGAGCAGAGGCTAGCTAGGAGAAATCTGAGACACGGCTGGGCTAGCTAGGCCTAGCTGAAATCTAGTGGATCTTCTTCTACTCCTACTATTGTACTCCTACTGCCAGTGCAAGGCTGGAAAGTTGTGACTACTGTATGATGTATAGGTAAAGAAATGAGACGCCACAGCATATACTAGTATGTGCTCATCCTCCTCCTCCTCGATCTTGTCATTTCTCCTGGCCACGGCCCACGGCAAGGATGCTAAGTAGAGAGTTGCAAGTGGACATAAGAGGAATCAAATGGATGGTGTGGTGGAGGAAGACGAAGAAGAGAAGAGTGGTGGTGAGCAGAGGAAGAGCGTTTGCTTTGGGATCAGGGAGGGGGCAGTAAATGGGGGTGGTGACGGTGATGGCATCCTCTCCCTTGTCCTCACCCTTATGGGACTGCCATTTCCGGCGTGGCCAGCTGACGCCACTCCATTATTGCGCTCTCCCTCGCCCTCAGACTAGCCAGAGTAACTTTCAGCAGTAATATAGAATCCAACTCAGCAATTTTGCTTACGTGACAATGAGTTAATGAGAAGAGAGGTAGCTGTAGTAACTTAGCTAGTTACTGTAACATCACATGTCCCAATGCAATATGAGTCTATAGCCTAATAAATGAAGCTCTGCATGTTACCACACTTATATTACTATCCATTATGAAGGTAATAACATAGTCTAGGGATATGTGTATGTTACTCTCCATTGTGGCTAGTCTCAGCTTGGAACAAACGCAAAAACAGAGTGACCCAGAGAAATACGCACACTCAGCCATGAGTGCCTCACTTGGTGGTAGGAGTAGTAGCTAGGACGCTCTGATCTGAGGCCGGCCGGCCGATGCAGTTTTTAATTTCGTGTGCAGTCACATTGCGTCAGTGGAGTAGGCCTCGGAACCCATTGTTAATAGCCGGGGAACGGGGGGTTGGAGCGGTAGATCGATCAACATCAACGGAGGGAATCAAAGCATCAAACAGTGTGCAAGGCAGGTTTTTGCTAGCAGTACCACTAGCACATGCCGCTCCTTTCGGCTTTGCCCCTCTCGCTCGCTCACCCTGCTGCAGGTGAATCGGGCCACGCCTCTCCTGCCGATGCACGCATGCAGACGCAGTACTCCGCCGATCGATCATCATGCCCCTCTGCGCCGCACGGCGACGCCGCCATTGGCCGCGGCGCGGGAGGACGCTGTGCGCTCGTGTGGACTGGATCTCGAGGGCCGGGGTCGCCTTCGCTGTTCGTGCACGCACGCACGCACGTACGGACGACGCGCCGCACGACGACGGCCCGTGATCTCTAGCAGCTGGGGAGGCGTTTGGCGCGCACCGGGCAGCACCTGAATCTTTACCTACACACGCCTGCACCCGCAGATGCGCCAAAGCGTACGCGCGCACCCGCATGCATGGCGATCACAATCTTCCGATGATCGTCTCTTCCAAGCGCACGGCAGCGATCAATCCTTCACAGCATCCTGGGATTTAGGCAAATCTGCGCTGCAATCAGTACGTGGTCTGGTGCGAGGCGTCGCCCGGACGAAACTCTTTGCTGGAACGGGTCGGCAGCGTGACGGGGACCTGGCTACGGGCAACAGAACAGGTAGGCCCGGGCGTTTGGGCTCTTGCGAGCGCAAGCAGGAGCAAGCAATTAGTCTGCTGTTACAGGTTGGTGGCTGGGGAAAGCTACGTGAGGTATCGTCAAAAGAGTAATGGAACTCGTGTCAAAAATAAAAAAAGAGTAACGGAACTGTGGTGGTGCCGAACTGAGGCCCCAAATTGAGAATGAGAAGGAACTCGATCCGGTCCACCACCACGGCAACCTACCCTTTTTCTCCTTCGGATCGCGCGAAAACTAATCTTTCTCATCGCACAAACCTAGGCATGCCGGTTAGTTTACGATATCGGCTTACTCCTGCCCGATTTCCCAAGAGACAGACTGAATCATCTCGCAGAATGTGGCAAAGTCAGGTCAAGAGAAGACGTGCGCTTTCAGGCTTGCTAAACTACTACTACTAGTACTAGAAGTACTTTTATAAGTAATTAGCCATGAGATGGACTCGGGTCCCCTCGGTGGGTTATACCGGACCCCGGCCGGTTGACGGAGATGCATGGGCTCTTCACGCCCAAGCAGAGCGCTGAGATAGATAGGGAGATTATCACGGCTTTTGCTGCCACGGCGGACATGGGTGCACTGTGGAACTATTACACCGCTGGTACTTGTACCAATCCACCATCATCAGCTACTAGCTGGGAAACGTTACCCCCGTGGTGCAAGGCACAACCCAACCCAACACAAGGGGAAGGAAAGAGCGCAAGTGGTCGACCCAGCACAGGAACGAACACTGTGCCTCCGTGGCCCCTCCTCTCGTGTCCTGGGCGAGACAGTCCATGTGCCCGGCCCGCACCAAACACCGAAGTGACCCTCCCTATCTTGTCATGCCCTGCCTGGTACTGCTAGTAACAAGTCTAGTAATAGTAGTGGTAGCAAGGATAAGCACGGCTCGGCAATTACAATCGCCATGCGTGCCACGGCAGAGCAGGCAACTGATTAGTAGATCAATCGGCTGGAAAAGCACTGTGCCAATCATTCATGCCCATTGGCCAAGACGATACGATGCTCGCTTCACTTGCCCAAGTGACAGGGACCGACCGTGCAAATAAAAACGTGCTGCCTGGGGCCATTTTCTTCCCGGTATCTATAGAACGAGAATTTATCCATCTAGACCCTAAGAGATATATCCTCTAGTATACATATAGTATGAAAGAAAGGAACTAAAAAGGGAGCGATTGGATTATGGATAGCGGGAGCACTGTTACCACGTATGACTATATGATGAGGATGGAGCCAGATGCTTTGCTTTTTCATCATGTCGCCGATTGCTGCTGGATTCTTCGAGTGATTGCTCGCTAGATACTCTGATGATTGTAGCCGCCGGCCCAAGATGCACTTGTGGAAAACGGCATGATATATTTTTGCCTTCCTTCGGTAACGGAGAAGTTTGTCCCCGAATCTTTGCGATCGGTAGTAAAATCCATGTCAGAGCGCGCGTGCTAAATCCTGTCGCACGTTCGTTTGACTCGATCCGGCTGGCGCTCCTCGTGCGTCGTTTCTCTGGGGCCCCTTGTTTCGGTTTCATCTTTGCCACAACTTCTGTAAACATGTCTGTGTTCTTCCCCCTCAGTCGCCTTATGCATGTGCTACATCAGGGTTTGCAGATAGTTATTAATCCATGTAGTAGTACAGCAGCATATGTAGTTTAGATCTACTGGCAGAAATGTGCCGTTGAACGTACTACTCCGCTTCTTTTCCCCGGGGCCATTGAACGTACTTTTTTTTTTGAAACGGAATGGCGTGCGCGTGCCGTTGAACGTACTTGAATGGCCTGCTCTTACCGGCGGCAAGGTCGTCCTTTTTCTTTTTGCAGAGTATTCTGCGCAATAACACAGACGACAAGGGGGATTTGTGATCTCGGGGACAATAGCACCGGTGACAAATCAATTGGGTACGTTCCCAGTTCTAATTCACACAGAAGATGCCAGAAAGGAACAACAAACCGCATTTTTTGGGAAGCAGTGGCGAGGCAACGGAAGTGTGATTGCACGATCGTTTCCTTTTGCCCGCGCAGCGCAAAACGAGACGAGGAAATGCAGGAAGGAAGGAAACGCCTCCCGGCAACGCAGCACGGGCCGCGACTTTTTTCCCACTCGAGTACACAGCGGAACGAAGCAACCACCCACCCGTGCGCGCGGATGCGACAGATGGCAACCTTTTTCTCCGTGCTCTCGAGAGTTGCCGCCGCATGCACGCACGCACGCACTGAGACGTACGCAGGTGGAGCCGGAGAGGACGGGCTGGGTGGGTCATCATTCAACATCGAAATAGGTTTCAGCACCACCGCCAGCAGATGTGATGATGCTCCAGACCGCGCGAGATGGAGGTGAATACACAAGCGGCATGGATGGATCCCCACACGCACGCACGCGCGCGCGGCGTTGCCGGCTTGAGCTATCCAATCGGCCGCGGACGTCCGTGCGTGCGGGCGTGGAGCAGAGTGGAGACGGCACGCTCGCTAGCTCCCAGACGGCGTCCCCGAGCGTGAGCTGGTCGTGCCACCACATGTACTACATGGACGTGCGTCCGTGCGTGCCCGAAGATCAACGCTGCGCTGCCGGCTGCGACAGGGGCGGGATCATGGGCCGTGACGCTGACCGTTGACCAGCCAGACACAGCGGTGCGCGGAGCCCACGGACGGATGCATGATGGGCTGGAGGCCGTCCGGCGATACGTAACCAGCATCCCGGCCGGCGTCCAAGCATGCACATAGAGCCGAGGAACCGCGACAAGGCTCAACATCACACGTGGGAGTGGCGGCCCCACGCTCCCCCACCAACCGGACCTGGGCCCGCCCCGCTGATTTCGACGCCCCCGGACCCCGGCGGCCGGGACCGCGACGGCGTACATACATACTGCCCTGCCCTGCCCGTGGGTGGCGCGTCACGTCGTACGTCGGCGCCTCACGGCGTGGAATCCACGGCGGCGAGCCGGGGAGCCGGGCCACGTGCGGCGGGCCCTCGCCAGCCTCTGTACTGTCTGTCACGGCACGCTCGCGGACGCATAGCCCCGGCACGACGTGCGTGCTCACATGAATGGCGACTGGTTTCACACTCACACCCCACACTGAAAACCTGTGTAGAGTACGTACTTCCTTTTTATGTGAGTTCTCGCGCCTGGCCACTGGAAGATCTGCCGGTGGACTCAACAAGTTCCAGAGAAATTAGACCACACCCACGCAGCTGCTCAGGGAGTAGTACGCATGCGCATGCATGTGCACGTGAGAGAAGATGGTAATACTGCTGCACAAAAGTGGGTGGCTTTGACTATCTGTGACGGATGACCACGCACGCACGCACGCACGACCAACTCCACTTCCATCGTGCAAGTGCAGCGCAGACGGTGCAGGCGTGCAGGTGACTACTTGAAGGCCGAGTTGATTCTGGCACCAGCACAAGGCTGCTCTTCGACTTGCTATCTGCTTTGGAGTATAAGTAGACTTTCACACTTGCGTGTAGTTTTGCCCACAGCCAATAAATGTGGAAATGGACAAAACTATCCCTTTTGTGAAACATCAACACAAAATGAACGCAATCTAAAAATATTTTATAAAATGCCCCTCTTTTGCATTACGTCCGGTGCTAAGGCGCCATGATAGCGATATCTAGCATCGCCCCCCGGCCTAGGACGCCATGCCAAATAGCATGGCGCCCTAACCCGGGGCGCCATGCTATAGCCCCGAGTGTCATGCAAAAGGGCCACTTCATGAAATATTTTCAGATTTGGGTCATTTTGTGTTGAAGTTTCGAAAAAGGGTCAGTTTTGTCTATTTTAACCCAATAAGTCTTCTTTACTTAGAGCATCTACACCCGGAGACCCTAAATCCGCCTCAAACGTCTGGGCGTACAGTCCAGTCAGTGACCGATAAGAAAAAACGACCTAGACGTCCGCCTCAAACCTACCTCAAACGCCCGGGCTGACCGGCACCCCTCACATCTAGCTAGGCCAAATATGGGGTGCATATGGGGAGGCCCGGGCGTGACCGAGCACGTCTGCCACGTCGAACCCAGCACACGTTGGCCCACCCGATCCCACAACTAACTGTCCCCATCAGCTCCCCGGACTAAAACCTAACCACTCCCCTTCACCCCCAAGCTCCCGTCCGGCGATCTTCGACCTTCTCCGGCATGGTAGGCAGCGGATCTGACTCCGACCGGTCTGGATCCATCGACGTCGACTGGGGTGTTGTCGTGGAATTGTCACGGCAGATGTCCTCGAGCTAGGACTTAGTCGTGGAGCCATCGCAGCTAGGAAGCTTGAAGGGGTTAAACGGGACAAGGAACACGAGGATTATACTGGTTCGGCCCCTTACAGTGAAGGTAAAAGCCTACGTCCAGTTGAGGTGGTATTGATTAGGATTTCGATGACCAGGGAGCTTAACTGCTATGCCTGGCTCTCGACGAGATCTTTCTTCTCCCTAAACCGCCGTCGGGTCGTCCCTTTATATAGAGAGGTTGACGCCCAGCAGCTCTCAGAGTCCCGGCCGGCTCATAAGAGTGTCCGGCTCGGACTCTCAACTATTCTTGCCTTACACTACAAGTTCTATCATAATGGCGGTTGTAACTACGGGCCTTAAGCCATATCCGGGTCTTAATCCCATCTTTGGCCCGCCGTCTTCAAGCTTGGCGCCGGGCTTCAGGCGATGACCATTATGAGTAACCCGGCCCCTCCTGGTGGGTGACTTTAAGGTTTATATCCTCAACATTAGGCCCCAGATTGATTTGAGCCGGCTCATGTCAATCTTCAATCCTTTCGACAGAAAATCTCCGGCTTACAATTGTGTGAAGGCCATACCCGCCGTGACGTCATCTTCTGGATTCCGGGTAACCCGTCGTGACGTCATCTTCCATTAAGTCCATTTTTTACTCCACCATATCCGCAACGGATCTTATCTTTAACTGCCGTCCCGAAAATCGAGGCGTTGTTACGGTGAGATAACCGCGCCGTGGCCTCCTCGTTTCTCGCACCCACTTATGAGCTTGCCCTTATAAGTAGCCCGGCCCAATGAGCCTCCAGTCACTTCGCCACCTCCATCTTCTTCCTCTCGCCACTGTGCTGCGCTCGAGCTCCACCGCCGCCGCCGCCGCCGCCGCGGGTCTTCCTGTCTTCACCAACTCCGGCCGCTGCATCAACCTGTCGTGACCAGATAACGGTGGCGATCTCCGCATCTCTCCAGCACCCGTAAGTCCCCGTTACTCCGTAGAGTAGATCCACATTAGGTTCTTGGCTGTTCTTCCCGTGTTCTTCGCCGTTCATCGCGAGCCCTTGGTAGATTTCATTTTTACCACCCTTCTTGATCTTCAGACTGTATAGACTGTTGCGGTAGTTGTTTCACTTCCATTCCCAATGTACATAGATCCCCTTTTACTGCATAGAGGCTCCGTTCGAACCCGCGAACTTCTTCTGCGTCTGTTTTAGGTCTAGAAATTTTCCTCTTAAGTCGACCATTTTGATCCAAATTAGTTACTGCGATGTGTGAAACCTGTTTTCACCACACTTAGTAAAAACTGCATCTGTTGAGTCATGGCGGCTTACATGTCCGGCTCAAAGAAGCCACGCGCCGTAAAATTTTCCGGCTCATTTATGATAAAGCTGTAGACAATTGAATTACTCTCAATACCACCAGCGGCTTATATAACCCGATGCATTTAGCTATATGTCATTAGGCCCCTTTCATAAGCCGCCACTTTAAACATTGAACTGTAAATTTCCTCCGGCTTATAATTAAACCGGACATTTCCTTTTATCATATGCTTCCGGCTTTCACCATGCTTCCCAAAGCTCCCAAAGCACCCATCACATGCAACTGGATGAGGTCCAACGTCACTGACGAAACCTTAGCAGACTTTGTGAAAACGGGTTACCTGCCCAAGAAGGACGTCATGTCTTACCGCGCCCCTGATCCGTCAGAGGAGAGACCACAGCCAAGGGACGGGGAGGTGGTAATATTTGCGGATCACATGAGCCAGGGCTTCGCACCGCCCGGCTCAAAGTTCTTTAGAGATGTACTGAATTTCTTTGATCTGCGGCCACAAGACATAGGACCCAATTCCGTGTCAAACATATGCAACTTCCAAGTATTCTGCGAAGTCTACCTTGGAGAAGAGCCCAGCCTTCTGCTTTTTAGAGAGCTATTCTATTTGAACCGCCAGAATGAGTGCGCCAACGGACCAAGCCTGGAACTTGGTGGAATCTCTATTCAACGCCGGAGAGACTGCCTTTTTCCTTACGCCGAGCCGCCAAGCCACCCAAAGGACTGGAACCAGACGTGGTTCTACTGCCAGGACACTTCGCCGGCTGACGAGAGCCCGCTGCCCGGCTTTCGTCCCTCACGCCTGGAACCAACTCACCCTCTGTCAGACAAGCTATCGCAGGCGGAGCGCCAACCTCTGATCCTCACCATCAACAAAATCAAGGCTCTCCCGGGAAATGGCCTCAATGGAATTGATCTGGTCCGGGTCTGGATCTCGTGGCGGGTGATCCCCTTGAGTCGCCGCCCCGGCTTAATGTGTGAATACACAGCCGGAAAGATGACCCCCTGCGACACAGCCGCAACGATCTTCCTGAAGACGTTGCTGAAGACATGACCAAGGCCCTCTTGAATGAGAGCTTGGCAGACTGCGGGAGGACCGGCTTAAGCCCCTTCTGCAAGACCAACCCGGCTCCAGCGGTAAGCCGCTGATCTAAACATCTTATTTTCTCCTTTAGATAGTTTTCATCTAAACCTTAAGAAATCTTCATTGTATTTTTTCAGGCTGATGATAAATTCTGGAAGGTCAAGTATGACCATGAGGCGGCCAAGAAGGCCAGGAAGGCTAAGAAAGCCGCCAGGAGAGCCGCTCCCCGCAAGAAGGGAAGCAGGCCTACTGCTTCAGATCTGCTCCAACTAAGCGACAGCTCCGAGTCAGAGGTAACCCCTGAACCTGTAAGCTCTTGCTGTATTTCTTGTTTATTTCTGTCCACCTTATCAATACTGTTCATCAGCAGGATGACACCAGAGCAAGTAACCCGGTGATTGAAGAGGTAATGACACTTTCCTCCGACTCGGAGCCCTTGCCAAGGCTGAAAGTCCGAAGAGTAACCCGGAAAGTAAGATTTTCACATCCTTTAGCTTATCAAGATCCTCAATTTCTTTTGAAGCGACAGATTCATGAGAGCCGGCGGCACACCCGGACAAACAAGGACGCTGACCTCTCCTCCGGTTTACCTGAAGCGTCGAGGAAACACAGGACCGAGGTTATCTCCCACTTGTACCCTTTTCATCCTTTGGCGGGTGTTATACGTCAACCGCTCAATTCTTCTGATTCAAACTATCAGGAAACCTCACCTTCCTCTGGTGACTCGATGCAATCAAACCTGCCGGCCTTCAAGACCGTACCCGGGTAATGATGATCATCTCTTGTTGTGCTTATCTTTACTCATACTTTTGTACTAACCTTTTGTCCTTTCAGTGCCCAGGCAAAGCTCAACAAGAGGGCGAAGAAGAACAAGCCGGTCGAAGAGCCGGACTTGCCTGAGCCGGAGGTTGCAGCTCAAGAACCGCCAGTTGCCTCTGCTCCTGAAGCCACCGCTCCAACCGACAAGCCAATCGCAGAGACTTCTGCTAACCCGGAGACCTCCAGCCCGGCTCAGCCGGCCGATGACCCGGACGTGGTAATCACCCAGACGGAGTTTGTTGAGCAGAGGAGACCTACTGCGCTGGCCAAGTGCTCCGCCAAGGAAGAGTTGCTAGAGCGCCGCCGGGCCAATCTGGACCTCACCAACTATGCTCACTTGAGCATCGGAGAGATCGTCTCCGGCTATGTTAGTCAGGTGCACAAGAGCCGGGATTTGGAGATCGACATGGTGAATTAGATACAACAAAAGTCTAAGGTACCACTCTATTGCTTACCGCATAGGTATCTTTACCATACTCTAGCGCCCAAGTCTACTACTTATGATAGAATATGTTGTAGACTTAAGTTCCGGCTTACTTCCATGAACCGGTAATTTGTAGATGGAAACTTTCAACATGCATTAGCCCCCCAAGTGCCAAGTGTCTTTGCTTGGAAAGTGCTTGGGACTTTAAAATCGCATAATAATTGTTCAGGCTATAACCCGGAAATTGTGCAGGCCGCTTGCAAAAAATTTGAAACTGATATCTCTGAGCTGAAGAGCCGCTTGAAGACTCAGGAAACTGAGACCCGGAAGGCCAACGACAAATTTGAGTCCAGTATTGCTGCTCAAGAGAAGCTGAAGAAGAACTTTGAAGCCGAAAGGAAAACTTGGGCCGAAGAGAAAGCTACTCTGGTGAGTCGGGCTGAACAGGCGGAGAAGGCTCTGTCGGAGAGAACCACCGAACTCTCCGGCTTAAAATGCCACGTGTCACAGATGGTCGCCGCAATCTTCGGTAAGTCATTCCACCGGCTCTCGTCAAGTTTATAATCTTGATGTCTCATAACTCCCATCATTGCCAGCTGCTTATCTTACTCTGTTAAACAGGCCCCAGAAGCGCCAACCTCAATCAGAGCGTGCTGACCAAGCTGAAGGCCGTGTACACCCTGGTGGAGCAACTCTACACCGGGTCACAGCGCGCCTTGGTCGTGGTGGCCCTATCCAATGAGGTTCCGACTCACCTGGCGGAAGTACTTCGTCGGCTGGCCGTTCTTCCTCAGCGTGTTCAAGAGCTGCGACGGGCCTCTGCAAGAGCCAGAGCCATAGCTGCTCTGAGCCGGGCCAAGGCTTTCCTTCCAGAGCTAGACCCGGCGGACATTGCCCTTGGCTACCCCAGCTTGAAGGAAGACGGCACCCCTTTCGACCAAAAGGACTTTGCTGCTTGTGTGAAGATCGTGCGCCCGGTGGCCACCCTGATTGGGAATGACACTGATCTGACCAAGTACCAGCCGGGCTACGATGCAGAGAATCAGAGGATCCCCACTCCGCGTTATGAAGCCATCAGCTTAGTCCCGCCGACTCGTAAGCACACCTTTTCCCCGGACATTAACCCGGCCGGGTTAATTGACGAGGAAGCTCAGTTTGAAGCTTTGAGCGGCATTGACTGGAAATCGTCAACCTTCCAGGTCTTGTGAACAGCCGGAGGAGCGGAGAGGGATGAGCCGGAAGCTTCAACTCGACAAGCATCTTAACTTGTAGGCGGCTCATGACTACATCTTTAAAACAATGCCTCATCTTTTGGACTCGGGGAGTCTTGTAATAGAGTAGGATCAATATTTTAACTTTGTCGTGCCATCGTGCACCTGTTGAATGCTTAACTCCATTTGAAGTGGCTTCCTTATATTCTTCCGGGTCATAATTGATCATTCATTTTCCTTAAGCTCAAATAGTTGTCTTTAACTATCCTGCATAGAAAAACAAATCACAAGTCTCCTGGCGGTTTACCGTACTGAGAAATCATCGTCTCATATATATAACCCGGAATATGAATCTAAATCACCCAAGACCGGTCCTCAATTAAATCCTTGATATAACCGTAATAACATACTTACAGGCCTTCAAATCCGCTTCCGGTTTGTATAACCCGGATAATAAGGTTGGTACCTCAACTCCGGTTTACCTGTCTTGATAATACTGATTGCGTGTAACTAACCTTGTGAATGAATCAAAGTTAAGTCGGCGGAATAAGAATCGCCGTGTACACTGTTGATACAACCAGAAGAACTTGTTGTAAGCCGAAAAATCAAAACTTAGGGGCTTTCGGTTCGAATACGACCAGAGACCCGTCCCAAAGGGGTTAAGCTAAGATTCGAATGCGATCACATAGCCCCCAGTGGGTTCGACGATGCCAATCAAGAGGGTACCGACAGCTATGTTCTCTTGGGTTCGAATACGACCCATGTTTGAACAGGAAGCCCCCAAATGACCTTGAGAATTGTTTAACGACGCTGATTCGAATACGATCCACGTCGGTTCCCAAAGGGGTTGAGCCATGATTCAAATATGATCAAGGAAAACTCCCCAATGAGCTCGGCACTTTGCCAATCAAATCGATATCGACAACTATGTTCTCTTTGGTTCGAATATGACCTATGTTTGAACAGGAAGCCCCCAAGTGACTATATTACGTACGGCTAGATTCGAATACGATCATAAGCTGGATCCACCTCCAAGTTACCATGTGATCTTGCAATGGAAACAACACATTTACCTTTGGAGGAGAAAAAGGACAGAGGTCATGCTTTATTGCTTATCATAATATATACATGGCTTATAGAAATATGTACATTACGAGAGCCGGTGGCTCAAGTGTAATAAGGCCGAAGCTGAGCCATGTTCCACGGCCGACGGGTCTCCTCCTCCGACTTGCGTGAATCTTTGTGCTCCCGAATGTCAATGAGGTAATATGACCCGTTGGGCAAGTTCTTGCTGACCACAAAGGGTCCTTCCCAAGGCGGGGATAGCTTGTGCGCATCTGTTTGATCTTGGATGAGCCGGAGCACCAGGTCACCTTCCTGGAAGACCCGGGACTTAACCCGGCGACTGTGATAACGGCGCAGGTCTTGTTGGTAAATCGCTGAACAAGCTGCGGCCACGTCACGCTGTTCGTCCAACAAGTCAAGAGCATCTTGGCGCGCCTGTTCATTATCCGCCTCAACATAAGCCGCCACTCGAGGCGAGTCATGACGGATGTCACTGGGGAGGACTGCTTCTGCTCCATAAACCATGAAGAAAGGCGTGTTACCCGTAGACCTATTAGGAGTAGTGTTGATGCTCCATAACACGGAGGGTAACTCCTCCACCCAACAACCCGGCGTCCGTTGCAAAGGGACCAAAAGCCGGGGCTTAATGCCCTTCAAGATCTCCTGATTAGCTCTCTCAGCTTGACCATTGAATTGAGGATGAGCCACTGATGAAACATCAAGTCGAATATGCTCTCGTTGACAAAACTCCTCCATGGCGCCCTTGGACAGATTGGTACCATTGTCAGTTATAATGTTGTGTGGAAAGCCAAAGCGAAATATCACCTTTTTCATGAATTGAACCGCCGTGGCCGCGTCACACTTGCTAACTGGCTCTGCTTCAACCCACTTTGTGAACTTGTCAACTGTCACCAAGAGGTGGGTCTTCTTATCCTTGGACCTTTTAAAAGGCCCAACCATATCAAGCCCCCAGACTGCAAACGACCAAGTGATTGGTATCATCCTCAGCTCCTGAGCCGGCACATGAGCCCGTCGTGAGAACCTTTGGCAACCATCACATTTACTGACCAAGTCCTCCGCATCAGCATGAGCCGTCAGCCAATAAAAGCCATGACGAAAAGCTTTGGCCACAAGGGATTTTGAGCCGGCATGATGGCCACAATCCCCTTCATGAATCTCACGCAAGATCTCTTGGCCTTCCTCAGGGGAGACACAACGCTGGAACGCTCTCGTAACACTGCGGCGATGCAACTCACCATTGATAACAACCATTGACTTAGACCGCCGGGTTATTTGTCTCGCCAAAGTTTCATCCTCAGGTAAATCTCCCCGGGTCATGTAAGCCAGATAGGGCACTGTCCAGTCCGGGATGATGTGGAGAGCCGCCACCAATTGTGCCTCCGGGTCAGGGACAACCAAGTCTTCCTCTGTGGGCAACTTAACAGAAGGGTTATGCAAGACATCCAGGAAAGTATTAGGCGGCACCGGTTTTCGCTGAGAGCCCAGCCGGCTTAAAGCATCGGGCGCCTCGTTCTTCCTGCGATCGATGTGCTCTACTTGGTAACCCTGAAAGTGTCCAGCAATGGCATCAACTTCACGGCGATAAGCCGCCATAAGAGGGTCCTTGGAATCCCACTTGCCCGATACTTGTTGAGCCACTAAGTCCGAGTCGCCGAAGCATCTTACCCGGCTCAAGCTCATCTCCTTAGCCATCCGAAGACCATGGAGCAAGGCCTCGTACTCAGCCGCATTGTTAGTGCAAGGAAACATCAACCGTAGCACGTAATGGAGCTTGTCACCTTTAGGGGAAGCCAATACAACTCCAGCCCCCGAGCCCTCCAATTGCCTGGACCCATCTAAGTGAATAGTCCAATATGTGTTATCCGGCTTTTCTTCGGGCACTTGTAACTCTGTCTAATCGTTGATGAAATCCACCAAGGCTTGAGATTTAACCGCAGTGCGTGGTACGTACTTCAGACCATGAGGCCCGAGCTCTATAGCCCACTTAGCCACTCTTCCTGTAGCTTCTCTGTTTTGGATGATATCTCCAAGGGGAGCAGAACTAACCACAGTGATACGGTGACCCTGGAAGTAATGCTTAAGCTTCCGGCTTGCCATGAACACACCATAAACAAGCTTCTGCCAATGTGGATACCGCTATTTGGACTCGATGAGCACTTCACTGATGTAATAAACCGGCCACTGAACCGGATGCTCCTTGCCCTCTTCCTTGCGTTCCACCACCACAGCCACACTGACGGCCCGTGTGTTAGCAGCTACATACAGCAATAAAGGCTCCTTGTCAACCGGAGCAGCAAGGACCGGGGGCTCAGCCAGCTGTCTCTTCAAATCCTCAAAAGCAGTATTAGCAGCATCATTCCAGACAAAGTTATCAGTTTTCTTCATCAACTGGTACAATGGCATGGCCTTCTCACCCAAGCGGCTTATGAACCGGCTTAAAGCAGCGATACGACCCGCCAGGCACTGGACGTCGTTTATACATGCCGGCTTAGCCAGAGAGGTGATTGCCTTGATCTTCTTCGGGTTAGCTTCAATACCTCAGTTAGAAACCAAGAAACCCAAGAGCTTGCCTGCAGGAACACCAAAAACACACTTGGCCGGGTTAAGCATCATCTTGTAGACCCGGAGATTATCAAAGGTTTCCCTCAGATCGTCTATCAAGGTTTTCTCTTCCCTGGACTTAACCACAATATCATCCACATAAGCATGAACGTTGCGCCCAATCTAGTTATGAAGACAGTTCTGCACGCAACGCTGATAAGTCGCCTGTGCACTCTTGAGCCCAAAAGGCATAGACACATAGCAGAAGGCTCCAAAGGGAGTGATGAACGCCGTCTTCTCCTGGTCCTTAACTGCCATTTTAATCTGATGGTATCCAGAATAAGCATCCAAGAAACTTAAGCGCTCGCAACCCGCCGTAGCATCAATGATTTGATCAATACGGGGAAGAGCAAAAGGATCAGCCGGACATGCCTTGTTTAAGTCCGTGTAGTCCACACACATCCGCCAGGTGCCGTTCTTCTTGAGTACGAGCACCGGGTTAGCTAGCCACTCCGGGTGAAAGACTTCAACAATAAAGCCGGCCGCCAAGAGCCGGACCACCTCTTCACCAATGGCTTTCCGCCTCTCTTCATTAAACCGCCGAAGGAATTGCCTGACCGGCTTAAATTTCGGATCAACATTGAGAGTGTGCTCAGCGAGTCCTCTAGGTACACCTGGCATGTCAGAAGGCTTCCATGCAAAAATGTCCCTATTCTCATGGATGAACTCGATGAGCGCGCTTTCCTATTTTGGATCCAGATTGGCACTAATGCTAAACTGCTGAGATGAATCACCTGGAACGAAATCAACAAGCTTAGTCTCATCGGCCGACTTAAATTTCATTGCCGGCTCATGCTCCGTGGTCGGCTTTTTCAGAGAGGTCATATCTGTTGGGTCGACATTGTCCTTGTAAAATTTCAACTCATCTGTTGCGCAAACAGATTCTGCATAGGCTGCATCACCTTCCTCACACTCCAAGGCCACCTTCCGGCTGCCGTGAACCGTAATGGTCCCATTGTGACCCGGCATCTTGAGCTGTAAATACACGTAACACGGCCGTGCCATGAACTTGGCGTAAGCCGGCCGCCCAAATATGGCATGATACGTACTTCTTATCTTGACCACCTCAAAGGTCAATTTTTCCACCCTGTAGTTGTACTCGTCTCCAAAGGCCACTTCCAACTCGATTTTGCCAACTGGATAAGCCGACTTACCAGGCACCACACCATGGAAAACAGTGTTTGACTGGCTGAGGTTCTTATCAATCAACCCCATACGACGGAAAGTCTCATAATAAAGAATGTCGATACTGCTGCCTCCATCCATGAGCACCTTAGAGAACTTATATCCTCCCACCTGAGGAGCCACCACCAAGGCCAAGTGACCCGGATTATCAACCCGGGGAGGGTGATCCTCCCTACTCCACACGATAGGCTGCTCAGACCATCTTAAATAGCGTGGAACTGCCGGCTCAACAGCATTCACAGCCCTCTTATGAAGCTTCTGATCTCGCTTACACAGACTGGTGGTAAATACGTGATACTGTCCACCGTTCAGCTGCTTCGGATTGGTCTGATAACCCCCCTGCTGCTGTTGATGACCCTGGCCAGACTGCTGATTGAAGCCCCCTTGACCGTTCTGAGGATTAGAATTTGAGCCGCCGCCCGGGCCATGAAAACCGCCAGCGCCTGAGCCGCCGCCCGGGCCATTATTACCGTTAAAGGTATTGGAATTCTTAAAGGCCTTCATGATCGCGCAATCCTTCCATAAATGAGTAGCTGGCTTCTCCCTAGAACCGTGCCTTGGACAAGGCTCATTCAACAGCTGCTCCAGCGTCGGGCCTGACCCGCTGGCTCGGGGAGGTGGCCTCCCCTTGCGTCGCTGGTTATTACCCTGTGAGCTGGCGTTGGCCACGAACTCCAGGCTGCCGTCGGCCTTACGCTTGCCACCTCCTTGGTTCCCCGGGTTATGCTGAGGACCCTTGCCATTGCCGTTCTTCTTTCCCTTCCCTGTCCTTTCATCATCTGAAGCGGGGTCCTTGGTACTATCAGAGTCGGCATATTTGACGAGAGCCGCCATCAGCGTACCCATATCATTGCAGTCGCGCTTAAGCCGCCCGAGTTTCATCTTCAGGGGCAGGAAACGACAATTCTGTTCCAACATTAAGACTGCAGAACCGGCATCCATCTTATCAGATGAATGTATGATCTCTTTGACCCGGCGAACCCAATGTGTCGTAGACTCACCCTCCTGCTGTTTACAGTTAGTCAAATCCACAATTGACATGGACTGCCTACAGGTATCTTTGAAGTTTTGGATGAAACGGGCTTTCAGCTCAGCCCAAGACCCGATGGAATTCGGTGGTAGCCCTTTTAACCAAGTGCGGGCAGTCCCATCTAACATCATGGTGAAGTACTTGGCCATCGCAGCTTCACTGACCTCCAGCAATTCCATGGCCATCTCGTAACTCTCGATCCAGGCCCCGGGTTGTAAATCAGCCGTGTAATTAGGCACCTTCCTCGGCCCTTTGAAGTCCTTGGGTAGACGTTCATTACGGAGAGCCGGCACTAAACAAGGGACACCTCCGGTCCTCGTAGGGATACCCACGTCGACGGAAGTCGTCGGATAAGCCGGGGGTGTCTGGTAAGCCGTCAACTGAGGCGCCTGCTCCGCCTCTTGTCGCGCTCTGTCTTGGTCCGCTGCGTGAAAGACTCCGTTATGAGCCGGGCCATGGCCATGGGGCGGGTCATGGCGTCAGACATTACTTGAGCCGGTCGCAGAGACCATGTGTCTGCTGTAACTCGGACTCCGGCCTGGACGAGGGGTTGAGTGGATCCTGTCTCGGCTGTAAGAATACGCCTCCTGCTGTGCCAGCGCTGTCTGAAGGAGTTCTCTGACCCGGCGGGTTTCAACAGCCGTTGGAGAGTCGCCGTCAATTGGGAGAGCCGCCAGCCGTGCTGCTGCGGCGACCATGTTCTCCAGCGGGTTAGCATAATGACCCGGTGGTATTGGCACGTACTGAGGCGGGGCAGGGTTCACTCGGGGAGGCCCCATCACTTGTGGCTGAACAGGGGTCCCAGACCCGGGCACTATGACCCCCGGCGGGTTACTAGACCCTGCACCTGGCATGTTGAAGAGGTTTCGAGGATCGTAGACCGGAGGGAGTCGAGATTGGGCCTTTTGATGCCTCCTTCTCATGACCTCATTGGACGCGTTCTGATCCATTGTGAGCCGGAAGGACTGCGCCTGAATCAGCTGAGTCTGGGCGTCGAGAGCCGCCCTCTCCGCAGCCATCCTGATCCCTTCCGCTGCCAGATCCTCCTTGGCTTTCACTAGATCTAATTTTAATTGCGCCATCTCCGCGTCATGCTGAGCTTGATCCGCCGGGTCGACCGTGGCGGTCAACAGGGCCGTCATCTTGTCCGTGAGATCCATCAGCACCTGAGCCGGCGAGGGCACCGGATTTCCTGACCCGGCCGCAGGGTTTTGAACAGGCTGTGCACCGGCCATGAAGATTCCAACCCGGCTCGGTGGCTCAAAAGGGTCCGGAATACTGTCATCATCGGAACAGCCCCTGAGCCTGCCATCTTGAAGTTGATACAACGAGTTTGGCTCATCTGTGGACGACTCGCCGTCAGAGCCGGCGGCCGTCTCATCACCAGATCCATCAGAGATCCCTCCATGGACACATCCCACAAAAGCATGCCTCAAGGCAGGCAGGGCCCGGACGGGTCGTGCACGCTGAGCCGTCTCGATGAGATCGGCGCAAAGATCCGGCTCGGGGCCCGGCTCACCAATCTTGCCAATGAAGACATGAATTCCGCCGAAGGGGACCCGGTACCTGTACTCCACTGAGCCAGCGCCGGGGCCCCAGTTTGCATCGTCGATGTAGAGCTTGCCGCGACGACTCTTGGTCATCCGGCCCACAGCGTATCCCTTGAGCCCTTCGAAGCTGCCCTTCAAGAACTCAAATCCACCGTGCGCTGGCCCCACGGTGGGCGCCAACTGTCGTGGAATTGTCACGGCAGATGTCCTCGAGCTAGGACTTAGTCGTGGAGCCATCGCAGCTAGGAAGCTTGAAGGGGTTAAACGGGACAAGGAACACGAGGATTATACTGGTTCGGCCCCTTACAGTGAAGGTAAAAGCCTACGTCCAGTTGAGGTGGTATTGATTAGGATTTCGATGACCAGGGAGCTTAACTGCTATGCCTGGCTCTCGACGAGATCTTTCTTCTCCCTAAACCGCCGCCGGGTCGTCCCTTTATATAGAGAGGTTGACGCCCAACAGCTCTCAGAGTCCCGGCCGGCTCATAAGAGTGTCCGGCTCGGACTCTCAACTATTCTTGCCTTACACTACAAGTTCTATCATAATGGCGGTTGTAACTACGGGCCTTAAGCCATATCCGGGTCTTAAGCCCATCTTTGGCCTGCCGTCTTCAAGCTTGGCGCCGGGCTTCAGGCGATGACCATTATGAGTAACCCGGCCCCTCCTGGCGGGTGACTCTAAGGTTTATATCCTCAACAGGTGTCGTTCCGTGCGGGTTGGAGGAGGCAATAGTCGTCTACATTGTACTCCGCCGCTCCCAGGAGGACATCGCCCACCGACGGCGGGATCTGTATGACACAAGTCCATTGCGTCGGCGCATCGGGCGCTCGGATCCTCCGGGGCGGGATCGTCAAGGTCCTCCCGGGATCCTTCCAATCTTTCTTTCCCCATCACCGGTCCGCAGGAGTATGATAGCTACTGGGACCGATGTGGCCGCCGTGGGAAGGAGAGGATAAGGGGGGCCAAGGCCCGGCTCGCTGCCGAAATGGCGGTGGCGGAGGCGGCTGATGTGGCGGCGCTGGCTACCGCAGAGGAGGAAGCCATCCGCGCCCGCATTGTAAAGAAGCGACGGCGGAGGAACACGCGCGCCCTCGCCCGAGAGCAGAATCAGGCGGTCCGTGCCATGGCCGGACTGCCCCCCCTTCCCTAGGGAGGGTAAGAAGGGCAACTCAGACAACTCCGGCGATGAGCAAATCCGGCTGGGTCCATACTGCGTCTTTGACCGCTACTTCCGCAAGAAGGACGACAAGGATGCCGGGAAGGACAAGGGAAACCATGGATGATCTTCTCCATAGCTAGCATGTAGGTAGAACATGCCGAATTTTGAAAGTCCGATAGAATGTCCTGATGTAGTAGCCGGACAATGTGTGCAATGCATCGTTAGGCAGTTGCATGAGTTTGTATGGATTTGAGGTATGATAATTGTGGTGTCCGGTTGTGGAATGAATTATTTGATGCGTGACCGGTCACTGTCGCCGACGCGCTCGGACGGACGCGTCCGCGGGCGTTTGAAGGGTCGGATTTGCCAAGTTCGGTTGTAGATGCTCTTAGAGTATGCTTGGTAGGCTATCCCTCCAAACATGTCGAGTGGATAAAAAAGGTTTGTTTGGTTGGTCAGAAAAGGCAATGATCCGCACGCGCATGAAACTTAAAAGCAGCTCAGAGCTTGGCTCGCTAGGAACGCTCAAATCGAAGCAACCCACATACTGAGGCGAGCGCAAGGGAAAAGCAGCGTACACTTTGGTGCGGGCATGAAGATGATGGATGACCCAGATCTGCATGTGGAGGCTGCCCCGAAATGTGGCGCCTCACCTCCTTTTACTCGCTTACCTCTAGCGGGAGCACGAATCGAGGCTAAGTCTCGACATCGACATCAATGGCGGTGGTGACTTAGATCTGTGATGCCAGCAGAGGCGGCGTCGGTAGCTTAGATCTCCTGCACTTGACATGCTCCTCCCCTCCGTGAGCTGCTCGTGCCTTCATCTCAATGGCATATGAAATTATTTTCATATTGCAGGATGTTATTTGACACTATCACTTAGTGTGCTTTGTAGTAAAATCATCACTACTGAAAAAGAGTGACCACGACATTGTGTCAGGAGCAATCAAACGCCGTGTTTTTGGTGCATCTTCACAACCATAACCCACACTTGGTTTACCCAGCCAAGGTCCAAGATCTATGGAACCCGGGACATAATACTTGGAACAAAGACTTGATCACTTTGCTCTTTCAGGATCCTACGGCTTCCATCATTATTCACACTCCTATTATTAATGATGATTGTCCTGACATTCTCTGTTGGGATCTCACACCTGATGGCAAATGCAATTCAAAAGGTGCATATAAGCTTTGTTTGCAGGACATACAAAATCAGCCAAACAATCGTCCCGCACAGGTTTGTTCTTTTGTTAAGGACATGCATAAGCAGGTGTGGAAGACAAAACAGCTGTCCCCCAAGGGTCCAAACCATTGCATGGAGGCTCCTTTGCAAAGCCCTTTCCACAGGTATGCGAGCTGGTAGGTTCTCTCAGCACATTGCCACTAATTGCTGTTGGTGTGACCAACAGGAGGATGATATGCATATATTTGTTAGCTGCCCTTTTGCCAGGGCTGCTTGGTTTGGTCATTCTTGGTAGATCATCTTGTAGAGAATAATCATTCCGTGCATCAACTCATTCAGGCGCTGTTGAGCATTAATCATCCCTATGCCAACATTTCTAATATTTTCAATTTTCTCTGGTGCCTTTGGAAGTCCGGGAATGGTTGCCTTTTTGCCAGAAGAAATGGTCTCCCTCTGCAGGTTCATCACGCTGCAAAAGCACTTGCTGATTGTTAAGATTTGTAGGGTAATTCCAAGGAACAACATCATAGCACGTCTCAGACTCAATTTGTCCAAGATACTAATTCTTTGCTGTTACAATCAAATCTGATCTGCTTGGTGTAGGTACAAAGATCTTCTCTGATGCTTCTTTCATGTGCTAAAGAATCCCAGGAATTCAACCACAAGAAGTAGCAACGGGAATTGGTCTTTTCATTGACATCCCAGATGGACAGGGAGGGACACAACTTCAAGTGCAGGCCTCAACAGCACCTACAGATTTCCTTTACGTTCGAGCATCAGGTACTCATTAGCAGATTTCTTCTCCATATCCAGCGAGCTACAGCAACACGAACACCAGGTTTGAGTCCATCCAGGAACCTGGTAGTGTAATGCAGCGAATTGGGCGCCTCTTCATACGCAGACAGCTGGTCATATAAATCAGCGAAACGTTCCACATAATCAGCTACAGAAGAAGTCTGAGCTATCCTGAACAACTGACGCAGGAGTGTCTGATGTTTCTTACGCCTGAAGCGGTTCTGCAAACTCTGACAAAATTCAGACCAACTTGCCTGCAGTTGACGACGTTGCATCGACTCCAACCAACGAGCAGCAGCACCCTCAAATTGAGCCGTGGCCAGAGAAATCCATCGGTGAGTCGGGGTACACCACAGCCGGAACTGATCTTTGCAACGCGTTTGCCACAGACGCGGATTGGCTCCATCAAATCGTGGCAATTCCAGGCGAGCACCAAACGCAAACGAATCAGCAGCATCAAAGGAATTCGACTCACGGCCCAGCGAAGGATGGAACGGGAAATTGGACTCGCGCGCACCTCTGGCCGGAGGAGGGACATAATGCGCCTTCCCCCCGGTGATCGTGGTCGAAGCCGAGGGAAACAGTCGGGGCACCGCCGCGACCATTCCCAGCCACACGCGGCGGGGACGGATCTTCATGTCGCGAAGGACTCCCCTTCGACTGGTCGCCGCGGATCTGCTCCAACTCCATCAACAGCTCGCGGACCCCGTCCACCCGCGAGGAGAGCAAGCCGTCGAGGGTCAAGGTATTCGTCGAGATCAGCTTCTCCATGGCCTTGAGGAGATCCGCACCTTGTTCTCGGAAGCGCTTGTTGAGGTCGACCGCGAGATCCGCCCGGAGGAGCTCGTAGACGCCGCGCCCATCCTCCGACAACTTCTCCATCGCCGCCGCTCGCCGCCGATCTCATCACCGCGTCTCGTGATGGTGTTGAGGAAGCGCCAGGACCGCCGAATCTGATACCAAGTGTAAGGGCCTCGATCGATCTACAGTGAGGAGCTAGGGTTCATGGCGAAATGGGGAATTCGGTAGCGTGTATTTCCTCCCAACCTCCCTCACAGCTACAATTCAATTACAATCGGCCGCAGCCGCCGTCCAAGTCCAAGCCAAGTCAATTCGAACGTTACACAGTGGTATTTAACTACCGAGCCCATTCTGGGCCATCGTTCCACCTGGGCTTCGTCTTGGTTCGAGTGGGACGCACCGTGGGCCCGCTCGAAGCCTGGTTCCTTGCCGTTGTTTCCTTGCTTGCCGGATGGTGAACAGTATTTGAACCTGTTGCCGCCTGATGATGATCTTCAGTATCATGCGCCCGTGCGTCGCTGACAATCAGGTTCTAAGCAATACTCAAGAACATGTCTTTGCATGTACTTCTTCAGCTCATAGACATAGATCTTGCCCTTTCATCTCTAGGATCTCCCAAGTTCATCTTCAGGGCTTTGTAATTCACGCTGTATTGTGTATGTGAGCTGAATGAAATGAATTTGACGCGCGCCTTTCCCAGTTACAAACAAACATAATCCTCAACCAAACGTCAGGTAACAAATGATGCAAGACATGCAGCGAAACGAAGTGCAGAAGTCAGGCTCCCGGCCACATACACAATTGGTTGTAGGTAACCAAGCAGGCCCTTATGATTTGGCAAAGGAAAAACTGTGGGTTTGCACGGGATTCGGTTTAGAATATTGCGCTGTTGCGCTAATCTCCTGCGCAATGTGTCTATCCAGCTCCTGTGACCTTTGCAGGACAACAAAGGACGGTCTCACAACTAAGCAGCCAACATAACGTGAGTCCTGTTGGGTTAGACATGAGTACAGCCTTCGTTTGTATAGCACATGCCATATTTTTTTTACACGATAATATGTGTCTCATTCATATCATAAAGATCAAAGTACAAGTTACATAAAGACCGACATGACAAAACTAAAAAGACAGCAGAACGTCTTTGAGTTTGACACGAACGCCCATCACCTGCCTCAGGCACCACCACAGCAGCCACCGAAAGAAAACAAATGACAGACCACCTCCTCACTCGAGCTCAACGCGGCTCCATCACTGATAAGCAGCTTTGCGGACCTTCAAAGTGGCTCACCAAAAATTAAGCCATTGTCGTTGAACAAATTAGACCAGTGCAACACCCCGGACACGCCATCGAACTATAGATTTGGCACCCCGCCACGACTAAGACGCCGAAGGAGGAAACCATACCTGGTTCTGTCTTCTAGTTGTCGTCGATGCTCCACGCCGACGTTGGAGCAGACGTCGTCACAACGGTGGAGCGTGAGGACACATGTCCACCACAAGGATGACGCCACCGCCACAAGATACCCGCTTGAACAGACCAGTTTCCCACTCCATCACCGAATAAATAGACGTTCGCCTCGAAGGAGAAGAATCTAAAGCTTCTTTATTCAGCATCATCATCGCCGCCGCCAAAACCAAGAGGTCGAATGTTCCAAAAACCTAAGCTACTAGGGGCCTAGGAACCTAAAGTTAAAACAATCCACACGCGTGGGATCTGGCAATACCCCTCACCACCGACGACCAAGAGGTCACCGGCGGAGGGGAGCCACAGGGTTGGCTCTCCTGGCGGCGGCAGCGGCTAGGGCTGGTCGCTCGTCAAAGAGTTGCGAGATACACGTGCATTGATTTAGTACTTAATGCACCTGTCACAGCTAAATCAGCATCAACTGGCACATCATACATGTAGAAAAAATATATCGCCTGATCAAAATTCACTGCCCAAAACATGTCACCGTAGGTAATATCAATAGTCTGTTGGTTCACAAGAAAGAAACAACTAGTGATATCAAGATTAACGAACAAAAGTTTAGATGACCATGTCGATCAAGGTTCGCTGGCCTGTTCACCATCGCCAGTTTTCTGGCGTTTGGTTGAAGGCTCATTCTCTTCTTCATTCGTGACAGTCGCTCCAGTATCTGAAGCTGGCTTATCTGTCACCGCTCCATTTCCATCTTGGTGGCTGATAGCTCCATTGAGAGCCTCTGCGCCCAACAGAGAGATATGCTTGCTAGTAATTCTCCGACCTGCCCTGACCTTCGGACCCCAGTGACTTTCTGGGTTTGGAAGGAACCGATTCACCTTCTTAACCTGAGCCTTGCTGAGGGCAGCAACTGCTCTAGAGAAATTTGCCTATCATGAAAACACAAAATGAGGAGTAAATATACAATTTTGTTCACATACAAGCATATAAGGGACACTGTAATCTGAACAAATAGCATACTTCTAGCTGTGGAGATTTAGAAAGGATTGCAGTGCCCGGAGAGTCACGCGGCTGTTCCTTGATTGGATGGTTTTTCACCTGCGTTCAAATATTCCAGAAAGCTATAAGGTAAATAGAAGTTCATGGGGTACTTGAGGCTACATACTGAATGGAAGTTGTGATCAAAAGTCACAAACAATCAATATTTACCCAGCAGCGCATGATGTCCCAAATAACATCCCAGGGGGCATCAGACTTCAACCCAAGCGGATTACAGTGACTGCTTGAGATCTGATATCCTGCATTTATAACCGCTGACCGGAACATAACTGCAGATGGTGATGTGCACTTCACAGTCCCAGATATGTTGTGGAGACTAAAAAATAATGGAATCTCATGCAATTCCTGCATAACAAGAGAAAACATGAATGCAGTTTAAAGAGAACACATAATAATTTATCAGTCCCATATAGTCTATCCACAAATATGCACACAACAAATAAATGCTAAGCTAGATGGTCTAATTACTGCAAAATCATTCCAATCCTTCGCTACAACCAAGGACCATTTACAAGCTTCGGCTTTTATCAAGCAAAATGGGAAAAAACAGACCAAGAAATGGTCTACTACTTCTAGCTGGAGTAACCAATTTACTGGACAGCAAAATTCTTCCTTGGTTCTAGATGTGTCATTTTTTTTATCTTACCATGGGTTATGATTAATAGTTCATTTGAGCAGTCTTGCTTAAAACTTCTCAAGAGTTCCCATCAATCTGGCGATACAATAACACCCTGGATTGACGGACCAGTTTTGCATAATCACATATGCATCAACAATAAAACTTGGCAAAAGAGAGATACTAGCCATGGCAATACCTCTGATACAGTAGTTAGAACTGAAGTAATTTTGTTGTATGCGGGATATCTATCCTTCATTTGCCTAACATCTGTCAGCGTAGAAAGTACCCAATCTTGATCATGAATAGGAGCAGACCATATTGGCCCACCCACATTAAATTTCTTTCCACAGTCGCTGCATTCTTGAGGAACAACAGGTCCAATACCAGGCGCATGCTTCAAGCTATTATTCTTCAGTCCAAACAGAAAGAACAAGGAAGAAAGCTTCAGACTCTGGCGTGGAATTTGAGGGAAGTTATAGGATGGGTGAATGATACGCAATACATACCTTAGTAACAGTCCTCCCAAGGGACTGAAGATGGAAAGAATCACAGCCGGCACATTGATATACATAAGAAAGTTTAAGTGGGGTATTCTTTATTTCACTTGCAGAACTGCAGTGAAATCCATATGTTATGATGATTAGAAGCACTGCCAAGTAGAACTAAATAAAGAACATAATAGAGTATTTGCACAGAAAGAAGGTACAAAGAATCTCACGTGAATACTCGAACAAAAACACGGACATAGAAATCCATATACACAGAGAGAACAGGCACAATATATCTCTTGTACCGATTTGCATGGCTCTGGTGTAAAGAGAAATGGTAAGCATGGGAAGAATTAAGATACCCGAAGGACAAAACATGGGAACTAGAGTTAAATTTACAGATCATTCAGCAAAAGCTTGTAACTGAAACTAAAAATATAGTACCTTCATAGATATTGAAATTTGTGAATTGTTTGACTGTACAAGTAATATATGTTTCATGATAGCATTTTATGATAGCTCATCAACTGATCATGGTTCAGCATAACAAAAGTTCAGAGTGAAATCATTCAAAATTTGCTTTGGAGTTGTGTACCTCGATACAGGCAAGGAGGATTCTCAAAGCCATTTCATGGCAATACTTGCCTTTGACTGGGTAGGAACCATACCTACACAACAGAATTGATTGTTACAACTTACAGAACAACTGAACAACATACAAACTCTTCAGTTGGAACTTTTTGGTGAGTACTGCCCATACTTGGAGTAGCAAACTTCTCCATTAGTTCCACAAAGTACTGCCAGATCAGTGGCTGTGCACATCAATAGCCCACCATCAGCAACAGCCTGTACAGCTGAGTCGAGGAATACAGATGGTGACCCATAGGGGTCAAGATCAACCTAAAAGACATTGGAGAAACATAAACCAGCAAGAAAGTAGGGGAAGAAAAACAAGCAACGCGAAAAACATCTTAAATAACATTTATTTGTAAAATTACTGTAATGATCATGTATACTTAATGCAATGACCCAATGTCCTATTTACATTAGTACTTTGGGCCTTCAGACCAATAACAAGGTTCACATAAAGCCTTACAACATACAGATTCCAAATACTTCAAACAGTAGAACCTTGGTCTACCTGAGTAGCGTACATAAAATCTATAAACATGTAAGGGAGCAAATCCACAATTATGTTGCCCAAGATTCTACCAGAGTTGTCAGGAAGTGAGTAGACAGAACATAATATAAGTAAACGCCCTCATCCCCCAACAAACAGTCAGATGAACACAAAACACCAACCAAACCTCCTGCAAAGTAGCACAGTGGCATCTTGAAAATGTTTAGAAGCCTTACCACATCAAATTCTTTTGGATGTGTGAGCATGTAAACTCGAGCATCAGCCAAGTGAGCTTCAACCTTGCTAATAGCAGAAGCCCCATTGAACTTGATGTTCCTCTTGCAAGCTTCAATAGAAGCTGAAGAAAGAAAACCACATTGAATGCAAGCACGGCGGCATTCATAACTAGGAAAGAAGTTTAGAAACGTGTGTATTACCTTTATCATTGTCCAGAGCAACTACCTTTCCTAATCCATCAACTTCACGAGCATAACGGAGAGACCTCAACCCAGAAGCAGCTAAAGCCTGCATTTTTTTGTTGCCAGTGCAAATCCGACCTCAGGTAGTGTTAATATGTGAATAAATAATTGACTGGATGTCGCTATGGTCCAAACTTCTTGCAGAAAGAGATACGACATGTCTCATTTGTACTAGAAGTCTCACCTCAAGAACAATTGGTGGCTTAAGCTCTCTGGTTACTTTCCTGGAAGGTGTCTTCGTTTCTTCTTTTGACAGATCTTCTATTTCATTTGTAGGCTGATTTGTCTCCTTTTCATGAACAACACCGATTTCATCATGCTGGCTAGTTAAAGCAGTGTCTCCATTTACAACAGGTGTTTCAACCTGATTGCCTTTTTTATTAGACTTATTATTCCTTTTATTCATCAGTTCCTCATATTCTTCCTTGCGCTTGGCAACAAATGTCCTTAACACAGCAATGGACATATCTCTGTTGTGCACCTAATCAAAGCAGTAAACTTGAGCTTTACAGAAATATATGCATGATGGTTAGCTGCAGGAGTAACCCTAAGTTTACAATGGTATGCAGTTTCCCTATGGCCCTTTTATTAAAAAAAATAGCTAGTGTTAACCAAGCATCTATACTGCCCATCTAGCCGCCTACCAGCAACAAATTGTCCAATTAGTATGCTGTTTCAGACACCATACCCCGAGCTGTTGGCTGATATTTGACCTGATAATATAATTATTAACAGATACTAATTATTTCAAAAAAGAAACTCTGCATTCATCATCATGTTTCTCTACGGCAAAAGTTCAGGGACTCACAAAGTCACAATGCAACTTGAAACCCTTTAATTTTAGAAAAACTTTGCCGTAAAGGGGAGTACTATAAAGAAACCAAGTCATAGGATTTGAAGCCATACAGATATCAATCCAGTTGATTTGTCCAGTTCCAGAATACCACGTAGGCAAAGACGCTTAGCTGTTAGGGGCTTTGATATATCTCTGAACATTTGTAAACTTAGAATTTAAAACAGTATAAGGTGGAGGGCAAACATAAACTATCAACAGAATTAAGAAAAAGTAGTTTAGCTAGGCAGAAACCACCATTATAATACAGCGAGTTCAAGTTGACACATACAGATCCAAACACAATCACATATTAATCGTTCCCCAGCACCCAATCTGGAGTCCTAAAGTAACTCAAAGCTCTAAAACTGCTACGCCCCAATCAAATAGAAGCCAGCTGTGGATGTAACAATACATACTAAAGCAATAAAGCAAAGCCCCGCAATCACTAGACGCCTACGCCCTAAAGGTTAACTTAAGGAGTGCAGATTTAATCCCTAATCCAGAGCGTATAATAAAAACAACAGACAAATATGAACGCGAAGATACCTGGACGGGATTGAAGAACACGGCGTTACTCGCGAGCATGAGGATCTCGGCCTCGCCTTCCTTCTTGACCTCGTAGTCCTTGAGAATGTCCTCCACTTCCCCCATGTCTCCAAATCCAAACCCAACCACGGAATCCAACAGAAATTAGTAGCCCGCGGCGAGAAGGACGAGGTTCGGCGAGAGAGGGCGGAAGCTAGCGCTCAGCGACGCGCGGTTTGGGGGCTAGTGGCACGCGGATTCGGGAGAGACGACGAGATGTGTGAGCAGTAGGGCGGGGAGGAGAAACTGGGACGGAGATGAGGTATATGGCGGCGGCGGCGGCGGGGGGGAGACAAACTCGCGGAACCCAAACTAGCAGCCAGGGCTTAACGTAGGCTGTGAGGGTTCTTTCGGAAATATCATCAAAATAAGATTTGGGAACTTTTTTTATTTTATTTTATAGGGAAGGGAAATAAGGGCGTCTCCAACGCGACTCTCAAATTGCCTGCAAACGTCCACTTTGCCATTCAATATGGTGTCGCATCTGTTTGCGAATGCATTCGGTTATCCAAAATCCCGCAAACTGAAAGCAAACAAGCGAGAGCTTTCGGCACCGTCGCCACGTGTGTGTCCGACGCTCTGGTCCCACTCAAAATCATCTCTCATGCCCCACTCTCTCCCGCGCGAACGCATCTCTACTCTCTGTGTTGCATTCATGCTAGTCTAAAGCGGGCGCAATCGGTCACTACAGACGGCATTGAAGTGGCGCGCCGGCTGAGCCCCGATCTCCTCGCATGTTAAACGTCGGAGAGACGTTTCTAGACTATACAAGATGGGACAACTATCTACCACATTGAAATCGGTTGCCCGTCGTCTGTCTGTCGGCATTAAACAGGCAAGGCAGCCGACAAACTAACTCTGACGCCCGCATTGACACAACCGGCGCTTGGCCTGGCCAGCGTCTCTATTTATATGTGGTCATGCCAGGCACGATCTAAATAGCACCACGGCTGTTTCATTTCCTCATCCGTACACCACCTCTGCCATGACCGCGAGCTCTAGAGCGACGTGGAGAGCCTTTCGATGGAGCAGAAGCTCGACTTGTCCAGCCTTGCGTCCAGCTGGCAGGCCCGTCATGCACACTGGATAGAGGCTGCCTTGCCAACGAGCTCGCCGAAGGTGAGAGATGACTACCCCCCCCCCCAATGGAGGAGGTGTTCGACACCCTCGCCTGCACATGTCCATGTCGTCTTCGCCATGAAGTAGGCGCAGGCGGATTTCAACGTTGTCATGGCGGAGGAGCAGCTGACACCGCAGCCAGTGGGGCTTTTCGGCAGGCGCAGGAGGAGCAGCGGTACAACCTCAACCTCCTCACGCATCGACGATTGGCGGAGGGCCAAATCTACTGTGAGTTCGCGAGCGAGGAGGCCGTGGCGGTCATTACCGCAGAGAGCCCAAACTTTGTCGCCGAGTAACGGGCGCTCTACGAGGCCGTGCGCAGCGCTCGCCCCGGTAACAACGCGGCCACAACATAGTCGGACGCGGAGGTGGCGCTGGCGATAGTGGACGGGAACGTTGGCAGACGCGCGTGTTCGCGCTGCCCAACGGTTCAGGTCGGGCCTCTACGACCACAAGGTCGGCCATCTACGTCCATTGTGGACCTAACCTCCATCAACGACGTCTAGGCCGCGGACTCCGACGAGGGATTGGATCTATCACTTGGTGAAATGTCTCTCATTAACTCTCAAGAATCTCTCTTAGATCTAAGATTTAGTGTGGACGAGAGTGAGAGGGAGCACTTGGTGTTCTTCGGGTGTCTTGTAATGAAGTGGTCATCCCTCTACTGGAGTGGTGGAGGGTGTCGGGGAACGACACCTATGGGATCACGGGGATCCCTTTTACAGTTGGCGGGGGTGTGGAGTGTACAAAGAGCAGATCTAGGCGATCAACACGATGGATTTTTTACCTAGGTTCGGGCCGCCGAGAAGCGTAATACCCTAGTCCTGCTTTGAGTGTGTATTGGATGTCCTTTGTATGCAAGATGGGCCGAGAGGTCCAAAAAGCCGAATCCCCCTCCAGTACGCCTTGAGCCTCCTTTTATATGTCCAAGGGGTCGCCACAGCGGCACACAGGAGGTGTAAAGTATCTACAGTGTATGCAGGAGGTGTAAAACCGCTACAATACACATGCTTATCTCGGTCATCTCAGGACAAACGCATTAAATGCGCTGCTTACATGCCCTCTAGCTTTATCGGTGGCGGGAAGAGAGCCCGTTCCGTCCTTTGCCACCCCGCCCCGTCTCGACACGCGTCCATGCCGATGAGGCATGCAGTGCCAGGTTGGCTGGCCAGCTGCTGTGCTGGAGAGTGATACGTCTCCAACGTATCTACTTTTCCAAACACTTTTGCCCTTGTTTTGGACTCTAACTTGCATGATTTGAATGGAACTAACCTGGACTGACGTTGTTTTCAGCAGAACTGCCATGGTGTTATTTTTGTGCAGAAATAAAAGTTCTCGGAATGACCTGAAAATCCACGGAGACGCGTTTTGGAATTAGTGAAAAATATTGGCGAAAGAATCAGCATCAGGGGGCCCACACCCTGTCCACGAGGGTGCAGGGCGACCCCCTGGGGCGCGCCCCCTGCCTCGTGCCCCCCTGGGACTCCACCGACCTCAACCCCAACTCCATATATTCACTTTCAGGGAGAAAAAAATTAGAGAGAAGGATTCATCACATTTTACGATACGGAGCCGCCGCCAAGCCCTATTCTTCCTCGGGAGGGCTGATCTGGAGTCCGTTCGGGGCTCCGGAGAGGGGAATCCGTCGCCATCATCATCACCAACCATCCTCCATCACCAATTTCATGATGCTCGCCGCCGTGCGTGAGTAATTCCATCATAGGCTTGCTGGACGGTGATGGGTTGGATGAGATTTACCATGTAATCGAGTTAGTTTTGTTAGGGTTTGATCCCTAGTATCCATTATGTTCTAAGATTGATGTTGCTATGACTTTGCTATGCTTAATGCTTGTCACTAGGGCCCGAGTGCCATGATTTCAGATCTGAACCTATTATGTTTTCATGAATATATGTGAGTTCTTGATCCTATCTTGCAAGTCAATAGTCACCTACTAGGTGTTATGATCCGGCAACCTCGAAGTGACAATAA
This sequence comes from Triticum aestivum, assembly GCF_018294505.1. NCBI lineage: Eukaryota > Viridiplantae > Streptophyta > Magnoliopsida > Poales > Poaceae > Triticum > Triticum aestivum. Next base: position 360,512,627 of record NC_057805.1, read on the forward strand.
TCGGGACCACTCTCGGTGATGACCGTAGTTTGAGGAGTTCATGTATTCACTAAGTGTTAATGCTTTGGTCCGGTACTCTATTAAAAGGAGGCCTTAATATCCCTTAGTTTCTAATAGGACCCCGCTGCCACGGGAGGGTAGGACAAAAGTTGTCATGCAAGTTCTTTTCCATAAGCACGTATGACTATATTCGGAATACATGCCTACATTACATTGATGAACTGGAGCTAGTTCTGTGTCACCCTATGTTATAACTGTTGCATGAGGAATCGCATCCGACATAATTATCCATCATTGATCCATTGTTTACGAGCTTTTCACATATTGATCTTTGCTTAGTTACTTTTTCGTTGCCACTGTTACGACTACTACAAAACTGCTACTGTTACTTTTGCCACTGTTACTGTTACTTCCATACTACTTTGCTACTAAATACTTGATGGAGATATTAAGTCTTTCCGGTGTGGTTGAACTGACAACTCAAATGCTAATACTTGAGAATATTCTTTGGCTCCCCTTGTGTCGAATCAATAAATTTGGGTTGAATACTCTACCCTCGAAAAATGTTGTGATCCCCTATACTTGTGGGTTATCAAGACTATTTTTTGGCGATGTTGCCGGGGAGCATAGCTCTATTCTTTGAGTCACTTGGGATTTATATCTGTTGATCACTATGAGGAACTTGAAAGATGAATGAACCAAGATTTTTCCCTCAACTACGAGGGGAGGTAAGGAACTGCCATCTAGCTCTGCACTTGATTCACCTTCTATTATGAGTAAATTTGCGACACCTACACTTGTTATTGATTCTGATATGTCGCATGTTATTGATGATGCCACTTCTGCTGTGCATGATGCTTATGATGAAACTACTTCTATGCTTGATAATACTGTGCCATTAGGTGAATTTCTTGGTGAACAACTTGCTAGGGTTAGAGAGAATGAAATTATTGAAACAGATAATATTGATGAAAGTGATGATGAATATTCTCCCCTAGATATGAATTGCCTGATGTGCCTGAGGGTTATGTTATGGATGAAGAAATTGCTAGAGACCTTTTTGCTTGCAAAGATAGATATGATCTTAAGAAACTATTAGCTAAGCTGAAAGAAAAGTCTTTGAATGCTAGAATGAAATATGACCCTGCTTTTGCTACTTCACCTATCTGTATTTCTGATAAGGATTATGATTTCTCTGTCGATCCTGAGTTAATTACTTTGGTTGAATCTGATCCTTTTTATGGCTATGAATCTGAAACTGTTGTGGCACCTCTTACTAAATTGAATGATATAGCCACCCTATTCACTCATGAGGAAAAAATTCATTACTACTATATCCTTAAGTTATTTTCGTTCTCATTAAAGGGTGATGCTAAAACATGGTTTAATTCTCTTGCTCCTGGTTGTGTGCGTAGTCCCCAGGATATGATTTATTACTTCTCTGCTAAGTATTTCCCTGCTCATAAGAAACAAGCTGCCTTAAGGGAACTATATAATTTTGTGCAAATTGAAGAAGAGAGTCTCCCGCAAGCTTGGGGGAGGCTTCTTCGATTACTTAATGCTTTTCCTGATCATCCTCTCAAGAAAAATGAAATACTTGATATCTTTTATAATGGACTAACCGATGCTTCCAGAGACCACCTGGATAGTTGTGCTGGTTGTGTTTTCAGGAAAAGAATTGTTGAGCAAGCTGAATTGCTATTGAATAATATATTGAGTAATGATAATGATTGGACACTTCCTGAACCAACTCCTAAGCCAACTCAGAAGAAAAGGGGTATTCTATTTCTCAGTCCTGAAGATATGCAAGAGGCAAAGAAATCTATGAAAGAAAGGGGTATTAAAGCTGAAGATGTTAAGAATTTACCACCTATTGAAGAAATACATGGTCTTAATAACCCGACACAGGTAGTAAAGGTAAATTCTCTCTATAGGTTTGATGAAGGTGATATTCATCGTAATAAGTCTGCTAGCCAATGCTTGGATGAGTTTGATAATTTTATTGTTAAACAAGAAAACTTCAATGCTTATGTTGGTAGACAATTGAAACGTAATGCTTATATGGTTGAAAACTTGAGTGATTATATGTCTAGAGTTAAAGGTGACCTTAAACTTATTAGTAAACATGCTTCTATGGTTGCCACTCAGGTAGAACAAGTGCTTAAAGCACAAGATGATTTGCTCAATGAATTAAATAATAAGAAAAATGATAATGTTGTTAGAGTTGTGACTAGAGGGGGTAGAATGAATCAGGAACCTTTGTATCCTGAGGGCCACCCTAAGAGAGTTGAGCAAGTTTCTCAGAGAACTAATGTTAATGCACCTAGTCCTTCTGAGAAGAAGAAAAAGAAAAATGATAGGACTTTGCATGCTTCTAGTGAACCTATTGTTGACACACCTAAGAATCCCAATGATATTTCTATTTCTGATGCTGAAACACAATCTGGTAATGAACATGAACCTAGTGATAATGTTAATGATGATGTTCATGTTGATGCTCAACCTAGCAATAACAATGATGTAGAGATTGAACCTGTTGTTGATCTTGATAACCCACAATCAAAGAATCAACATTATGATAAGAGAGACTTCGTTGCTAGGAATCACGGTAAAGAAAGAGAACCATGGGTTCAGAAACCCATGCCTTTTCCTCCTAAACCATCCAAGAAAAAGGATGATGAGGATTTTGAGCGCTTTGCTGAAATGATTAGACCTATCTTTTTGCGTATGCATTTGACTGATATGCTTAAAATGAATCCTTATGCTAAGTATATGAAAGATATTGTTACAAATAAAAAAAGATACCGGAAGCTGAAATTTCCACCATTCTTGCCAATTATACTTTTAAAGGTGGGATACCAAAGAAACTAGGAGATCCAGGAGTACCAACTACACCATGCTCCATTAAAAGAAACTATGTTAAAACTGCTTTATGTGATCTTGGAGCCGGTGTTAGTGTTATGCCTCTCTCTTTATATCGTAGACTTGATTTGAATAAGTTGACACCTACTAAAATATCTTTGCAAATGGCCGATAAATCAACTGCTATACCTGTCGGTATTTGTGAGGATGTGCCTGTTGTGGTTGCAAACGTTACTATTCTAACAGACTTTGTTATTCTTGATATTCCCGAGGACGATAGTATGTCGATTATCCTTGGTAGACCCTTTTTGAATACTGCAGGGTCTGTTATTGATTGCAACAAAGGCAATGTCACTTTTCATGTTAATGGTGATGAGCATACGGTACACTTTCCGAGAAAACAACCTCAAGTCCACAGTATCAATTCTATTAGAAAAACTTCAAGATTACTATTGGAGGTTTTGAATTCCCTCTTCCTACTATCATGAAGAAATATGATATTCTTATTGTTGGGGACATGCATATCCCCGTTGAGGTAACCTAGTGTTATTCGAAAATTCTCCGGTTTCATGTTATCCGGAAAGAGTTTGTTAACAAGACTTAATCAACCTTGTTAGTGGATTCATTTTAATGAGCACGAGATGGATGAAGTTAGAAAGCACAACTCTCTGTACCCTCCTTTTACTTTCTGTTATTTAGATTAAATAAAGCAAAAATAGTATTTTCTATCAGTTTTCTGAATTATCCTTGCAATAAAAATACCCCGAAAATAAAAATTCTCCAAACGTCCTGAAAATGAATTATGATTTTTTGTAGAATATTTAAGAATTTCTGGCACCGAGAACACACCAGGGTGGCCCACCATTTGGCCACGAGGGTGCAGGGCGCGCCCACCCCCTGGGGCGCGCCCCTCTGCCTTGTGGGCCTCACGTGGACCCCTTCCACTTATTCCAGCACCCACTCACTTCGTCTTCCTCCAGAAAAAATCCTCCCATAGCTCAAACCCGTGTTCTAGCTCATCTTGCTGCCATTTTCGATCTCTTTGCTCAAAGCTCCATTCACAAAATTGTTTTGGGTGGTTGTTCTTCGGTATGTGACTCCTCCAATGGTCCAATTAGTTTTTGTTCTAGTGCTTTATTTATTGCAAATTTTTGCTGCTAAGGTGACCCTGTTCTTGAGCTTGCATGACAAATTTATATGGTTAAAAGTAGTTTTAATGCATGATATAGCCTCTAGGCACTTGTGGGAGTAGTTGCTATCAATCTTGTTGAGTTTGGTTCACTTTTATTTTGAGTCACTAAAATTTCAGAAACTTTTCAGAGAAAGAAAAATGCATAGGAAAATGTACCAAGTTGGTTCCTCAAGGAAACAAGGACCAAGGCTCGCGATACGTGAGCCGGACGATGAACCACCAAGGGAAGCTCAAGTGCGGCCTTGTGAATGGCCGTCAGAGGAGTTTATAGTCCAGGCAGGCATCAAGGATGAATTTGACGCATATGTGCGTAGTGTTGATCTTGAGGACTTCGTGTGAGATAAGTGCCTACAATACCACTACCTAACTGATTCCTTTGTGAGGAGGTTTAAATTTACATCCTCGCGCAATTCTCACACTGTTTTATTTGATCTTTATGATAAATCATATACCATGGACCTAGAAGATTTTAATACTGCTTGTAAACTCCCGCAGTGGGGCAATGTTAGTGAACCTCGCAAATCTGAATATAAAGACTTTCTTGCTAGTATCACTGTGGGGGAATCTAGAGAAATCACACAAGCTACCATAGGGAGCATTCATTTCCCTTCCATACATTATTTTGCTGTCTTTATAGGTAGATGCATTAACGGTAAAGATGAGGCTTGTCACATGTGCGTTCCAGATCTTAGTGTCCTCAAGAGTGCGGTATTAGGTGATAAACAATATAACTTGGGGGCCATTGTTGCACGAAGGTTGCATCTTAACGGTACAAGTGGAGATTTGTTTGGTGGAATTTATGCAACTCGTGTAGCTAATTATCTTGGTGTACCCATACATGGAAATGATATGGAGTTGCCTCCTGCTTATCTAGATTATAGTGCTATGGTTCGCCATCAGTTTCTTGAGAGGAATGAACAGTTCCTCCAGTACCGACTAATCTTTGACAGATAGCGCAGTATCCATGTTGCCCTCCCTGCTCCTACTTTCTTTAACTTTCAGGCAAAAAGGAGATATGTTATAACCAGGGAGGAGGCGAACGAGTATGAGAGGAGGACGGAGGTAGCTCGCCTCCAAGCTGCAGCTCTTCAGGCAGTAGTTGCTGCATCTCAGTACAATCTCAGCTACGACTTTGGATATCCGCCAGGCCAGCAGTGGCCATAGACCAACTTAGGCCAAAAGCCTAAGCTTGGGGAGTACGTATTTCTCACCGACATTACATTCATGTTCACACACTCATTCTAGTTGTCGGTGCTCATACTTTTTCATTGTATTATCCATGCTAGTTTATTTTCTTTTCTAAGCCTTCTTCTTGTGTGTTTGAAAACCCTTAGAAAAACCAAAAAGATTAGTTATAACTTTTAGCAGTTTACTTTCCATGCCTGTAGTAGTAGTAATTAAAAGAAAACCCCAAAAGATTTCTCGTTCTTCTTTTGCTTGTTGGGAGCTTTCCCGTATAAATAGTTTTATTTCTTTTCTTTTTTTTGGGGGGGGGGGTCGAGAGGAGAAGACCATGATGAAAATGTTGAGTGGCTCTCATATGCATTATTGTTGATTTAACCAAGAGCCCATATTACCTTGTCTTCTCCCTTGTATTAAATGCTTGCAGATTCCAGCTTAGTCCAATGCACGTGCATTATTATTATTATCCACACCGTTCGGTCGTGCGAGTGAAAGGCAATAATGACGATACATGTTGGACTGATTGAGATGAGAGAAGCTGGTATGAACTCGACCTATCTTGTTTTTGTAAATATGATTAGTTCAGCGCTCCTGATTCAGCCTATTATGAATGAAACATGTTTGCAATGACAATTAGAGATTATAGTTGCTCATGCCATGCTTAATTAGCTAGGAGTTTATAATGGTTTACCTTGCGTGCCAACATGCTATTAAAATGGTTGTGATGTGGTATGATAGGGTGGTATCCTCCTTTGAACGATTCGAGTGGCTTGACTTGGCACATGTTCACGCATGTAGTTGAAAAAAAATCAACATAACCTCCATGATATTTATGTTCATGGTGATTTATATCCTACTCATGCTTGCACTCATTGTTGATTAATCTTATTGCATGTTCATGACTGTTGTCGCTCTCTAGTTGGTCGTTTCCCAGTCTCTTTCTAGCCTTCACTTGTACTAAGCGGGAATACTGCTTGTGCATCCACTTCCATAAACCCCAAAGTTATTCCATATGAGTCCACCATACCTTCCTATATGCGGTATTTACCTACCATTCCAAGTAAATTTGTATGTGCCAAACACTAAACCTTCAAATGAAATTTTGTTTTGTATGCTCGAATAGCTCATGTATCAACTAGGGCTGTCTATATCTTCCATGCTAGGTGGGTTATTCTCACGATGAGTGGACTCCACTCATCATTCACGAGAAAATGGCCGGTAACCAGGATGCCCAGTCCCATGCTCAAATCAAATCAAAATAGTTGCAAACAAAACTCCCCAGGATTGTTGTTAGTTGGACGACACCCGTTGTTTTGGACAAGCCATGGATTGATGTTTGTTGGTGGTGGGGGAGTATAAACTTTACCATTCTGTTTGGGAACCGCCTATAATGTGTGTAGCATGGAAGATATCGAGATCTCTTGGTTGCTATGTTGACAATGAAAGTATGCCACTCAAAATATTATTTATCTCTGTTTCAAAACTCGAGCTCTGGCACCTCTGCAAATCCCTGCTTCCCTCTGCGAAGGGCCTGTCTATTTACTTTTATGTTGAGTCATCATCGTCTTATTAAAAAGCACCAGTTGGAGAGCACCACTGTCATTCGCATGCATTGCTATTAATTTACATTGAGTATGACTGTGACTGGATCTCTTTTACCATGAATTACAATGTCTAGTCAGTCCTTGATCTTCAGGGGTGCTCTGCATTTATGTTTTGCGGTCTCAGAAAGGGCTAGCGAGATACCATCTTGTTATATCATGTTATGATTGTTTTGAGAAAGTGTTGTCATCCGAGATTTATTATTATTGCTCACTAGTTGATTATGCCATTGATATGAGTAAACATGAGACCTAAATGTTATTGTGAATATGGTTAGTTCATAATCTTTGCTGAAAACTTGAATGCTGGCTTTACATATTTGCAACAACAAGATCAAACAGAGTTTGTAAAGGTTTTTCTTTATCACTTTCAGTTTGTCAACTGAATTGCTTGAGGACAAGCAAAGGTTTAAGATTGGGGGAGTTGATACGTCTCCAACGTATCTACTTTTCCAAACACTTTTGCCCTTGTTTTGGACTTTAACTTGCATGATTTGAATGGAACTAACCCGGACTGACGCTGTTTTCAGCAGAACTGCCATGGTGTTATTTTTGTGCAGAAATAAAAGTTCTCGGAATGACCTGAAAATCCACGGAGACACGTTTTGGAATTAATGAAAAATATTGGCGAAAGAATCAGCATCAGGGGGACCACACCCTGTCCACGAGGGTGCAGGGCGCACCCACCTGCCTCGTGGACCCCTGGTACTCCACCGACCTCAACCCCAACTCCATATATTCACTTTCGGGGAGAAAACAATCAGAGAGAAGGATTCATCACGTTTTACGATACAGAGCCGCCGCCAATCCCTAATCTTCCTCGGGAGGGCTGATCTGGAGTCCGTTTGGGGCTTCGGAGAGGGGAATCCGTCGCCATTGTCATCATCAACCATCCTCCATCACCAATTTCATGATGCTCACCACCGTAATCCCATCGTAGGCTTGTTGGACGGTGATGGGTTGGATGAGATTTACCATGTAATCGAGTTAGTTTTGTTAGGGTTTGATCCCTAGTATCCATTATGTTCTAAGATTGATGTTGCTATGACTTTGCTATGCTTAATGCTTGTTACTAGGGCCCGAGTGCCATGATTTCAGATCTGAACCTATTATGTTTTCATGAATATATGTGAGTTCTTGATCCTATCTTGCAAGTCAATAGTCACCTACTATGTGTCATGATCCGGCAACCCCGAAGTGACAATAATCGGGACGACTCCCGGTGATGACCGTAGTTTGAGGAATTCATGTATTCACTAAGTGTTAATGCTTTGGTCCGGTACTCTATTAAAAGGAGGCCTTAATATCACTTAGTTTCCAATAGGACCCTGCTGCCACGGGAGGGTAAGACAAAAGATGTCATGCAAGTTCTTTTCCATAGGCACGTATGACGATATTCGGAATACATGCCTACATTACATTGATGAACTGGAGCTAGTTCTGTGTCACCCTATGTTATAACTGTTGCATGAGGAATCGCATCCGACATAATTATCCATCATTGATCCATTGCCTACGAGCTTTTCACATATTGATCTTTGCTTAGTTACTTTTCCGTTGCCACTGTTACGATTACTACAAATACTACTAGTGTTACTTTTGCCACCGTTACCATTACTTCCATACTACTTTGCTACTAAATACTTTGTTGCAAATATTAAGTTTTTCAGGTGTGGTTGAATTGACAAATCAACTGCTAATACTTGAGAAAATTCTTTGGCTCCCCTTGTGTCGAATCAATAAATTTGGGTTGAATACTCTACCCTCGAAAATTGTTGCCATCCCCTATACTTGTGGGTTATCAGAGAGGCGGCAGGGTCTTCACGAAGATCTACATGCCACAACGCAGGCGCTTGCCAGGCTGACAGGTCAGCCCCCGCGCTGGAGTGGTGACTGGGCAGAGTCTGGCCACGGTCTTGCCGATGTCCCCGACAAGGATCTTGCCGGGGCCTCGTGGGCGTCCTCGACGGGGATCTTGCCGGGGCCTCGTCTTCTGGCCTTCACAAAGATCTGCACGCCACTATGCACGTGCCCTTGGATCCTGGCCTTAACGTTGTCGATGGTGTCAGAACTCTTAACCCCAAGGGTGGTGCTCTTGTTGGTGTGTTGTAAGTCATCCCGGCAGGGATCTTGCTGGGGTCTCGCAAGCCGTCCTAGCAAGGATCTTGCCGGGGGTCCCGCTCGTCCCGGCAAGGATCTTGCCGGGGGCGCGGCTCGTCCTCTGGTCTCTGGCTCGGCCGCGTCTCTTTGTCTTGTATCTGGTTTTTATCCTTAATCATCCTCTTCATGCCTTGCCGCGGGTGTGGCTATGACTGCCCGTGCACAAGTATGGGGTGCTAAAGGGCCCAAACTTTAGTACACCGATAGGAGCCCCCGGGCCTGGGCCAGACACGAGTGCGAAGCGTTGTTGGGCCAGGCCCAAACAGTGCGCAGGCACGCGTGGAGGGGAATAACTGCTATAATCTTCTCGTTTGTTGTGCTTGCAGTGGCCCGTGAATAGCCTTTATTCCCGGGATGGTAATCGCCGTTCCACGTTTCCCACTATGCCCGCCTTTTTCGCCACGTACACCGCATGCATCGCGCGGGGTAGGTGGCAGATGCGCGGGCTATGGGAAGGTGTGCCATGGCCGATACCCATGCGCCTTTGATTGGCGCGGGGAGGGCGGTCGACGACCTCGCTCGTTGCCAATGGCTTTAATGAGCCGGATTCAAAGGGGCCCTTCAGAGAAGGTATAGAGCCAGCCCCCAGCCCTTACTGCTTGGCTATAAAAGGGGAGTCGGTAGGAGGAAGGTGGGGCATCTCCTTGCATCTTCTCTTCTTCTCCGTTCCTCATCCACCATCATGCCGAGAGGGCGCGGTCGCGGCCGTTCCTCTGCGGAGGCGACTAGATCTTCTTCTCGCCAGAGGGCCGCAGCGGTCAAGGAAGAGCCAAGCAACCAAGGCGGAGGCGCTGGACGGGGTCGCGGTCGGCGAGGTGGTCGAGGCAGAAGAGGACGTGGAGGTGGGGTACCTGCGGCGCCGCCGTCTCCTCCCGCTTCGTCAAGCGGCCATGTTGGAGACATGGCGCTGGAGTTTAGCCTGCAGCTGTGCGAGCCGCCGCGTAGCCGTCTTTGCCTTCCCAAGGCATTCACGAGGGTGCTGGAGGTCGACCAGCCGTCGAGGTTGAGGCTTCACATGAAGGGATGTTGCAATGGCGACATGTGGGGGAACACAAGGTTCCCCGCCCCTCATGTAATGCTTCTTCGTCAGGGTTGGAAAACCTTCGCATGCACCCACTGCCCGATGAAGGGGCACGTTCTCCACTTCAAACTAGTGGAGGCTGACCTGCTCTCCGTCAAGGTCTTCGGGCGCTCGGGAATCAGGTTAGGGTGCTGCACGGAGAGGTCGACCGATGATGAAAGCTCCTCCTCGAGCGATAGCGACGAGGAGGAGACCGGTGGGGAGGACGACGGGGACGGGTCCAACTAGACGTCGGGCGCCCCGTCCCTAGGTGATGCCGGCAGCACCATCATCTGCACCTGGCCTTCTCCCCGGCAGAGCGATTTGCCGGGGGGTAGTTCTTGGCGGTGGCTCCTCAAGCCAGCTCCTTGAACTTCTCGGGGCCGTCGCTTTTGGCGGCTGGCGCTGGAAGGCCGGAGAAGATGAAGAAGGCAGGTGGCGGGCCGTCAAGTTGGAGTATGATGGCATCGATGCCTTCGTCTCGTATTGCCGGCCCGCTGCCTCATCTTTCGGCTCCTCTCCCGGCACCGTCATCACCAGCCATCTTCTGGACGGCCGCCGGGATGTTCTCTTGGTGGCTTCTGCTGCTCGTACCTCGCCTAGGCACTCCTTTTGCATCCCGCTATCTTGATCCGCTTCCTGAGGAGAGGGACAAGAAAGGGATTACGGGCATCTTATCTTTTTTAGATCTTAAGCCTGCGGGCACTTGTCAAATTTAAACTTTGCAATCCCTTGCTCATGTTTACATTCCGTATGAATTGTACTTGTTAATCAATGTATTAATGAAGAAAAAGGGTGTTTGCCGGGTTCTTTTGTGCGTGAGCGAGGCTCACACCAAGGAGCGAGTCCTTGTTATTATTCATTAAATAAACAACGTCGCCCGGGAACAGGCCTTGCCGTCCTCCCGCTTTATACCACGACTACGCTCACGCCCTTGGTGGAGGCAGGGGCAAAGCAGGATTAGGCCCTTCGTTTGTCTCCCTTCCATCGCAACTACAACCAAGTTCTAGACCAAAAGGGACTTTGGGTATAGGAAAGAGGGAGCACGGTGGCATCGGATCAGGCGAAGTTTCGTACGTTCAAGTTACATACGGAAGTACGCAGCTGGGGAAAAAGACTTATCTGAATCTGCTGTCCCCAGCAGCCTTGGCTTGCCGGGGTCGGGGTGTCAGTTCGTCTCCTTTCCTCCAAAAAGTTCCGCTGGGCGCCCGTACAGCCTGCGAACCAAAAAGGACTGTAAGGGACAAAAGGACGCACACCCGACCTCTATGCTAGGGGTTAGTTGCCGCTAAGCACTATCAACCCTATCAGTAGGGCTGGAAAAAAGCTCGAAACTCGCGAGCTAAATGAGTAGCTCATGACTCGGCTCGAATCGACTCAAACTCGAAGAATAACGAGTCAAGCCAAGCTTTATTTTAAGATTGTTTATAGGCCAAGTTAAACGAGCTGAGTTCACGAGTACTCGTGTAACTCGTTAGGCTCGGTATAAAACTCACCCACCCATCACCACCTTGCATCCCAGGCCAGTCGCATAGGCACAACACAGGGTCCATCCGCATACCACTAGGCCCAACCACCTAGGAGATGCACGCCACAATAGCGAGAGACCAGTATGTCAATTCCCTTCCTGAATCATGAGTTCGTGACAGCGGCAGTGCCGTCTAAACCCACATCTCGGGTCATGTGCATGTTGCTAACTTGTTGATTATTGTGGTTATGTACCATTGTATGTGGAATTATGGTCATGTACATGTTATAGACTTGCTGATTATTGTGGTCATGTACATGTTATTGACTTGCTGACATGTTGATGGTACAAACAATTGTAAGTTAAGCTACTTACAATTGTTTGTGAACATCGTACATGCTTAATATGTACATGTTACATTCCCAATTAATATATTTTTATCATACTCCTAAGGTTTTATGTTCATACCTATAACGAGCTTAACAAGTTAAACGAGCTAGCTTGCGAGCTAAATGAGTCGAGCCAATCTTGGATTTGAGCTCGTTATAGTATCGAGTCGAGTCGAGCTAGCTCGTTAACGAAACGATCTCTAGCGAGTCGAGCTAAGCTGGCTCGACTCAGCTCGAATTCCACCCTACCTATCAGAGAGAGAGAAACTCAACCTAGCATGCATGCTAATTCTTAGGGCGCCAGCGCTTCATTTATCCATTTGTTGCTTAGGGTCTGCGCCTGGCTTTGTACAAAGGGTCACATGCCTTGTCGGCAAGGCTTGTACAAAAGGTGGTCTGTTAGGGGGCCCGACAACCGCGCCTCACGGGTAAAACTTGCGAAGATGTTCGATGTTCCAGGAGTTGCTCATAGGGATACCATCTTCGGTCTCCAGGCGGACTGCGCCGGGCCTGGTGACTCGTATTACCCGATAAGGGCCTTCCCACTTTGGCGTCAACTTGTTGGAATTCTTGGCCGACTAAACGTGCCGAAGAATAAGGTTGCCTTCCTCAAAGCTTCGGGCATGAACCTTGCGGCTATGGTAGCGGCGCAAGGCTTGCTGGTAGCGTGTAGCTCGCACAGCAGCCTAAAGACGATCTTCCTCAAGGAGCGTAGCGTCATCTTTCCGCAACTGCTCTTGCTCAAGCTCATCATAAGCGAGCACTCGAGGTGACCCATATGTGAGTTCTGTGGGGAGAACAGCTTCTGCCCCGTACATGAGGGAGAAGGGTGTTTGGCCGGTGGCTCGATTTGGCGTTGTCCTGATCGACCAAAGAACCGTCGGCAACTCATCAATCCAGCGTCTTCTGCACTTGTGCAGCCTGTCAAAAGTCTTCGTCCTGAGGCCCCGCAATACTTCAGCATTTGCCCTTTCTGCCTGGCCATTGCTTCGTGGATGTGCAACAGAAGCAAAACAGATCTTGTTGCCGAGGTCTTGGATATATTGCATGAAGGTGCGGCTTGTGAACTGCGTGCCGTTGTCGGTGGTGACCCTGTTCGGCACACCAAAATGACAAACTAGCCCTTTGAAGAACTTGATGGCTGATTGTGCTGTCACCTTTCTCACTGCTTCCACTTCTGGCCACTTTGTAAACTTGTCGATCGCAACGTACAAGTACTCAAAGCCCCCGATAGCACGGGGAAAGGGGCCCAGTATGTCGAGCCCCCAGACCAAAAATGGCCAGGAAAGAGGGATCGTCTGAAGAGCTTGAGCTGGTTGATGGAGTTTCTTTGAATGGAACTGACATGCTTCACACTTGGTTACTAGTGCAGTTGCATCTTGGAGAGCCTGTGGCACCCCGGCTCAGAGAAACTGGAACACCCCGTATTCTAGCCCAGAGATCGAGGAGAAGTCTCTGGAATACGACACTGCTTGACATAGAACAAATCAGCTCTTATTACAAGAATAATAATACAAGGGTCTGATGTTACAAAGAAGCACATCAGCACGGTGACACTACGCCTGCGATACTACACTTGCTCTTGCTAGCAGCGGAACAACTCGTAGCAGCGGAATACTTCTAGCAGCAGAACAACGATGAAGGTGGTGAACTCCACTCCGCAGGGACTCTGGCTGGGACACGATCTAGCTCGCACGCACAGAAACCTCGACAAGCAATCAAGCAATCACGGCATCACCTGCAATCTGGCATACACGCCAGGTCAGTACATTGAATGTACTTGCAAGCTCACAACAACCTTAAACATCAAGGCAAGACTGTCGGATCATGGGTTCTGGCAAAACCCTCAAGGTTCGAACAATGGGGTGCGCACGAAGATTTCCTCCCTACCGATCCATGCCCTAGCTCGCTAGGATCTCGTGGACGAACTCGACGAATTCACAACACAAAAGACACAAGAGTTATACTGGTTCGGGCCACCGTTGTGGTGTAATACCCTACTCCAGTGTGGTGGTGGTGGATTGCCTCTTGGGCTGATGATGAACAGTACAAGGGGAAGAAGAGCCTCCTGAGGCTGGGGAGCTCTTGTGCTCGGTGTGTGGCTAAGGGTTGGCTCTAGATCTGATTGACCTGCCTTCTACTGTGGTGGCTAGTTCTACTTATATAGGCCCTGGTCCTCTCCCCAAATATTGAGCGGGAAGGGAGCTAGCAACGGCCAATTCGAAAGGGGACAGCTAGTATAGCTTATCCTGACAAAAGCAGTCTTCGCGTGCAAAAGGCTCTGGTGGTAACGCCGTCTTGGGCTCCATGGTGACCTCCGTCTTACCGTCCTGCTGGTCTTGATCTCGTTGCACCGATATGGAAACCTTTGCTTGATGCCTCGGTACTCCGCGCCTGCGCTTCCCCCCTTTAGCACCAAAGAGGAATCGAGGATGCTGCGCGCGCTGGCGCCCGCCTGGTCTCGATCGTCATGGCTCACGTCACGAGGACCACACGAGGTTTGCCTTGCCTTGATCTCTCCGCCCCTCGCGAGCCTGCCTAGCGAGGCCGCTCCTGAGAAAGTCTTGCGTCGTCTGCCTCGCGAAGGTCTTGAACGCCTTGCTGATGAAGGTGGGCCGTACAGGCCCGCCAGCACAGCCACGCTGTGGGCCGCAGGCAGGCAAGTCTGGGACCCCCGTTCCCAGAACGCCGACAGTAGCCCCCGGGCCCAAGGCGCGCTCGGGCTTGGCTTCGAGGCGAAGCCAAAGGTCAAGTACGGAGCACCGTGGGCCCCAAAAGCCTGCGGCCTTGGTCGACGCGTGGCGGTTGATTGGACGTGGGTGTCTTCGCTTCCCCACGCTGCCTCGGCAACTGCCCGACGTGACAAGTCCCTGCGACATGCAAGGGAAAACCATCCTTACATGTGATCGTGGGAGGCACCGGTTGGCCTTCTCCTGCTATAAATGGGGAGGGGGCGGAGCCCCCTCGCCCATCTCTTCCCAGTCCGCTTGCTTCTTCCTCCTCTGCTTCACCACCGATTCCAATGGCGCCGTCGAAGAGGTTCTCCGCCACATAGAAGGGAAAAGCCCCTCGCGAAGGGCCCAGCTCCCCAGCGCCCAAGCGGGGATGCAGCCGTCCCCGTAAGCACACCGCGACCCCCTCCGTGGCCCCCCGATCCCGCGGGGGCGCCACCGCGCGCGGCAGGGGTCGCTCCAGTCGTGGGAGCCCTGTCGACGAAGGGAGACGCGCCATGGTCGCGCGGCCTCCCCGGCCGCGCTTCCATTCTGCAGAGGTGTTGCCGGAGTTCGTTGTCTGGTCGGAGGATCCAGCCGGCAACTGACTCCAACTTCCCCGCTTCTTGGCCGACGAGCTGTCGGCTTTCAGTCCAGGTGGGCTCTGGCTGCAGGCGGATGGTTGCTGCAGCCGGGCTTCTTGGGTTGCCGTCCAGGTCTCCGTTGCGGGCAACATAGGTCTGGCCCGCGGTTGGCAGATATTCGCCCGCGCGCGCGGCCTGGGCAGGCGACGCACCCTCCACTTTAAGTACGATGGCGATGCGACCCTCTATGTGAGGGTGTTTGGGGAAGATGGTCGCCGCGCTGGATGCTGCCCCGAGGTGAACGATGGCGAGGAGGTGCTCGGCCTTGGCGATGGTCGGGACGAGGGGGAGGACGAACCCGCCGGCCGCGCCTCGTCCAGCTACGGTGGCTCTTCTCTTGGTGACAGCTCCAGCAGCGGGCGGCTATGACCAGCCGCCACACCGCCGCGCTCGCTTCGAAGGTGGTAGCGGGTCGTCTCGTCACCGCGCCTCCATGAAGCGCGAGGAAGGATCCGGCTAGGCTTGGAACGTCGCCGAGGGCCTGTCCCCGCGGACCACCGCAGGGCAAGCGTCGCTTTTATTTTGTTCCTCCTTTCTTTCCTGCATAAAAAATGAAACCAGTGTGGGCCCGGAGGGGCGTGTATTGAACTATGATTCCTCAATCATTATGCTATGCTTGTTGTTTCTGTGTTGTGCCGTTATTTTGTGCAAGGATAGCTTAGCTTGGCGCATTCGGGGCAGCCTCTTCTTCACGAGGCACTTGCTTCCTCGTGCCCGTCTTGACTTAGTGGTCGCTCAGGAACTGCAAAAATTCATTAGGAAGCTCGCTAGGAAACTTGTCGTTCACCCAAGCCTTGGCCCGACGTTTCATATCGCGGTAACCGAGGGGCACAGATTTAGGGGAGATGCGCCAGCTTGTGGGTTCGAACGAGGGTGCCTCACGAGAAAGCAGACGGAAGGCAGAGAGAGGGAAAAACGCTCGCGAGGACACCTGCCTAGCCCCCTCGTGAGGTATAAGAGAGAGAGAACACAGGTGACTAGAGTCAGAAATAGCGGGAAAAGGCGACGGAACCAAATCAGCAAGGAACACTAGAAGCAAACTTCCATAAAAAGAGGGCAAGCCAGCTACGGAAAGCAAATGAAAAGCCGCATCCGGCACCTAGTCTAGTCTTCAAGTCTTCTCTCCAGCGCAGAGCTAAGTGCTGCCACTAGGCGTGGGAGGGAACCCCCGAGGCCTGAGGGCGGCTCTCCGGAGACTCCGGGGCGTGTACAGCCCCACTCATTATTACGTGAGAGTGTCACGGGCGGCGATTCTTCACAGGCACCGGGTCTTCTTCACAAGCACTGGGCCTTTCTTCACAGGCACTGGGCCTTGCTTCATGGGTAGTACTTCCGGAGGTGCTGGATGTTCCAGGCGTTCTGGATGGGCACCCCGTCCCGCGTCTCCAGGCGCGCGGCGCCAGGCCTGGAGACATGGACGACCTTGAACGGGCCCTCCCACATAGGTGAGAGCTTGTGCAGCCCTTCCCTGGAGAGGACCCACCTCAGGACGAGGTCGCCCGCCTCGAGTGTCCTAGAACGGATGTTGCAGCAGTGGTATCGCCACAGCGCCTGCTGGTACCTTGCCGCCCTTAGTGCGGCCTCGCGGCGACGTTCCTCCCCCAGCACGAGGTCCATCCCCCGCGTGGCGTCCTGCTGCGTTTCATCAAACGCCAGGACCCGTGCGGAGCGATGCTTGACCTCGTGAGAGAGGACCGCTTCGACTCCGTAGACGAGGAAGAACGGGGTCTCACCCGTTGGCTTGGTGGCGGTGGTATGGATGGACCATAGCACGGACTGGAGTTCGTCGTGCCAGCCCCTGCCGCAGGCCTCGAGCTTCTTCTTGAAGGTCCTGGTCTTGAGGCCCCTCAGGACCTCTGCATTAGTGCGTTCAGCCTGACCATTGCTCCTGGGGTGCGGCACCGAAGCGTAGCAGATCTGCGTTCCAAGGTTAGCACAGTATGTTTTGAAGAGGTTACTAGTGAACTGCGAGCCATTGTCGGTGATGATGCGGTTGGGAACCCCGAAGCGGCTCACGAGACCCTTGATGAATTTGACTGCGGAGCCAGCTGGGATGGTGCAGACGACTTCCACTTCCGCCCACTTGGTGAACTTGTCGATGGCGACGTAGAGGTAGCGGTAGCCCCCAGGCGCTCGAGGGAACGGGCCCAAGATGTCCAGCCCCCAGACTGCGAACGACCATGTGAGTGGGATGGTCTGGAGGCCTTGAGCCGGCTGATGGATCTGCTTGGCGTGGAACTGGCAGGCTTCGCAGGACTTCACCAGCTCATCTGCGTCGTTGAGCGCCGTGGGCCAGTAGAATCCACTGCGGAATACCTTGCCGACGAGGGTTCGTGATGACGAGTGGTGCCCGCAGTCCCCGCCGTGTATGTCAATCAGCAACTCCTTCCCCTAGTCCCTGGAAATGCAATGCAGTGAAACGTCATTTGGCCGCTTCGTGTACAACTCACCGTCCTGGATGCAGTATGCCGTGGCTTGCCGGGCCACGCGCTTTGCGTCCTCCTCCTTCTCCGGCAGCGCCCCTTGCATCAGATATTCCTTGAATTCCTTGGTCCAGCATCCCTCCAGGGGCTCGAGCGCCAAGAACAGGCGAGCTCCTGAAGTCGGGCCACAGGCTGGGGCTCCTATGGCAGGCGGCTATGGGAGCTCCTCCCGAGGCTGAGCTGTGCTTGAAAGTGGTGGCGTTGCTGACGGCTTGAAGAGCCGCTCCTCGAAGACGCCAGGCTCTTGGGGCTGCCGCTTTGATGCCCTCCTGGTGATGTCGTTGGCTTCCTTGTTGGTGCCACGGGGCACATGCTGCAACTCCAGGCCCAGGAACTGCTTTTCCATCTTACGCACTTCCGCGAGGTATGCCTCCATGTGCTCGTCCTTCGGCTCGTACACTTTGTTAGAGAAGTTGACGAGGAGCCGTGAGTCGCCCCTAATGGTGAGGCGCTTCACCCCCAGAGCTGCCGCGGCCTTCAGGCCAGCTATGAGGCCTTCGTATTCTGCGATGTTGTTGGAGACCTTCTCGCCCTGCTGAAAGCAGAGCTGCACAGCGTAGTAGAGCTTGTCCTGAGTGGGCGAGATGAGTACTGCTCCAGCCCCCGCGCCCTGATGTGCGAAGGCGCCATCAAAATACATGACCCAACCGTCTGGCGCCTCACTTCCCAGTAAGGTGGACCGGTCTTCGCCTACTTAAAGTGTTAGGGCGTCCATCCATTCCACCACAAAATCAGCGAGCGCGGCTCCCTTGATGACCCTGGTAGTGCTGAACTCCAACTGGAATGCCTGCAGCTCGATGTTCCACTCAGCGACCCTTCTAGCAAAGTTGGGGCTCCTGAGCATCCTCTCCAATGTGTAGGCTGAGACGACCTTGATGGGGTGGCCCTGGAAGTAGTGCCGCAACTTGCGCGAGGCCACCAGGAGCGCGAGCAGGAGCTTCTGAGGCACGGGATACCGTGCCCTTGTGTCCTGCAACACCGTGTTGACAAAATACACCGGGTGCTCGATGAGGGCAGGCGCGTTGGTGAGGCTCGTGTCTTGTGGAAGTAGGGGTGTCTCCTGAGGTGGTGGGACTCCTAGCGCCTGATCGCTCGCGGGAATCTCCATGACGTCGTCCTGCCGAGCCTGGTCTTTTGTTGTTGCCGCTGTGGCTCTTGCTGCGCCTTCCTGATCTTGCGTCATCTCGGTTGGCGGCGTAGCTTGGCGCGGCGCGCCCTTGGCTTGGTGCTCCTCCCGAACCGCCACTAGCGCCGCACTGGTGGAGTACGGGGTGGCGGCGAGATGAAGTACTAGAGGCTCGAGAGGTCGTGGCGCCACCATCACCGGAGGGCTGGTCAGGTATCTCTTGAGGTCTTGGAAAGCTCGGCCGGCCTCTAGGGTCGACTCGAATGGGCCCTTCTTCTTCATCAGCTTGAAGAAGGGTAGGGCGCGCTCTCCCAGCTTGGAGATGAAACGTCCCAACGCAGTTACCCGACCAGCCAGCTTTTGCATTTCCTTGAGGGTCTGCGGTGGGCTCATATCCTCAATGGCCTTGATATTTTCTGGGTTCACCTCGATCCCTCTGTGGGACACGAGGAATCCCAACAGCTTGGCGGAAGGGACACCGAACACACACTTCTCCGGGTTAAGCTGCAAGTTCACCTGGCGCAGGCTCGCGAAGGTCTCCTCCAGATCTTGGATCAAGGTCCTTGCCTCCCGAGACTTCACTACTATGTCATCAACGTAGGCCTCTGTGTTTCTCCCGAGCTGCCTCCCTAAGGCGATGTGCATCAGCCGCTGGAAGGTCGCGCCCGCGTTGCGTAGTCCGAAGGGCATGCAGGTGTAGCAGTACACTCCACACGGGGTCAGGAAGGCCGTCTTCTCTACATCTTCTACCGCCATCTTGATCTGGTGATACCCTGAGAACGCATCCAGGAAGCACAACAGGTCGCACTCGGCGGTGGAGTCAACGATCTGGTCGATGCGTGGGAGCGGAAACGGATCTTGGGGGCAGGCCTTGTTGAGGTTGGTGAAGTCGACGCACATTCGCTCCTTCCCGCCTTTCTTCGGCACTACGACGAGGTTCGCCAGCCATTCGGGGTACCTAACCTCGCGAATGGCACCCGCCGCCTCTAACTTGCGGGTCTCTTGGATGATGAAGGCCTGCTTCTCCGTGGACTGTCGTCTCGCCCGCTGCTTCACAGGGCGCACATTGGGGCATACCTTTAAGTGATGCTGAATCACTTCTCAAGGGACCCCCACCAGCTGATTGGGCTCCCATGCGAATATATCCTTGTTTGCGCGCAAGAACTTCACCAATGCTTCCTCTTGGCTTGGGTCAAGGCCGGCACCTATGGTAAAGGTGGCTCCTGAGGACCCATCCTCGCTGACCGGCACCTGCTTGGTTTCCACCTTGTCTTGCATGAACAACTGCTTCTTCTTGGTTGGCGCGGCTCCCTTGGGCTCGGAGGTGCTCGCGTCGGCAGGCTGTGCCGCCGCGGCGGTCTTGAGGGCGAGCTTGAGCGCCGCCAGGGCCTCCTTGGCGTCCCCCTTGATAGTGAGGACGCCTTTGCTTCCAGGCATCTTCATGAGGTTGTAGGCCGGATGAGTCGTTGCCATGAACTGGGCCAGAGCTGGGTACCCGAGAATGGCGTTGTACGGGAGGCTGATGCGGGCGATGTCGAAGTCGACCAGCTCGGTGCGGTAGTTGTCGCGCGTGCCGAAGGTGACAGGGAGGCGGATCTGCCCCAGGGAGAAGGCAGTGCCGCCACCAACTCCTGAGAAAGGCTTGCTGAGGTTGAGCCGCTCGAGCGGCACGTGAAGAAGGCTGAAGGCCTCCACGGAGAGCAAGTTGAGGCTGGCGCCGCCGTCAATGAGGGTCTTGGTGACGGCCACATTGCAGATGGTGGGCGTGCAGAGCATCGGAAGCATGCCCGAGCCGGCGGTGGTGACAGGGTGGTCTTCTCAGCCGAAGGTGAGGTCGGCCTCAGGCGCAGCCCAGCCCGGCGGAGCCCCCAAGCGCTTGGAAGCGTCACCAATCTGGCGGAGGAACGGCTTGATGTGGCAATCCGAAGGCGGCGCCTGAGAGCCACCTAGCAGGGCTGTGACCGCGTGGTGTGCCGGTGCCGCGTAGCACGCAGTGAAGAGGTCGCGCAGCTCCTCCCAAGACGCCACCGTGGATCCGGGGAGGTTGAGCAGCCAGGCGCGCGGCTCGCCGGCGAAGGCCATGGGAAGCCAGTTGGCCATGACCTTGTCGTCTCCCCTCGCCTTGAGGACGGCCTCCTCATATGCCAGCAGGAAAGCCAACGGGTCCACCGCGCTGTCGTAGCGCGGCACATCTCCGGCTTGAACTTGGGTGGCCACCGTACCTGCCGCAGGGCGGGGGCCAGGGCTCGGAGCCCCCTGGCCCCGTCGTCAACACCGGTCGTTGGAGTCGGTAGCAGGGCGCCTGCCATGAGGGCGGAGCGCGGTGGCAACAAAGTGCAGATCGACCGGGGGGGGGGGGGAAGCTACGGCGCACCCCTACCTGGCGCGCCGAATGTCGGATCACGGGTTCTGGCAAAACCCTCAAGGTTCGAACACTAGGGTGCGCGCGAAGATTTCCTCCCTACCGACCCACGCCCTAGCTCGCTAGGATCTCATGGACGAACTCGACGAACTCATAACACAAAAGACACAAGTTATACTGGTTCAGGCCACCGTTGTGGTGTAATAACCTACTCCAGTGTGGTGGTGGTGGATTGCCTCTTGGGCTGACGATGAACAGTACAAGGGGAAGAACAGCCTCCTGAGGTTGGGGAGCTCTTGTGCTCGGTGTGTGGCTAAGGGTTGGCTCTAGATCTGATTGACCTGCCTTCTACTGTGGTGGCTAGTTCTACTTATATAGGCCCTGGTCCTCTCCCCAAATATTGAGCGGGAAGGGAGCCAACAACGGCCAATTCGAAAGGGGACAACTAGTATAGCTTATCCTGACAAAAGCGGTCTTCGCCTGCAAAAGGCTCTGGTGGTGACGCTGTCTTGGGCTCCATGGTGACCTCCGTCTTGCCGTCCTACTGGTCTTGGTCTCGTTGCACCGATATGGAAACCTTTGCTTGATGCCTCGGTACTCCGCGCCTGCGCTTCCCCCCTTTAGCACCAAAGAGGAATCGAGGACGCTGCGCGCGCTGGCGCCCGCCTGGTCTCGATCGTCATGGCTCACGTCACGAGGACCTCACGAGGGTTTGCCTTGCCTTGATCTCTCCGCCCCTCGTGAGCCTGCCTAGCGAGGCCGCTCCTGAGGAAGTCTTGCGTCGTCTGCCTCGTGAGGCTTGGCCCCTCGCGAGGGTCTTGAACGCCTTGTTGATGAAGGTGGGCCGTACAGGCCCGCCAGCACAGCCACGCCGTGGGCCGCAGGCAGGCAAGTCTGGGGACCCCCGTTCCCAGAACGCCGACAAAGACAATAACATAGCATTCACAGGTTAATTAATGAACAACTACTATGATGAATCAACTACTAAGCATAGTATGAAACTACTATCTTACTGATAAACCAACATCTAGATCTCCATAACCACATCACTCTTGACTAACTGGCCAAGTAATATACCATCTCGATCACCTCGTGATCAAAACCAAACAGTGATCATTCACGGATCACAAACAGAACCACACTTGGTTCAACGGGTTACCTCATAACCAAACGGTGATCATTCACGGATCACAAACGAAACATCCACATGATCACCTCGTGACCACATCACAACTGAATGATCATCCTCAAGATCATCCCAGCATCATCATCAACATCCTGCCAAACTGTTACTGCTCACAATATCAACATATACATCACCTATAAGTCATTCCGTCATGTGAGTGTTGATCGAACGGTGTGACCTAGTACGAACTTATGCCCATGACCGAGGACGCGGCTATCGATAGTTTAAACACACACACTCTGCAGAGGTAGCGCACTTTACCCACACCACAGAACCCATGGCCTTGCACTCCCATTCGAGTGGACCAATGTCGTTCCGACAAAACTGACCTACTGCCATGACACTCTCCCGGCCACTCCGACCAACACCCCTTTTTGGGTTCAGTCCTGGGTGGCCCCGTGCCTACCAAAGGCACCAACAGCCACCGTCGTGGCAAAACAAAAACGGTCCCAAACAGGGACAAGAGATCTCAATACCAACTACGGGCACACAAGGCTTATGCCGTCCTACCTGATCAGGGTAGCGCCCGTGCATAACCTTCCCTCATTGGAGGCACCGGCGAGAGGCACGACAATAGACCGCATTAGGGCCTTCCCATAAAGGCAAATGTGGTTGCACTGGAAAAGCCCGGTCAGGTGGCACCTGACCAACTTAATGACAGAATTTATCCCCAACATATAACAGTGATAACTGATACTCTGCTATCATCTACCAACTTGTGATCCAAGACATAGCAATATCCAACAAATAATCCAAAGCATACTATCGACATAACAAAATACTCCAAGGATAGTATAACACTTCTATCTTGATGAATCCAAGAACGATAATACTATTACTCCAATAACAAGACAAGCTATCCAACTAAGATCCACATGCAAGCATCATCTCCAACATCATACTCCAAAATATAATATCAACTAGCATCATGATGAAAATAACACTAGCCACTAATAATCCAAAGGCAACATGACATCCAAAGTAATACTCCAAAGCATAATACCACCATGAAAATAATCATAATGGCCACTAATATCCAAAGGCAACATGACATCCTCATAATCATCAAAATATAATTCCTACAACTCCAAGCAAATTCATGGCAATAGCAAGATCAAAGTAATACTCCAAGAAATGCCATGAACAAGATCACAAGTAGCTAAAATAATATTTTAAACAAGTTCAAATATTTAGACCATGTCACTGCATTGCAATCATGCAAATGGAGGGTGTGGCTTGCCTGGGGTGGAAGAAATCACCGGGAGAAAGTGCGAGAAGCTCGCGGAATGAATTGCCGGAAATCTTTCTCTCTCGGAGGGGGCTGAATAAGGGCAATGGCATAATGGTCATTTTCAGAATGTAAAAACATGGTGAAAATTGTTCGATCGGAACGGGCTCGACGAAACAAA
The DNA here is from genome assembly GCF_018294505.1 of Triticum aestivum. Lineage (NCBI taxonomy): Eukaryota > Viridiplantae > Streptophyta > Magnoliopsida > Poales > Poaceae > Triticum > Triticum aestivum. Next base: position 360,536,462 of record NC_057805.1, read on the forward strand.
GAAGTGGGCTTTGGATTCACCTGATTTGGAGCTACGGGTAAAAAGAAATGAATGTTTTTCTGCCAGGGACCCATTTGTAAATATAAGCATCACAAAATGGCCCTTAGCCCGAAAAACAGAACGCGCACTCCAGAAAATACGCCTTCTCTTCTGGAAAACGTATTCACAGCTGTAACAGAGAGAAAATACGTCTTTAGCAAGGGAAAGCGTACTTCGGCTGAAGGAGAGGCAAAATACGCTTTTAGAAGAAGAAAACGAAATGCCTCGGAGTTCGTCTCCACTTATCTGACATGGCAAGGCGGGGTCAACGGCTGAGGGGCTGACGCGTGGGGACCGCGGCCAGCTGGCAGGGGGGCGTCGTCTCCTTCTTCTCCTCGCTCGCGCTCGCGCCTAGCCGAGGCAGAGCCGGCCCCGACGGCACTCGCCGGTGGCACATGCCACCGCAGGCGGCGCCCGACCTACCCACGGGCTCAGGAGACGGAACCGCGTCGCCTGGGGTAGGCCTCGTTCGCCAAGGGCGCGGGGAAGGGCATGGCGATGGCTACGGCGGAAGAAGTCTTCGGCCGCCGGTGAACTCGGGGCAAACAACCACCGGAGGAGAAAGAGATGTGCTGGGGCGGCTCAGGGGTAGTGGTGGAGCTCTCTGGCGGTGGTGGAAGAGAAGGAGGGGGACGGCGTTGAGCGAATTTAGGCCGAGACCGAGGCGGGCACGACGGCCATGGAGGAGGAAAGGGGGGCGCTCGAGCTCCGGGGAGCGGTCGGGGAGGCTGCTAGGAGTGAGTGAGGTCGAGTGGTGAGGTCTAGAGGCCTCAGGGTGGGCTTATATAGGCGGGGGAGGAGGGGGTCGAGCTAGCGTCACCGCGGACGCGTGTCCGGCGCCGCGGACGCGTGCCCACACTCGCGAGCTCGGAGGTAGACGACGTAGGAGGAGCAGTGAAGGTTCTCACGGGGAGGAGAAGGCCAAAGGAGCGCAGTGAGGAAGAAGACGCGAGCTCCGAGCCAAAACGCCACTGTTCGCCCGTGAGCGAGCATCGGCGAGCGTCGGTGAGGAAGCTGCCGGAGGGGGAGAGGGGTCCAGGGGAACGGCGATGATGAGGTGAAGCCAAGGGACACTCTCACGTGCGGGAAGACGACGAGAGGAGGAGGTGCCGAAGCACAAACGACGCTTGGGCGCGGCTGCAGCACACAGAGCGCGCACACTGTTATGCCATTAACGTGGTCACCGTGTGCACTGGCATGTAGCGGGGGCAATGAGCTGGAACGTATTGTCTAGTGGTAAGTTCTTACAAGGGAGGTTTCAACTGCGGTGGTAGATCGATGAAAAATGCTCTGGTTAAATGGTAATCATTGTCTGAAGTTTACTGCAGTAAACTTGGCTGTGCATTGGTGATCAACAGGGAAGTGATTGGGCCAAATGGATTTGTCTGAGGTGGTTAGCTTAGGAAGGACTATAATGTTTGAGAGTTTGAGGAGAATTAGACCAAGGATTAATGTAGTTGCTTTGCAACTGACCAAAATGGTCCAGAAATGAGATTAAGATGATGCACTCAAATGGTGATTCCACTTGAGCTCAAATTTGGCAAGGCTTAGTGATTTGGACAGATAAAGGTGTTGTAAAAATTTCATACCAATTGGATTCACCAAAATGGTACTTCCTTCACAGCTATTCTCTCTGTCCAGAAACTTGCAATTTTTTGGAGAAATATTGACTTGATGAATTGGTCCCAGATTTGGTGGAGAGAGGTTATGTGGGCAGGAGCACAATCTGGTAATTTCTCAGAATTAATGAAGCAATATAAAATATACTTGCTTCTTAACCTGAAAATATTAATAGAATCAAAGATTTGGTCCTGTGCTCACATAGATGATTTGATGGGGCTGAAATTTGGAAGAGTGTCATAATATGAGCACATGAAGGAGTGTGCAAAATTTCAACTCATTTGGATAACCCTAGCTAGTTCTTCCTTCACAATGCCTTATGTCTAACAGAAAGTTCAAAAAGTTGCTGAGGAAGATTGGCTAGGCAAATAAAGTTGAATTTTGGCATGAGGCAATTATTTGGGCATAAGAAAATGCCCAAAAGGTTTGGGAGCAATCAGGAAAGGATAGGTGGCACTTCCTTCATAGAAAGCCACATTGGACAGAAATGAAGAATAATTATTGGGGAATTATTATTGGGCTAGGACAGGAAAGTTTGGGCATATTTGAGCAATATATGACCCAAGGGAATTATGAAATTATTTGGGGATTTTTGGATGGACAGAAATATAGGTTGCTTCACAACCTAGGGCAGATAGGGTTATTCCTTTAATAGAAAAAGGAATATTCAAGAGAAAAAGAAATTAGGGTTTGGTAAAGGAGTGAAGTGACATGATCTTGGCAAGGTTTTGAGAATGATGAGCCACTTGGCAGGGGGAATGAGGATGATTTCCCAGGTGGCAAGGCCACAAAACCACTCCAAAAAAAATAGAGCAAAAACCAAATAAATCAAAAGAAAAATAAAAGGGCCAAAAACCAGGCTGTTACAGAGCAGTGGGCCAAAAGAAACCCTGCCGGAACGCCTTGCCGGCAAGGGCTCTTGACCCTATGTGAGAGCCACATATGCCTCCATGTATCTCTGCCAACAGCTCCAGTCCGTCCTCCTGGGGAATGCACTTCAATTTCACACCGTTCGGTCTTTTCCTGTATAGGACGTCGTCCACAAGCTGGTACATGCCAGATCGACGGGCTACTTTCTTCGCTTCTTCCTGTTCCTCAGGGAGTTCCCCTATTTGGAGGAACTGAATGATGTGCTGCGCCCATGCCGGAGCCTGAGGCTCGATGGCAAGGACTAGAGGCATGTCTTCTTCCGTGCGAGCGGTTGTTTGTATGGCAAGGGCTTGAGGCCTTGCTAGAGCCTGTCGCTCCTCAGCAAGCTTAGCGTCCCTAGCAACATCCTTGCCGGCGGCTCCTGGGAGCTCGGCGGGAAAGTACTTGCCGGGGCCTGATTTCCTTCGCTTATTCTATCCTGCTGATGGTTCAACGGATGGTTGAGTTAATTGGAGCACAAAGGTCCCTGGTTCCACAGGTAACTTTAGGGCAGCACGTTTTGACAGGTCGTCAGCAATGCTGTTCTCGGCACGAGGAACATGCTCTGCTTGCAGACCGTCAAAACGCTCCTCCAACTTTCTCACTTCATCTACGTAGGCTTCCATCAACGGGCTCTGATAATCCTCGTTGACTTGCTTGACGACAAGCTGTGAATCACCTCTGACGATGAGCTTCCTAATTCCGAGGTCTGCCGCGATCCTGAGACCGGCAAGCAGCCCTTCATACTCTGCGGTGTTGTTTGTTGATCTCTCCCGGGGAAAGTGCATCTGGACTACATACTTGAGGTGCTCTCCGGTGGGCGCGACAAGCAGCACACCAGCACCGGCGCCTTGCAGCAAGAAAGCCCCATCAAAGTACATAATCCAATCACGGCCTGCTTCCTTGCCGGGGAGAGTGGTCTCTTGAATTTCTTCGTCAGGCATTGAGGTCCATTCTGCAATGAACTTACCAAGGTTCTGCTCTGAATTGTCGAAGTACTTTCAAATATGAGACCAAAGCTTGACAGCTCCAACGCCCACTCCACAATCCTTCCGGTTGCACTTGGGTTGTGCAAGATCCGTTGCAACGGGAAGCGAGTGATGACGGTGATCTCATGTGCTTGAAAATAGTGACGCATCTTCCTTGAGGCCATAAGGAGGCCGAAAAGCAACTTCTGCACGCCAGAGTATCTTGATCTAGCCCCTGTAATAGGGAGCTGACAAAATAAACCGGGTGCTGCATCACCTTGTTCTTCTGCATCACTTCGTTTGCTTGCGCAGATCCCACCTCGCCGGCACCAGACTTTGCCCTGCTGAGATCAGACCCTGCCGGGGGTCTTGCCTTGCTGGCACCAGACCCCGCCGGGGAGAGTTCTGGCTCATCATCCGACGGCCTTGCCGCCACCACTGCTTCTTCCTCAACTTCTCTCTGCGCCACTAGCGCGGCGCTGGCCACTTGATTCGTTGCCGCTAGATATAGCAGCAACGACTCTTGCGGTTTAGGCGTGACTAGTATTGGCGTAGAGGAGAGGTACCTCTTCAAATCTTGCAGCGCCGCCTCTACTTCCAGAGTCCATTCTATTGGACCTGCCCTTTTCAAGATCTTGAAAAATGGCAGGGCGCGCTCGGCAGATTTGGAGATGAACCTACTCAAAGCACCAACGCAGCCAGCAAGCCGACACACATCCTTAACTCGTCTTGGTGCTTCTATTTGCTCAATTGCCTTGATCTTGTCGGGGTTCGCCTCAATCCCATGCTGTGACACAAAGAACCCGAGAAGCATACCAGACGGGACACCAAACACACACTTCTCAGGGTTAAGCTTGAGGTTGATCTTGCGCATATTTGCAAATGTTTCTTCTAGATCTTGTATGAGCATTGCCTTGTCCTTGGTTTTGACCACTATGTCATCCATATAAGCTTCCATATTTCTATGTAGCTGAGGCTCAAAACCAATTAGGACTGCTCTTGCAAATGTTGAACTAGCACTTTTCAACCCAAAGGCATTCGCATAAAACAATATGTACCACATGGGGTGATAAACGCGGTCTTCTCTTCATCTTCGCTCGTCATGAAGATCTGGTGGTATCCTGAGTAGGCGTCAAGGAACGACAACAAGTCGCACCCAGCAGTGGAGTCCACAATCTGGTCAATGCGCGGCAAAGTGAAAGGATCTTTGGACAAGCTTTATTGATATATGTATAATCAATGCACAGCCTCCATTTCCCATTTGCCTTCCGCACTACTACCAGATTGGCGAACCAAGTCGGGTGGAGCACTCCTCTGACCAAGCCTGCCACCTCCAACTTCCTGATCTCTTCGATGATAAACTCTTGCCGCTCCAAAGCTTGTTTTCTGACCTTCTGCTTGACAGGCCGCGCATGAGGACAGACAGCAAGATGGTGCTCAATCACCTCCCTGGGAACGCTGGGGATGTCAGATTCTTGCCATGCAAACACATCAACATTCGCCCGCAGGAAGGCGATGAGCGCGCTTTCCTATTTGCTGTCGAGGGTGGAGCTTATAGTAAAAGCCCCGCCCGTGCCGTACTCCTTGACGGGCACCTTCTTGGTCTCTGGTGCTGCTGCCTTGGATTTCTTGCTCTTGTCGGTGGAGCTCTCTGGGACGTCCTCAACAGGAGCGCAGCAATTCGAAGAGGCGCGCTTGCCGGAGTGGGTGTAGGAGGTCTTGCTGGAAGAGGTCTCACCGGAAGGGGCCTTGCCGTCAGAGGCAGAGGTCTTGCCGGTTTTCTTCCTCTCGGGGCTTCAGCGGCAGGAGCAAGTGCCTTGGCGGCAGTTGCTGCAATTGCCTCCTGGTAGAGTTGCTCGGCGCAGATGAGCGCATCTTTCTTGTCGGAGGGGACGGTGGTGATGCTCATTGGCCCCGGCATCTTTAACGTGTTGTAGGCATAATGTGATGCTGCCATGAACTAGGCCAGCGCTAGGCGGCCGAGGATCCCATTATAGGGCAAGGGGATCTTGGCAACATAAAAAGCGATCTTCTCCGTCCTATAGTTCAGCTCGCCCCCAAATGTAACAGGCAACGTGATTTTACCTTTCGTCTGACTTCTTCCCGGGTTGACCCCTTGATACGTGCCCGTCTCCTCGAGATCTCCATCAGGAATCTGCAGCCTCTTGATCACAGTGGGCGAGATCAAGTTCAGACCGGCCCCACCGTCAACTAGCACTTTTGTCACCTTGGGGTTGCGTATCGTTGGTGAAACCAACAATGGCAGACACCCGACCGCCATTGTGCGATCAGGGTGATCCTCGGTGTAAAAAATGATATGCGTGCTGGACCACTTCAGTGGCTTCTGGGCATCGAACGATGGCTCTACCGCAGTGACCTCACGTGCCCACTGTTTCAGTCTGCGGTGAGAGGTATGCAACGAGGGGCCACCGTCGACGCACATGGCCTCCGTAGCTTTCTGGAACTCGTGCTTGCTGGACTCGTCGTCCTCATCATGATCATCGTCTCCTTCTTTCTTGTTGCGGCCCCGAGCGGGCCGCTCTGGTTGGTTATCCTTGCCGCGGCGACCTCCTCGGCCGCCACGCTTCTTGCCGGACCCCTCAGCACCGTCCTGGCCCTTCTCCTTGTCCCGCCTCTCATACTCAGCTTTCTGCTTCTTCGCAAGCTGCTCAACCTGCCGGCAGTTCTGGAGGTCATGGCCCTTGGTGCGATGGATCTTGCAATATTGCTTGTGGGAGCCCTCTGGCTTGTCGGCAGCCGCCAAGGCCCGACAGGCGGCGCACCCGGCAACTTCCTTGCCGGGGTCGTCAACCTTGGCCTTCTTGGCGGTGCCGGGGTCACCGGATCCCTCGACAGCAAGCACGGTCTTGCCCTTGCGCCTCCTATTGCGTCGTCGGCCCTTCTTTGTCGGGGCGACGACATCTTCGTCTGTGGAGTCAGTTTCTGCGCCGGCATCTTCGTCGGGGTATTTCCTCCCTTCTCCAGCCCGAGCACATCTGTCGGCCAAAACATAAAGCTCAGCGACATCCCTAACCTTGTTCATGGCCAGCTCCTCACGCATCTTGCGGTTGCGCACATTCTGATGGAATGCACTGATGACGGCGGTGGGATGAACATCTGGGATGTTGTATTGCACACGGTTGAATCTCTGTATGTACTTGCGCAGGGTTTCGCCGTCCTTCTGGGGATGACATGCAAATCACTTGCCTGGCCAGGAGCTTGGTGGCCTCCGGTAAAGGCGCCAACAAACTCGCGACACAGATCCGACCAAGAAGAAATGGAATCCGCTCGCAGGTGCATCAACCATGACATGACGTTGGGCTTAAGTACCAACGGGAAGTAATTGGCGAGCACCTTGTCGTCTCGAGCCTCGACAGCTTGCATCACGATGGTGTAGATGCTCAGGAACTCCGACGGGTGAGTCTTGCCATTATGCTTCTCTCCGACCTTAGGCTTGAATGTGCGGTGGGTGGGCCACTGGAATCGCCGCCGCTCACGGGTAAAAGCTGGACAACCCACCTCGTAAGTAACTCACCAGAACCCCCCGGCGCAGGCCGGTCTACAGTGGGCCCTGCGCGCCTATCTGACTGATGGAGCGCTTCCCGTCGCCGCTGGATAGTGGTCGGAGCATCTTCCTGGACTCGTTCCCGAAGAACTTGACGTTGATCGCGGCGGGCTCGTGGGTCGGACAACGCTGTGAAACGTTGTCACACACATCGGCCCAACGAGCCGGCGGTTGCTGTTGCTGGCGTGGAGGAGGAGAGTGCACCATGGTCGCAGCACCGCCGGTCCTTCCACCACCGGCACGCGCCGGCTCGATAGAGCGCCGGCACGAGGGCCCCATTGGTTGCGGTTCATCTTTATTGGTGAAGTTGATGAGGCTCCGGATGGTAGCTCTCCACTCATCGAGCTTCTCCGCAGCAGGAGGAAAGTCGAGGAGCAGTTGCACGCGCACCAACGCTTCTGTTGGCGTGGGTGGCGGCGAAAGCTGCATGGACCGTGACGCGCTCTGTCTTCTAACCACGTTAGAAGGAGCTCTACCACGGTCTCGCGGCCGCGCGCCGTTTTCACCAGCGTCTTGGCGTGCATGCTGGCCCGGTGCATCTCGAGAGTGATGCAAAGGGCTCTTCCCACGGCGACGCCCGGGGTCACAAACGTCACGGCGCTGCTCGTCGCGCATGACCTGGGAAGACCGTGGCGCGGGTGCCGGCGCAGGCGGGGGTACCTTGGAGGTCGCCGCGCCACCCGTAGGCAGCACGACTCCGCCCTTGGAACTAGCGGCGTGTAGGTCGTTGCTGATAACCCACAAGTATAGGGGATCGCAATAGTTTTCGAGGGTAGAGTATTCAACTCAAATTTATTGATTCGACACAAGGGGAGCCAAAGAATATTCTTAAGTATTAGCGGTTGAGTTGTCAATTCAACCACACCTGAAAGACTTAATATCTACAGCAAGTATTTAGTAGCCAAGTAGTATGTAAGTAACGGTAACGGTGGCAAAAGTAACAGTAGCAGTTTTTGTAGCAATCGTGACAGTGGCAACGAAAAAGTAACTAAGCAAAGATCAATATGTGAAAAGCTCGTAGGCAATGGATCAATGATGGATAATTATGTCGGATGCGATTCCTCATGCAACAGTTATAACATAGGGTGACACAGAACTAGCTCCAGATCATCAATGTAATGTAGGCATGTATTCCGAATATAGTCATACGTGCTTATGGAAAAGAACTTGCATGACATCTTTTGTCCTACCCTCCCGTGGCAGCGGGGTCCTATTGGAAACTAAGGGATATTAAGGCCTCCTTTTAATAGAGTATCAGACCAAAGCATTAACACTTAGTGAATACATGAACTCCTCAAACTACGGTCATCGCCGGGAGTGGTCCTGATTATTGTCACTTCGGGGTTGCCGGATCATAACACATAGTAGGTGACTATTGACTTGCAAGATAGGATCAAGAACTCACATATATTCATGAAAACATAATAGGTTCAGATCTCAAATCATGGCACTCTGGCCCTAGTGACAAGCATTAAGCATAGCAAAGTCATAGCAACATCAATCTTAGAACATAATGGATACTAGGGATCAAACCCTAACAAAACTAACATGATTGCATGGTAAATCTCATCCAACCCATCACTGTCCAGCAAGCCTACGATGGGATTACTCACGCACGGCGGTGAGCATCATGAAATTGGTGATGGAGGATGGTTGATGATGACGATGGCGACGGATTCCCCTCTCCGGAGCCCCGAACGGACTCCAGGTCAGCCCTCACGAGGAAGATTAGGGCTCGGCGGCTGCTCCGTATCGTAAAACGCGATGAATCCTTCTCTCTGATTTTTTTCTCCCCGAAAGTGAATATATGGAGTTGGGGTTGAGGTCAGTGGAGTCCCAGGGGGCCCACGAGGCAGGGGCGCTCCCCTCCCCAGAAGGGGAGCGCCCTGCACCCTCGTGGACAGGGTGTGGGGCCCCTGATGCTGATTCTTTCGCCAATATTTTTCATTAATTCCAAAACGTGTCTCCATGGATTTTCAGGTCATTCCGAGAACTTTTATTTCTGCAAAAATAACACCACGGCAGTTCTGCTGAAAACAGCGTCAGTCCGGGTTAGTTCCATTCAAATCATGCAAGTTAGAGTCCAAAACAAGGGCAAAAGTGTTTGGAAAAATAGATACGTTGGAGACGTATCAACTCCCCCAAGCTTAAACCTTTGCTTGTCCTCAAGCAATTCAGTTGACAAACTGAAAGTGATAAAGAAAAACTTTTACAAACTCTGTTTGATCTTGTTGTTGCAAATATATAAAGCAAGCATTCAAGTTTTCAGCAAAGATTATGAACTAACCATGTTCACAATAACATTTAGGTCTCATGTTTATTCATATCAATTGCATAATCAACTAGCGAGCAATAATAATAAATCTCGGATGACAACACTTTCTCAAAACAACCATAACATGATATAACAAGATGGTATCTCGCTAGCCCTTTCTGAAACCGCAAAACATAAATGCAGAGCACCCCTGACGATCAAGGACTGACTAGACATTGTAATTCATGGTAAAAGAGATCCAGTCACAATCATACTCAATGTAAATTAATAGCAATGCATGCGAATGACAGTGGTGCTCTACAACTGGTGCTTTTTAATAAGAGGATGATGACTCAACATAAAAGTCAATAGATAGGCCCCTCGCAGAGGGAAGCAGGGATTTGCAGAGGTGCCAGAGCTCGAGTTTTGAAACAGAGATAAATAATATTTTGAGTGGCTGATACGTCTCCAACGTATCTATAATTTTTGATTGTTCCATGCTATTACATTATCTGTTTTGGATGTTTAATGGGCTTTAATATGCTCTTTTATATTATTTTTGGGACTAACCTATGAACCGGAGGCCCAGTGCCAGTTTCTGTTTTTTGCTTGTTTTAGAGTTTTACAGAAAAGGAATACCAAACGGAGTCCAAACAAAATGAAACCTTCACGATGATATTTCTTGGACCGAAAGCAAACCAGAAGACTTGGAGATGAAGTCAGAAACGTAACGAGGAGGACACGAGGTAGGAGGGCGCGCCCCCACCCTCATGGGCCCCTCGTAGCTCCACCGACGTACCTCTTTCGCCTATATATACTATTATACCCTAGAAACATGAGGGGGGGCACGAAACCACTTTTCCATCGCGGCAACCTTCTGTACCCGTGAGATCCCATCTTGGGGCCTTTTCCGGCGATCTGCCAGAGGGGGAATCGATCACGGAGGGCTTCTACATCAACACCATTACCTCTCCGATGAAGCGTGAGTAGTTTACCACAGACCTTCGGGTCCATAGTTATTAGCTAGATGGCTTCTTCTCTCTCTTTGATTCTCAATACAAAGTTCTCCTCGATGTTCTTGGAGATCTATTCGATGTAATATTATTTTGCGGTGTGTTTGCCAAGATCCAATGAATTGTGGATTTATGAACAAGATTATCTATGAATATTATTTGGTTCTTCTCTGAATTTTTATATGCATGATTTGATATCTTTGCAAGTCTCTTCGAATTATTGTTTTAGTTTGGCCTACTAGATTGATCTTTCTTGCAATGGGAGAAGTGCTTAGCTTTGGGTTCAATCTTGCGGTGTCCTTTCCCAGTGACACTAGGGGCAGCAAGGCACGTATTGTATTGTTGCCATCGAGGATAAAAAGATGGGGTTTATATCATATTGCTTGAGTTTATCCCTCTACATCATGTCATCTTGCTTAATGCGTTACTCCGTCTTATGAACTAAATACTCTAGATGCATGCTGGATAGCGGTCGATGTGTGGAGTAATAGTAGTAGATGCAGAATCGTTTCGGTCTACTTGACACGGACGTGATGCCTATATTCATGATCATTGCCTTAGATATCTTCATAACTATGCGCTTTTCTATCAGTTGCTCGGTAGTAATTTATTCACCCACCGTAATACATGCTATCTTGAGAGAAGCCACTAGTGAAACCTATGGCCCCTGGGTCTCTTTCCTATTATATTTGCTTCTCTTTTATTTACATCGCATGTCATTTACTATTTTGCAATCTTTACTTTCCAATCTATACAACAAAAATACCAAAAATATTTATTTTACTATCTCTATTAGATCTCACTTCTGCAAGTGATCGTGAAGGGATTGATAACCCCTTTATCGCGTTGGTTGCAAGGTTCTTGATTGTTTGTGCAGGTACTAGGTGACTTGTGCGTTGTCTCCTACTGGATTGATACCTTGGTTCTCAAAAATGAGGAAAATACTTATGCTACTTTGCTGCATCACCCTTTCCTCTTCAAGGGAAAACCAACGCATGCTCAAGAGGTAGCAGTGGCATACTTTCATTATCAACATAACAACCAAGAGATCTCGATATCTTCCATGCTACACACATTATAGGCGGTTCCCAAACAGAATGGTAATGTTTATACTCCCCCACCACCAACAAACATCAATCCATGCCTTGTCCGAAACAACGGGTGCCATCCAGCTAACAACAATCCTGGGGGAGTTTTGTTTGCAATTATTTTGATTTGACTTGAGCATGGGACTAGGCATCCCGGTTACCGGCCATTTTCTCGTGAGTGATGAGCGGAGTCCACTCATCGTGAGAATAACCCACCTAGCATGGAAGATATAGACATCCCTAGTTGATACATGAGCCATTCGAGCATACAAAACAGGATTTCATTTGAAGGTTTAGAGTTTGGCACATACAAATTTACTTGGAACGGCAGGTAAATACCGCATATAGGAAGGTATGGTGGGCTCATATGGAATAACTTTGGGGCTTATGGAAGTGGATGCACATGCAGTATTCCCGCTTAGTACAAGTGAAGGCTAGAAAGAGACTGGGAAGCGACCAACTAGAGAGCGACAACAGTCATGAACATGCATTAAGATTAATCAACAATGAGTGCAAGCATGAGTAGGATACAAATCACCATGAACATAAATATCGTGGAGGCTATGTTGATTTTGTTTCAACTACATGCGTGAACATGTGCCAAGTCAAGCCACTCGAATCGTTCAAAGGAGGATACCACCCTATCATATCACATCACAACCATTTTAATAGCATGTTGGCACGCAAGGTAAACCATTATAAACTCCTACCTAATTAAGCATGGCATGAGCAACTATAATCTCTAATTGTCATTGCAAACATGTTTCATTCATAATAGGCTGAATCAGGAACGATGAACTAATCATATTTACAAAAACAAGATAGGTCGAGTTCATACCAGCTTCTCTCATCTCAATTAGTCCATCATATATCGTCATTATTGCCTTTCACTCGCACGACCGAACGGTGTGGATAATAATAATAGTGCACGTGCATTGGACTAAGCTGGAACCTGTAAGCATTTAATACAAGGGAGAAGACAAGGTAATATGGGATCTTGGTTAAATCAACAATAATGTATATGAGAGCCACTCAACATTTTCATCATGGTCTTCTCCTCTTGACCCCCAAAGAAAAGAAAAGAAATAAAACTATTTACACGGGAAAGCTCCCAACAAGCAAAAGAAGAACGAGAAATCTTTTTGGGTTTTCTTTTAATTACTACTACTACAGGCATTGAAAGTAAACTAGCTAAAAGCTATAACTAATTTTTTTGGTTTTTCTTATGGTTTTTCAAACACACAAGAAGAAGGCTTAGAAAAGAAAATAAACTAGCATGGATAGTACAATGAAAAAGTATGAGCACCGACAACTTGAATGAGTGTGTGATCATGAATGTAATGTCGGTGAGAAATACGTACTCCCCCAAGCTTAGGCTTTTGGCCTAAGTTGGTCTATGGCCACTGCTGGCCTGGCGGATATCCAAAGTCGTAGCTAGGGTTGTACTGAGATGCAGCAGCTACTGCCTGAAGAGCTGCAGCTTGGAGGCGAGCTACCTCCGTCCTCCTCTCATACTCGTTCGCCTCCTCCCTGGTTATAACATATCTCCTTTTTGCCTGAAAGTTAAAGAAAGTAGGAGCAGGGAGGGCAACATGGATACTGCGCTGTCTGTCAAAGATTAGTCGGTACTGGAGGAACTGTTCATTCCTCTCAAGAAACTGATGGCGAACCATAGCACTATAATCTAGATAAGCAGGAGGCAACTCCATATCATTTCCATGTATGGGTACACCAAGATAATTAGCTACACGAGTTGCATAAATTCCACCAAACAAATCTCCACTTGTACCGTTAAGATGCAAGCTTCGTGCAACAATGGCCCCCAAGTTATATTGTTTATCACCTAATACCGCACTCTTGAGGACACTAAGATCTGGAACGCACATGTGACAAGCCTCATCTTTACCGTTAATGCATCCACCTATAAAGAGAGCAAAATAATGTATGGAAGGGAAATGAATGCTCCCTATGGTAGCTTGTGTGATTTCTCTAGATTCCCCCACAGTGATACTAGCAAGAAAGTCTTTATATTCAGATTTGCGCGGTTCACTAACATTGCCCCACTGCGGGAGTTTACAAGCAGTATTAAAATCTTCTAGGTCCATGGTATATGATTTATCATAAAGATCAAATAAAACAGTGTGAGAATTGCGCGAGGATGTAAATTTAAACCTCATCACAAAGGAATCAGTTAGGTAGTGGTATTGTAGGAACTTATCTCACACGAAGTCCTCAAGATCAACACTACGCACATATGCGTCAAATTCATCCTTGATGCCTGCCTGGACTATAAACTCCTCTGACGGCCATTCACAAGGCCGCACTTGAGCTTCCCTTGGTGGTTCATCGTCCGGCTCACGTATCGCGAGCCTTGGTCCTTGCTTCCTTGAGGAACCAACTTGGTACATTTTCCTATGCATTTTTCTTTCTCTGAAAAGTTTCTGAAATGTTAGTGACTCAAAATAAAAGTGAACCAAACTCAACAAGATTGATAGCAACTACTCCCACAGGTGCCTAGAGGCTATATCATGCATTAAAATGACTTTGGACCATATAAATTTGACATGCAAGCTCAAGAACAGGGTCACCTTAGCAGCAAAAATTTGCAACAAATAAAGCACTAGAACAAAAACTAATTGGACCATTGGAGGAGTCACATACCGAAGAACAATCCCCCAAAACAGTTTGTGAATGAAGCTTTGAGCAAAGAGATCAAAAATGGCAGCAAGATGAGCTAGAGCACGGGTTTGAGCTATGGGAGGATTTTTTTTTTGGAGGAAGACGAAGTGAGTGGGTGCTGGAATAAGTGGAGGAGGTCCACGTGGGGCCCACAAGGCAGGGGGCGCGCCCTGTGCCCTCGTGGCCATATGGTGGACCCCCTGGTGTGTTCTTAGTGCGAGAAATTCTTAAATATTCTGCAAAAAATCATATTTCATTTTTAGGACGTTTGGAGAACTTTTATTTTTGGGGTATTTTTATTGCAAGGATAATTCAGAAAACAGACAGAAAATACTAATTTTTCTTTATTTAATCTAAATAACAGAAATTAAAAGGAGTGTCGGGTGGTAGGTGCGACATATGCCAACGGGTGGCTTATCATTGTGGGAGCCAGTAAGACATCGCCGGTGCCTGGAAACGGGATAAGGCGAAGACATGCACGCCGGCGAATCTTACCCAGGTTCGGGGCTCTCCGAAGAGATAACACCCCTAGTCCTGCTCTGTGGGGTCTCCGCATGATCTCTAGATCAACACAAGTAGCTACAAGTGCTCCTTGAGCTATTTGGCTAGAGGAGGAAGAAAGGCAAGGTAGCTCTCTTCTTCCCTCTACGTGGTGTCTAAAACTATCTCAGAGATCAACCCTTTGCATGGGTGCCCCTGGGGGGTTTATATAGGCCCACCCCCAAGGGATACAATGGTAATCCGGCTGGGTGAGGGTCCTATCCGTCAGTGTCTGTGCTCGCCGGCTTCTCCGCCGGCCGTTGGGGCCCGCCGACTGGTGGGTCCCGCCGGCTGCCGGCCTCTTGGTCGAAAGGCCGGCCCCACCGCCTGGGGGCCTTGTCGGCGGCTGGTTACTGTTGCCTCGCCCCTGATGATGAGGGCTTTGTCGAGGTAAGCGTGGCTACAGTGCCGCCGCCTGGCGGGCTCTCACTGTAGCCTCTCCTCGTCTTGTCTCCTTAATGATGCACATACTTCGAGGGAGGGAGGTAGCCGGCTATTGGGAGTCGGCTACGCCTCAGGCCGACTAGGGGAGGCCTAGCCGCCTTCGAGCGTCTCCCTGGCTGAAGGGGCCCGCCGCCTGCGGGCCGTACTGGCGCCTGTCGTGGGTGATGTCACGGTCAACATGGCAACAGTGCCGCGCCGGACGGGGGATGGCTGACCCGTACGACGCACTGTGGCCACGCATGCTCCGGGATTCGGGGATGGCAGGCTGTACTGTGGCCATGCCCCGTCTCATCGCCGTTATGTGGGTGCAGCCCTGGTGGGTGCAGTCTTGGCCGGCTTCCGGGAGTCGGTCTTCTTGTGGATGGCTTCTGGGAGTCGGTCTACTTATGGCCGGCTTCTGGGAGTCGGCCTACTTATGGCCGGCTTCGGGAAGGTTTTGGAGGTCGGGTCGCCTTCCGGTAGTCGGCCTGTGAGATAGCCGACCAGGGGAAGGCGGTCCTGTGTTTTGGATACTTGAAGGCCCGATCGGCCTGATAATTTTTCAAAGAGCCAGGGGGAGTCGGTTAGACTACCCGTGGCCATTTACTCCCACAGTAGTCCCCGAAGCTGGTTGGGCTTCGAGGCTGAGAAGAGGACGAGAAGCTCGGTCAGCTTCCTATCTTGAAGAGCCAGCAGTTAGGAGCCGGCTTTGGTTGGGTACGCCATCTTGGCGAGATTTTGAAGTCTGAAGGCGGGAGTCGGTTGGTGCGCACGCCGGGTTGCGGGCCGGCTGCTCGCCGCCCGCGTACCACGTGGCACCCTCCGGCTGAAAAAAGCCTGCCAGCCCACGCGCGCGACGGGACGTCGCTGCAGGCCGGGGGCCCATCACTCCCACGCCTAGGCCCAGGCGCGGATTCTCCATGGCCCAAAGCGGGCCGCACGCCTTCCGGCGGCAGTTTCTGCACGTCGTTAGGGCGCAATAATCGTGGAACGTGGGGGAGTGGGCGCAGTTAGTCCCACGTTCCCCCCACGCCTCGCCTCCTCGGCTTCGCCGCACGAGGCTACAAGTAGGGGGAGGAGGGGGAACGGCAGGCGCTCGCACGCTCCCCTCGCTCCGCCATTTTCTTCCTTTCCTTCTCCGCCGCAGCAGCCCTTCGCCGCCGCGCCGTCCCTCTATTCTTCACACTACCCCGCAGCTTCGCCGCCGCGGGGCCGTGATTTTGCCGTCGCCGCGCCCTTTCTCGCCAGCTTCTTGCCGTCATGCAGCACGGCGGAGACTGGGACGGCTCCAACGTCCACGCGGACCACATCAACTTCCTCCGCAAGACGCGACGAATGCCCGGCGAGGACCAGGTGCGGGTCCGTCTTGCGCCGAAGAAGGAGATCACGCCAGCGCCGGAGGAAGGCGAGCGGGTAATCTTCCGCTCGCACTTCCTGCGCGGCCTCGGCCTGCCCGCGAGCACCTTCTTCCGCTCCTTCCTTGAATTCTATCAGCTCTAGCCGCACCACCTCACTCCAAACACGGTGGTGCTGCTGTCCGCCTTCGTCACTTTGTGCGAGGGCTTCCTCGGCGTCCTTCCCACCTCGAGCTCTGGGGGGAATTCTTCCAATCCAAGCTTGGCACCCGCATGCAGGGTGTGCCGGCTCAGAGCGGCGCCTTCATCGCGGTGCGGAGGCCGGCAGCCGACAACCCCTTCCCTGCCATCACGCTGATCCAGTCGGTAAAGCTTTGGCAGAAATCGTACTTCTACGTGAAGAACGTCGCCCCGCAAGGCAACTACGTCAATTTGCCGGCTTACGTAGCCGGCCCGCCGGCTGGGAGGCGGCCCCAGTGGTCCTATTGGGCCAGGACGCTGTCGCCGGCTGGAGCCGCCGCCGTCACCGACTCCGGGTAATGATCCAGTTAGAGGGCCTGACTGGGTCCGACCTGCTGGCCGCCTTCGTGGTGCGCCGGGTGCTCCCACTTCAAGGCCGCCCTCATTTGATTAGTCAAATGAGTGGCCAACTCGATCCGAGTTGGATGTGCACCAAGGAGATGCCTCATGACGAGGTGGCTCATATGGTGAGCTATCTCGCGAACTGCAAGCTCTCCGCAGAGTGGCAGTTTGGCAAGGAGCCGTACTCCCGTGCCAATCCCCCGCCTATGGTATGCCTTCTTTATCTTCTCTTCTTTAGTTTTGTCACCAAGTTTTTCTTGGCCGACTCTGACCAGTCGGCACGTCTTGGCAGAGCCCTCTCCTTCGACCTGCGGCCGGGACAGCGGGGGCGGATCGCCAATTTCTTCCCGACCGGGCGGAGCATGACTTGGAGGACCCCGACTTGGGGGCGGCCGCCATGGACCATAACACCGAGGCAGGAGGCGGTGAAGCAGGCGGCAAAGCAGGCGGCTCCGGGCTTGGAGCCAGCTTCGACGACTGGCCGAATGACGACGAGGCGGAAATCGTCCCGCGCCGCCAGCCGGCGTCCGACCATGGCGCGAGTTCATCCGCAGCGCCGCCTGCTCGAGGCGGCGCGCAGAAGCACCGGGCCACGTCGGGCTTGTTCGGCAGTCGGCCGAAGAAGCCCAAGAGCGGGGCGGCGGCGACCAGGCGGGACGAGGCGGCCGCGAAGGCGGCCCACTTCCGCAAGGTGGTGAAGCAGCCGCAAACGGTTTCAGCGTAAGTGTAGATTCTCTTGCATATTCCTTCTTCTTTTCTTGTCGATTTCTGAATCCTTGTCTTGTCTTATCAAACCGGGCTCCGCTCTCTCTTGAGCGGATCGCTGCCGCCTCCGTGGTTGGATCGGCGGGAGGATCCGCAAACACCCGTCGCGTGGACCCCCTGTGCCGAGCTTCAGGCGGCAATGGAGCGGAACGCACGGGAGGAGCGGGAGGTGGAGGAGCTGAGGGCGGCCGCTGCCAAGGCGGCACAGGAGATGGCGGAGGAGTCGGTGAAGGCACAAGGCGAAGCGGTGGCCAAGGCCCAGGCACAGGCTGCAGCTGCAGCGGCAGCGGAGGGGGCCTTGCTTGTCATCCCCCTGCGTGTCGTGGCACCCGAGATCCCGGAGCCCCCGCCGGAGGAAGCCGGCGGCGACCTGCCGGGGATGGAGAGGGAGGAGGACGACGTCGTCGTCCGGGAGAGGGAGGCGGCACCGCCATCGCCGACTGGGGTGGACCGAGGCGGCCGACTTGACGCGCCGCCCGTGCGGCCGGCTGGAGGTGAGCCGGCTGCGAAGACGGACCTGGTGGTCCGATCGTCATCACGCCAGCGCGCGGGGAAGGCGACTTCGGCGCCGGACCCGCAGAAGGCCGCGGGCTCTAGCTCGTCGACCCAGGATCTGGAGACAACCAGCGCCAGCTCGGGGTGGACGCCGGGTGGCGGGACGGCCGTGGTGAACATGGTGGCGCAAGAAGTCCGGATTCGGCTTCAGTCCCAGGCCGCCGTGCTGAGGCAGTACAATGATGAGTTCCTCGCGACACGGGCGGCCATTCAGGTGAGTCTTCCCGCTTTTCTGTTTCTTGATCTTGCTTTCTTCCGTGGGGGCGCGTCAGCGCACTCACTGCGTGTAGTCCCTGAGTTCCGAGTCGGCTGCTGAGCACGCGGCTTGGAACTTCTTAGTAGACTTTGATTGCTTATCTTGCTCTTGTTCGCTTCTCTGTCCGACTTGCAGGACTACCACAACCTTCATGCGGCTGCCTTCAACTCCCAGGCTCGGGAGCTGACCCAGAAGACTGCTAATCTAACTGAGAGCCAGAGTAAGTGCTTCATCTTTTATCTCACGTGGGGGCGCGTCAGCGCACCCCTGGGTGTAGTCCCCGAGATTCGGCTCAGCAGTCGGGTCGGATCTTTCCTGATGACTTCTTTATTATTGCTTTTTTCTTCTTTGCCATATCTGCAGAGGCCAATGCCAGCCTGAGGGAGCAGCTGGGTGGGACCCAGACCGCCCTTCGCGCCAAGGAAGCCGAGTTCGACGCCTTGGTTCAGGAGCGTGACTGGTTGGTCAAGAGGCTGGCCGACCAGGAGGAGAGCCACAAGGCGGCCCTGAAGGCGGTGCAGGACAGCAAGGCCGCCCTCCAAGCCGAGTACGAGACTGAGGCGACGAGCTAGGCTGAGGCAAGGCAGTCACTGATCAGCGGCTACGGCCAGATCGAAGAGTTGGTCGACGGTAGGCCGCCCTCTTCTTCGTTTCTTGCTTGCCGCTTGCCATTTTAGTCCATTCCCTGACTTTGTGTTTTTTCTCTTTCTTTCTTTCTTGTGCAGAGTACTTCCCTGGTTACTCTACCGCCGCCAACCAGGTCGTCGAGGCCCACCGCGAGGCACGAAGGCAAGCCGGTGTGGAGATCGCGCCGAATGCTCGTCGGTCGCTTGAGGAGCAGCTTCTGGCGATCCAAGCCCGCCTCCAGCCGGCTCACCGCATGCTCCGCCGTCTTCAGCGCGTTGGGGCGCAGGTGCTGGCCGCCCTCTGGCCTGGCGAGGCGGTTCCCCGTACCCCCAGTCGGACTGCCGACTGGCTGGAGGTAGCGGTTGGCCGCTTCGAGGCCTGGAAGGCTTCTACAGCTCGTTCAGGCGCCAGGCGGGCGCTGGAGTTCGTCAAAGCCTGGTATCCCGAGTTGAGCTTGGACCAGCTGGCCACCTGGCGGCAGGAGGCTGATGAGGAGTTGGAGGCGGTGCGGCCGGCTATCATTCAGCGCGCTTCGGCAATCGCCGACTACACCGACACCAACGCCTTTGCTCCTGAGGTGGATGATAATGGCATTGCTCAGCCGGAGGAGTGGTTCGGGCTGAACCCGGCGGATGGTGAGGACTCGGCGGAGGAGATCAACTCCAGCAACGAGGGCGAAGAGGAGGAGGGAGAGGATGGTGAAGACACCGTGCCAGACGGTGGAGCAACCGGCCAGCCTCAACTTGATCGTGCCTCCAGCAACGAGGCGCGTGCGAGCGCGCCGCCTGCAGCCGGCGATGATCAAGCCGAGACTCGCCAGCCGACCACTCCTCCAGCCGGCACTGCCGTCTCCACCGACCAGCCCGGCTCGCCTGTTGCGCCCTTAGTCTGATCCGCCGCCTTTGCTTTCCTGTTTATTGCTCTTCGAACAATATTTTGTTAAGTTTGCGCAGTTCCACCCACTGGGGGTGTATTCAAATTATGTTGACTGCCGGCCTGTTGAAGGCCTTATGTGTAAATATAATCATGCATGTGTTTGGCTTCCCATTGTTCTTGCTTTTCATCCTTTGGCTGTTTCCTTTGCCGCCCTCCCTTGGTCGCCGCCTTCCCAGCCGGACAGCTGCTCTACAGTCTGTGGCTGGAGAAGTGCTTTGGCCGGTTGGGAGGGCAAGTACTCTAGCTTTCTAGGATTGTAGCGAAGTGAATGGGAAGCCGGCCAGCCGGCTGTACTGACAGTCGGTAGGTGTGGTGGGAGGCCGGCTTGTGTTATATACGTTCGTTAGTCCTTAGCCGTTTTTCGTGTGGGCATCCTTTCCTGCCTTTGGCTCTTGCCAGTCGAACAGTCGATTCTTCGAGCTGCGACTTTCAATAACAGAGGGCTCGGGTGCCGACACACTACTTGTCTGACTATAGGTAGAACTTTAATATAACTCAAGGCGGCCAGTCCCCGGGCCGACTGGTCGAACCCGGTGCCAGACAGAAAACAAATGTAATAGTACATTCATAGGTATGACACTCGTCATTCATAGATAAAAGAGGGTAGTCCCCGAGTGCGCCTCGGGGGACCCGTTGTCTTGTACTTAATACAAAAAGGTAGCGTGATACATACTGCTTTTAACTATAAAATCTTCTCAGGAGATTGGCGTTCCATGGTCGTTCCGACTCCTTGCCGGAATCATCCCTCTTGCGTGCCTTCGGCTTCTGTACGTCGATCAGGTAGTAGGAGTCGTTGCCTAGGGCCTTGCTGATGACGAATGGGCCTTCCCAAGGGGCCGAGAGCTTGTGCTGGCCGGCTGTTCGCTGGATCAGCCGGAGCACAAGATCGCCTTCTTGGAAGGATCTTGGCTTGACCTTCCGGTTGTGGTAACGGCGTAAGCCCTGCTGGTAGATGGCGGACCGGCTGAGTGCTAACAGCCGACTCTCTTCCAGCAAGTCGACACTGTCTTCTCGCGCTTCCTTGGCCTCCGCCTCCGTGTACATGGTGACCCGAGGCGAGTCGAACTCGATGTCAGTTGGGATGACAGCCTCGGCGCCATACACAAGGAAAAAAGGAGTGAAGCCGGTTGACTTGTTCGGGGTAGTACGCAGACTCTAGAGGACAGCCGTTAGCTCATCGAGCCAGCAGCCGGCCGAACGCTCCAGTGGTACGACCAGTCGGGGCTTGGTGCCGGAGAGGATGAGGCCGTTTGCTCGCTCGACCTGGCCGTTTGACTGCGGGTGGGCAACAGACGCTAAGTCCAGTCGGATGCCCTGTGTCGCGCAGAAATGGGCCAGTGCTCCCTTGGCAAAATTCGTGCCATTGTCGGTGATGATGCTGTGTGGTATACCATACCGAGTGGTGATATCTGCGATGAATGTCATGGCAGTCGGCCTGTTCAGCTTCTTGATTGGCTTCGCTTCAATCCACTTGGTGAATTTGTCCACGGCGATAAGCAGATGTGTCATGCCGCCGTGGGCTGTCTTGAATGGGCCCACCATGTCCAGCCCCCAGACGGCAAATGGCCAGGTGAGGGGGATGGTCTTGAGTGCAGAAGCCGACAGGTGTTGCTTGGAGCTGAAGACTTGGCACCCTTTGCAGCATTTGACTAATTCCTTGGCGTCTTCCAAAGCAGTCGGCCAGAAGAAACCATGGCGGAAAGCTTTGGCAACAAGTGATCTTGAGGCTGCGTGGTGGCCGCATTCGCCTTGGTGGATATCCTTGAGGATTGCTATGCCCTTCTCTGGCTCGACGCAGCGCTGGAAGACTCCAGTGACGCTACACTTGACAAGTTCTCTGTTTATTATTGCGTATGCTCCGGCTCGGCATTGAACTAGTCTTGCCGAGATCTCATCAGTCGGCAGCTCTCTGTTTACTAGGAAGTTGAGGATGGGCTGGGCCCATGATGGAGCTGTGACTTCTTCTGTTGTCAGTACGGCTACTGTGACCCGGGTGGGTGGGTTGGGTGGTGAAGAGTTGGAGTCGGCCACCGCCTGCTGTGTCGTTGCATTCCCCGGGCCGACTGCTGCAGTCCCCGGGCCGGGTTCTGAAGTCCCCGGGCCGGGTTCTGAAGTCCCCGAGCCGGGTTCTGAAGTCCCCGAGCCGAGTGTGACTACGGCAGTCCCCGGGCCGCCTGTCGAAGTCCCCGAGCCGCCTGCTGGGTTCCCCAAGTCGGATCCGACTGCATCAGGGGCAGGCAGTACGAAGATGGAGTCTGATTCTGGAGACGGCTTGACAGACGGTTTGAGGAGACGTTGGAGGGAGACGCCGGTTGGGATAGCTTGTCGGGTGGAGCCGATCCGTGCCAGGGCATCTGCTTGCTCGTTGTCGGCTCGTGGCACGTGGAGGAACTCGCATCCTTCAAAGTATCCGCTGATTTGCTGGACGAGGAATCGATAGCTCGCCATGTTTGCGTCCTTGGCGTCCCAGTCACCGGATGACTGCTGGACCACCAAATCCGAGTCGCCATAACACAGGATCTGGCGTATGCCGAGTTCTTTGGCTAGCCGGATCCCGTGTATGAGCGCCTCGTACTTGGCCACATTGTTGGAGGCGGCAAAATGGATTTGCAGTGTGTATCTGAGCTTGTCGCCCTTGGGAGAGGTGAGGACGATGCCGGCTCCCAAGCCGGTGCGCATCTTGGATCCATTGAAGTGCATCTGCCAATGAGTGGAGTCGGGAGCCGGCGGTAGGTACTGGGTCTCGGCCCAGTCGACAAGGAAGTCGGCCAATGCTTGGGACTTGATGGCGGTGCGGGGCTGGTAGAAGATCGTGTAAGGAGCCAGCGCAATGGCCCACTTAGCCACCCGGCCGGATGCATCCCGGCTACCTATGATCTCGGCAAGCGGGGCAGTGCATACGACCGTGATGGGATGCTCTTGAAAGTAGGGCTTCAGCTTCTTGGCGGCAAAGTACACTCGATAGCACATCTTCTGGTAATGCGGGTAGTTTTGCTTCGAGGTGGACAGTACTTCGCTCAAATAATATACCGGCCTCTGGACTAACTGAGCTCGGCCTTCTTCTGGGCGTTGGACCACGATAACTGTACTGACCACTCGGCTAGTCGCAACAATGTAAAGGAGCATGGGCTCTTTCTCAGTCGGCGCTGCCAGGACAGGCAGTGTGGTCAGCATCTTCTTCAACTCGTGGAAAGCTTGGTCTGCTTGGTCGTTCCACTCGAAGTGGGTGGACTTCTTCATGAGTCGGTACAGGGGGAGAGCCTTCTCCCGTAGCCGGCTGATAAAGCGGTTTAGGGAGGCCAGGCACCCGGTAAACTTCTGAACGTCTCGCAGCTTGGTAGGAATCTCCATTCTCTCTATGGACTTGATCTTCACTGGGTTGCACTCAATGCCGCGTTCGGAGACCAAAAAGCCTAGAAGCTGGCCGGCTGGTACTCCGAACACGCATTTCTCAGGGTTGAGCTTGATCTGAAATTGGCGCAAGTTGGCGAATGTTTCTCTGAGGTCTTCCAGCAGGGTGCCGCGCTTCTCCGTCTTCACCACAATATCGTCTACATAGACATGGGCATTTCTGCCGAGTTGCTTGAGGAGGCATTTCTGCATGCAACGCTGAAAAGTGGCACCGGCATTTCTCAAGCCGAATGTCATAGTCAGGTAGCAGAAAGCTCCGAATGGTGTGATGAAGGCGGTCTTCAGGCGGTCGGCTGGGTCCAACTTGATCTGGTGGTAGCCTGAGTAAGCATCCAAGAAACTCAACAGCTCGCATCCGGCTGTGGAGTCTATCACTTGATCGATCCGTGGTAGGGCAAACGGATCTTTGGGGCAGGCTTTGTTGAGGCTGGTGTAATCTATACACATACGCCATTTATTGTTCTTCTTCAACACCAAGAACGGGTTGGCAAGCCATTATGGAAAAAACACCTCCATAATGAAGCCGGCTGCCAGGAGCCGGGCTATCTCTTCTCCTACGATCCTTCTCTTCTCCTCTGACAGTCGGCGGAGAGGCTGCTTGACTGGTCTTGCGTCCGCTCGGACGTGTAGCTTGTGCTCGGCGAAATCCTTCGGAACACCCGGCATGTCCTTTGGGGACCATGCAAAGATGTCCCGATTCTCACGGAGGAAGTCGACGAGCTCGCCTTCCTATTTGCTGTCCAGGTTTGCACCAATAACAGCAAACCTCTCCGGGTTCTCCGGGTCCAGAGGTATCTTCTTTGTTTCCTTGGCCGGCTGGAAGGAGCCCTGAGCATCATATTCATTGGGGTTGGGGGACAGGGCCGGCTGCTTGCCGGCCATGGCCACGACTTGGTCCATCATCTTCTTCTTTTCAGCAATCACGAGGGACTCGGCCAGCCGGCTGCTGGCTGCAGCACACTCGGTGGACTTCTTGTAGTCTCCGGCTATGGTGATGATCCCCTTTGAACTCAGCATCTTTATCTTGAGGTAGGCGTAGTGGGACACAGCCATGAACTTGGCCAGGGCAGGTCGGCCAAGCAATGCGTGGTAAGGGCTCTCTAGATCCACTACTTCAAACCAGATCGCCTCTCGGCGAAAGTGATCCTTGTCTCCGAAGAGAACATCCATCTTGATCTTGCCGATTGGGGAACAGGACAGGCCGGGTACGATGCCATGGAACACAGTCCGGCTTGGCATGAGTTGCTTCGTCTTGATGTTCAACTTCTCCATGGTGTCACGGTACAGTATGTTGATGCTGCTTCCACCATCAATCAACACACGGGAGAAACGGGCAGCTCGCCTTTCTGTCGCGAGGGTGGCTGTAACACCCCGGATGTAACTTTCCATATTTGTAACTCCGACTCTTGCCATTTTCGGCTATGTGTTATGATATCCCCTCCGTGGTCGGGTTTTGTCTTTCGTTTTGCATTTTGTTCATGTCATGCATTTCATATCATGTCATCATGGGCATTGCGTTTGCATACGTGTTCGTCTCATGCATCCGAGCATTTTCCCCGTTGTCCGTTTTGTAATCCGGCGCTCCTATCTCCTCCGGTGCACCCCTCTTGTTTTTCTTTCGTGTGCGGGTGTCAAACTTTCTCGGAATGGACCGAGACTTGTCAAGTGGCCCTAGTATACCACCCGGAGGCCACCGGTCAAGTTTCGTTCCATTTGGAGGTCGTTTGGTACTCCAACGGTTAACCGGGCACCCGCAAAGTCCATTTGTGTGTGCAGCAAACCCCCCCTCAAAACCAGCCCAAAACCCACCAAACTCCCTTCCATACTCTAGGTCGTTCGATCACGATCGTGTGGGCGAAAACCGCACCTCATTTGGAGCCTCCTAGCTCCCTCTAGCCATAAAAGAGCATCCCCTCCCGTATACAAACACAGTCCAAACCCTAACCCTCGTTCCTCTCCGCCGCCGGACACGTCCGGGCGGAGCCGGACGCGTCCACCGCCGCCTTCCGACGAATCCCGAGCCGCCACGTCGCCCGCCGGACCTCCCTCCGCTGCCGGCCCGTTCGGCCCACGCGGGGCCCGCCCGAGCCCGCGCTCGCCCGGCCGCCCGCCGCGCCCGTCGCCTCCTGCCCGTCGCCGCCGCCTCGCCGCCTCGTCGCCGGTGCCCCGCCGCGCCGCGCCGCCTCCTCCTCTCCTGCCCCCGGCCGCCGCCGCCTCCTTCCCCTTCCTCTCCGACGGCCGGCGAGCTCCCTCGAGCAGGCCTCGATCGGGATCTGGTACTGCAAGCTCGTTGACTTTCTTCTCGAACCCTAAAAAAACCTCCAAGTCCTTAAGATTTCTCAGTATATTGTCATGTTCATCAGTGCATAACTTCTTGCATGTAGCTCCGATTCGTGCGTGTAATATGTCAAATTGTTCGCCTCGTGATGCTCTTCATTTTGTTAAATTTCACCATGTTCATTAGAGGTCATCTTGATGCCCAAATCTCTGTTGCAAGAGGGCTAGTTGCTGTTAGCTGCTGGTTCTTATCAGAACTTGGAGATTTGTCATTTTTGTATCATTAAATCTGTGCATCTTATGGGCATGAGCTCTACATATGTTTTGTTGTATGCCATGCCATCTTTCCAGTGGTGTATGCCATGTATTTTTGTGATCTCTGTGGTGACTAGCACAAGCATGCAAAGTAGGCTCCGTAATGTTTCTGATTTCAGGGACTTGGTAATTTCTCCGTCTCTGTCTGCTGTTATTTTGTTGCCATGTAAACTTGATGCTACAGAGAGATCCATGCATATTTTGATGATGTTCATTAAGGATTTTTTGTAGATATAGTTGTAATTGATCCATTACTGTCCTTGTTTGCAATTATGGAGTGCCATAGCATGACGCAATCTTGCTCTACTTTTGCTATAAAATATTTCTGGCAGATTCTTAACATGATATTCATTTTTGCCAAGCTTATTGTAGTTGATCCACACATGCTATGCTTTTGTTCTTGCCATGGATAGCTTCATAAACATACCATCTTGCTGTAGATATGCTTTTTTTGTCATGCATTGCTTTGTGGTGAGTGCATCAAGCTCACCGACATGCCTTCATATTATTGTTTCTGCCATGCTCTGTTTTCTGCCAAGTCTGAAACCTGATAACGAAACTTGCTATGTTTAGATGCTTGCCATCATATCTTCTAGTCCTTTTTGGCTTATGGTCAGTAAGGGACTTTTGTCATATGCATCTAGTAGAACACTGTGATGCCTTGTATTGCCATTTTAAGTTCCTGTAGCATGTTGATTGCGTGCTCTGAACATTGCTACCTGATGCTGTTTTCTGCCATGTCCAGTAATTTCACCAAGTCTGTGAACCTGTTATCTTTTGCACTTTTGCCATGCTTGTTTGAGCTTGATATGTTGTGAACTAGCCGTAGCTCAGTGTTCACCTATTGTCAAGCATCTCCTATAGATTTCTGACATGTGCTTTGTTGCTATGTTGGAGTGCTATAGCATTGTTACTTGTTGCATTTTAAGTGCTATCATGCTGTTAATCACAGATTCGTGTCATTCTTGTTTTGCTTGCCATTTGCAAACCGTGCATCCGTTTCTGGTGATCTTTATATCGATTTCGACCGAAATCATCTCATCTTTCCAGTGGCATGATTGGTTTGCCAAGTTACTGCCTTGTTCATTATTTTCCTTCCGGAGCACGCATATGCATCGCATATCATATCTCGCATATCATACATGTTTTGCATCATGTTGCTTGTGCATTTCTCGTTGTTGATTGTGGTTCCGTTTGTTTGTGTTCTTGTCTTGGGTAGAGCCGGGAGACGAATTCGTGAACGAGGAACCTATTGAGTACGCTTACGAGGATCAAGCTTTCGACAACTCTGAGAACCTTGCAGGCAAGATGACCACCCCTCGATATCACTTCTATCTTTGCTTTGCTAGTTGTTCTCTCTATTGCCATGCTGCGCTACCTATCACTTGCTATATCATGTCTCCCATTTTTCCATGTCAGCCTCTAACCATCCTTTCCTAGCAAACGTTGATTGGCTAAGTTACCGCTTTTGCTCAGCCCCTCTTATAGCGTTGCTAGTTGCAGGTGAAGTTGAAGTTGGTTCCATGTCGGAACATGGATATGTTGGGATATCACAATACCTCTTATTTAATTAATGCATCTATATATTTTGGTAAAGGGTGGAAGGCTCGGCCTTATGCCTGGTGTTCTGTTCCACTTTTGCCGCCCTAGTTACTGATATACCGAGATTATGTTCCTTGAGTTTGCGTTCCTTACACGGTCGGGTGATTTATGGGACCCCCTTGACAGTTCGCCTTGAATAAAACTCCTCCAGCAAGGCCCAACCTTGGTTTTACCATTTGCCACCTAAGCCTTTTCCCCCAGGTTTTCGCGAGCCCGAGGGTCATCTTTATTTTAAACCCCCGGACCAGTGCTCCTTCGAGTGCTGGCCCAAACCGAGCGATGTTCGGCGCCCCCTGGGCAACCAGGGTCTATGCCAACCCGATGTCTGGCTCATCCGTTGTGCCCTGAGAACGAGATATGTGCAGCTCCTATCGGGATTTGTCGGCACATTCGGGGGCTTTGCTGGTCTTGTTTTACCATTGTCGAAATGTCTTGTTAACCGGGATTCCGAGACTGATCGGGTTTTTCCGGGAGAAGGTTTATCCTTCGTTGACCGTGAGAGCTTATGATGGGCTAAGTTGGGACACCCCTGCAGGGTATTATCTTTCGAAAGCTGTGCCCACGGTTATGAGGCAGATGGGAATTTGTTAATGTCCGGTTGTAGAGAACTTGTCACTTGACCCAATTAAAATACATCAACTGTGTGTGTAGCCGTGATTGTCTCTTCTCGGCGGAGTCCGGGAAGTGAACACGGTCTGAGTTATGTATGACGTAAGTAGGAGTTCAGGATCACTTCTTGGTCATTGCCAGATGACGTCCGTTCCAATGCTTCTCTTCTCGCTCTCTCTTGCGTATGTTAGCCTCCATATATGCTTATTGCCGCTGCAGCTCCACCTCATTACACCTCCCTTTCCTATAAGCTTAAATAGTCTTGATCTCACGGGCGTGAGATTGCTGAGTCCTCGTGACTCCCAGATTCTACAAAAACAGTTGCAGGTGCCGACGATGCCAGTGCAGATGATGGGGTCGATCTCAAGTGGGAGTTCGACGAGGAACGTGGTCGTTACTATGTGTCTTTTCCTGATGATCAGTAGTGGAGCCCAGTTGGGACGATCGGGGATCTAGCATTTGGGGTTGTCTTATTTTCATCTGGATCTTGACCGTAGTCGGTCTATATGTTTGTATTTTGGATGATGTATGAATTATATTTATGTATTGTGTGAAGTGGCGATTGTAAGCCAACTCTTTATCCCATTCTTGTTCATTACATGGGATTGTGTGAAGATGACCCTTCTTGCGACAAAACCACTATGCGGTTATGCCTCTAAGTCGTGCCTCGACACGTGGGAGATATAGCCGCATCGTCGGGCCAAAGCAAGGTGGGCCGACATCGTCTTCTTCTTCTAGCGCCAGGGATCACGCTAGGCGGTCGATCCGGTGGCGGGCATCATTCTCGCCGACTCCTTCGCGGTGGCCTAGTCAGCCGCCGAGAGTCGGATGCGTGACAGGCGGCGGGGTGGGATATCTCTCCCCACGAGGCCGGGGGGGAGGCGGATTGCCTTGTCGTTCCACCGCTCGGGGCGGCCTTCTACGTCGCGCTCAATGGTGACCCGAGTCCGACTGCGGCTTCTCCGCCGGCCGTTGGGGCCCGCCGACTGGTGGGTACCGCCGGCTGCCGGCCTATTGGTCAAAAGGCCGGCCCCACCGCCTGGGGGCCTTGTCGGCGGCTGGTTACTGTTGCCTCGCCCCTGATGATGAGGGCTTTGTCGAGGTAAGCGTGGCTAAAGTGCCGCCGCCTGGCGGGCTCTCACTGTAGCCTCTCCTCGTCTTGTCTCCTTAATGATGCACATACTTCGAGGGAGGGAGGTAGCTGGCTATTGGGAGTCGGCTATGCCTTAGGCCGACTAGGGGAGGCCTGGCCGCCTTCGAGCGTCTCTCTGGCTGAAGGGGCCCGCCGCCCGCGGGCCGTACTGGCGCTTGTCGTGGGTGACGTCACGGTCAACATGGCAACAGTGCCGCGCCAGACGGGGGATGGCTGGCCCGTACGGCGCACTGTGGCCACGCATGCTCCGGGATTCGGGGGTGGCAGGCTGTACTGTGGCCACGCCCCGTCTCATCGCCGTTATGTGGTGCAACCCTGGTGGGTGCAGTCTTGGCCGGCTTCCGGGAGTCGGCCTTCTTGTGGCCGGCTTCTGGGAGTCGGTCTACTTATGGCCGGCTTCTGAGAGTCGCCCTACTTATGGCCGGCTTCGGGAAGGTTTTGGAGGTCGGGTCGCCTTCCGGTAGTCGGCCTGTGAGATAGCCGACCAGGGGAAGGCGGTCCTGTGTTTTGGATACTTGAAGGCCCGATCGGCCTGATAATTTTTCAAAGAGCCAGGGGGAGTCGGTTAGGCTACCCGTGGCCATTTACTCCGACAAGGAGGGTACAAAGAGTTGTGCTTTCTAACTTCATCCATCTCGTGCTCATCAAAAGGAATCCACTAACAAGGTTGATCAAATCTTGTTAACAAACTCTTTCAGAATAACATGAAACTGGAGAATTTTTGAATAACACTAGGTTACCTCAACGGGGATATGCATGTCCCCAACAATAAGAATAACATATTTCTTCTTGATAGTAGGAAGAGGGAATTCAAAACCTCCAATAGTAATCTTGAAGTTTTTCCAATAGAATTGATACTGTGGACTTGAGGTTGTTTCCTCGGAAAGTGTACCGTATGCTCATCACCATTAACGTGAAAAGTGACATTGCCTTTGTTGCAATCAATAACAGCCCCTGCAGTATTCAAAAAGGGTCTACCAAGGATAATCGACATACTATCGTCCTCGGGAATATCAAGAATAACAAAGTCTGTTAAAATAGTAACGTTTGCAACCACAGCAGGCACATCCTCACAAATACCGACAGGTATAGCAGTTGATTTATCGGCCATTTGCAAAGATATTTCAGTAGGTGTTAACTTATTCAAATCAAATCTACGATATAAAGAGAGAGGCATAACACTAACACCGGCTCCAAGATCACATAAAGCAGTTTTAACATAGTTTCTTTTAATGGAGCATGGTATAGTTGGTACTCCTGGATCTCCTAGTTTCTTTGGTATTCCACCTTTAAAAGTATAATTGGCAAGAATGGTGGAAATTTCAGCTTCCGGTATCTTTTTTTTATCTGTAACAATATCTTTCTTATACTTAGCATAAGGATTCATTTTAAGCATATCAGTCAAACGCATACGCAAAAAGATAGGTCTAATCATTTCAGCAAAGCGCTCAAAATCTCATCATCCTTTTTCTTGGATGGTTTAGGAGGAAAAGGCATGGGTTTCTGAACCCATGGTTCTCTTTCTTTACCGTGATTCCTAGCAACGAAGTCTCTCTTATCATAATGTTGATTCTTTGATTGTGGGTTATCAAGATCAACAACAGGTTCAATCTCTACATCATTGTTATTGCTAGGTTGAGCATCAACATGAACATCATCATTAACATTATCACTAGGTTCATGTTCATAACCTGATTGTGTTTCAATTTCAGAAATAGAAATATCATTGGGATTCTCAGGTGTGTCAACAACAGGTTCACTAGAAGCATGCAAAGTCCTATCATTTTTTTTCTTCTTAGAAGGACTAGATGCATCAACATTAGTTCTCTGAGAATCTTGCTCAACTCTCTTAGGGTGGCCCTCAGGATAAAAGGTTCCGAATTCATTCTACCCCCTCTAGTCATAACTCTAACAACGTTATCATTTTTCTTATTATTTAATTCATTGAGCAAATCATCTTGTGCTTTAAGCACTTGTTCTACCTGAGTGGTAACCATAGAAGCATGTTTACTAATAAGTTTAAGGTCACCTTTAAATCTAGACATATAATCACTCAAGTGTTCAACCGTATAAGCATTACGTTTCAATTGTCTACCAACATAAGCATTGAAGTTTTCTTGTTTAACAATAAAATTATGAAACTCATCCAAGCATTGGCTAGCAGACTTATTACGAGGAATATCACCTTCATCAAATCTATAGAGAGAATTTACCTTTGCTACCTGTGTCAGGTTATTAAGACCATGTATTTCTTCAATAGGTGGTAAATTCTTAACATCTTCAGCTTTGATACCCTTTTCTTTCATAGATTTCTTTGCCTCTTGCATATCTTCAGGATTGAGAAATAGAATACCCCTTTTCTTCGGAGTTGGCTTAGGAGTGGGTTCAGGAAGTGTCCAATCATTATCATTACTCAATATACTATTCAATAGCAATTCAGCTTGCTCAACAGTTCTTTCCCTAAAAACACAACCGACACAACTATCCAGGTGGTCTCTAGAAGCATCGGTTAGTCTATTATAAAAGATATCAAGTATTTCTTTTTTCTTGAGAGGATGATCAGGCAAAGCATTAAGTAATCGGAGAAGCCTCCCCCAAGCTTGTGGGAGACTCTCTTCTTCAATTTGCACAAAATTATATATTTCCCTTAAGGCAGCTTGTTTCTTATGAGCGGGGAAATATTTAGCATAGAAGTAATAAATCATATCCTGGGGACTACACACACAACCAGGAGCAAGAGAATTAAACCATGTTTTAGCATCACCCTTTAATGAGAATGGAAATAACCATAGACCTCTTTCTCGTTCCAGTGATGCCAACCACTATCCGGATTATCTCATAATCCTTGTCGCATGGCCATGCTTATCCTGGTCGGATCACACAAGGGGCCCAGAGTATATCTCTCCTGATCGGAGGGGAAAATCCCATCTTGCTCGACCATGTCTCGCAGCATGGGTCTGGACAAACCCGAAACCTACCTTTGTAACTACCCAGTTACGGAGTAGCGTTTGGTCGGCCCAAAGCAAGTCTGTCACCATCCCGAGTACATGCGTCAGCTCAGGTCTTAGGACATAGAACGTATGTTGTACTAGAGACTCACAGATGACATATCGCTGCGTCTCATAGTTGGGTCTGTCCGACTAGGACCTTATCTCAACTTGGATCCAACTACGTCGAATCCGACCAGATCCTTCCGAGTCCATATTATCCGGTTAGCATCCAATGCTCCAAGGCTAGTGAGACCAAGCCATCGACCATGTCATATGCTAGTCTAGTCGGCTGCGCGCCACACAACCCTTTCGACTAGGGACCTTTTAGGACAGTCATCATATAATGCATAGTCCCACAAACAAGTCACGTACTTGCTGATACACATCATTGATAATGTCCGAGGACTATCTTTATTCATAAACACATAGGAAATATCATCATACATGATTGCCTCTAGGGCATATCTCCAACAGAAAATAGTCTTGATAACACACAAGTATAGGGGATCACAACAGTTTTCGAGGGTAGAGTATTCAACCCAAATTTATTGATTCGACACAAGGGGAGCCAAAGAATATTCTCAAGTATTAGCATTTGAGTTGTCAATTCAACCACACCTGAAAGACTTCATATCTGCAGCAAGTATTTAGTAGCAAAGTAGTATGGAAGTAACGGTAACGGTGGCAAAAGTAACAGTAGCAGTTTTTGTAGCAATCGTAACAGTGGCAACGGAAAAGTAACTAAGCAAAGATCAATATGTGAAAAGCTCATAGGCAATGGGTCAATGATGGATAATTATGTCGGATGCGATTCCTCATGCAACAGTTATAACATAGGGTGACACAGAACTAGCTCCAGTTCATCAATGTAATGTAGGCATGTATTCCGAATATAGTCATACGTGCTTATGGAAAAGAACTTGCATGACATCTTTTGTCCTACCCTCCCGTGGCAGCGGAGTCCTATTGGAAACTAAGGGATATTAAGGCCTCCTTTTAATAGAGTACCGGACCAAAGCATTAACACTTAGTGAATACATGAACTCCTCAAACTACGGACATCACCGGGAGTGGTCCTGATTATTGTCACTTCGAGGTTGCCGGATCATAACACATAGTAGGTGACTATTGACTTGCAAGATAGGAGCAAGAACTCACATATATTCATGAAAACATAATAGGTTCAGATCTGAAATCATGGCACTCGGGCCCTAGTGACAAGCATTAAGCATAGCAAAGTCATAGAAACATCAATCTTAGAACATAATGGATACTAGGGATCAAACCCTAACAAAACTAACTCAATTACATGGTAAATCTCATCCAACCCATCACCGTCCAGCAAGCCTATGATGGGATTACTCACGCACAGCGGTGAGCATCATGAAATTGGTGGTGGAGGATGGTTGATGATGACGATGGCGACGGATTCCCCTCTCCGGAGCCCCGAATGGACTCCAGATTAGCCCTCCCGAGGAAGATTAGGGCTTGGCGGTGGCTCAGTATCGTAAAACGTGATGAATCCTTCTCTCTGATTTTTTCTCCCCGAAAGTGAATATATGGAGTTGGGGTTGAGGTCGGTGGAGTCCCAGGGGGACCACGAGGCAGGGGCGCGCCCCGGGGGGGCCTGGACCCTCGTGGACAGGGTGTGGGCCCCCTGATGCTGATTCTTTCGCCAATATTTTTCATTAATTCCAAAACGTGTCTCCGTGGATTTTCAGTTCATTCCGAGAACTTTTATTTCTGCACAAAAATAACACCATGGTAGTTCTGCTGAAAACAGTGTCAGTCCGGGTTAGTTCCATTCAAATCATGCAAGTTAGAGTCCAAAACAAGGGCAAAAGTGTTTGGAAAAGTATATACGTTGGAGACGTATCAGTAGCCACTCACGTGGCTCCGATCGCTGGACCATCATGGAAGCCCGTGGCCTCCACCCATGTTCATCCCGTCATCTGTCCGCGCTGGTGCGGGCAGACCGACCGGCGACGAACAAATCGCCACGATGCTCTTTTTCTTTGGAGACATGGCGGTGAAGATGTTGAAGAAGTCGACACGCTGACGTCTAGATCAGGTCTGCACAACCAGAGCCCCTACCTGGCACGCCAAAGATGTCGGGGAACGACACCTATGGGATCACAGGGATCCCTTCTACGGTTGGCGGGGGCGTGGAGTGTACAAAGAGCAGATCTAGGCAATCATCATGATGGATTTTTACCCACGTTCGGGCCGTCGAGAAGCGTAATGAAGGAAATATGCCCTAGAGGCAATAATAAAGTTGTTATTTATTTCCTTATATCATGATAAATGTTTATTATTCATGCTAGAATTGTATTAACCGGAAACATAATACTTGTGTGAATACATAGACAAACAGAGTGTCACTAGTATGCCTCTACTTGACTAGCTCGTTGATCAAAGATGGTTATGTTTCCTAGCCATAGACATGAGTTGTCATTTGATTAACGGGATCACATCATTAGGATAATGATGTGATTGACTTGACCCATTCCGTTAGCTTAGCACTCGATCGTTTAGTATATTGCTATTGCTTTCTTCATGACTTATACATGTTCCTATGACTATGAGATTATGCAACTCCCGTTTACCGGAGGAACACTTTGTGTGCTACCAAACGTCACAACGTAACTGGGTGATTATAAAGGTGCTCTACAAGTGTCTCCAAAGGTACTTGTTGGGTTGGCGTATTTCGAGATTAGGATTTGTCACTCTGATTGTCGGAGAGGTATCTCTTGGCCCACTCAGTAATGCACATCACTTAAGCCTTGCAAGCATTGCAACTAATGAGTTAGTTGCGGGATGATGTATTACGGAACGAGTAAAGAGACTTGCCGGTAACGTGATTGAACTAGGTATTAAGATACCGACGATCGAATCTCGGGCAAGTAACATATCGATGACAAAGGGAACAACGTATGTTGTTATGCAGTTTGACCGATAAAGATCTTCGTAGAATATGTGGGAGCCAATATGAGCATCTAGGTTCCGCTATTGGTTATTGACCGGAGACGTGTCTCGGTCATGTCTACATAGTTCTCGAACCCGTAGGGTCCGCACACTTAAAGTTTCGATGGCGGTTATATTATGAGTTTATGAGTTTTGATGTACCGAAGGTTGTTCGGAGTCCCGGATGTGATCACGGACACGACGAGGAGTCTCGAAATGGTCGAGAAATGAAGATTGATATATTGGAAGCCTATATTTGGATATCAGAAGTGTTCCGGGTGAAATCGGGATTTTACCGGAGTACCAGAGGGGTTACCGGAACCCCCCGGGGGTTTAATGGGCCATAGTGGGCCTTAGTGGAGAAGAGAAGGGGCGGCCAGGGCAGGCTGCGCGCCCCCTCCCCCTCTAGTCCGAATTGGACAAGGAGGGGGGCGCCCCCTTTCCTTCTTCTCCTCTTCCTGCTTCCCCCCTTCTCCTAATCCAACAAGGAAGGGAGGGAGTCCTACTCCCGGTGGGAGTAGGACTCCTCCTGGCGCGCCTCCTCCTGGCCGGCCGCCTCTCCCCCCTTTCTCCTTTATATACGGGGGCAGGGGGCACCCCATAGACAGAACAATTGATCATTGATCTTTTAGCCGTGTGTGGTGCCCCCTCCACCATAGTCCACCTCGATAATATTGTAGCGGTGCTCAGGCGAAGCCCTGCGTCGGTAGAACATCATCATCGTCACCACTCCGTCATGCTGACGAAACTCTCCCTCAACACTCAGCTGGATCGGAGTTCGAGGGACGTCATCGGGCTGAACGGGTGCTGAACTCGGAGGTGCCGTGCGTTCGGTACTTGATCGGTCGGATCGTGAAGACGTACGACTATATCAACCGCGTTGTGCTAACGTTTCCGCTTTCGGTCTACGAGGGTACGTGGACAACATTCTCCCCTCTCGTTGCTGTGCATCACCATGATCTTGCGTGTGCGTAGGAATTTTTTTGAAATTACTACGTTCCCCAACAGTGGCATCGGAGCCTGGTTTTGTGCGTAGATGTCATATGCACGAGTAGAACACAAGTGAGTTGTGAGCGATATAAGTCACACTGCTTACCAGCATGTCATACTTTGGTTCGGCGGTATTGTTGGATGAAGCGGCCCAGACCGACATTACTCGTACGCTTACGCGAGACTGGTTCTACCGACGTGCTTTGCACACAGGTGGCTGGCGGGTGTCAGTTTCTCCAACTTTAGTTGAACCGAGTGTGGCTACGCCCGGTCCTTGCGAAGGTTAAAACAGCACCAACTTGACAAACTATCGTTGTGGTTTTGATGCGTAGGTAAGAACGGTTCTTGCTCAGCCCGTAGCAGCCACATAAAACTTGCAACAACAAAGTAGAGGACGTCTAACTTGTTTTTGCAGGGCATGTTGTGATGTGATACGGTCAAAGCATGATGCTAAATTTTATTGTATGAGATGAACATGTTTTGTAACCGAGTTATCGGCAACTGGCAGGAGCCATATGGTTGTCGCTTTATTGTATGCAATGCAATCGCCCTCTAATGCTTTACTTTATCACTAAGCGGTAGCGATAGTCGTAGAAGCATAAGATTGGCGAGACGACAACGATGCTACGATGGAGAACAAGGTGTCGCGCCGGTGACGATGGTGATCATGACGGTGCTTCGGAGATGGAGATCACAAGCACAAGATGATGATGGCCATATCATATCACTTATATCGATTGCATGTGATGTTTATCTTTTATGCATCTTATCTTGCTTTGATTGACGGTAGCATTATAAGATGATCTCTCACTAAATTTCAAGATAAAAGTGTTCTCCCTGAGTATGCACCGTTGCCAAAGTTCGTCGTGCCTAGACACCACGTGATGATCGGGTGTGATAAGCTCTACGTCCATCTACAACGGGTGCAAGCCAGTTTTGCACACGCAGAATACTCAGGTTAAACTTGACGAGCCTAGCATATGCAGATATGGCCTCGGAACACTGAGACCGAAAGGTCGAGCGTGAATCATATAGTAGATATGATCAACATAATGATGTTCACCATTGAAAGCTACTCCATTTCACGTGATGATAGGTTATCGTTTAGTTGATATGGATCACGTGATCACTTAGAGGATTAGAGGGATGTCTATCTAAGTGGGAGTTCTTAAGTAATATGATTAATTGAACTTAAATTTATCATGAACTTAGTACCTGATAGTATCTTGCTTGTCTATGTTGATTGTAGATAGATGGCCCGTGCTGTTGTTCCGTTGAATTTTAATGCGTTCCTTGAGAAAGCAAAGTTGAAAGATGATGGTAGCAATTACACGGACTAGGTCCTTAACTTGAGGATTATCCTCACTGCTGCACAGAAGAATTACGTCCTGGAAGCACCGCTAGGTGCCAAACCTGCTGCAGGAGCAACACCAGATATTATGAACGTCTGGCAGAGCAAAGCTGATGACTACTCGATAGTTCAGTGTGCCATGCTTTACGGCTTAGAACCGGGACTTCAACGACGTTTTGAACGTCATGGAGCATATGAGATGTTTTAGGAGTTGAAGTTAATATTTCAAGCAAATGCCCGGATTGAGAGATATGAAGTCTCCAATAAGTTCTACAGCTGCAAGATGGAGGAGAATAGTTCTGTCAGTGAGCATATACTCAGAATGTCTGGGTATAACAATCACTTGATTCAACTGGGAGTTAATCTTCCGGATGATAGCGTCATTGGCAGAATTCTTCAATCACTGCCACCAAGCTACAAGTGCTTCGTGATGAACTATAACATGCAAGGGATGGATAAGACGATTCCCGAGCTCTTCGCAATGCTAAAAGCTGCAGAGGTAGAAATCCAGAAGGAGCATCAAGTGTTGATGGTCAATAAGACCACCGGTTTCAAGAAAAAGGGCAAAGGGAAGAAAAAGGGGAACTTCAAGAAGAACAGCAAGCAAGTTGCTGCTCAAGAGAAGAAACCCAAGTCTAGACCTAAGCCTGAGACTGAGTGCTTCTACTGCAAGCAGACTGGTCACTGGAAGCGGAACTGCCCCAAGTATTTGGCGGATAAGAAGGATGGCAAGGTGAACAAAGGTATATGTGATATACATGTTATTGATGTGTACCTTACCAGAGCTCGCAGTAGCACCTGGGTATTTGATACTGGTTCTGTTGCTAATATTTGCAACTCAAAACAGGGACTACGGATTAAGCGAACACTGGCCAAGGACGAGGTGACTATGCGCGTGGGAAAAGGTTCCAAAGTCGATGTGATCGCCGTCGCCACGCTACCTCTACATCTACCTTCGGGATTAGTATTTGACCTAAATAATTGTTATTGGGTGCCAGCGTTGAGCATGAACATTATATCTGGATCTTGTTTGATGCGAGACGGTTATTCATTTAAATCAGAGAATAATGGTTGTTCTATTTATATGAGTAATATCTTTTATGGTCATGCACCCTTGGATAGTGGTCTATTTTTGATGAATCTCGATAGTAGTGATACACATATTCATAATGTTGAAGCCAAAAGATGCAGAGTTGATAATGATAGTGCAACTTATTTGCGGCACTGCCGTTTGGGTCATATTGGTGTAAAGCGCATGAAGAAACTCCATACTGATGGACTTTTGGAATCACTTGGTACTTGCGAACCATGCCTCATGGGCAAGATGACTAAAACGCCATTCTCCGGTACTATGGAGAGAGCAACGAATTTGTTGGAACTCATACATACAGATGTATGTGGTCCGATGAATATCGAGGCTCGTGGCGGATATCGTTATTTTCTCACCTTCACAGATGATTTGAGCAGATATGGGTATATCTACTTGATGAAAAGTTCAAAGAATTTTAGAGTGAAGTTGAAAATCATCGTAACAAGAAAATAAAGTTCCTACGACCTAATCGTGCAGGAGAATATTTGAGTTACGAGTTTGGTCTTCATTTGAAACAATCTGGAATAGTTTCGCAACTCACGCCACCCGGAACACCACAGCGTAATGGTGTGTCCGAACGTCGTAAATGTACTTTACTTGATATGGTGCGATCTATGATGTCTCTTACTGATTTACCGCTATCATTTTGGGGTTATGCTTTAGAGACGGCTGCATTCACGTTAAATAGGACACCATCAAAATCCGTTGAGACGACGCCTTATGAACTGTGGTTTGGCAAGAAACCAAAGTTGTCGTTTCATAAAGTTTGGGGTTGCGATGCTTATGTGAAAAAGCTTCAACCTGATAAGCTCGAGCCCAAATCGGAGAAATGTGTCTTCATAGGATACCCAAAGGAGACTGATGGGTACACCTTCTATCACAGATCCGAAGGCACGACATTCGTTGCTAAGAATGGATCCTTTCTAGAGAAGGAGTTTCTCTCGAAAGAAGTGAGTGGGAGGAAATTGAACTTGATGAGGTAACCGTACCTGCTCCCTTATTGGAAACTAGTTCATCACAAAAACCGGCTGTGACGTCTATACCAATTAGTGAGGAAGTTAATGATGATGATCATGGAACTTCAGATCAAGTTGTTACTGAACCTCGTAGGTCAACCAGAGTAAGATCCGCACCAGAGTGGTACGGTAATCTTGTTCTAGAGGTTATGTTACTAGACCATGACGAACCTACAAACTATGAAGAAGCGATGGTGAGCCCAGATTCCGCAAAATGGCTTGAAGCCATGAAATCTGAGATGGGATCCATGTATGAGAACAAACTATGGACTTTGGTTGACTTGCCTGATGATCGGCAAGCCATTGAGAATAAATGGATCTTCAAGAAGAAGGCTGACGCTGACGGTAATGTTACTGTCTATAAAGCTCGACTTGTTGCGAAAGGTTTTCGACAAGTTCAAGGGATTGACTACGATGAGACTTTCTCACCCGTAGCGATGCTTAAGTCTGTCCGAATCATGTTAGCAATTGCCGCATTTTATGATTATGAAATTTGGCAAATGGATGTCAAAACTGCATTCCTGAATGGATTTCTGGAAGAAGAGTTGTATATGATGCAACCAGAAGGTTTTGTCGATCCAAAAGGAGCTAACAAAGTGTGCAAGCTCCAGCGATCCATTTATGGACTGGTGCAAGCCTCTCGGAGTTGGAATAAATGCTTTGATAGTGTGATCAAAGCATTTGGTTTTATACAGACTTTTGGAGAAGCCTGTATTTACAAGAAAGTGAGTGGGAGCTCTGTAGCATTTCTGATATTATATGTGGATGACATACTGTTGATTGGAAATGATATAGAATTTCTGGATAGCATAAAGGGATACTTGAATAAGAGTTTTTCAATGAAGGACCTCGGTGAAGCTGCTTATATATTGGGCATCAAGATCTATAGAGATAGATCAAGACGCTTAATTGGACTTTCACAAAGCACATACCTTGACAAAGTTTTGAAGAAATTCAAAATGGATCAAGCAAAGAAAGGGTTCTTGCCTGTGTTACAAGGTGTGAAGTTGAGTAAGACTCAATGCCCAACCACTGCAGAAGATAGAGAGAAGATGAATGATGTTCCCTATGCTTCAGCCATAGGCTCTATCATGTATGCAATGCTGTGTACCAGACCTGATGTGTGCCTTGCTATAAGTTTGGCAGGGAGGTACCAAAGTAATCCAGGAGTGGATCACTGGACATCGGTCAAGAACATCCTGAAATACCTGAAAAGGACTAAGGATATGTTTCTCGTTTATGGAGGTGACAAAGAGCTCATCGTAAATGGTTACGTTGATGCAAGCTTTGACACTAATCCGGATGATTCTAAATCGCAAACCGGATATGTGTTTACATTGAACGGTGGAGCTGTCAGTTGGTGCAGTTCTAAACAAAGCGTCGTGGCGGGATCTACGTGTGAAGCGGAGTACATAGCTGCTTCGGAAGCAGCAAATGAAGGAGTCTGGATGAAGACGTTCATATC
Organism: Triticum aestivum; assembly: GCF_018294505.1. Lineage (NCBI taxonomy): Eukaryota > Viridiplantae > Streptophyta > Magnoliopsida > Poales > Poaceae > Triticum > Triticum aestivum. The sequence goes on from NC_057805.1 coordinate 360,577,869, forward strand.
CAATCTAGGTGTCATACCTAGTGCATCGGGTCCAATGAAAATCTTTTGTGACAATACTGGTGCAATTGCCTTGGCGAAGGAATCCAGATTTCACAAGAGAACCAAGCACATCAAGAGAAGCTTCAATTCCATCCGGGATTTAGTCCAGGTGGGAGACATAGAAATTTGCAAGATACATACGGATCTGAATGTTGCAGACCCATTGACTAAGCCTCTTCCACGAGCAAAACATGATCATCACCAAGGCTCCATGGGTGTTAGAATCATTACTGTGTAATCTAGATTATTGACTCTAGTGCAAGTGGGAGACTGAAGGAAATATGCCCTAGAGGTAATAATAAAGTTATTATTTATTTCCTTATATCATGATAAATGTTTATTATTCATGCTAGAATTGTATTAACCGGAAACATAATACTTGTCTGAATACATAGACAAACAGAGTGTCACCAGTATGCCTCTACTTGACTAGCTCGTTGACCAAAGATAGTTATGTTTCCTAGCCATAGACATGAGTTGTCATTTGATTAACGGGATCACATCATTAGGAGAATGATGTGATTGACTTGACCCATTCCGTGAGCTTAGCACTCGATCATTTAGTATATTGCTATTGCTTTCTTCATGACTTATACATGCTCCTATGACTATGAGATTATGCAACTCCCGTTTACCGGAGGAACACTTTGTGTGCTACCAAACATCACAACGTAACTGGGTGATTATAAAGGTGCTCTACAGGTGTCTCCAAAGGTACTTGTTGGGTTGGCATATTTCGAGATTAGGATTTGTCACTCCGATTGTCGGAGAGGTATCTCTGGGCCCACTCAGTAATGCACATCACTTAAGCCTTGCAAGCATTGCAACTAATGAGTTAGTTGCGGGATGATGTATTATGGAACGAGTAAAGAGACTTGCCGGTAACGAGATTGAACTAGGTATTGAGATACCGACGATCAAATCTCGGGCAACTAACATATCGATGACAAAGGGAACAACGTATGTTGTTATGCGGTTTGACCGATAAAGATCTTCGTAGAATATGTGGGAGCCAATATGAGCATCCAGGTTCCGCTATTGGTTATTGACGAGAGACGTGTCTCGGTCATGTATACATAGTTCTTGAACCCGTAGGGTCCGCACGCTTAAAGTTTCGATGACGGTTATATTATGAGTTTATGAGTTTTGATGTACCGAAGGTTGTTCGGAGTCCCGTATGTGATCACGGACATGACGAGGAGTCTCGAAATGGTCGAGACATGAAGATTGATATATTGGAAGTCTATATTTGGATATCGGAAGTGTTCCAGGTGAAATCGGGATTTTACCGGAGTACTGGAGGGGTTACCGGAACCCCCTGGGGGTTTAATGGGCCATAGTGGGCCTTAGTGAGAAGAGGAGGGGCGGCCAGGGCAGGCCGCGCCCCCCCTCCCCCTCTAGTCCGAATTGGACAAGGAGGGGGGGCGGCGCCGCCCTTTCCTTCTTCTCCTCTTCCTCCTTCCCCCTACTCCTAATCCAACAAGGAAGGGAGGGAGTCCTACTCCCGGTGGGAGTAGGACTCCTCCTGGCGCGCCTCCTCCTGGCCGGCCGCCTCTCCCCCCTTGCTCCTTTATATACGGGGGCAGGGGGCACGCCATAGACACAACAATTGATCATTGATCTTTTAGCCGTGTGCGGTGCCCCCCTCCACCATAGTCCACCTCAATAATATCGTAGCGGTGCTTAGGCGAAGCCCTGCGTCGGTAGAACATCATCATCGTCACTACGCCGTTGTGCTGACGAAACTCTCCCTCAACACTCGGCTGGATTGGAGTTCGAGGGACGTCATCGGGCTGAACGTGTGCTGAACTCGGAGGTGCCGTGCGTTCGGTACTTGATCGGTCGGATCGTGAAGACGTACAACTACATCAACCGCGTTGTGCTAACGCTTCCGCTTTCGGTCTACGAGGGTATGTGGACAACACTCTCCCCTCTCGTTGTTGTGCATCACCATGATCTTGCGTGTGCGTAGGATTTTTTTTGAAATTACTACGTTCCCCGACACGTAATACCATAGTCCTGTTTTGAGTGTGTATTGGGTGTCCTTTGTATGCAATATGGGCCGAGAGGTCCAAAAAGCCGAATCCCCCTCCAGTACGCCTTGGGCCTCCTTTTATATGTTCAAGGGGTCGCCACAGCGGCACACAGGAGGTGTAAAGTATCTAAAGTGTATGCAGGAGGTGTAAAACTGCTACAGTACACATGCTTATCTCGGTCATCTCAGGACAAACACATTAAATGTGCTGCTTACGTGCCCTCTAGCTTTATCGGGGGCGGGAAGAGAGCCCGTCCCGTCCGTTGCCGCCCCGCCCCGTCTCGACACGTGCCCATGCCAATGAGGCATGCAGTGCCAGGTTGGCTGGCCAGCTGCTGCGCTGGAGAGGCTGCAGGGTCTTCACGAATATCTGCATGCCACCACGCAGGCGCTTGCTAGGCTGACATGTCAGCCCCCGCGCTGGAGTGGTGACTGGGCAGCCGAGTCTGGCCACGGTCTTGTCGATGTCCCCGGCAAGATCTTGTCGGGGCCTCGTGGGCGTCCTCGACAAGGATCTTGCCGGGGCCTCGTGGACGTCCTCGACAGGGGTCTTGCCGGGGCCTCGTCTTCTGGCCTTTACAAAGATCTGCACACCACTATGCACGCGCCCTTGGATCCTGGCCTTAACGTTGTCGATGGTGTCAGAGCTCTTAACCCCAAGGGTGGTGCTCTTGTTGGTGTGTTGTAAGTCGTCCCGGCAGGGATCTTGCCGGGGTCTCGCAAGTCATCCCGGCAAGGATCTTGCCGGGGGTCCGGCTCGTCCCGGCAAGGATCTTGCCGGGGGCATGGCTCGTCCTCTATTCTTTGGCTCGCCCGCGTCTCTTTGTCTTGTATCTGGTTTTTATCCTTAATCATCCTCTACATGCCTTGCCGCGGGTGTAGCTACGACTGCCCGTGCACAAGTATGGGGTGCTAAAGGGCCCAAACTTTAGTACACTGACAGAGGAATATATGTAGTGCCCAACAAATAGAGTCATTTGGCCATTTACTATAAGTGCCCAGACGTTCTGGTAGCAATCCAGATGTTCGGGCTCCTTGACTTTCGAGGAAGAGCCTGGAACAAAGGGAGACAACGAATCACTCGGGTGTCCGAATAGAAACCCAGTCAATCCGTAGGAATCCCAGATGGTCCGGATAGGTCAAATACTTACTAGAACCGGAGGTGAGACATCCGGATGTCCAGCTTGCAGTCAGGCACGTTCGGGACATCCCAGATGAAAATGTTGCTTTGTGTGATCGTCCAGGTTGTTGTCGGATGTCTGAGATGGTCTGGCTTCGACAAAATCTTTTGATGTCTAATTTTTTAAATAAAGGGCGCTTTTATTATCTCAAAACATAGCATCAAGCGGATACAAACCATTATGACTAACACCCGGGCTCTACATAATTAGGATGCACACAACCAAACATGTAAAGTCTGACAAAAATAAAGGAAAAAATGACAAATCATCAACAACAGGGTCCTATAGACTAACATTATGCCTATGTCAAAAGGGGTGATGGACCGATTCGGAGATTATGCTGCCACCCAAGTTGGGTAAAACCCTCCGTAGCCACCTGCTCCAACCGTGTACACACCACCATGAACTGTGGTTGATACCCCGCTTGTTGCAGTGTAGACCATCACCCGCGAGTGCGTACAATGGAAAATAACCTGCAAAGGAGAAGCATTTTTGTTATTGAAAACCAAATCATCTCTACATAGCCAAAGCGACCATAGTAAGGCATACGCTCCCACCCTTATTAGAGTTTTGAATCTATTTGGAGTACCGTCCAACCAATGATCAAAAACATTGGCGACACTTGTGGGAGGATACAAATTTGACGCCATTTGAATGACTGACCACATAGAACTTGCAAACTTGCATTGAAAAAAGAGGTGTTTGATTGTCTCTTCATGAGTACAAAAACAATACTTTCTTACTCCCTGGACAGTTGCACAGTGTGAGATTGTCTTTGGTTAGAACAACTCACCTAAAAAGATACCACATGAAGATTTTAACTTTTAGTGGAATCTTTGACTTCCTGTAGGAACGAAGTATGTACACCAGCGGGGGGTGAATGGGAGTTTTAAATTTTCTTCAGAAAACTTAAATCTCTCAGAACCCAGCAGCGGAACGAATGAAAAACAAACTATAGTGAACTAACACAGAGTACCGAAAGGAAACTAGAGCATGCATTGATGTAAATCATACGAATGAAAATGCATTGAAGGTAAACATGAGTGACAGACATAACCGAAGATGCTCGATGGCGACAAGGAATTTGTTCGACCAGTTCGTCCTTCTGCACAAGGACTACGTCTGGTTGGAGGGGTTGTGACTTAACACGGAAGATAAACTCTTTTCACCCTATTCTCCTCGACAATCGGTTCGCCAACCGATGCCGATTACTCGTGGTAGATACTTGAAGGCGATCTCCGAACCTTTACAGACTTCTTCTTCGAGAACCACAATCACTCTTGGTCTCTGAAGAAATTGACACCTAACCGTCTAGAGAGTTTGCAGCTCTCAAGAGTAATAGGCGGAGCGTACTAAACTTAGATTCCAGTGATGCTGAACCACTATCTAATTCTTTGGCTCTAGGGTTTTTCTCTCGGTGGATTTTAAACTCAAATCTCTTAGAGAGTGGGTTGCTAAACAATCTTCTCAGATATCAAACGGAGCAGCCACCGGACAAAGCCGGCGCGGGGTGGCTATTTATAGCCGCAGCCTTCCCAGATGGGAAATGACCATTTTGGACGCGAGGTCCAACCAATGGCCAACTGACACGTTTACAACGGTAGGATTTTGGAGCAACGGTAACATTACTTGAGGAACAAGTAATGCTGACTCCTCGGTCCGAGTTAAATCTCTCGCACCGAAGAAGATCACGGTCTCTTGCTGGCAAGTATTTGCTTGGAGCACAAAGAGATTTCTCTCACAGCTTTCATAGGTTTTGGGTTTAGCATCAAAGAATCAAAGCTTCTAACGCTACACCCCTCTTAATAGTACGATGGTCCTATGACTCAATGAAAGAAGAAGAACAATGAAACAAATGCGACATCTTCATTCTTCCTCGTGCTCAGTCATTTGCTTCGAACATGCACCGAACCAATTGATTAAACTTCAACAATTTTTAGGGGTCACTCTTGTTAGCTTTATCTTCGATGATAACCTTCGCTAACATGCATGAAGATTATCTTTGTCGTGTTCATCAAGCTCCTCGATGCTTCAGGGACCTGTTACTCTGTGTGCACAAGCAAACACATAATGAAGGAAATATGCCCTAGAGGCAATAATAAAGTTATTATTTATTTCCTTATTTCATGATAAATGTTTATTATTCATGCTATAATTGTATTAACCGGAAAGATAATACATGTGTGAGTACATAGACAAACAGAGTGTCACTAGTATGCCTCTACTTGACTAGCTCGTTGATCAAAGATGGTTATGTTTCCTAGCCATAGACATGAGTTGTCATTTGATTAACGGGGTCACATCATTAGGAGAATGATGTGATTGACTTGACCCATTCCGTTAGCTTAGCCCTCGATCGTTTAGTATGTTGCTATTGCTTTCTTCATGACTTATACATGTTCCTATGACTATGAGATTATGCAACTCCCGTTTATCGGAGGAACACTTTGTGTGCTACCAAACATCACAACGTAACTGGGTGATTATAAAGGTGCTCTACAGGTGTCTCCAAAGGTACTTGTTGGGTTGGCGTATTTCGAGATTAGGATTTGTCACTCCGATTGTCGGAGAGGTATCTCTGGGCCCACTCGGTAATGCACATCAGTATAAGCCTTGCAAGCATTGCAACTAGTGAGCTAGTTGCGGGATGATGTATTACGGAACGAGTAAAGAGACTTGCCGGTAATGAGATTGAACTAGGTATTGAGATACCAACGATCGAATCTCGGGCAAGTAACATACCGATGACAAAGGGAACAACGTATGTTGTTATGCGGTTTGACCGATAAAGATCTTCGTAGAATATGTGGGAGCCAATATGAGCATCTAGGTTCCGCTATTGGTTATTGACCGGAGACGTGTCTCGGTCATGTCTACATAGTTCTCGAACCCGTAGGGTCCGCACGCTTAAAGTTAGATGACGGTTATATTATGAGTTTATGTGTTTTGATGTACCGAAGGAGTTCGGAGTCCCGGATGAGATCAGGGACATGACGAGGAGTCTCGAAATGGCCGAGACGTAAAGATCAATATATTGGACAACTATATTCGGACTTCGGAAAGGTTCCGAGTGATTCGGGTATTTTATCGGAGTACTGGAGAGTTATGGGAATTCGCCGGGGAGAAGTATTGGGCCTTATTGGGCCATACGGGAATAGAGGAGAGGGGCCAAAAGGAAGGAGGCGCGCACCCCCCCTCTGGTCCAAATTGGACAAGGGGTGCAGCCCCCTTTTCCTTCTCCCTCTCCCCCTCTTTCCTTCTCTCCTACTCCAACAAGGAAAGTAGGAGTCCTACTCCCGGTGGGAGTAGGACTCCCCCCTTGGCGCGCCCTCCTCCTAGGCCGGCCGCCTCCCCCCTTGCTCCTTTATATACAGGGGCAGGGGGGCACCCCAAAGACACAACAATTGATCTCTTGATCTCTTAGCCGTGTGCGGTGCCCCCCTTCACCATAATCCACCTCGATAATATCATAGCGGTGCTTAGGCGAAGCCCTGCGTCTATAGAACATCATCATCGTCACCACGCCGTCGTGCTGACGGAACTCTCCCTCAAAGCTCGGCTGGATCGGAGTTATAGGGACGTCATCGAGCAGAACGTGTGCTGAACTCGGAGGTGCCGTACGTTCGGGACTTGGATCGGTCGGATCGTGAAGACGTACGACTACATCAACCGCGTTGTGCTAACCCTTCCGCTTTCGGTCTATGAGGGTACGTGGACAACACTCTCCCCTCTCGTTGCTATGCGTCACCATGATCTTGCGTGTGCGTAGGAATTTTTTTGAATTTACTATGTTCCCCAATAGTGGTATTAGTGCCTGGTTTTATGCGTAGATGTCATATGCACGAGTAGAACACAAGTGAGTTGTGGGCGATATAAGTCATACTGCTTACCAGCATGTCATACTTTGGTTTGGCGGTATTGTTGGATGAAGCGGCTCGGACCGACATTACTCTTACGCTTACGCGAGACTGGTTCTACCGACGTGCTTTGCACACAGGTGGCTGGCGGGTGTCAGTTTCTCCAACTTTAGTTGAACCGAGTGTGGCTACGCCCGGTCCTTGCGAAGGTTAAAACAGCACCAACTTGACAAACTATCGTTGTGGTTTTGATGCGTAGGTAAGAACGGTTCTTGCTTAGCCCGTAGCAGCCACGTAAAATTTGCAACAACAAAGTAGAGGACGTCTAACTTGTTTTTGCAGGGCATGTTGTGATGTGATATGGTCAAAGCATGATGCTAAATTTTATTGTATGAGATGATCATGTTTTGTAACCGAGTTATCGGCAACTGGCAGGAGCCATATGGTTGTCACTTTATTGTATGCAATGCAATCGCCCTGTAATGCTTTACTTTATCAGTAAGCGGTAGCGATAGTCGTAGAAGCATAAGATTGGCGAGACGACAACGATGCTACGATGGAGATCAAGGTGTCGCGCCGGTGACGATGGTGATCATGACGGTGCTTCGGAGATGGAGATCACAAGCACAAGATGATGATGGCCATATCATACCACTTATATTGATTGCATGTGATGTTTATCTTTTATGCATCTTATCTTGCTTTGATTGACGGTAGCATTATAAGATGATCTCTCACTAAATTTCAAGATAAAAATGTTCTCCCTGAGTATGCACCGTTGCCAAAGTTCGTCGTGCCCAGACACCACGTGATGATTGGGTGTGATAAGCTCTACGTCCATCTACAACGGGTGCAAGCCAGTTTTGCACACGCAGAATACTCAGGTTAAACTTGACGAGCCTAGCATATGCAGATATGGCCTCGGAACACTGAGACCGAAAGGTCGAGCGTGAATCATATAGTAGATATGATCAACATAATGATGTTCACCATTGAAAGCTACTCCATTTCACGTGATGATCGGTTATGGTTTAGTTGATATGGATCACGTGATCACTTAGAGGATTAGAGGGATGTCTATCTAAGTGGGAGTTCTTAAGTAATATGATTAAATTGAACTTAAATTTATCATGAACTTAGTCCTGGTAGTATTAGCATATCTATGTTGTAGATCAATAGCTCGCGTTGTTGCTTCCCTATGTTTATTTTGATATGTTCCTAGAGAAAAACTATGTTGAAAGATCTTAGTAGCAATGATGCGGATTGGATCCGTGATCTGAGGATTATCCTCATTGCTGCACAGAAGAATTATGTCCTTGATGCACTGCTAGGTGACAGACCTATTGCAGGAGCAAATGCAGACGTTATGAACATTTGGCTGGCTCAATATGATGACTACTTGATAATTTAGTGCACCATGCTTAACGGCTTAGAATCGGGACTTCAAAGACGTTTTGAACGTCATGGACCATATGAGATGTTCGAGGAGTTGAAGTTAATATTTCAAGCAAATACCCGAGTTGAGAGATATGAAGTCTCCAACAAGTTCTATAGCTAAAAGATGGAGGAGAATAGCTCAAGCAGTGAGCATGTGCTCAGATTGTCTGGGTACTACAATCGCTTGAATCAAGTGGGAGTTAATCTTCCAGATAAAATAGTGATTGACAGAATTCTCTAGTCACCATCACCAAATTAGTAGAACTTCGTGATGAACTATAGTATGCAAGGGATGACGAAAACAATTCCCAAGCTCTTCGCAATGCTAAAATCGGCGAAGGTAGAAATCAAGAAAAACATCAAGTGTTGATGGTTGACAAGACCACTAGTTTCAAGAAAAGGGGCAAAGGGAAGAAGGGGAACTTCAAGAAGAACGGCAAGCAAGTTGCTGCTCAAGTGAAGAAGCCCAAGTCTGGACCTAAGCCTGAGACTGAGTGCTTCTACTGCAAAGGAACGGTTCACTGGAAGCGGAACTGCCCCAAGTATTTGGCGGATAAGAAGGATGGCAAAGTGAACAAAGGTATATTTGATATACATGTTATTGATCTGTAATTTACTAGTGTTTATAGCAACCCCTTAGTATTTGATACTAGTTCAGTTGCTAAGATTAGTAACTCGAAACGGGAGTTGCAGAATAAACAGAGACTAGTTAAGGGTGAAGTGACGATGTGTGTTGGAAGTGGTTCCAAGATTGATATGATCATCATCACAGACTCCCTATACTTTCGGGATTAGTATTGAACCTAAATAAGCGTTATTTGGTGTTTGCGTTGAGCATGAATATGATTTGATCATGTTTATTGCAATACGGTTATTCATTTAAGTTAGAAAACAATTGTTGTTCTGTTTACATGAATAAAAACCTTCTATGGTCATACACACCAACGAAAATGGTTTGTTGGATCTCGATCGTAGTGATACACATATTCATAATATTGAAGCCAAAATATGCAAAGTTAATAATGATAGTGCAACTTATTTGTGGCACTGCCGTTTAGGTCATATTGGTGTAAAGCGCATGAAGAAACTCCATGCTGATGGGATTTTGGAATCACTTGATGCTTGCGAACCATGCCTTATGGGCAAGATGACTAAAACTCCGTTCTCCGAAACAATGGTGCAAACAACTAGCTTATTGGAAATAATACATACTGATGTATGCGATCCGATGAGTGTTGAGGCTCGCGGCGGGTATCGTTATTTTCTGACCTTCACAGATGATTTGAGCAGATATGGGTATATCTACTTGATGAAACATAAGTCTGAAACATTTGAAAAGTTCAAAGAATTTCAGAGTGAAGTGGAAAATCATCGTGACAAGAAAATAAAGTTTCTACGATCTGATCGCGGAGACAAATATTTGAGTTACGAGTTTGGTCTTCAATTAAAACAATGTGGAATAGTTTCACAAATTCGTGCCACCTGGAACACCACAGCATAATGGTGTGTCCGAACGTCATAACCATACTTTATTGGATATAGTGCAATCTATGATGTTTCTTGCCGATTTACCACTATCGTTCTGGGGTTATGCATTAGAGACAGCTGCATTCACATTAAATAGGGCACCGTCTAATCCGTTGAGACGAGACCGTATGAACTATGGTTTGGCAAGAAACCTAAGCTGTCGTTTCTTAAAGTTTGGGGTTGCGATGCTTATGTGAAAAAGTTTCATCCTGATAAGCTCAAACCCAAATCGGAAAAGTGCGTCTTCATAGGATACCCCAAAACTTACTGTTGGGTACACCTTCTATCACAGATCCGAAGGAAAGATATTCGTTGCTAAGAATGGATCCTTTCTAGAGAAGGAGTTTCTCTCAAAAGAAGTGAGTGGGAGGAAAGTAGAACTTGATGAGGTAACTATACCTGCTCCCTTATTGGAAAGTAGTTCATCACAGAAATCTGTTCCTGTGACTCCTACACCAATTAGTGAGGAAGCTAATGATGATGATCATGTAACTTCAGATCAAGTTACAACCAAACCTCGTAGGTCAACCAGAGTGAGATCCGCACCAGAGTGGTACGGTAATCCTATTCTGGAGGTCATGTTACTTGACCATGACGAACCTACAAACTATGAGGAAGCGATGATGAGCCCAGATTCCGCAAAATGGCTTGAGGCCATGAAATCTGAGATGGGATCCATGTATGAGAACAAAGTGTGGACTTTGGTTGACTTGCCCGATGATCGGCAAGCCATAGAAAATAAATGGATCTTCAAGAGGAAGACGAACGCTAATAGTAGTGTTACTATCTACAAAGCTAGACTTGTCGAAAAAGGTTTTTGACAAAGTTCAAGGTGTTGACTACGATGAGATTTTCTCACTCGCAGCGATGCTTAAGTCCATCCGAATCATGTTAGCAAATTGCCACATTTTATGAAATCTGGCAAATGGATGTCAAAACTACATTCCTAAATGGATTTCTTAAAGAAGAGTTGTATATGATGCAACCAGAAGGTTTTGTCAATCCTAAAGGTGCTAACAAAATATGCAAGCTCCGGCGATCCATCTATGGACTGGTGCAAGCATCTCGGAGTTGGAATATACGCTTTGATAAGTCGATCAAAGGATATAGTTTTATACAGACTTGCGATGAAGCCTATATTTACCAGAAAGTGAGTGGGAGCACTACATCATTTCTGATAAGTATATGTGAATGACATATTGTTGATCGGAAATAATGTAGAATTATTCTGCAAAGCATAAAGGAGTGTTTGAAAGGAGTTTTTCAAAGAAAGACCTCGGTGAAGCTGCTTACATATTGAGCATCAAGATCTATAGAGATAGATCAAGACGCTTGATAAGTTTTTTCAATGAGTACATACCTTAACAAGATTTTGAAGTGGTTCAAAATGGAACAGTCAAAGAAAGAGTTTCTTGCCTGTGTTACAAGGTGTGAAATTGAGTAAGACTCAAAGCCCGACCACGACAGAAGATAGAAAAAGAATGAAAGTCATTCCCTATGCCTCGGCCATAGGTTCTATAAAGTATGCCATGCTGTGTACCAGATCTATTGTATACCCTACACTGATTTTGGCAAGGAAGTACAATAGTGATCTAGGAGTAGATCACTGGACAGCGGTCAGAATTATCCTTAGTGGAATAAGGATATGTTTCTCGATTATGGAAGTGTCAAAAAGGTTCACCGTAAAGGGTTACGTCGATGCAAGTTTTGACACTAATCTAGATGACTCTAAGTCTCGGTCTAGATACATATTGAAAGTGGGAGCAATTAGCTAGAGTAGCTCCGTGCAGAGCATTGTAGACATAGAAATTTGCAAAATACTTACGGATCTGAATGTGACAGACCCGTTGACTAAAATTATCTCACAAGCAAAACATGATCACACCTTAGTACTCTTTGGGTGTTAATCACATAGCGATGTGAACTAGATTACTGACTCTAGTAAACCGTTTGGGTGTTGGTCACATGACGATGTGAACTATGGGTGTTAATCACATGGTGATGTGAACTATTGATGTTAAAACACATGGCGATGTGAACTAGATTATTGACTCTAGTGCAAGTGGGAGACTGAAGGAAATATGCCCTAGAGGAAATAATAAAGTTATTATTTATTTCCTTATTTCATGATAAATGTTTATTATTCATGCTAGAATTGTATTAACCGGAAACATAATACATGTGTGAGTACATAGACAAACAGAGTGTCACTAGTATGCCTCTACTTGACTAGCCCGTTGATCAAAGATGGTTATGTTTCCTAGCCATAGACATGAGTTGTCATTTGATTAACGGGGTCACACCATTAGGAGAATGATGTGATTGACTTGACCCATTCCGTTAGCTTAGCACTCGATCGTTTAGTATGTTGCTATTGCTTTCTTCATGACTTATACATGTTCCTATGACTATGAGATTATGCAACTCCCGTTTACCGGAGGAACACTTTGTGTGCTACCAAACGTCACAACGTAACTGGGTGATTATAAAGGTGCTCTACAGGTGTCTCCGAAGGTACTTGTTGGGTTGGCGTATTTCGAGATTAGGATTTGTCACTCCGATTGTCGGAGAGGTATCTCTGGGCCCACTCGGTAATGCACATCACTATAAGCCTTGCAAGCATTGCAACTAATGAGCTAGTTGCAGGATGATGTATTACGGATAGAGTAAAGAGACTTGCCGATAACGAGATTGAACTAGGTATTGAGATACCGATGATCAAATCTCGGGCAAGTAACATACCGATGACAAAGGGAACAACGTATGTTGTTATGCGGTTTGAACGATAAAGATCTTCGTAGAATATGTGGGAGCCAATATGAGCATCCAGGTTCCGCTATTGGTTATTGACCGGAGACGTGTCTCGGTCATGTCTACATAGTTCTCGAACCCGTAGGGTCCGCATGCTTAAAGTTAGATGACAGTTATATTATGAGTTTATGTGTTTATGTGTTTTGATGTACCGAAGGAGTTCGGAGTCCCAGATGAGATCAGGGACATGACAGGGAGTCTCGAAATGGCCGAGACGTAAAGATCGATATATTGGACGACTATATTCGGACTTCGTAAAGGTTCCGAGTGATTCGGGTATTTATCGGAGTACCGGAGAGTTGCGGGAATTCGCCGGGGAGAAGTATTGGGCCTTATTGGGCCATACGGGAATAGAGGAGAGAGGCCAAAAGGAAGGAGGCGCGCACCCCCCCTCTGGTCCGAATTGGACAAGGGGTGCAGCCCCCTTTTCCTTCTCCCTCTCCCCCTCTTTCCTTCTCTCCTACTCCAACAAGGAAAGGAGGAGTCCTACTCCCGGTGGGAGTAGGACTCCCCCCTTGGCGCACCCTCCTCCTAGGCCGGCCGCCTCCCCCCTTGCTCCTTTATATACGGGAGCAGGGGGCACCCCAAAGACACAACAATTGATCTCTTGATCTTTTAGCCGTGTGCGGTGCTCCCCTTCACCATAATCCACCTCGATAATATCGTAGCGGTGCTTAGGCGAAGCCCTGCGTCTGTAGAACATCATCATCGTCACCACGCCGTCGTGCTGACGGAACTCTCCCTCAAAGCTCGGCTGGATCGGAGTTCGAGGGACGTCATCGAGCTGAACGTGTGATAAACTCGGAGGTGCCATACGTTCGGTACTTGGATCGGTCGGATCGTGAAGACGTATGACTACATCAACTGCGTTGTGCTAACGCTTCCGCTTTCGGTCTACGAGGGTACGTGAACAACACTCTCCCCTCTCGTTGCTATGCATCACCATGATCTTGCATGTGCGTAGCAATTTTTTTGAAATTACTACGTTCCCCAACACATAAGTCCCATACTGTTTATGTGAACAAACTCCAAAACATAAGGGGCCTATCATTGCACCAACAATTCCAAATTTTCTTGTTATTACTCACCGGTACCGCAGAATGTGTGAGCACACGATACATAGAGTCTACTATGAAAGACCCCGATGTAGAAAGGTTCCAGCGAAACACATCCTGGCCTTGTGTAAGATTAATTGAATCCAAACAGGATAAAAGATTATGCCATGACGAAAGTCGGTGGCCAATCAAATCCCGCCTAAATGAAATATTGGGTGGGGATGAACTGACCACCTGTGCATATTATTCTTATCGGGAGCAATGTTGTACATGGTTGGATATTGTACTCGGAGACAGGCATTGCCTAACCAGATGTCTTCCCAGAAACGAATCTTCGACCCGTCCTTATCATGAAAGACCCAAAGTGAAAGAGATGTTTCTTGCCGCTATTAGGCCATCCCAAAAGTGCTCACCAGGTTTCCAATATGCCTAAGACACCGCCTTTTGGCCTAGATACTCATTGTGCGGCACATCCTTAGTAAGAACTTCAAACATCATATTCTTTACTAAGTAGGGCCTCATTCTGGACATGTAGTCATGAAATCCAAGGCCACCTTGGTCTTTCAGCCTACAAACCACACTCCATTTGGCCAATCTGTATATTTTTTTTCACCATCTCCTTGCCAAAAGAATCTAGATCTAAAATAGTCCAGTCTTTGTAGGACCCCTTTTGGGAATTGTAAGAAAGAAAGCATATAGAGAACCATATTTGTGAGGACGGAGTTAAGAAAATCAGCCTTCCTCCAACTGAGAGCAACTTGCCTTTCCAACTGCTCAACCATTTCTCTAACTGCTCCTCTACATGCTTGCACTCCGCAATGGTGAGACGCCGATAGTGAATCAGTATTCCTAGATATTTAATCGGGAATTGGTGAAAGCACAAGTGCTCCCTGTGTGATTTTGGTAATTAATGTCAACATATCTCTTGTTGGACTAATGTTTTCATCTAGTAAATTTCAGAAAGTTCAACAAAAGCGTGGCATGGACAAGAGGATGTGGAACCCCTTCTAGATGCTAAGGACAGAAGATTGGCAGAAGCTCAAGACTCTACATTTTCATTTTAGTGATCCAAGATCACATTGAGTCCATAGGAAAAGCCAATACTATTAAAATGGGATGAGGTGTTGCTTAATGGCTTGCTTGCTCAAAGTGCTTAGTGATATCCTCCAAAGCCCTCAACCACTTTCTCATTCCACATATGTCCTAAACCTAAAGTCAAACTCGGCCCCACCGATTTGATCTATCCGGCACCACCGAGTTCACTTGACATAGCCACTGCCAGAAACCCTTCTCAGTTCGGTCTCACTGATGGGATCTCGGTCTCACCAAGATGGGTTTGCAAACTCTCTGTTGCCTGTTGCAATTATTTCGGTCCCACCGATATGTGCAATCGGTCCCACTGAGTTTGCCTGACCAACTCTTTGTTTTGCTTATTACCAAAATCGGTTCCACCGAGTTTGTGTAATCGGTCAAACCGAGTTGAGGTTTTACCCTAACCCTAACACAATCGATCCCACCGAGTTGATCATGTCGGTCCCACCGAAAAGCGTAATATTCACATTTCGAACTAAATCGGTCTGACCGAGTTTCACTATTCGGTCCCACCGAGTTTGGTAAATTGTGTGTAACGGTTAGATTTTGTGTGGAGGCTATATATACCCCTCCACCCATCCTCCATTCGAGGAGAGAGCCATCAGAATGTGCCTACACTTCCAGCATTCATTTTCTGAGAGAGAACCACCTACTCATGTGTTGAGACCAAGATATTCCAATCTAACCACAAGAATCTTGATCTCTAGCCTTCCCCAAGTTGCTTTCCACTCAAATCATCTTTCCACCATATCGAAATCTGTGAGAGAGAGTTGAGTGTTGGGGATACTATCATTTGAAGCACAAGAGCAAGGAGTTCATCATCAACACACCATCTATTACCTTTTGGAGAGTGGTGCCTCCTAGATTGGTTAGGTGTCACTTGGGAGCCTCCGTCAAGATTGTGGAGTTGAACCAAGGAGTTTGTACAGGCAAGGAGATCGCCTACTTCGTGAAGATCTACCCAAGTGAGGCAAGTCCTTCATGGGCGATGGCCATGGTGGGATAGACAAGGTTGCTTCTTCGTGGACCCTTCATGGGTGGAGCCCTCCATGGACTCACGTAGCCGTTACCCTTCGTGGGTTGAAGTCTCCACCAACGTGGATGTACGATAGCACCACCTATTAGAACCACACCAAAAATCTCCGTGTCTACATTGAGTTTGCACACTCCAATCCCATCCCTTTACTTTCTTGCAAGTTGCATGCTTTACTTTCCGCTGCTCATATACTCTTGTCATGCTTGCTGGAAATGTAATGTGAATGTTTAAACTTGTGCTAAAACTCCACGTTAACTTGAGGAATTTAAAAACTGCTACTTTTCTTTGTTGAGGGTCTAATAACCCCCCCTCTAGACACCTCTTCTCGATCCTTTCAATTGGTATCAAAGCATTGGTCTCCATTGCTTTGGTTTAATCACCATTGGAGGAAGATGGATGAGTCTACGTTGGGGAGTCTTAGACATAGAGTGCCTATACTTGATGGAGAGTTCTTTCATGAGTGGAAGATGAGATGCTTGAGATTTTCAATGAATATCACTTAAAAAGTACATTACTACCCCTTGTGCGCCCCTGGTTGATCCTTTGCATCCTACCCCCGATGAGTCTATTGACATGATCTGTAATCTTAGAACTGTCAATCTTATCACTAGAGGATTACCTAGAAACTTGATTGCTTGCTTGCCTACTCTTGATTGTGCTTACACCATATGGAGATTTCTTGAGGAACGATTTCCAAACTATTCCTTGAAAAAATTAGATGAAATTCTTCATAAGTCTATTACCTTGAGTAAGATGAATTCTAATGATCCTAAGTTTGGCGATTGTCTATTTGAGATTCGTGACCTTATGCGTGCCAAAGGAGATGTTGGAATCATTAGCAACATCATTTCCGAAGTCATTAGAATTCATAAAGATGAACATTGTCATGATCATATATCTAATGAATCACTCTCTCTAGGGAATGATCAATCACAAGACGATGTTGAACATGGATACTATGATGAGGATGATGATAGTGACTTTGATCTCGATGAGTCTATGAGACACTTTGGTCTTATGGCTAATCTTCGCGGCTACATGGCTGGAGGAAAGGAATGGGTTCTTGATAGTGGATGTACCTATCACATGACCGGAGACAAGGATATGTTTCGTGAGCTTGCTGAAAACGATGGCCCATGAAAGTATGTCACTTTTGGTGATAACTCAAAGGGTAAGGTGGCTGGCCTCGGTAAGGTGGCCATCTCACATGATAGCTCCATAAGAAATGTCATGCTCGTTGAATCTCTTGGCTATAATTTACTCTCTGTATCTAGACTAGCCGATTTCGGTTTCAATGTCCTATTTACTGAAGTAGATTGCCAAGTGTTTCGAAGAGACAATCATAAAATGGTCTTTATCGGTATGCGTAGAGGTGATCTATACATTGTTGATTTCACTAAAAAGGCTCAATCAAGAACTTGCTTAATTGCTAAATCTTCTAAAGGTTGGTTATGGCATAGAAGGTTAGGTCATGTGGGCATGTGAAATCTTGATAAGCTTATTAAAGGTGATCATATCCTTGGAGTTAAAGATGTTATATTTGACAAGGATAGACTTTGTAGTGCTTGCCAAGCAGGAAAACAGGTTGGAGGAAGCCACCCCATGAAGAACATCATGACCACGAGAAGACCACTCGAGCTACTTCATATGGATCTCTTCGGTCCAAACGCCTACAAGAGTCTCTGTGGTAACTCGTTCAGTTTAGTCATTGTCTGTAGCGACCAGACCTCAAACAGTCTAGTCTCTGTGCATCAGTGTCATCCCTGGATCGATAATGCTGACACACACAGTACTTGAAGGATTTATAACAGAGTAGCAATCACACACTTATTACATCGAATGTCTCAAAAGAGAACTTAATACAATAAATACGGCTTAAGGCCATCTAAAAACGATAACAGCGGAAGGCTTGGAAGATAAAGTGAGTCCATCAACTCCAACGGCATCACTGAGTATAAGACCATGACCTATGGCACCTTACTCGTCCTCTGAAAAGTCTGCAACATGATACGTTGCAGCCCGAAAATGGGTCAGCACATGGAATATGCTGGCAATGTAACACATAGAGAGTAATGAACAAAAATGCTATCACTACATGCATATTTGGCTGGTGGAAGGCTCTATGGTTACAATTTTGCGAAAAGCCAATTTTTCCCTACCACAAAGGAATAAATTTTATTTAACTATCATGGTGGTTGTTAAACATTGAGAAGGTACCTCCAACTCAATCCCAATTAAGAACGTGATTAACCCAATCAAATTAAATTAAGTAACATGATGATGAGATTCACATGATAATCCAAGAACTAGATACTCAAGATGTCCATAACCGGGGACACGGCTAACCATGATTAGATTGTACACTCTGCAGAGGTTTGCGCACTTTTCCCCACAAGACTCGATCGCCTCCGCTTGATTTCTCGCACTACATGGTGTTTGAGAAACGGATGACCGAGACATAGTCTTTCAGAAACAATACTCTTTACTCCGGGTGGACAGTTACACCTACTTTCCCCTACATCTGCTAGCCCACCTCTTCAAGAGGTCATGTAACCTACTCAACTATGCTAGATCCCATAATAGCTTGTGGCTGCACACGGAAGTTTCTAGCATGAAAAATCTCATGATCCCTTTGAGTCTGGGTGGCGGTCCATAGGATGATCACACGGGTACTCCAGGATATCCAAAAATACAGGCAACACTGGGTTCTCCAGGTGCCTCATTCCACCCAGATGTAAATTAAAGTAGCCACCTTAAGTTGAACCATTTAATTAACAATCTCACATCTATCATGGAAAAATTCACTCAAACCCAATCCACGTCTACGAGCATAGCATAGCAATATAAGCAAACGTAGAAGTAACTCCCAATGGTTTGATATAAACAGGGCAATAGGTACTACCTCATCTACTTCCCAAAACCCACATTTTAATCAGATCCTAATCATGCAATAGTTTGAGGGTTGATCTAATGCAATAAAACTGGGTGGTAAAGAGGTATGATCAAAGTGTTACTTGCCTTGCTGATGATCCGTGAAACCTAGAGACTCGTAGTAGCACGCTTCGCACTTCGGGTACTCTATCGCAAACAAACAATACATACATAAGCAATCAAGCAAGGGTGCACGGGTAAAACTAAAAAATAAGAGATCTAACCAGAAAGTTCAACTTAAGAACTCCGGTTTGCAAAAAGAATCAAATCGAACGAAGCAACGAAACTCAAACGGCGAAAGAAACAAGCTTCGTTTACTAATCTAGATCTAAGTCAAATTTTACAGTAGCAAAAACTTGTTTGAGTTGGTTAATCAGAAAGAGGGTTTCGAGACAAAACTCTAGGCGCTTGAATCGCCTGATTCCGATAAACGAGCGAAAAGTTATACTAAAACGAAAAACAGATCGGAAATCGCGATCGAAAATAATCGCGAAAAATTCAAGAAAAAGAAAAACTGACGAACAGGCTAACGAACGAACATTCGCTGTCTGCGGTTAAATGACGAAAATCGTCCGTTAAAACGAACGTACGGACGAACGTCCGCAAAATAAATAAACCGAAAAAACTAAACCGATCTATAAAAAAAACCGCGGTTTCCAAAAAACCCACGGTTTTCCGAAGAAAACCGGCGGCGGCGCGGGTGGCTACCTCTGGCGGCGGCGAGGTCCGGCGAGGGGTGGCGGAGCTCCGGCGACGGCGGCTACGGGCGGCGGCGGCGGCGGCGGGGCGGCGGCTAGGGTTTCGCGGGGCGGGCAGGCGGCTCGGGCTGGGCTGCGGGGCTTGGCCTCCCGGCTTATAAAGGCCGGCCGGGCCAGAGTCCTAGCCGGATACGGCCCGGTAGGTCGGTTCGTTTTTTTTAATCGGACGTGCTGAAAAAGAAAGAAAAGAAATACTAAACGGACTCCAAAAATCCCGAAATAAATTTTCCCCATCCTCTAAAAATAAGGCGGACAAGATGAACATTTATTTGGGCCTAAAATGCAATTTTGAAAAACGCATATTTTTCCTAATTCAAATAAAATCAAATAAAACCCAAATAAAATCAAATATTTGTTTTTAATATTTTTCCTCCAATATTTCATTATTTTTGGAGAAGTCATATTATCCCCTCTCATATATTTGATATGAAATATTTTCGGAGAGAAAATAATTAAAACAAATGATCCTATTTTCAAAATTTGAGAAAACCCAAATATGAAAATAACGAAATCCCCAACTCTCTCCGTGGGTCCTTGAGTTGCGTAGAATTTCTAGGATCGCAAAACAAAATGCAATAAAATATGTTATGCATGATGATCTAATGTATAACATTCCAAATTGAAAATTTGGGATGTTACATTGTCAATGACTTTTCAAGATTTACGTGGGTGTTCTTTCTTGATGATAAATCGCAGGTCCAAAAGATCTTCAAGAACTTCGCCAGAAAGAATCAAAATCAATTTGAAGTTAAGATCAAGAAGGTTCACAGCGACAACGGAACGGAGTTCAAGAATGCCAATGTGGACACCTTTCTTGATGAAGAAGGGATTTCACACGAGTTCTTGGCTACGTACACGCCTCAACTAAATAGAGTTGTTGAGAGGAAGAACCGGACTCTTATTGAGATGGCAAGAACGATGCTTGATGAGTACAAGACGCCAAAACACTTTTGGGCGGAAGCGGTTGAGATAGCTTGCTATGCAACGAATCGTCTATATCTTCACAAGCTACTCGGTAAGACGGCGTACGAGCTTCTCACCGGTAACAAACCCCAAGTTGGATACTTTCTAGTATTCGGCTCAAAGTGCTACATTCTCGATAAGCATCATCGTTCGAAATTTGCTCCTAAATCTCATGAAGGTTTCCGACTCGGTTATGGCTCAAACTCTCACACATACCGTGTCTACAACAATTTCACCCGACAGGTTGAAGAGACGGTAGATGTGAAGTTTGATGAATCTAACGGCTCGCAAGTAGAGCAATTGCCAATTGATGTAGGTGACAAAGATCCTTCGGAAGCAATCCAAGACTTGTCTATTGGCAAGATACGCCCAACGGAGGTGAAGGAGAGTACCTCGTCTGTCCAAGTGGAAGCTTCTACCTCACGACAAGGTGAACCAAGAGTTGGCACGGAGGCATCCACAAGTGGAACGCATCAATACGATGGGAACGAGGATGTACAACAAGATGAACCTCATCGACCTCCTTCTCCACCTCCACAAGAGAACAACAACACCAACAACGAAGAAGGCCAAGATGAAGAACAGCATGATGAAGAAGATGCTCCACCTCGACCCAAACAAAAGCTCTCACGAGTTAGAGCAAGAGTTTCACGAGACCATACCGTCGAACAAATCTTCGATGATATCCAAACCGGGAGAATCACTTGCTCTAAAACTCGTTTGGCTAATTATTGTGAACATTATTCATTCATCTCTAGCATTGAACCTATGAAGGTTGAAGAAGCATTGGAAGATCCGGATTGGATAAATGCCATGCACGAAGAGCTATACAATTTCGAGAGGAACCAAGTGTGGACATTGGTCGAGAAGCCCGACAACAATCACAACATCATTGGTACCAAATGGGTGTTTCGCAACAAGAAGATGAAGATGGACAAGTTGTACGCAGCAAGGCTCGTCTCGACGCTCAAGGCTACACTCAAGTCGAAGGTATGGACTATGGTGAGACATATGCCCCCATTGCTAGACTTGAGTCCATTCGCATCTTGCCTATGCAAATCACCATGATATTACCTTGTACCAAATGGACATTAAAAGTGCTTTTCCAAATGGTGAAATTGAGGAGGAAGTTTATGTTAAACAACCTCCCAACTTTGTTAATCCTAAGAAACCCGACCATGTTTACAAACTTCACAAAGCTCTTTATGGTCTTAAACAAGCTCCTAGAGCGTGGTATAAATGCTTGACCAAGTTCCTTATTGAAGAAGGCTTTGAGATTGGAAAAATTGATTCCACTCTTTTTACTAAAAGGGTTAATGGTGAATTATTTGTGTGCCAAATTTATGTTGATGATATCATATTTGGTTCGACTATCCCTCATTAGTGAAACGTTTGGAAAGCTAATGTCGGAGAAGTTTGAGATGTCTATGATGAGTGAACTCAAATGCTTTCTTGGTTTGCAAATCAAGCAAACTAAGGAGGGTTCCTTTGTCTCTCAAACAAAGTACACCAAGGACTTATTCAAGAAGTTCAACATGCAAGAATGCAAAGGTATGAATACACCCATGCCTACTAGTAGACATCTTGACTTGACTAAGGATGTCGAACCGGTTGATCAAAAGGTTTACAGCTCTATGATTGGTTCATTGTTATATCTATGTGCCTCCCGTCCCGATATTATGCTAAGTGTGTGCATGTGTGCACGATATCAAGCGGCCCCCAAAGAATGTCATCTTAAGGCTGTGAAAAGGATAGTGAGATACTTAATTCATACACCAAATTTTGGCATTTGCTATCCTAAGAGGTCTTCTTTTGATCTTGTTGGCTACTCCGACTCGGACTATGCCGGTGACAAGGTTGATAAAAAGTCCACTTCGGGTACTTGTCGATTTCTTGGTAGATCTCTTGTGTCTTGGTCCTCCAAGAAACAAAACTCGGTATCCTTATCCACCGCCGAAGTGGAATACATTGCTGCCGGTTCATGTTGTGCTCAATTACTTTGGATGACCCAAGCTCTTAAAGATTACGGGATCTATGTGAAACATGTTCCTTTGCTTTGTGACAATGAAAGTGCTATTAAGATTGCTCATAATCCCGTGCAATATTCTCGAACTAAGCATATTGAAGTTCGTCATCATTTCATTCGAGATCATGTTGCTAAAGGAGACATTGATCTTAAGCATGTTCATACCGATAAGCAATCGGCGGATATATTCACCAAACTGCTTGATGAGAAAGTATTTTGCCGTTTGAGAGGTTAATTGAACATCATTGATGCCTCAAACTTGGAGTAGAAACTCCATTTGGATGCATGCAAGCCATGAGCCTTTGACTAATCCTTAATATTTCTCTTATGATGATGATCATATGTCATGGATCTATACTTGTACCCTTGCATGTTATCTAACCCTTGTAGGTACTTGGATAAGCCTAATTCTATGAGATTGCAACTCACTCATATCTTGTGCAATCTCTACATCACCAAGTCTCTACAATATGGTGGTTGAAGACAAGGAACATTGAAACCCTTCAACATATCCTTTGACAAATTCTATATATCAAATTTCATTTGGTATCAAACTTCATGATTTTCATTTTGGATACACAAGTTCTCTTCCTTGCAAAGCTAAGCCATGTAGGTGGATGAACTCAAATTACAAGTGGTGCTCCGAACCATTGATGAGCTACATCAACCTTGAGCATCCTACCAAAGTTCAACTACATGATTAAGATCAACACCACCACCCAAGGTATGTCATTCCATCTTAGGGAAGCTTTACCCCAAGTCATGGGTCAAAGCAACTCAACAAGATGTGAATACATCAAAATGCTTGAACGAAAAATGGTAACCCCATTTTGAGCTTAAATGATGAGTATGACCTATGATCAAGTGCCTTCACTTGACTCCTAAGTCAATATACTCTAACATAGGTGACTTTGTCACTGACCAATTCTAGATGAAGTTCTCTAGTGTTTCTCTGTGTTCTTGCATTTGTCTCATGCATGTTTGTTTCCCCTTAAAAAAACTTTATCTAGATTTCTTTTCTTCTATTTTTTCTCATTCCCTGCATCCAATTCATTGCAAATCCTTTAGTTAATTCCCTACAAATCTTTGTGAGATCTTACTTGCCTAGTGAGCTGAGATGACAAATTTTTCTCTTTGTTGAACTCGGCCTCACCGATCTTTTCACATCGGCAAGACCGAAACCACTCGGCGGCGCCGAAGCAAAAGACTCGGTGTTACCGATTTCACGACTGAGCAAAATTCTGCCATTTGCACCCTGTATTTCTAATCCAGCTCCACTCAATGATTCTTATCCTCAACCTGCATCACGTTCTACATGCTGCTTTGTCATGTGACTCAAGGACCAAACCTATTTGACTCATACTCCAGAAGATCCCTTCTTGGAAACTGGTGTCAAAGGGGGAGAGAGAGATCACATCAAAGCTTAATCACATCAAAGGGAGAGAGAGACCCTATGGGAGAGAAAGATTTCTTAGTCTTCCCAAATGCTTGGTATTCAAAGAGGAGAGAATAGCCACATGTCTTTAAGAGGGGAAAAACATGTTAGTAGATGATTCTTTGTGTCTTTTGCTCTGTTTCTTTGCTCTGATTTTCTATCACCCTATCTTCTCCCATTATCCAACATCAAATTCAGGGGGAGAAAGACATCCAAGGGAAGAAAATCTCTGGAATTCATTGCATATCTTTATTCCTTAGGGACATGTTACTATCCAATAGAGCACCTAGTACTCACTCACTACATGTCATCCCAATCTTGGTACTCTTGTGGTTATCTGCTCTTGCTCTATTTAGTAGATGTTCCTGTGTTACCTAACCCTGTTTTCTCAGGTTCATCTCTTCCTAAGTCAGCTCAAGACCACAAGGTAAGTATATGCATCACACTCATGTGCATGATGATCTCTTGCTGATGTACATATTGTTTGCAAGAAGGACTCATGAACATGGAGGTACATTTCCTATATTCACATCATTTTCTCTGATGCATATAGCCAGGATCCATGTAACTCATTGCTTGCTCTAACATGTTTATGCATTCACATGCTCTTATATTCTATGTCCACATGATTGCATACATGTAGGGGGAGCCTATGCATGTTACATGTCTTTCCAAAGCTTTACTTGTTATTCTTCATATCATTATCTAAAGCTTTGATGTATGTTGTCATCAATTACCAAAAAGGGGGAGATTAAAAGCACAAGTGCTCCCTGGGTGATTTCGGAAATTAATGTCAACATATCTGTTGTTGGACTAATGTTTTCATCTAGTATATTTCAGAAACTTCAACAAAGGCGTGGCATGGACAAGAGGATGTGGAACCCCTTCTAGATGCTAAGGACAGAAGATTGGCAGAAGCTCAAGACTCTACATTTTCATTTTAGTGATCCAAGATCACATTGAGTCCATAGGAAAAGCCAATACAATTAAAAGGGGATGAGGTGTTGCTTAATGGCTTGCTTGCTCAAAGTGCTTAGTGATATGGTCCAAAGCGCTCAACCACTTTCTCATTCCACATATGTCGTAAACCTAAAGTCAAACTTGGCCCCACCGATTTGATCTATCTGGCGCCATCGAGTTCACTTGACATAGCCACTGCCAGAAACCCTAATCAGTTCGGTCTCACCGATGGGATCTCGGTCTCACTGAGATGGGCTTGAAACTCTCTGTTGCCTGTTGCAATTATTTCGGTCCCACCGAGATGTGCAATCGGTCCCACCGAGTTTGCCTGACCAACTCTCTGTTTTCCTTATTACCAAAATCGGTTCCACCGAGTTTGTGTAATCGGTCAAACCGAGTTGAGGTTTTACCCTAACCCTAACACAATCGGTCCCACCGAGTTGATCATGTCGGTCCCATCGAAAAGCCTAACGTTCACATTTTGAACTAAATGGGTCTGATCGAGTTTCACTATTTGGTCCCACCGAGTTTGGTAAATTGTGTGTAACTGTTAGATTTTGTGTGGAGGCTATATATACCCCTCCACCCATCCTCCGTTCGAGGAGAGAGCCATAAGAACGTGCCTACACTTCCAACATTCATTTTCTGAGAGAGAACCACCTACACATGTGTTGAGACAATATATTCCAATCCGACCACAAGAATCTTGATCTCTAGTCTTCCCGAAGTTGCTTTCCACTCAAATCATCTTTCCACCATATCGAAATCTGTGAGAGAGAGTTGAGTGTTGGGGAGACTATCATTTGAAGCACAAGAGCAAGGAGTTCATCATCAACACACTATCTATTATCTTTTGGAGAGTGGTGTCTCCTAGATTGGTTAGGTGTCACTTGGGAGCCTCCGTCAAGATTGTGGAGTTGAACCAAGGAGTTTGTACGGGCAAGGAGATCGCCTACTTCGGGAAGATCTACCCTAGTGAGGCAAGTCCTTCGTGGGCGATGGCCATGGTGGGATAGACAAGGTTGCTTCTTCGTGGACCCTTCGTGGGTGGAGCCCTCCGTTGACTCGCGCAGCCGTTATCCTTCGTGGGTTGAAGTCTCCACCAAGGTGGATATACGATAGCACCACCTATCGGAACCACTTCAAAAATCTCCGTGTCTACATTGCGTTTGCACACTCCAATCCCATCCCTTTACTTTCTTGCAAGTTGCATGCTTTACTTTCCGCTGCTCATATACTCTTGCCATGCTTGCTTGAAATGTATTGTGAATGTTTAAACTTGTGCTAAAACTCCACCTTAACTTGAAGAATTTAAAAACTGCTACTTTTCTTTGTTGAGGGTCTAATCACCCCCCTCTAGACACCTATTCTCGATACTTTCAATTGGCCATGTGCGCAACCAAACGTGCCAACATAGTCGGTCGCTGTCGCAACGGCTTCTCCAAAGCAGAAAAGTTTGCTTTTATGGAAGTTAATTTTAAGAACCGACATTTGCTCAAACACTGACAAACAAGAGTTTCTGGTTTCGAGCCTTGTCAAGGTCATGTTCCATAAAGAGAATTGTGTCATCGGCATATTGCAAAATAGAGAGGCCACCATCCACAAGGTGTGGCACTGCTCCTGCAATATGGTCGTCCTGATTGGCGCGCTTAATCAGAACAGCCAACATGTCAGCAACAATGTTAAATAACATTGGGGACATGGGGTCACCCTGTCGTAGTCCTCTTTTTTGCCTGAAAGTAATGTCCTACATCATCATTGACTTTGATGCCCACACTACTTCCAGTTATAAATTTATGGATCGGGCGATGGCCCTAGCTTTCGACGGTGGTGTGGCGGCCACGGCGGCAGATGGTGGGGTGGGGCAACGGCAGCCGACAACATCTGTCGATGGGCGGCTGCGGCGGAGTGTGTGGTGGGTGTTGTGCGCACACCCAACAGGGACACCACGCGCAGTACACGACGTCGGGGACTATGCCGCCGCCACGGTGTAGCCTCCCAGCTGGAGCTGTCCTTCGATGGCGGCGGAGTGGCTGAGCGATCACGACAGACCGGTGCCATTGGCGATTGTGGGAGAAGTAGACGAGATAAGTTACGGGGAGGAAGGGGAAAATGCGACGCAGGACTCGTCGACCGTGAGGGTTTATATAGCAGGCCGGTAAGCATTGGGGTTTTGGGGATTTCGCCGAGTCCGATGGGAAGCTTGCGCGACTGTGCGCGGGAACCTACGCAGTTGCGCAGGAATGGGCTCACCGATAATTCATTGGCGCCTCTTCGAGCCAGCATTTGGCCAAAAGAACACATGTCTGGTGCTGAAGCTTGCGCTCAAAGGTTTCTGCGGTAGCGGGGTGACAAGATGTGCGAGACAAGGACAAATGACACGTACACATACGGTTAATAAAAAAACATTTGCGATTTAATTACCTAGCACACAGCCGCTCTCTACGCAGCGTCGCGAATGATTGTTCGCCCACCATGTGATTTGGAACGTGACGTAGTTTCACATGATGCCGCCGGCTCGCAACTGTCGGCTGGCTTGTAGACGACCATTCCCTATGTGTTCAACTGCTCTATGTGTGTGGTTGCTTGCAGTTGAGGCGGCCGCGGCGCGCTCTGCCAACGATCACGTACGTTCGTGCTGCCATTATGCATGTGGTTGCGTCAGGCGCGGCGCCATGATGCAGTTACCCACTGCAAAAACTGCCATGCGGACGTGCCGAGAATCCAGGCCACTCGGCCCCCATTTATTCCCATGGCTATTTACCTTAATGTCTCGCGCCCCACGACACAATAAGCACACCCATGACGACATATACAGAGAGGATATCCAGCGGCTCCAATGGCGCTCCCAGCGGCTGACGATGACAACGAGCGACAGTTCACCATGCCTCACATAGTGGACACCCACATGAGGGGGAAGGACCTCTCGGTGGTGTATACGAACGAGCTGGTCTCGGTGGAGAGCTCCATTCACATTATGGAGCAGTTTCTTGCCGAGGACAAGTACCAAGTGGTCGGCTTGGATCTTGAGGCCTTGCGAGTGTTTCGCCAGGTTTATTAACAACCTCGACTACAGTTTCGCTACAGTGGACACCAACAACGGTCTAAAAGCGCTCAAGATTTCGGGCTTGGCCTACCGGAATCTTGTCGACATCCGTGACCACTACACGGTCTAGGGCAGCACGAAGAACAAGCAGGACTCACCAGTTGACCTTGCCTCGTACATCATCGACCCCTACTACATGAAGATGAAGGATGAGAGCAAGAAGGATAAGATTGCCTGGCAAAGTGCCTGGGAGCAGAGACTGGATGAAGAACACGTCAAGTACGCGGCCAAGGATGCGTACACAAGCTATGAGATGTACAGGAGGATTGTTGACATGGGGAAGTGCCTTCGTCCTGCCCCAGACTGGGGATCGAGCCACAGAGCAGTGGCGGCAGCGTCCCAAGAAGTAATTGCATCAACAATCCTCCTGAACATTTCTCCTAGTTTAGAATACATGTAATTGTTTATTGAGATGTGTTCAAATGCTTTATATAGGCACTTATGTAATTGCATGTTTATTTTGGTTATATATGTTGTTCTTCTATAGACAGAGCAAATCACATCGCACACGGTGTAAACTAGGGAACCCGTCGGTGATGATTTCATCAATCGCTGACAATTGTATACCAGCAAGTGTTTGCCCAAAAGAAACACAACATATTAGCAGTAATCGTCTGTGTTATTATCGGTCTTCGCGCACATTTTTTTATTACGGACCTGTTTGTCGCGGATCACACACATCTTGTTAAGTTGAACCCTTTCTGTTGTTTTCGCTCATCGCAAACAGTTCATCCGACTGAATTGTATGCCGTCGATCGTACACACCTTTATCTGGCTGACTGTTTATATTGTGTTGTCTAATCGAAAATAGTTCATCCGAGTGAACTGTATGTCGTATATCACACTGGCTGACCATTTCTATTGTTCTGGTCATCACAAACAATTCGTATGGATCAACTGTATGCCACATATCGCACACGCAACTCTAATCTGAATCGTGTTTGATGTCTCCGCGATTGCAAACGGTTCGTATTATTAGTGATGGTTTTATTACAACACCGTTTGAGATTAATGCATCGCACACAATTTGGTCGAAGGTTCTCTGATTCATCTGTCGTATCTGGACCATCTTGCAGTAGTGTTTCCTTTTCTTTCTTTAGTTAGTTTCTTTTCTTCAAGACAATTCATTGCAAATCCTATTCGAATTCCTTGAAAATCTTTGTGAGAGCCTATTGCCAAGTGAGCTGAGTTGACAAAACTTTCTCTCTACCTCGAACTCTGTACTTCCGACTCGAACCACATCAGCTTCATCGGAACGCAATTACCATTGCATGTATGTTCATCGGTAGAATCGAAGAGGACAAACTCGGATTCACCGATGTGATCAGTTTGTGTCATTTCCAACTCAGACTCACCAACTGATCCTACTCGGAGACACCGATTTCACTACATAAAGAAATTGCTGTCAAAATTTTCTGTCTTTCACTCTTCTCTAGCTCCACTCAATGATTCTTTATCCTCTACCTGCATCTAAAGCTAAATTATGGCTAGTGGTGCCTCTCAAGGACCATACCTTCTTGATCAACATCCTTGATGCTAACCCTTCTTGGAAATTGATGTCAAAGGGGGGAGAGATGCACATCAAAGCTCATTTACTAATCTCTTCTATAACACAAGGAATGTCCTAAAGGGAGGGAGATGCATTTTATAAGACGAGAGAATTCTACATGTGTCTAAGAGGAGAGATACATGTATTTGATCCTACTTGATCAAGTTACTTATTTGCTCTGGTTTCTGCTTTGATTTTACCCCACCCTACCTACTCCCAATATCAAATTCTAATGATTCAGGGGGAGAGGAACTCAAGTTTAGGGGAGAAAAATCCTTGCAATTCTATTGCAAATCTTGTTTGATCTTGTGGGGAAATGATTGCACCTAAAAGAAGTATTCACCTAGTGATACTCTCTTCTATACATCTCATCCCAAATCTTGGCATTCTTGTTGGTCTTGTGTCTACCTTCTTTGAAGAAATTATCTTGTGTTATCTAACCCTGTTTTCTCAAGTGTATTTCTTCAGGAATTTGCTCAAGCATCTCAAGGTAAGTATATGCATCATTCTCATGTGCATGATGATCTCTTGCTTGTTGCACATATTGTTTGCAAGAAAGAATCATGAACATGAAGATACTGCTTTCTCATTCGTTTGCTCTGATGCATATAGCCAAGATACATGTAAGACATTACAAATTCCTTCCTATTGTGCATCTACATTCCATAGGTTATCATCATTTAAATAGCTGCACACTTGTAGGGGGGGCATATGCATGTTACATGTTCTTCTCAAAGCTTTCATACATTTCTTGCAAATTATTTAGTTTAAGCTTTGTTGTATGTTGTCATTAATTACCAAAAAGGGGAAGATTGTAAGTACATTTGCTCCCTTGGTGGTTTTGGTAATTCATGTCAACATACATATTGTTGGACTAACACCTTTATCTCGTATATTTCAGAAAATTTCAACAGTGGCATGACAAGGACATGAGGATGTGGACCCCTTCAAAATGCTAAGGACATGAATTGGCAAAGCTTCAAGACTCTACATTTTTGGTTAAGTGATCCAAGATCACATTGAGTTCATAGAAAAGCCAATACTATTAAAACGGGATGAGGTTTTGATCATGACTCAATTGGTCAAGTGCTTGAAGATATTTCTCAAAAAACCCTCAACCACTTTCCCAAATTCATATATGTCCAAACCCTAAATAGCCAACTCGGTCCAACCGAAAACACCCCATCCGGACTCACCGAGTTGATCCTATACACTGCTAGAGCCAAACCCTAGAATTTTGGTCTCACCGAGATGACGATCGGTTTCACCGAGTTGCACTGACCAAGTTTCTGTAACCAAGTTTGTTCATTTCGGAATCACCGAGTTAAACCGATCGGAATTATCGAAATGAAGTCTTGCCTAGGTCACCGCATTTCGGTCCGTCCGAGATTTCCAGTTCGGTCTCACTGAAAAGCCCAACGTTCATATCTTTTACACATGTCGGTTTCACCGAGTTTTTGGTTCGGTGTCACCGAGTTGAGTCAAAAGAGTGTAACGGTTGTATTTTGGGTGAAGGCTATAAATACCCCTCCACCCCCACCATCTCTTTAAGAGAGCCATCAGAACGAAACTACACTTCCACCATTCATTTTCTGAGAGAGAACCACCTACTCATGTGTTGAGATCAAGGCATTCCAATCCAACCATTTGAACCTTGATTTCTAGCCTCCCAAAGTTACTTTCCATTCCAATCCTTCTCCTACCCAAGCCAAATATGTGAGAGAGTGATTGAGTGTTGGGAAGACTATCTTTTGAAGCACAAGTACAAGGAGTTCATCATCAACTACACCATTTATTACCTTTTGAAGAGTGGTGTCTCCTAGATTGGTTAGGTGTCACTTGGGAGCCTCCAAGATCTTGTGGAGTTGAACCAAGGAGTTTGTAAGGGCAAGGAGATCGCTTACTTCGTGAAGATCTACCCGAGTAAGGCTAGTCCTTCGTGGACGTAAGCCATGATGGAATAGACAATGCTGCTTCCTCGTGGACTCTTCGTGGGTGGAGCCCTCCGGGGACTCGCGCAACCGTTACCTTCCATGGGTTGAAGTCTCCATCAACGTGGACGTACAATAGCACCACCTATCGGAACCACGCCAAAAATCACCGTGTCTTCATTGCGTTTGATTTTCCATCTCTACCCCTTTACTTTTCGCACAATTGCATATTGCATTCTTTCCGCTGCTCTATCTCTAGATATGCATGTGTAGGAAGTTTTGGGTGTATCTTAACTAGTGCCAAAATCTGCCTAAATTTCAAGAAAACTAAAAACTGCACCTTTGGTTGGTTAAGGTCTACCCCCCCCCCCCTCTAGACCTATCTTCTCGATTCTACAATCGGCGGTGGCAATCTTGTTGTGCGGTGGCGTGGACAAAAAGGAGAGGCGACTCGATGCGCATGTAAATAGTCGTTTCTTGTGGTCATGCGTGGTCCCCCATTGCTCTAAAGATTTCATGGTAGTTGTGCGGCTGTTGTATACTTGCAACACTTAGTGTTGTATTCTTAGGGTTGTCCAATTTTTTTCCAGAAAAGCGGTTTGCGCAACCCAAGGGGAAAATCTGTGCGTGGGCCCCACATGATGAGTGCGAGCGTTGGAGGTGACCGATGTGTCTCTCAAATCGGTCAGCCGATTTCAATCATTTGCCACCAGTTAGGGTCGCTAACAACCCACGCCGCCACTGTTGACCAAGCGAGCTTCACCCAGAGGTGTACTCTTGTGGCGGGAACAAGCAAACCTGGGCATCTGGGATGTGCTAGCAGGGCCGGCCCGCTAGCATGCCAAATACGACACGACATGGGTTAAACGGGTCGTGCGGGTATGGAAGTTGGGCCTGAAAATACAGCCAAATAGGCAAAAAAAAATGCCCCCAAAACAGCACCCAGGCCTAACGTGCATGGCGTGTCGATGGGGCAATGCGTGGGCCTGAGGGCGTGGCACGCGTGCCGTGCCTGGGCCTCGCACGATTAGCGCGGGCCGTGCCATGCATGCCGGGAGGACAAGGAGGGTGGGGACAATGGCAGCTAGGGTTTCGCCCTCCCGAAGGACATTGTGGTGGCCGCTGTGTCCGGAATGGATCACGGCGCAGTGAGGAGTGGGAGGTCCGCCGTGGCCCCTGGGCCGGCGGCGTGGGTGCAGGAGATTAGGCCACCTAACCAAAGGACAACTCTGAATCAACATGGTGAGATAGAAGACACCGGCTGATATGCACGCTCCCAAATAGGCCATGTCGTCAAGAATTCAAGATTGACACATTTCAACCTTCCAAATATTTTCCTAGTAACTGCTATTTTCACTCGCAACAAGTCTAGGCAGGCGGGTGATCACCAATAGCGTAATCTATAGTTCGACGTCCAATTCTGGAATATGGCTTCCTTACAGATCCATTCAGTACACCAGCAGATGAAAGGAACACGCTGCTTAAAATTCCAGATTTTTCATTATTCATAAGATATACACAAACACGGCAGATTTGAAGCCAAGAGTCGATGGTCACTCAAGGTACGGCTTTGAAAAGGAAACATATATATACATTGCAGTGTCAAGACTTAGGTTAAGAAATACAGAATTGACTCCAATGGTAGCCCCTACTTGAATTTGCTCATTCATGATAGGTTAGGATGCAGAACATTTTTCAACACTTCAAGGAAGCAAATTATCTGTTACGGTCACGCTAAAGCATGAGTTTTGAGAAGTACTGCTCGAATTCTTGATCGATGGTTAGCTTCTTCTTCTTCTCCCCTGATTTTGATTGCCACATGCACAGTGTTAGTATTCACATATAGGCAGCAAACAGATGCAAGCAGAAATAAATGCGCGAGTGCTTTACCATTCTTGCTTGCTGGCAAAATCATGAAATCATCAATGCCATTCGAGTAAAGCGTCTCATCCATGATACGATCAGCAGAACCATCGACACCGCCACCTGCTAGCTCATTCATCACATTGCAGATTTTCTCAATGTCATCATCGTATGCTTGCAGCAGCAAACCTGAGCCATCATGCTCCAGGTGTGGCCTCACCCAGCTGTCAGTCTCTTTGGTGCCATAGCTATGAAAAGAACTGTAAGTGTCCGATGAAATGTTGTTGCTTGAGCTGCTGGATGCAGATGCCCGTTTTCTCATAGACCGGCTCTCGATTCCATTTATGGAGTCAACTTCGATGCAACCACCTAAAAGGCTTTGAGTATTCTCACACGAGTCCAATTCCTTGTAAACATTGGCCATGTCCACATTACAGTTCTTGTTGATGAAAATGTCATCACCTCCTAAGCTTTCTGTTCTTGCAGTCTCATCCTCCTGTGAAGTTCGTCGGTCCTGAAACTTGTATTTCAGCGATGACAGCCTTGTGTCACTGAGGTCATACTGCGACTTTCTTTTCTTAATTGGACTGTCAATGGGGTAAATTTTCTTCACGCTGTTGGAGCTGGAACTAAACAATAGCATTATAGTATGAGATATTACAAACCTAAATTTTATTTGCACATAACAGAGCATTAACCGATCAAATAGCCAACACAAAATATTCTCTATCTGTGAGAAGCAAGAGTATCTATCAGCACTTACAAGTAAAACAAGTGTGATTCATCACTCCCACTCTCCCATTTTGGTCGGTACTTTATTTAAGAGTTCTAAAAATATTCCTACCAAGCAAAACTGGAAACCAGTTTTACAGAACCAATATGAAACTCACAATGTGAGGTGGAGGCCCAGACTTAAATGCACTAGTTTTCCTACTTGACAAATGATTTTCTCATTTCGTTCAGCCACCACACTAGCTTTTCAGTCTCTTTTAATGATCCAATTTCCGAACATGTCCAATAGTTCTGATCAAGGTAAGGCCGCATCCGGCATTGCGGTGTATTATGACATTCCAGCTTTTCAACCAGTTTTGGGCTATTTACCTTTTGACTAAATAAGTTTTATGCATGTTTGAGATATGAAAAATCTGAATGGCAGGCATCGGAACTACACCTTGCCAATTTCACATGCATACAACTCCATATCTATATGGCTGTGTGCATCCTATGATGCAGAGACCGGGCAATCCCCTTTTCGAAAAGAAAAAAACAAATCCATATATCTATCGAATACAATTTCAGGTTGCTACATGCGCCAGGTTCATGTACCTCAACATCTCTACATATTTACATGAATTTCTATCCAACATCTTATACCGCAAGATATTTTGGTTAATCTCTCAAAAAATAAGAAAAAAATATGATATTTTGGTGAAGATTTGCATTGTCACAGCAGACCAGCGAACCATACCAATGTTGTAATATGTCATCTAGACCATGAACGATTAATCCCAGTTACCAAATTGACTTTCTCCGGTGTAACCTTGTGTATGACCAACCTAGTATAGGCCTATTTACATGCACGCAACACCTTAGATATAAAGTTGGAGGTGCTATCTGCTACGAAGTGTCAACTGCCATCTCTTTCCAGTGAAGCGAGATGAAAGAGACAGAGAAAGTACTGTAACTAACATCCAGAAAGGGAAAACCTTATCAGCTGGCCATTCAATAGGGAATGCTAACCGCTTGCTTTCAGTGTACGCCGGCTTAACTCCAACCTATTTGTGTTGCAGTATTATCCACCGTAACACAAATTCTGCCTAACCTTGCGCAGCTACCTCCGTCACAGACCCCACATATTTTCTTGGCAAAGTTCACCCGCACTCCTCCGATCCACCCAATCGTGAGCTTAAACGCAAACTAGCAAGCCAAAAGTAGTAAGAAACACGCGAAACACTTGGCTTTCCACTTTGAACTTGGAATTAGACAAGACCACAGGTTATAATCAGCTACAGTGGCAGAACCTCATAATCGATCCCCCATTTTCTCCGATGGAAATTTCAGTATCTCGCCCGGGTCGCATCCAAGCACTCTGCCTTAGCTATGAGCTTACTTGCTAACCGAAGCAAAGGAACAGCGAACATGGACAGATCAACGAGCTCCAACTAATGGCCGGCGAATCAGCACAGCGAGCTGATTGCCGGTCCAGGATGGAGGAGAGGAAGAGGGTGTCTCACTCACCAGCCTCCGAAGCTTTCGGTCTTCTGGTTGGTGGAAGCCGCCGCCGCAGCCGCCTCGTACCCTGCCATCCCACGACCTCCTCCGCCGTGATCCATTTGAGGCAGAGTGGGGCAGAGGACAGGGGTGTGGTAGTATCTTCTCAAGTGGCGGTGTGGCTTTAGGAAATGGAGAGGAGAAAGGACTGCGCACACACGTCGATGGTTTTGGCTGCGGCCGCTCGCATGTCAGCGGGGCCCCGCCGATTCGGCGATGCCTATCGGGTCTCGGGCGTCGGGATATATGCTGCGGAGCTGAGTCGGAGGGGCACTGTTTGGTGTGTGCTTTTCATTCATTCTACACAAGTACAACAGCCGGAGATCGAGGTCCGATCACAGACGATCTTGGCACCCACGTGACGCGCACGGGAAGCCCATGCTGTCGAGAGAACAATGGAAGAGAGTAGTACGACCGACCATCACAGATCCAAATGCTCCAATTATATGCCATCTAAACAGAACGGATCTCTATGCCACTCCTAGGTGCTTGAAAAGAATCGCATACAAATTTACACAATGTTTGATCAAGTTATGAAAAAAAATTATCGACACCTACAACACCAAATTAGTATCATTTGTATTTTCATAATAGCTACTATCTCTGTATTTTATCCGGGCATTGGATACCATATTCACTCCGTTAGATTCTGACACATGTACCATCTACTCCCTCCGTTCCTAAATATTTGTCTTTCTAGAGATTTCAAATGGTCACCACATACTGATATATATAGACATATTTTAGAGTGTAGATTCACTAATTTTGTTCCGTATGTAGTCACCATTTGAAACCTTTAGAAAGACAAATATTTAGGAACGGGGGAGTAAAAGACTTCATGGTTGAGCTTAAGCATAATGCACAAACCTCATTTTGGGATGGAGAGAGTATTTGCAATGAACAATATGCACAAACCACATCATATACACTTCTCATTTGTTCTAGACTCTTTCATACTTTTTTTTCAAACTTTTGTTCTAAAATAACTACCATCCACACATTAATTTATAACGTTTTTGTTCAAGGCTATGACACTTTCATATAATCTATTTGTCTTTGAAGATGCAATGCCAGCCACTCAAAACTACAATATCATGTAGCATTATACTATGTAGTCTACGATATTTTGTAGCATTAATTTGATTTTGAACGGGATGAACTACGACAATTAAATAAACATCTACATGTTTAGATGATATAAGGGCATCTCAAACGTGGACCCTCAAACCGCCTGCATACGTCCGGACCATTTTTGCCATCCAATGCGGTCATGTATCCGTCCGCTAGCAACACCAGATGTCTTTTTCCTGCACCGAAAGCAAACCGGGGGTCGTTGCGGGCGTCCGGACCACTGCCACACACGCGTCCGACAACCTGACCCCACCCAAATCCCCTCCCGCTCTCCTACGCTTTCTATTTTACGCGCGCGCCGCTTCCCGCGTCGCATTCATGTCGGCCCAGAGCATGCAGCGCCCAACATTGATCTTGCGCGATGTGATCGGACGGGAGTGCGGCTCTGACCGACGCGGCCTCTCGGGCGACACTGCTTCGTGGGAAACGGGCTCCGCCACGGCCGGTGATAGACAAGGTTAGAATAGCCTAGCCTAGTTCGCTATGGTGTAGTTGAAATATGTCTGAAATGTAAATGTTTTCGTTCGATTTATATGAAAAGCATCCAGTTTGCATGAATTTCGTTCGGTTCATAATTCGCTTTGAAATGTATGCGGGGAGGGTTGGATGGTTGGCTCCCGCATCAGTGTTCACGGGCTGATCCCCACCGGTCCGCGGACAGATACAATGTCCAATTTGAGGGTCAACATTGCACATGCCCTAAAGTGGCATTTATTCATAATTTGGTTGCCAAATCTCATGCATGCAATGCACTTGTACCTCACTAGTGGCATTATGGTTGTTGATAGTTGTTTTCACCCCCTGCCTCCCCGCTCCCCTAGCCTTTCCTCTCCCCCGCCGGCGGCCACTCCGGCCCCGGCGTACACTCTCCCTTCGTCCTCACCGGTGGCCTGCCTGGTTTGGGCGCTCTCCCGTCCCCATGGCTGACGGTTCGCGCAGTCCGCCGTCGGTCTCCTCCACTTACCCGCGGGAGAGGCCCGTGGTGTCGGGGCTGGGGCTCTCGGCCTCGCCCGGTTCGGCGCGCTCTTTGTCTGCTGGCACGGCGGCGGCGGCTGAGGTGGCGGTCCCGGAGCAAGGCTGGAACAGGCCGGGGCTGTCCCGCAAGGACATGTGGAGGCGCCGCCGTGCTCTGCGTCGCCAGCAGGGTGCTGGCGGCCAGACCGGTGCGGACTCCCCCACTTCATCGGAGAGAAGACATATCCCGCCGGACCTCTACGGGCTCTGTTTCAGATGCTTCCAAGATGGGCACAGGAGACAAGACTACAACAACGATCCCCTCTGCATCCGCTGCGGCTACGCTGGGCACGTCTCCTCGCAGTGCACCCTGTCACGCAGCCCTATGTCAGAGGAGGAGCTCCGGCGAGCGGTGATTGCCAAGGTTGCCAGGCGGCAGCCGGCACCGAGGCGGTCACCACCTTTGGGGGAGAGGCTGATGGAGCCTAGGCAGAGCGCGCTGCCGACGCGCATCTCGCCAGTCGCGCCCAGTTTCCCCCATGAGGTAGCCGGTGCTCCCTTCTTGGAGGTGCCAGCGGAGGTGTGCATCGTGCAGCGCTCGGTGGGCATGGATGATCTAGAGCGGAGGCTCCAGTTGGCGGTGGTGGCGTACGTGGGTGGCTCCAGGCCGCCAACATCCTGCGCGGTGGCGGCGGAAGCGATTTCGGCACAGTTGGGCATTCCAAGGCACAAGTTTTCCGTCCATAAATTTCACCCAAAGGACTATCTGGTGGTGTTTGCGGCACACGAGTTCAGGAACAGGGCGCTGGCGGTGCCGTTCGTGGAGCATCAGGGCGTCAAGATCTTCTTCAGGCCATGGCTTCGGCAGGCGCAGGCAACATCAAGGCTCATGCACGTCCAAGTGGACCTCATGATTGAAGGGATCCCCTCGCATGCCTGGTCTTGGGACACGACAGCGGAGCTTCTTGGCAGTTCTTGCCACATCGACGAGCTTGCGCCTGAAACGGAGAGCAGGGAGGATCTCTCGTTGTTCAAGCTGCGTGCCTGGTGCGTAGATCCTGACGAGGTGCCTGTTTTTCGGCGCTTCTGGGTGCCGGAGCCGCCGGAGTTGGTTCTGGACCCCGCGGCGCGTCGCATCAGGCATCGGCAGCTGCTGGAGTATCCTGCGTTCATCCATATTGGCAAGCTATGGGATTTCAACTCGCCGGACAACTGGAGGAGAGCAGGTTCGGATGGAGACAGCGGGCAGAGCGGGCTGCCGGACAGTGCGGACGGATCGTTCTCGGGCGGCGAGTGGACGGTGCACCAACGTGGTCGCGTGGTGTCTGCGATGACCGTGGTGCTGGCCAGAGAGGCCAGGGGCCGGCGACGGGCGGCGGCTCAGGCTGCAGATCCTACAGGCAGGTGCTGGTAGGTAGGCTGGGGCCATCTGACTGGAGGATACCGGCCATGATGTCGGAGGTGCCAGTGGGGCAGCTTATCCCACGCAATGCTGTGGTGAGTAGACCAGTGGCACGACCAGGACCAAGAGATTCAAAAAACGCACCAAACCCGGGGGCTACGCTGGTGGGACTGGCCCCACAGGTGGCCAATGTGGTGGTGCCAGCAGTTGGGCTGGTCACGCCGAGTCTTGGGATTGCCACGGGTGAGAAGAGACAAACCCCGCAGGTGGAGGCTTCGGAGCATGTGGTCTCCCAGCTGGCATTGGATCGTGGTGCAGGCCCCAAGGCAGACAAAGTGCTGGTTGGTGCTCAGGATATGGGTGTAGAGCCACAGGAGTCGGAACAATTGGCGTGGATCGAGATTGGAGAGGGCCGGGATCCGGTGCGGTCACCGCAGTGCTCGAGCAGAGAGACCGAGGTGGTGTTGGGGGATTCCAGGGCACATTTGATCCGGCAGGAGGCTGATCAGGTTGCACAGGCTGGGGACACCGAGGGAGGCACGCGGGCAACTGGCTGGGACCCGATGTCGGATGTGATTGCCTCTGACTCCCGGCCTGAGGCTCTGGTAGGGTCGGTGATGGAGACCGTATCCTCCTCGGATGGCGAGTGGGTGGGGCCCGTGGCGACCGGTCAGGAGATTGTTTTGGCATCTCCGGGGCGGGACCCAGACCGCATGCAGTTGGTGGGGGCGTTTGACATGACCACGTCAGGAGCCATGCAAAGGGAGGAGGCGGGCCTTTCGGACAAAGAGCAAGTTTCTTTGGGTAATATCTAATCCTTCTGCTCCGGTCTGCTGAAAAAATTGGCGCCACCACTTCTAAAGGAGATCGAGTCCATGAGAGGTGTGCGTTCGGGACAAGACCCGTTCACACCAAGGCGCAACACATGGTCCACTGGTGCTGGCAACCCGTACCAAGTCTAGGGCTTCGGCGGCAGAAACTGTTCTGCTCAAAGCTCTTGGCATCGCGGAGGATGACCTCGCCGTTTCAGATGGAGCGTTGGAGCAGCTGCGGGTCATCTTTGACTCGCCGCTACGCGAGCCTCAGCTCAAGGCGATAGCGGCCATCTTCGGGAAAACGGTGCCGGTTAACCTTACTGGTACTATGGAGAGTGTGATGGTCATGTAGAGTGGTCGGGCGAGTACGGACATTGGAGCACCCCTGCTTCCAAATGTCGTACACATCTCTGGAGATGGTTTGCTGGAATGTGAGAGGGCTCAACAGCCCAGCGAAGAAGGATGCGCTTAGGGAGCTCGCTGACTCGATGAAAGTAGCTATATGGTGTATTTTAGAGACTAAGGTCGTGCATGTAGACACATACATTATCATGCAGTGCTTAGGGCCGGCTTATGATGGTTTTGTGTATCTTCCTTCGTCTGATACTCGTGGAGGCATTTTTATTGCTTG
Organism: Triticum aestivum; assembly: GCF_018294505.1. Lineage (NCBI taxonomy): Eukaryota > Viridiplantae > Streptophyta > Magnoliopsida > Poales > Poaceae > Triticum > Triticum aestivum. The sequence goes on from NC_057805.1 coordinate 360,618,665, forward strand.
GACTCCTCGAAGGTGTCAATATCCAACACGGTGCTGGATTCTAACTTCATCATGGGCTACGTTTCCCCTAGGGAGGGACAACCTTGGTGGCTATCGGTCGTGTATGGACCACAGGAGGATGCACAAAAGATTACCATGATGGAGGTGCTGACAACTAGACGAGGTCTCTACCCGGGGCCGTGGATGGCAGTGGGCGATTTCAACATGATTCTGAATGCATTAGACAAAAACAACTCTCTCTTGGACAGGAGAATGATGGGTCGTTTCAAGAGGTTTGTGGATGACAATGCTCTCAAGGAGCTGTTCTTACATGGCAGGCGGTTCACGTGGAGCAACGAGAGAGAAAACCCCACCTTGACCAAGATAGACCGGGCCCTAGTGTCGGTGGACTGGGAGCTCGCGTACCCGGAGTGTTTGTTGCAGGCCCTCTCCACCAACACATCTGATCACTGTCCCCTGTTTCTATCAATGGAAGACCAGCTACAACCGAGGAAAAGATTTAGATTTGAGTTGTTTTGGGTGAAGCTGGACGGATTCTTGGATGCAGTGCATGATGGATGGACTTGTGAGGAGAGCATCACGGACCCTTTTGTTCGGTTGGATGTGCTGCTTAGGAATTCTGCGAAGCACCTAACAGCTTGGGGCCAGCGGAAAGTCGGGAACATTAAGATCCAGATTGCGATCGCGAATATGGTAATCTTACGCTTGGATTGCGCTCAAGAGAGGCGATTGCTGTCGGATGGTGAACGATGGCTACGATGAGCTCTGAAGCTTTTGGTTTTGGGACTGGCCTCACTGGAAGAACTATAGCAAGGCAATGTTCCTGTCTACGATGGTCGCAGGAGGGCGACGCTAATACCAAGTTATTCCACTTGGTGGCAAATGGGAGGAAAGGAAAAAACTTCATACCCACGATCTCAGTGGATGGTCGCACTATAACAGACCAGGCTGGGAAGGAGGAGGCGTTCTTCGAGGCTTGTAGCGAGTTGCTTGGCACCTGTGCACCTCGCGAGCACACGCTGGATTTGGAGTTCTTGGGCATCGAACAAGTAGACCTGGCCGACCAAGACATGGTATTTCAAGAGGAGGAAATTTGGAATGTGGTGAAGGACATGCCCTCGGATCGCGCACCGGGGCCGGATGGTTTTATTGGGATTTTCTTCCAGAAATCATGGACGATCGTCAAGCGGGATGTGATTGCTGCTATGCATAAGATCTTTATCAACAATGGGCATGGATTTGGGAGGCTCAACCAGGCGCTGATCACGCTGATCCCTAAAAAACCGGATGCTTGCCAGATCAATGAGTTTAGGCCAATCTGTTTGCTTCATAGCATCCCGAAGATGGCCTCGAAGCTGTTGGCAACGCGGTTGCGGCCGCGTATGAGTGAGTTGGTCCACGTGAACCAATCGGCCTTCATCAAGGGAAGGAATATCCACGATAACTTTTTGCTTGTGAGACAGCTGGCAAGGAAACTTCACAAAAGGAAGACGAAGGGAGTAATGCTCAAGTTGGATATCTCGCGCGCGTTTGACTCCTTGTCGTGGCCTTTTCTTTTCGAGGTGCTACGGGCAAAAGGCTTCTCGAGCACTTGGAGATCCTGGATTTCGATCCTCCTCAGGACTGCCAGCTCGTGAGTGGTGGTAAATGGATGCGTAGGCTGGAAGTTTATGCATGCTTGTGGTTTAAGACAGGGGGACTCCATTTCCCCGCTCCTGTTTGTCATTGCGATGGATGTTCTCACGTCCCTGGTGATCAAGGCACATGAATTAAATGTGGTCAGCAAGATGCCAGGTTGCACGCCAATGCAAAGACTCTCGCTGCACGCTAATGATGTGATCATGTTTATTTGGCCTTGGAGATCGGACCTTTGGTTCCTCCAGCATGCGCTCTCGATCTTTGGTGAAGCATCGGGTCTCAGGGTCAACTTCACTAAATCCTCGGCTGTTTTGATCCGATCTGACGAAGAGGATGAGGAGCTGGTGCGTCAGGCGTTGCCTTGGCGGATGGAGAAGTTTCCCATCAAGTATCTAGGGCTCAAGTTGGGGATCAAGCAACTCACGAGATCGGACTAGCAACGCATTATGGACAGCGTGTTGAAACTAATGCCAGGATGGCAATGCGGCATGGTGACTAGGCCGGGCCGCCTGATCCTTGTTAATCAGGTGGTGCGCGCGCGGCCCACGCACCATCTGATCGTGGCTGAGGCACCCAAGTGGGTGCTGGAGAAGATTGATAAGGGTTGCCGCGCGTTCTTTTGGGCTGGGACTGAGGAGATCCAGGGAGGCAAGTGCGCGGTTGCTTGGAAAAGGGTGTGCCGTCCCAAAGAGTTGGGAGGCCTTGGAATCATGGATCTTTACAAACAGGGACTGACGCTCAGATTAAGGTGGGAGTGGTTGAAGTAGACAGATAAGGATCGACCTTGGCAAGGTTTGAACCTCAACTCGGGCAAAGATGTGACAAAGGCTTTCGACGGCTTGGTAAAATGGAATGTTGGCAAGGGTTCGCAAGTGCTGTTCTGGCGGGATAGTTGGATCAATGGTTCTAACATCAGCCAGATCGCGCCACTTCTCATTCGCAAGGTCAGGAAGCAAGTGGTTAATAGGAGGAAGGTCAATGAAGCGCTTCTCTTCCACGCTTGGACCCAGGATATTAGGGGTGACATGAACACAGAGGAGCTGCTCCGGTTCATAAGAATGTGGGAGATAATGCTCCAAATGGAGCTAAGGCCAAACATGGAGGACGTCCCAATCTGGCAGTGGGAGGCTAGCGGCACTTTTTTGGCAAAGTCTGCCTACAAGATGATGTGCCATGGAGGCGTTCGGTTTCAATGTGCTTTGGCAGTTTGGCGATGTTGGGCTACGCTAACGTGTAAGATCTTCATGTGGCTAGCACTTCAACACAGGATTTGGACATCTGACCGTAGGCACAGGCATGGATTGCAAGAGCATAGTTCGCCCTGCTTCCTGTGTGAGCAGGAGGAGAACACGGTCGAGCACCTTCCCGTGCAATGTGTGTATGCCAGGCAAGTATGGTTTCTCAGTTTCAGGAGACTTGGCATCGACACTGAGCTCACGCCTACCAGGGACCATACACTGGGCGATTGGTGGATGGCCTCCAGGAAGCGCATCAACAAGAGGGATCGCCAAGGTTTCGATACCCTATGCACATCGGCATGTTGGAACATTTGGAAACAGAGGAACGACAGAGTTTTTCGCAACAACACCACGGCTTCAGAAGCGGAAGTAGCTGAGGCAGTCCACAAGGAATTCCTTCTGTGGGCAGCAGTGTGAGGAAGAGGAGAACCCAATATCATAGAGTAGTCGCTTTGTGTGTGTGGAGTGGATGTCATGGTGACAGCCGCTTGTGGCTGGGCACCGGAATATAACCTCTTGTAATTATTTCTCTATCTTCTATAAAGCTAAGGTACGCATTTTGCGTACTCTCGAAAAGATAGTTGTTTTCACAAACTTGGTCAAACTTTCACATGTTTGCCTTTAGACAATATTTAGGGCATCTACAACCATGATGGGCTAATTTTTCCCCCAAACATTCGCCGGACGCGCACAATTAGTGTCTGGGCATGTCCAATTTAAGCTCCTATTTGTCTGTCTCTACAACCACACTCTCTCAAATTGCCTCCTTAGTTTAAACATTTCAAGCATGTAGTTCAGCAGCCAATAGGAGAAGCAACTCAGCAACCGACACGTATTTGTCCGTCTCTACAACCACACTCCCAAAAATTGAGCACGCACGCAAGTAGCTCAACGGCCAATAATCCTACACTCACGGGCAAACATGGAGGTTTTACGAACGCGTTTAATACTAATTAATTTCTCCCCCTAAAATTCAGGGGGTGGGGACCTGTTGAAAATATGCCCTAGAGGCAATAATATTGTATTATTATATTTCCATTCCATTTTCATAATTAAGAATTTATATTTCATGCTATAACTGCTATGATCCTAGAATATGTGATTCAGTGGAAAACTCATATGCACGTGTGGAATGATAAACGACAAAGAATAGATTCCTAGTCTCGCCTCTAAGACTGACTCAAGTGTTGTTGGTGATCATATTTTCCAGATCTTAGGATATCGTTAAGTGTGACGATAGTCCTAAAACAACATTGAGAGTATGACGTTAGAAGAACGTTCATATTGAATTGACCCAAACTTATTTGTTATACTCTAAGATAATATCGTCTGAAATCAATTGTTATATCATGAAGTGTTAACATGTGTTTTTAGTTCCTTAGGACATGAGAGTATCGTAGCCACTTCCTACCGTACGGTGTACTTTGGGGTTGCTCAAACGTCATCTGTAACACGATGATCATAACAACAACTTATAGGTTCATCGGAAAGTTTGACAGGGGACTAGATAGCTCAAGAGTGGGATTTGCTCCTCTGATGATGGAGAGATATTCTTAGGGCCCTCTCGGTGTGACGGAATCCATCATCATCTGGCCAGACATTGGTGACTATGTCACGGGGATGCCAGAACACTTCAACGAGAAAGAAGAACAAAACCGGCAACGAGGATGTCGGTATAGTGAGCATGTGAATGACTCGGGAGGATGCCGATGCATCTCGGGTTTTATAATGTATCGTGAAGCAAAGGAAACATCACATGAAAACCAAAGGTTCACTCAGACGTCGTTCGTGTAATCACGGGAATCGATATGGACTTCCACGGTTCCTCTATCGGTCATTGAATGAAGGGGTTTCGTTCATATCTATGATTTACCGAACCTATCAAGAATTTATTTGTCGAATTGTTCCATTGATATTCGGAATAGTTTCGAGAGGAACTGGAAGCGTTTCAGGGTCACCGGAAGGGTTTCAGAGTTTATCAGGCAATACCGGATATTACCGATAAATAATATATAGGTGGAAAATGTTTCTGGAGATGTTAAATTAATAATAAAAGGATCTAGTAATTATTAGAAGGCTTTTATAATTAATTGAATACCAATGGGCCTTAAGAGGCCTAGTGGTGGAAGGAGAATTGCGCCAACATGGCCAAATTAGGGGAGGCGCCCCCGTTTTCCTAGTGGGAGCTAGAGGCCTAATTGGACTAGGGGAGAGACTCCTCCCTCCCCTAGGTCGGCACACTAAGGAGGGGAGCCTTCCCTCCTCCCCTCTCAACCTATATAACTAGAGGCTTGGGGCTATTTTGAACACACAACTTTTGGAGCCTCCTCTAGTCTTCTAGTTCTAGTTCTAGTTCTAGTTGACCAATTAGAGCTTGACCTAGATCCTCTAATCCTCATAATGAGAAGCCCAGTGTGGTTCCAATATCCTCCCTCTAATTCTCCGGCGATGGTTAGCTCTGGACGGTGAAGTGCTACCAGATCGTGAAGACCGTGCGCTTGCAACCAAGTAGAGAGGTCGTGCTTTCGGTCTTCTGTTCGAGGTATCATTCGTGGGTGGTTTGCGAGATCACTCATCGACGGTTCGAGGACCTCTAAGTACGATCTACACCGACTCATCCTCTTTCGCTGCACTCCGGAGTCGGTAACGATCGTGATCCAAATCGTTTATGCATCTTCATACTGTTCCTAGGTGTTCGTAGGGCGATTTTTTTAATTTTTACTACATTTCCCAACACGCCCTTCCTCTCTATAATCCCAATCAAATGATGCCACCTATGCATGTCGGTGAAAACTGTAAAAATCCTTCCGTGAGTATAACATTGCTCCTCAACAACCGACACAAGCATGCAGCTCGGTAACCAGCGCGAGCACGCATTCAGTTCGCGCGACTAGCTACGACCTCAAACATGGGCACAAGAGCGCAAGAGCTCTGGCCTCGGACGTGGGCACGGGCTTCGATGCGCGAGCTCCTGTCCCGACGCGCGCGAGAGGTCCTCTTCGGCCGCGGGCGAGGTCCTCTCTAACGCAGGCGGGAGCTCCGGCGTGCGAGCTCCTCTTCGATTGCGAGTGAGATCCTCTCCGATGCGAACGCGAGCTCTAGCGTGAGAGCTCCTCTCTGGCCTCGGAGGCAGGCGCATGCTCTGGTACGCGAGAGCTCCTCTCCGGCCTCAGACAGATGCGGGCTTCTCTCTAACCATGGGCACGAGCTCCTCTTTGGAAGCAGGCACGTGAGCTTCATCCTGTTCCTTGCCCAGGAAAACAGAGAGATGAGAGGGAAAGGGAAAAAGATGTGAGGCTACAGGTGGGGCTAGGTGGATTGAGCTAACATAGAGGATGTGTCCGGGCTATCGAACACCCCCAAACTTATAGGGAGGAAATAGGGGGTCTGGTTGGGTGGACTTTTTCCTTCTCTCAGATATTCAAACACTGACTGGGTTCAGATGTTTAGGAAGACTTTGAGGATCCGGTCGTACTCTTGTAGATGCTCTTATAAGCATTCTTCTAAATCATGAAGGGAGTAGCATTTGTACGTCTGCCGCCTATGGATGTTCCTAAACGACTCCTTTGCAGCTATCTTGAATCGTTGATTGGTGCTCCGCAGGATCCGGTTGATGTTCCAGTGAAGGGAAAAGGAGTAGTTTCCCTTCTAATCCCTGCTTCGAAACAAAATATTTTTCAGGTACAACCCCGTGATACGTCTCCAACGTATCTATAATTTTTGATTGTTCCATGCTGTTATATTATCATTCTTGGATGTTTTACATTCATTTTATATCAACTTTATATCATTTTTTGGGACTAACCTATTGACATAGTGCGCAGTGCCAGTTGCTGTTTTTTTGCTTGTTTTTTACATCGTAGAAAATCAATACCAAACGGAGTCCAAACGCAGCGAAACTTTTTGGAGAATTTTTATGGACCAGAAGGAACAACATGGGCCAAATAAGTATCAGAGGGGTGCCCCGAGGGGGGCACAACCCACCTGGGCGCGCCTGGGGGCCTAGGCGCGCCCTGGTGGGTTGTGCCCACCTGGTGGCCTCCCACACCGCCTCTTCGCCCTATAAATACCCAAATATTACAGAAACCCTATGGGAGTCGACGAAACACAATTCCAGCCGCCGCAAGTTCCAGAACCACGAGATCCAATCTAGACACCATCACGGAGGGGTTCATCATCCTCATTGGTGCCTCTCCGATGATGCGTGAGTAGTTCATTGTAGACCTACGGGTCCGTAGGCAGTAGCTAGATGTGGCTTCCTATCTCTCTTTTGATTCTCAATGCAATGGTCTCTTGGAGATCTATTTGATGTAACTCTTTTTTGCGGTGTGTTTGTTGGGATCCAATGAACTTTGAGTTTACGATTAGATCTATTTATCCATGAAAGTTATTTGAGTTTTGATCTCTTATATGCATGATTATTTATAGCCTCGTATTTCTTCTTTGAATCTTTGGTTTAGTTAGCACTGGTGCGCGTCGGTCCTAAACAAACGGTTTTTAACCCCTTTCCGTGACGGCCTTCGGAACCGTCGCCAAGTGAGTGTGTGCGATAGGGTGTCCTTCCCACACGAACCAGAAACCGTCGGGGATATGGAACAGTGATCCAGAGGCCTTCCAAAATATAATCGTGTGCGATGCAGCACACATTAAATTCTTTCGCACGTGTGGTATCGGTGATTGAGCGTTTCTAATGACGCAGTGAAACCATACGGTCTGTCGTAATGAACCATTTGGGAAACAGTATGTAAGGCACACGGGCCAACACATGAACTATGTGCAATTTGTGCCCCATCGCACACGAGTTTTCTGCGTAACCCGTCTGCCATGCTAGACTCCATCGCACACGTTTTCCAACAATTACCGTTTGCGATAATGTTCTATCACAAACGGTTCAGGAGCCCCTTCGCACACATACAAGTGCTGCAGACCATTTGTGATTTGTTAGGTATCACCGACGGTTGCCGCAAGAGTGACGTGTGCTTTTCGTTTGGGATCCCACACATTTCCTAAAAAAAAATACGACTGGGATTGTATTTTGCATTGGGCACGATTTACTCCCAGTTCTCGTGTGTGATAACGCGATATCACAGACGGTTCCGGAGAACCTACGTACACGTAGTAGCGCTGCAAATCGTTTGCGATCTGCTGTGTATCACCGACGGTTCCACTACGATTGACGTATGCTTTTCGATGTGGATCGCACACACTCATTTAGTTGAACCGTGTGCAGAGCAATTGCCAGGTTAAAACAAAAATATCCCATTTTGAATCGGCATGCAAAAAGCAAATTCGCCACAATATTCAATTGAACAAATAAACAAAAATATCCCATTTTGAATCGGCACGCAAAAAGCAAATTCGCCACAATATTCAATTGAACAAACAGTGTCCACAGGAAGAATATTCATTAGATTTCGCAACAATTGCAATTGAACATATGGTAGCTAAATTCCAATGATTTGTCCACACATATATGCATTACATAATTAATCATAGTGTACGAAATACGAAGACCTCATCAGATGAAAAACAATGGATCCATGCGTTATATGTTTAGCGGCTAACTCTTACTCAATGTGTCAGGAGAACGCATGGTGAAATCTTCATTATCACCAGTGGGATTGATGTAGTGCTCCAGGAAGAAGTCGCTGATAAATCTCCGAACCATCAGCAATTCACCAGCCGGGAGCGGTTCAGGGGTCCTTGGTTTTAAGATGAGCTGCAGTATTTTTAAGATCAGTATGTGCCATATGAGTGGAGTAGAAGATATTAATTAAGATAGACTTACTGGTACTAATTCGCGAGGATCGTGACAACTATCAGCAGATTTGCAGATGCAGATCATGTGTCTGCAAACATAGTATACACAAAGGTTGGTCCCTGCTTCTTGCTGAGGACACTGAAATTTTTTGTACAAAATTAGTCATGTATTTATCCTGTTAGGAACAACCTAACCGGCGTTAGATGTATTGTTTTTTCTTTGGACAAAATAGAAAGAGGTTTATTTAGAAGCTTGAACATTTGACTAGCGTAAGGAAAGGTATTTGCAGACTGTTGGATAATTTTTTCAAAAATAATGGATTTCGGTGTGTTACCGGAGAAACGATCTCGTGCTGCAGAGGTAGTTTCCTCTTGTACAGGTTCCCTGTTTTAGTTTCCCACAATGCGAGCACACTGCAAATGATGATGAATTTTGACAACATCAATTATTGAACCAGATATGAATGCAAATTAATTTCAACATCATAGAATTCAATACCTATCCAAGAATTGCTGAAGATGCGTCAGATCCTGAGCGTTTGTTGACTCTCTGAGAGAATCGATGTAGTAAACTGTGTTCTTGTTTGGAACAATGAATACCAATATCCAGTGATTGCTACATATTAAGAAAGCCATGAACTTACGAATGATGTCGAAATCTGAAAGACAATCAGTGTATGCGTGGTTGTTTACTTGACTTACCGTTCATGATATGGCCAGAGAAATGATTCTGCATGGGACGTGTTTTCGAAGATACGGACGACCGTGTTAACGGCTCAGTCCTGTCGGTCCTTTTCAATGTAATGTTGTGCCATTTGCTAATGCAGGATCTATGAAATACACACTCACTTTGTCTTCTCTGTGCGTTCAATCCCCTGAGAGGAATAAAATGCAGTTAGCTGTTTATCATTTACATCCTTGTATGGAGAAGTTGATCAGAGTTTGTTAAGTACTTACAAAATCACACATCTAACAATAGTGGCATCGAGCACGTTGAAGTTGAAGAAGAGATGTAAGTCCTCGAAACTCACAATGATGGAACCAACATCGTGTCGGAAATGATCTCTGTTGTAGTGGACTAGCAAATGGTGATGACCTTCTGACATTTGATCCATGCAATATTCATGTAACTCGCAGCAACTGGAGCTGCACTCATCAAAGTATTCGCCAACAAGAAATGGCTGGCCATGGACGTAATTGCGTGCTTCAAGTACGTCTGCTTCTCTTTTAGGAAGCAACAATTCTACTTCTTCATCATCCATGGCGTCAGAAATAATATTACTCCCCGATTCGAACAAGCTGCTGTTAGTTTGGTTCTGGGTAATGAGTGCTGTCGGATGTGGGGTTTCGGCAAACCCTTGAGGTTCGAACTCTGGGGTGCGCGCGAAGTCTTTCCCTCCTACCGATCTATGCCCTAGCTCGCTAAGATCTCGCGGACAAACTCGACAAACTCGCAACACAGAAAGACAAGAGGTTTATACTGGTTCGGGCCACCATTGTGGTGTAATACCCTACTCCAGTGTGGTGGTGGTGGATTGCCTCTTGGGCTGATGATGAACAGTACAAGGGAAGAACAGCCCCCTGAGGTTGAGGTGTTCTTGTGGCTAGGCTCTCAATCGGGTTGGATCAAGCTAAGATGAGATGAGGTGAGACCAGCCGACCCCCTCTCTTTGGTGGCTAGCTCTACTTATATAGGCCCTGGTCCTCTTCCCAAATATCGAGCGGGAAGGGAGCCAACAACGGCGGGCAAATTTGAAGGGGGCAGCTAGTACAAGCTATCCTGACAAAAGCGGTCTTCGCCTGCGAAAAGCTCTGGTGGTGACGGTGCCTTGGGCTCCACGATGACCTCCGTCTTGCCGTCCTCCTAGTCTTGGTCTCGTTGCACCAATATATCAACCTTTGCCTGATGCCTCGGTACTCTTCGCCTGCGCTGGCCTCCTTAGCACCAAAGAGGAAATAAGGACGCTGCGCGCGCTGGCGCCCGCCTGGTGCCGTTCGTCATGGCTCACGTCACGTTTGCCTCGTGAGGTTTTGCCCCGCCTTGATATCTCCACTCCTTGTGAGCCTGCCTGGCTAGGCTACTCCAGAGGTGGTCTTGCGTCGTCCGCCTCGCGAGGCTTGGACCCTCGCGAGGCTCTTGGATGCCTTGTTGATGAAGATGGGCCGTACGGCCTGCTGGCTTAGCCACGCCGTGGGCCGCAGGCAGGCAAGTCTGGGGACCCCCGTTCCTAGAACGCCGACAGTAGCCCCCGGGCCCAAGGTGCGCTCGGGCTTGGCTTCGCGGCGAAGCCAAGGGTCAAGTTCGGAGCACCGTGGGCCCCAAAAGCCTACGGCCTCGGTTGACGCGTGGCGGTTGATTGGACGTGGGCGTCTCCGCTTCCCCATGCTGCCTCGGCTACTGCACGACTTGACAAGTCCCTGCAACATGCAAGGAAAACCATCATTACCTGCGATCGTGGGAGACGCCGGTTGGCCTTCTCTTGCTATAAAAGGGGAGGGGGGCGAAGCCCCCGTTGCCCATCTCTTCCTCGCTTGCTTGCTTCTTCCTCCTTGCTCCACTTCTGACAACAATGGCGCCTATCAGAAGGTTTTCTTCTGAAGAGAAAGGTAAAGCTCCTCGTGATGATCCGGGGCCACTTCCGCCAAAGAAGAGGTCGATCCATCGCCGTGATGAAGCGGCGATGCAGGTGGTGGTGAGGCCTTGGTGCGAGCGGCCTCCTCCGGGGTACCCGCTACCCTTGTACGCCCGAGCCGAAGGCTCGGAAGGTCGGAGCGACGAGCAGCGCCGCCCACGCCGTGTCCGGAGTCGCCGTGCTGCGGCGACGCGTGCCGCCGCCCCTGGGATCCACGCCGCGGATTCCTCACGCGAGTTGGTGCTATGGGCGCTGATGCCTCCAAGCTCCTGGATCCGCTTCCCGCGGTTCTTCTCCGATGTGATGCCCCCGAGGGGGCCTCTCGAGCTCTGGTTGCAGCACGCCGACTGCAGCGCTCCGGCGACCGGAGCGGAGATCGAAGCGGTTCCCGCCGGCAAGATCTTCATGACCCGCGGCTGGGGAGAGATCGCACGGGTCTGCCGTGCAAGGGGCGCCCTCGCGATCCACTTCGAGTACGATGGCGCTTCCACGCTCTTCTGCAAGGTCTTCAACGCCGAGGGCCACCGCCTGGAGTGCTGCTCCAGAGAGGAGCGCCAAACTGACGCGCACTCCGCTCGCGGCTACTCCAGCAGCAGCAGCCCTTGGGAGTCCAGTGTAGGAGATATGCCCTAGAGGCAATAATAAATGTTATTGATTATCTCCCTGTTCATAATTATGTTTATGTTCCATGCTATAATTGCTGTGGTTCCCGAGCCCGTATATCCATAAAGGCTCTGGGGAGAACCCATATGCACGTGTGGAATAATAAACGGTAAAATATATTCCTAGTCGTGCCTCTAAGACTAGCTCAAGTGTTGCATGATGATTATGTTTTCCCAATCATGGGCATGTCTATGCCAAGCAACTTTGAGGGCACAATGTCAGGAAGGACATTTGTGTTGAATCGACCCGAATTGATGTTATGCTATGAGATACATTCGTCACAAGTTAATGGTTTATAACACAGAGATAGTTAATGTTTGCATAATTCCTTAGACCATGAGAGTATCGAGTTTCTTCATGCTTGCTTCATGAACTTTGGGGTTTGTTAAACGTCATCCGTAACTGGATGGCTATTACGGCGGCGTACGGGTTCATGGGAAAGTATGTTAAGTAACTTGATAGCTCGAGATTGGGATTTGCTCCTCCGACGATGGAGAGATATACTCAGGCCCTCTCGGTGTTACGGTGTCCATCATCGTCTGGCCAGACACCTTTGTGATTTGATCACGGGGATGCCGGAACACGGAAACGAGAAAAGAGAACAAAACCGGTAACAAGGTAACTTGCATGGTGGACAAATTGTTCGTCCACGGGGATGCAATAAATCTCACCTCAGGTGTTTGTGATATATCGTGAAGCAACAGGAATAGCTCACCACAACTGGAGGTTCACTCGAATATTCATTCGTGTGGGTATAGGGGTCAATATGGGTGTCCACGGCTCCGATGTTGATCATTGATTGGAAGGGGTTCCAGGTCATGTCTATACTTCACCGAACCTATAGGGTCACACGCTTAAGGGTCATCTATCTGCTGAATACTAGACAGGGAGTCTGAGAGAAAATCACCGAAAAAGTTACGGATATCGGAAAAGTTTCGGAGAGCGGAAAAATTCCGCAGAGAGAGGTCACCGGATGAGTTCCGGTGAAACTGAAAAGTTGTTTCAGGGGATACCAAAAGTCAAATTGGTTTCGACACATGCTTGATAATTCTCGGAGGGTGCCAGAATCATTCTGGAAGCTTTCTGGAATTTTTCGGGATAATAACCGGATATGCTCCGGAGCTGCCGGAACCACTTCAGATGCTTTTCGCAGATGAAAATCACTAAACCGGAATTGTTTCTGAACGCGTTGAAAATAATTTTGGTGGGTACTGGAAATGTTCTAAGCCCACACAAATATTTTCAGTTAGAACGGACGCTGAAAAATGTCGTCGTGAATAGTGAAAATCAGCTTTATGGTTACTTTATGGAAAGCCACCTTTTGGGGCTTTGCTCCAAAAGATCTTGGGGATGACATGGATGGATAGGAGCCATTTTTTGGGCCCCTCATGGGGGTGTGGCCGGCCACATGGGGTATCCCCCCTTGGGGACCCTCTTGTTCATTGGTTTCACTCCTAGGTCCTTGTGGGAGGACTTCATTCATGTGCATTTTGGGTTTTTGTGTGAAACTACCCTACCCCTTGGGATTTCCTATAAATAGAGGTGGAGGGGCAGCCCTCCACACTCAATCTTTCTCACATACATGCCATTGCAATGATCTGGCTTCTTCTCTCCCTCCCAGCGAAATAGTTTCGTAGAGCCGAAAGGCTGTCTGGGTTCCGGCAGGAACTAGTTCTGGACGGCGAAGCTCTGCCGGATAGATGACACCGTATGTGTGCAACTCTGTGGAGAGATCGTAGTATCGGTCTAAGTTCGTGTGTGCCTCCCGAAGGGCTGTCCATGTGACCGTCCGAGTTTTGAAGGTCCTCCTGAAGGGCTGTCCGCGACACCGCCCGGGGGGCTGTTCAACCGCCTCTCGGAGGGCTGTCTGAGGAGCTGATGAGGGTATACATCCTCGCGGTTGGGAGGTTGTAAATCCTAGCTGCGGGGATCTGCACCGCCGATCATCATCGACTCTACTTCCCGCTGCGCTACGAGTCGGTAACGAAAAAGATCAAACCTTGTATGCAGTCTCCATAGTGGTCCTGGGCTGGTGCGTAGGTCGGAATTTTTTTGCTTTTTGCTGCGTTACCCTACATCGAGCTGCTCTCCTGAGCTTTACGAGACTCCGGAGACGAGCGACGACAGCTACGTGCCCCCGAGCTCTCGCCGCGCTCGGGGCAGAGCTGCGGCGCTCGGCCGTCGCCGCCGCTGATCTGGATGGGGTTGGTGCCGGCCCCCCGTGGCCCACTGTTGATGATGGCGTCCGCCACGGAAGGGTGTAGATAGGATTCCCCTTTGTATCAGCTTCTGTTTCCTGCAAAGAATCATGAATCACCCCGTGGGGGCATGTAAGGGTCTATAATGTCTTTTGTGTCTATCTTCCCTGTTATGAGAATTTGGTGAACGCATGTCCCGTTAAGGCTCGGTCCCCCCTTTCTTTCCTCGCGATAGCTTGTTGCTCTACGCTGACAGGTCCCGGTCCCCAGGCAGGCTACAGCCATCGCCGGTATGCCAGGTCGTGTGCCGTGGTCAAGGCCAGGAGGTGTGCGGCCCGAGGTCCAGTAAGAGCCCCTGAGGCAAGATGCTCAGGAGGTCCCCCTTAGCACTCAAGCAGCCATGGTAAGGCAAGAGAGGGAGTCGACGTGGCCGAAACGTGGTTGCGGCAAGGCTTGAGTGTAACAACCACGATGCGGCTATATCTCCCACGTGTCGAGGCACGACTTAGAGGCATAACCGCATTGTGGTTTTGTCGCAAGAAGGGTCATCTTCACACAATCCCATGTAATGAACAAGAATGGGATAAAGAGTTGGCTTACAATCGCCACTTCACACAATACATAAATATTATTCATACATCATCCAAAATACAATCATATAGACCGACTACAGTCAAAATCCAGATGATAATAAGACAACCCCAAATGCTAGATCCCCGATCGTCCCAACTGGGCTCCACTACTGATCATCAGGAAAAGACACATAGTAACGACTAGGGATCGGGCGCGATGGGAGATGGGGTCGGGCACTGGCGGCGGAGGAGGGACGAGAGGGAGAGATCGAGAGGAGGGAAGATGGGCTAGGGTTAGGTGGGGCGCCGACTGGGCCTAGGCCTGGGAGGCTTGGCTGGGCTGCGGAGAAGGATGGGTCGGCCTGGGCCGACTGCTGGAGAAGGCCGTGCTGCGGCTAACAGGAGGCCCAAGTGGCCGGCTGGGGGGGTCTCTCCCTTATTTCTTTGGCAGAAAAGAAATAGAAAAAAGGAAAAGAAAGAGAGGGTTAGAGAAAGGATTTGCGCATGCGGACAATTCTCCCGGAATCACAAAAATGCGCTTGATCCAGGAAAAATAGAAGTGGCCTGATTGGACGATATAAATTCAAATGCATTTGAATTTAATTCAAATGATTTGAAGGAAGTGAGGGTTGGGAAGGTCCAAAAATGTTCGGATTTTTGGTGGAGCTCCGGAATAAGATGAAAAAATATAATGCGAGGTTGGAGACCAAGAATTAAGATAACAAAGGCATTGGGATATTTGCAAGTGTGTTCCGGTTAATTCCCAAACTAATGGAATATTTATGGTAGCTCCATAAATATTAGGAGGATATGTTATAAAGAGAAATCACCATGTGAACTCCCTCGATTTAAATGGATCGAAGATCCATGCAATTTATTTAGGTGGGTTTTTATGCAAAGATTAATGACATGATGGCATGATGACATGATGCAATGCAAAAATAAAAGAGCAAGCACCAGAAAGAACACACGGTGATCACGAGAATAAGGAAGTCTTCTGAAGCGTCGGTCTCGGGGCGTTACAACACTCCACCACTACAAGAGGATCTCGTCCCGAGATCTAGGATGGCACCGGAGAAAAGCGGAAGAGGAAGAGGTAAAACAAATTGCTTCTCCGACAATTGAACGAAACCAAAGGACCTTGAGAGGTCGCAAAGCTTGAAGAAATGACACGATGGAGGTGAACAAAATTTACAACATTCCGTTCAGCAAGGGGAACAAGGACCATTGCGAGAGCCTTTGTAGGTTGAAGAATATGAAACAAGAGCTTAACGGATCAAAAGGAATATGAAAGCACACCGGTAGAAAAGAGAAGCAAGGAACTCCATGAGAACCTTGAAGTTAATTGACACGATAGATATTTAAACCACTCCGGTTAAAACAAGATAGGAAAGGAATAAGAATGATATAATTTGGACAGCACTCCGACTGAAAATGAAAGGAATTGAACATGATCTTGACAAGATGAGAGGATACTCGATGAAGTTAACAACACATTGCCTCCGGAACTATTAAAAGAATGGCACAAGGGTAAGAAAGATTTCAGGCAGCCCTCCTGTTGAGGAAGGAGACAAAACTTGATAAGATGAGAGAACTCGAATGAAAACACGACACTCCGGCTAGACGGATAAGAAAGGAAAAATTACATGATCTTGACAAAACAAGATGATTGGTCAAAGAGAGCAACATCACAAAGCCTCCGGTAGAAATGAAAGAATGCAATGAAAAGAACGGAGAAGAACGGAGTTGTTGAAAAATCAACAAAGAAAGGATATGAACTTCGTGGGCTTATGGAGACATCTCGAAACTTGAGGAGAAATTCTGCCAGTAACGAAAACAATTGCTTGCTTGAGATCAACGAAGAGATGAAATCTTCTCTCGCCGAGAGGATAGGAGAAAACTTGGATCATTGATAGACACCACAATTAGCAACATTCCTTAGGGAAGGCTTTAGGTGAGACATGACACAAGATAAATCCAACAAAGAGATTGGTGGATTTAAAATATCTCATTCTTGACAACATGTGAACCATGAAACGCGAACTCAAATGTCAAGAATAACATAACACCACCTCAGAAGATAAGAGAGAAAGAATAGCACTTCGGAATGCAAGATGAAGAATGCTTAAACTCCTCAAAACAAACATGTGTTGAACACCATGTTTATTTTAGAGTATAGCTTGACGGATCATAACTCCGAGAGAAATCTTGACGAACAATTGAAGAATGAAAGGAATCCTTGACGAACCACCATGTAGAGCCTTCGTGAGAACTCCCGTAATAAAAGGATGATAAAAGGAGAAGTTGAAAGAACAGGATGAATCCTTGCAACGATTTAGATGGATCTTTGAAATGATATAATTGAACTAACTTGGATCTCCGGAAAGAAAGATGAACAATTGAAATCAAGAATTTGATATCATGAACGAACTCCGGAAGAAGGAATTAATCACTTGGAGGAAACAAGAATAAGAATTACATTACGCGTATCCTTCACCAATTTAAATTGATGACAAGCAACGGATTTTTGGCATACTACTTATTCTCGTAGAAAGGATTAAGATAGATATAGCGCAAACTTGGGAAGGTCTTCATCGAACCACCGGTAGAATTGAAACAACGAATAACTTGATATGATAACGAAGGAAGAGAAATCTTGAACGAACCACCGTAAGAATTGAAAATGAAAGTAGCAAAGGCACAATTCAAAGGAAAGAATTAGAAAAGAATGAAGATACTTGACAGAATTTAGATACACGAGAACGAAGAGATCATGGACTGATTTGAGGATATTTGAGTGATGCACCGGTATGATTTGGAGAATGAGAGCTGAAAACTTAGAACGAAGAAATCCTCTGAAAAGATGGCCTTTGGATGATCAAGAAATGAAAACAACTCTGAAATGCTCCGGATGGGTAAGAAAGAATTACGCGATTGGAAACAATTTGAGAGGATGACAACAAGTTAGAACCATGAATCTTCAAGAGAACGGACCAAGATTCAAGGGAATTTCTTCTTCGGTCTTCAAATGTTGAGAATGACGATGAGAAACACCACCATGAATTGTTGAGGCACTCCGGAATGAAATTTAGAAATGTTGGACCAACGATGAAAAGAATTTGAAAGATCTTGGAGAAAGACAATTGACGGATGATAATTCATTCTTACGTCAAACTTTGCAATGAATTTGAGAATAACTCCAGAAAAATTAGAAGAGTCAGGTGAGATCCTGGAAAAGACCTGTGGGTTAGGGCCCACTCAAGAGAAACACCGTTGAAATGATTTAAAAGAGAGATTGCGCTAGTTGAATTAAATGGCTTGAATGAGATAGCATCCTCAAAAGAACTTGAGTGAATTGAGAATGGGAACTTGAATCCTCTGGGATAACTTCAGCACTCCGGAACAATTGAATAGCAAACGGGGAATGATTAAGAGATGAACCAACATACGAAAACACTAGAAACGAGGAAGGGAATATGATCAACACCGAAAGCTTGAATTGAATCCACCGGAAAAGAAAAAGCATGAAGAATGATAAACTTGAAGAACAACTTCATGAGAACCACCGGGTAAGAACATTGAAAGAAAAGAATGAAGAGACTTTGCATCAATAAAATAGATACTTGATTAAGAAATCTGAGTCCTTAAAGAAAAAGGGTGGGAGGTCGGGAAAACAAAGGCAACTTGGGGCAGATGAAACAAACAACGTTGAGAAAACTGAGAGGTGATCTTGCGAATGTTGGAATGACTGGATGCACTTGAAGAGAAACACGCCGGTCGGAAGGAATTAACATGACGATCTCGATGATCAAGAAGGATTATCATCCGCATAGAAATATGAGAACACCACTTAGAATAAGGTATGGAATCAACATTTGTCATTGAAGGAACTCGAATACCACAAATAAAACAAAACAAAGGATTGGCTTGCAAAATAAGCCGGAACAAACATATGATAGAGATTTCGTCCGAAGTTTTTGTGGTGGGGCCCACACGAGCTCGATCGTACAACACCATCATGTACAAGCAGTGCACATGACATACGAAGCGTCCCCGAGTCGGCATAGCCAAGGACTCTTTAAGACACTACGAGACCACTGTAAAACCAACCGTGGAAAGCCGGACCACTAGACGTCGAACCCCAATCTCATATCATGCATCTGTCGGAAAGATATCCTAAGAGCTACTTGAATTCCCACTTATAAACTCCCGAAACTTTCTGGTTATGCAATCTGGTGTTGGGGATACAGGGGACACAAAATATATCACCCAAACTAACAATACCTAGATCCAGCTGTATCCATCGGTCAACACATAACCAAGAAATCTCCGGAAATCGTTTACCTCAACCTTCGAAAAACATCCGTTATACAAGTTATGGCAATACTCCCAAACTCCCGCCCCAGTACTGGGTGGCGTCGAGGTGATCTCACCAACAACTGCATAAAAGAGATTTCGATGTCGGCGAAACTCAGGTATTCCAGAACTGCAACGATAAAATTGTGACGACAACACCTCGGAGCTCAACTCCCCGGGACACTGCCACAACCCCTAAATGTCAGGAGGCACCAAGAACAATGTTCTCGTCACAAAACCATCGGAACGATTCCTAGATACCCGCGTGATCCTAAAAAAAATTTAGTGAAATTTGAGGAGAGAATAGTCAAAACTTCTACGTCAGGAGACCTCACCAGAGCGACGAAGGGACTGAGGAGTAAAAAGAATCCTACTCTCCGATATATATAATCCTAAGACTCAAAACATTTTTGTTCTAGACTCAACAAAGCCAGCGATTCGATCAAGCAGGGGGCTCCTAAGTCGGGGATGGCTCTGATTACCAACTTGTAACACCCACGATGCGGCTATATCTCCCACGTGTCGAGGCACGACTTAGAGGCATAACCGCATTGTGGTTTTGTCGCAAGAAGGGTCATCTTCACACAATCCCATGTAATGAACAAGAATGGGATAAAGAGTTGGCTTACAATCGCCACTTCACACAATACATAAATATTATTCATACATCATCCAAAATACAATCATATAGACCGACTACGGTCAAAATCCAGATGATAATAAGACAACCCCAAATGCTAGATCCCCGATCGTCCCAACTGGGCTCCACTACTGATCATCAGGAAAAGACACATAGTAACGAACACCTTCCTCGTTGAACTCCCACTTGATATCGACGCCATCGTCTGCACTGGCATCGTCGGCACCTGCAACTATTTTGGTAGAATCTGTGAGTCACGAGGACTCAGCAATCTCACACCCGCGAGATCAAGACTATTTAAGCTTATAGGAAAAGGAGGAGTAGTGAGGTGGAGTTGCAGCAAGCACTAAGCATATATGGTGGCTAACATACGCAAAAGAGAGCGAGAAGAGAAGCAACGGAACGGTCGTGAACTAGCAATGATCAAGAAGTGATCCTGAACTCCTACTTACGTCAAACATAACCCAGAAACCGTGTTCACTTCCCGGACTCCGCCGAGAAGAGACCATCACGGCTACACACGCGGTTGATGCGTTTTAATTAAGGTCAAGTGTCAAGTTCTCTACAACCGGATATTAACAAATTCCCATCTGCCACATAACCGCGGGCACGGCTTTCGAAAGATAATACCCTGCAGGGGTGTCCCAACTTAGCCCATTATAAGCTCTCACGGTCAACGAAGGATAAACCTTCTCCCAGGAAGACCCGATCAGTCTCGGAATCCCGGTTTACAAGACATTTCGACAATGGTAAAACAAGACCAGCAAAGCCGCCCAGATGTGCCGACAAATCCCGATAGGAGCTGCACATATCTCGTTCTCAGGGCACACCGGATGAGCAAGACGTCGGGTTGGCATAGACCCTGGTTGCCTAGGGGGCGCCGGACATCGCTCGGTTTGGACCAGCACTCGAAGGAGAACTGGCCCGGGGGTTAAAATAAAGATGACCCTTGAGTCCGCAGAACCCAAGGGAAAAAGGCTTAGGTAGGCAAATGGTAAAACCAAGGTTGGGCCTTGCTGGAGGAGTTTTATTCAAAGCGAACTGTCAAGGGGGTCCCATAAATCACCCAATCGCGTAAGGAACGCAAAATCAAGGAACATAACACCGGTATGACGGAAACTAGGGCGGCAAGAGTGGAACAAAACACCAGGCATAAGGCCGAGCCTTCCACCCTTTACCAAGTATATAGATGCATTAATTAAATAAGAGCTATTGTGATATCCCAACATAAATATTATCCAACATGGAGCAATCTTCATCTTCACCTGCAACTAGCAACGCTATAGGAGGGGCTGAGCAAAGCGGTAACATAGCCAAACAACGGTTCGCTAGGAAGGGTGACAAAGGTTAGAGGTTCATGGCAATTTGGGAGGCATGAAAAGCAAGTGGTAGGTAGCGCAGCATGGAAATAGAACGAGCAACTAGCAAAGCAAAGATAGAGGTGATTTCGAGGGTATGGTCATCTTGCCTGAGATCCCGCAAGGAAGAAGAACGAGTCCATGAAGAAGACAAACGGACGTAGTCGAACGAGTCCTCACAACTCCGGAACGAAACCGAAGCTAACGAGAGAAGCAACCCGGAAAGAAACAAACAACATAGTAAACAGACAATCATAAACATGGCATGATGCACAATCAAGTATGATGCATGTCCGGTTTAAATATGCATGGCATAGCAAAGTGCAACAAACAACACTACAAATTAAGTGGAGCTCAATATGCAACTCGTTGCATATTGAAGAAACACCACATTTAATTATTTAGTTATCTCTCGTTTATGGACCCAACAATATTAAATGTTATTAGCCATGGCAAGAGGTGAAGCATAATAAACTATCTATCTAGGCACGTTTAAAAGAGGCCGGAAATAACAAACGACAATACCGGAAAATCCCCATATGTCAATTGGCAATTTTAAAGAAAACATCAATTTTAGACATTTTAAATGTTGTTATCATGATGCGGATGACAATGCAAGGTATATGCAATTTTATAAAACGTGGACACGAGCATGTTATGAAGCATTTGTTACCTGGTGGAACGAAAAAGGGTGCCACGGCAACGAATCCGAAAATGATGCCACGGCAACATATCGGTTCCGGTAGTTCACGGAGATACCGGTGCAAAAGGAAGTGTGGCGTGAGCGTGTCATGCAAGATGGTGGGGTGATCCCGGTTACCGGGCTCCCACGGTACGATGGTATGGCAACGAGGAGGAACATGGAATGACAACTCGAAAACGGTGCAACCACGAGCATCTCATACAACACACACGCATTCGTTCACGGGCGTCGTCTCGGGGTTATACCTTCGGTACGAGGTAGAGGAAGTAGTCGTTCTCGCGACGGTAGTGGAAGTAGCGGTACACGCGGAGGTAGTCGAACTTGACGGTTCCGTTACACGGGTCTTCGGCGACGGTAGTGGAAGTCGTGGCACACGTTCGTTTTCGGAGAGGTACTTGACGAATCCAAGTCTTCGGGGAGACGGTAGTTGTACACGGGTCGTATAGGAACTTGACGAAACCCAAGGCGACGGTTGCGGTACATGTCATCGGTATTCGAGCATTGACGATGTGTGGAGTAACAAGATGATATTAAGGATAACAAGATGGGGTCTATCCCTACATGAATAGATCTTGTCTACATCATGTCATCGTTCTTATTGCATTACTTCGTTTCTCCTTGAACTTAATACACTAGATGCATGCTAGATAGCGGTCGATGTGTGGAGTAATAGTAGTAGATGCAGGCAGGAGTCGGTCAACTAATCTTGGACGTGATGCCTATATATTGATCATTGCCTGGATATCGTCATAATTATTTGAGGTTCTATCAATTGCTCAACAGTAATTTGTTTACCCACCGTGTGCTATTTCTTGAGAGAAGCCACTAGTGAAATCTACGGCCCCCAGGTCTATTCTTTATCATATTTGCTTTGAGATCTATTTTTATTTGGTTTTGTTTTCAGATCTGTTATTCCAACAACCCAAAAATACCTTGCTGCACTTTTTATTTGCATGTTTTATTTCGCGTTTTATCGAGATCTATTTATGCAATCTATCATAATTTTTATCTCGTCAACGTGACAATTTCTGGCGCCGTTACCCGTAGAGGGATTGACAACCCCTCATAAGCGTCGGGTTGCAAGTATTTGTTCTTTGTGTGCAGGTACCATTTACATAGTGTTGCTTGGTTCTCCTACTGGATTGATAACCTTGGTTTCATAACTGAGGGAAATACCTACCGTAGTTGTACTGCATCATCCCTTCCTCTTTGGGGAAATACAGACGTAGTTGAAGCGACATCACCCCACTGGCTACTTGGTCTAAGCCTCCACAAGGTTGGGTTAAACTCAACATTGATGGTTCACTTTCTTTGGATGGACGAGCTAGTGCTGGTATGGTGCTTTGTGATAGTAATGACGCCATTATTTTTTCGGTCATGTCATGATCTTTTTTCTTGTTGGGAACTATCGCTTACACTGTTCAGGAGCGAATTTCCAGTGCAAATAGAAGTGGATTCGAGTGAGCAGGCCAGAATTTTGAATAGCAACGAAATTGATAGATCAGTCTACTCCTCTTTGGTTTGAGAGATCAAATATCTTTTATATCTCTGTCAATATTGTATTACCCGCAATGGTGCTGGTGTTGGTGCTAGTGCTAGTGCAGGCCAGAGCAGCGCGAGCACCTTGAAGAAGGCGTGTATGGTGTCATGCAGGCGCATCTTGAGAGAATGCAGGTGTATCTCATTGTCAGAATGGGGTTAGTAATTACTTAGCAATTTTTGCTAGGCTAGACAGCAGAACTGTGGTTTTGCTGGGCTCTAGTCCGCCAAACACACTTGAGCTTTGTAATGATGACTGAAATGTGCCAAATCCGTGAGTAATATAAGTTTCGCCCAAAAAATAAAAAGGAAATATTACCATCTGAACCACTGCTGGATTTAAATCATCGCATCTTAGCACTAGGCACTCCAAGGGGATGCACCAAAACCCCTCCTCCATCTGTTTGCGGACATCACAAATTATCTGCCAAAACTGGCCTCTGGGCGACATCCCCCATATGTCCTCCCCATTTCAAATGGCCACCAAATTTATACATAAGATCATCACAAAAGCACATAGGACTTGCATAGTTCATCACATACACATAGAAAACACATAGTTCATCACATAAACATAGGACACAAACTGTTCATGACATAATTAAACATAAGCCAAACTAAGCATGACCTAGTGACTACAATCACCCTCCCGAAGTTGAGGTGCAGCTCAACGACCTTCATGCCGTGGACGTCAGCGTTGTTCCAGTGACACCTCCAACAAGTTGTGGCATGTTGCTCACAGAGAAGGCGTTGGCCTTGCGCACACATCTTCAACTTGCCGACGGGCGTATCACTCAGGGACAATGAAGCCCTTCTCGAGTGCGGCACTGGGCGTCGCTTTCCTGCATCATCTGCGACCGACTGAGCACCCATTGAATTAGGAGCTTCTCATTCTAGAGACCTTTGACGACGACGATGATGCCTTTCTAGAGGACCTTCAACGACGGCACCGCCTTGCGTGGGGAGCACGTCCACTCCGACAAGGATGTCGTCCCGCGCAAGGACAAGTTCCCTCCGCAGAGGATGAGTGCCCACTGATACGTCTCCAACGTATCTATAATTTTTTATTGTTCCATGCGGTTATATTATCATTCTTGGATGTTTTACAATCATTTTATAGCAACTTTATATCATTTTTTGGGACTAACCTGTTGACATAGTGCAAAGGGCCAGTTGTTGTTTTTTGCTTGTTTTTTTTACTTTGCATGAAATCAATACCAAACGGAGTCCAAACGCAGTGAAATTTTTTGGAGATCTTTTCTAGACCAGAAGACACCTGTTGGGACAAAGAAGTACCAGAGGGGGGCTCCGAGGGGAGCACAACCCACCTGGGCGCGCCTGGGGGCCCAAGCGCGCCATGGTGGGTTGTGCCCACCTCGGCCACCTCCCGCACCGCCTCTTTGCTCTATAAATACGTCGAAAATCCAAAAGCCCTAGGGGAGTCGACAAAACACAATTCCAGCTGCCGCAAGTTCGAGAACCACAAGATCCAATCTGGACACCATCATGGAGGGGTTCATCATCCTCATTGGTGCCTCTCCGATGATGCGCGTGTAGTTCATTGTAGACCTACGGGTGCATAATTAGTAGCTAGATGGCTTCCTCTCTCTCTTTTGATTCTCAATACAACGGTCTCTTGGAGATCTATTTGATGTAAATCTTTTTGCGGTGTGTTTGTTGGGATCCGATGAACTTTGAGTTTATGATCAGATCTATTTTATCCATGAAAGTTCTTTGAGTTTTGATCGCTTATATGCATGATTACTTTTAGCCTCGTATTTCCTCTTCGAATATTTGGTTTAGTTAGGCCGACTAGACCCTAGAGGGGATTTTGGGAATCCCACCAACAAAAAAAGGGATTTCTTTTACTCAAGGAGTTCAAATTTTAGACAAGTTGAGTGATTTGCACAAACATATGGTCGAGTTGCAAAAATATAACAAACCTCTCAAACATATTAGTGGAAATCTCAATCGTATGAATACTTTGATTACTCTTTGCAATAAACGGTTGGATATTTTAGATCTCAAGATGGTTTCTTTTCCTGAGAATTTGGGGAAACGCAAAGAGCCTCCCAGATTTGAGAAAGCCCTTACCAAAGTAGCAAAAACCAAAGATGATAATACTTAGATCTATGCATTATGCCTAGCTAGGGGCATAAAACGATAGTGCTTGTTAGGAGGCAACCCAATGAATAAATTTTATTTTTGCCTTTTTCTTTCTGTTCTTGAGTGTTTGCACAATTATGCTACTGTTATGATTGTGTTTCTATGTTTTAGTTAGTGCTTGGGCCAAGCAAAGCCTTTGGGATCATGTTGGGTGATAGTTGATTTGATCTTGTTGAAAAACAGAAACTTCTGCGCCCAGTAAAATAATTTTCAATATTCACAGAAGCGCGATAAAATCCTGATTTTTGTACACAAAATTGATATACAAATTGCCCACGTTGTCCTAATTTTTCAAAATGTTTGGAGTTACATAAGTATAAAAAGTTTTCAGGTTGCTACCGTCTGCTCTGTTTTTGACAGATTGTGTTTTCTTTGCGTTGTGTGCTTATTTTGATGAATCTATGGTTCTTATCGGGGGGTATAAGCCCTGGTAAAGTTGAAATATAGTAGATATAATGCAAAAATAAAATATGAATGGGTTTGAAATAGTACTTAGAGTGGTGATTTGCTTTGTTATACTAACGGATCTCACGAAGGTTTTGTTGAGTTTTGTGTGATTGAAGTTTTCAAGTTTTGGGTGAGAACATGATGGATGAAGGAACTTATAGCATGTGACGAATGAAAATATAGCTCCAAGTGAGGTTACCGATAATGTTGGAGACGAAAGAGGGGATGCCTTCCGGGGCATCCCCAAGCCTAGTTGCTTGGATCTTTCTTGGATATTAACTTGGGGTGACTTGGGCATCCCCAAGCTTAGAGTCTTTTCACTCCTTATTCTCCTCATATCGATGTCTCACCCAAAACTTGAAAACTTCAATGACATCAAACTTAACGGAACTTCGTGAGATAGGTTAGTATGATAAAGAGCAAACCGTTCACTTTGGTACTGTCAAAGACAAGATTCATAATTGTTCTCACACAATGCCTACTGTACCCTATCATTTCTACAATTTATATTGAGCAATATAAGTCATAGAAACTAGATAACAAGCAAACTATGCATTGAAAACAAAATCTGTCAAAAACAGAACAGTCTGTAGGAATCTGTACTCCAACCATACTTATGCTACTCCAAAAATTCTGAAATATTAGGACAACGTAGGTTATTTGTATATATATCACCTACAAAAAATTCAGATCAAAATCACGTTCCAGTGAATTTTCAAAATTCCTGGACCGAGCGCAAAAGTTTCTGTTTTTGGATAGAATCAAGTCAACTATCATCCACACTATCCCAAAGGCTTTACTTGGTACTTTATTGAAACAAAAACTATAAAACATGATTACTACAGTAGCCTAATCATGTGAACACACAAAAACAGTAGGGGTAAATGTTTGGTTGTCTCCCAACAAGCGCTTTTCTTTAATGCCTTTTAGCTAGGCATGACGATTTCAATGATGCTCACATAAAAGTAAAGAATTGAAGAATAACAAGAGCATCATGAATCACATTCCAAGCACATTTAAGCCTAACCCACTTCAGTAGCATCACGAATGAGTTCAACAATATAACTATCACATAAAGCATTCTTTTCATGATACATAAGCATAGAAATTTTACTACTCTCCACATAAGAAAATTTATTATCATGAATAGTAGTGGGAGCAAACTCAACAAAATAACTATCATGGGATTGAAAATTAAAATCATGATGACAAATTCATGGTTATCATTATTCTTTATAGCATACATGTCATCACCATAATCATCATATATAGGAGGCATGCTTTCATCATAACAAATATTCTCATCAAAACTCGGGGGACTAAAAATATCATCTTCATCGAACATAGCATCCCAAAGCTTATGGCTTTGCATATCATTAGCATCAAGGATATTCAATGAATTCATACTAACAACATTGCAATCATGCTCATCATTCATGCCAATCATTTTATTGAATTCTTATTCTATCAATTGAGCACAGTTTTCTTTTCCATCATTTTCAAGAAAGACATGATAAAGATGAACAATATGAGACCACCTCAATTCCATTTTTTTGTCGTTTTCTTTTATAAACCAAACTAGTGATAAAACAAGAAACTAAAAGATTCAATTGCAAGATCTAAAGATATACCTTCAAGCACTCACCTCCCCGGCAACGGCGCCAGAAAAGAGCTTGATGTCTATTACACAACTTGTTCTTGTAGACTCGTGTTGGGCCTCCAAGCGCAGAGTTTTGTAGGACAGTAGCAAATTTCCCTCAAGTGGATGAGCTAAGGTTTATCAATCTGTGGGAGGCGTAGGATGAAGATGGTCTCTCTCAAACAACCCTGCAACCAAATAACAAAGAGTCTCTTGTGTCCCCAACACACCAAATACAATGGTAATTTGTATAGGTGCACTAGTTCGGCGAAGAGATGGTGATAAAAGCGTAGTAATGATAGTAGATATTGATTTTTGTAATAGTAACAATATAAAACAGCAAGGTAGCAATTGATAAAACGAAGCACAAATGGTATTGCAATGCTTGAAAATGAGGCCTAGGGTCCGTACTTTCGCTAGTGCAATCTCTCTGCAATGCTAATCTAATTGGATCATATAACCATCCCTCAAAGTGCGATGAAGAATCACTCCAAAGTTCTTATGTAGCGGAGAACATTAGAAGAAATTGTTTGTAGCTATTTTCTTCGATCGATCTATCCAAGAGTTCGTACTAAAATACCACCAAGTTATTCTTTCCGATCGATCTATCAAGAGTTCGTACTAGAATAACACCAAAGCAAATTCAGATTCGTAATACTCCAACACAAAGAACCTCAAAGAGTGCCCCAATATTTCTACCAGAGAAACAAAAGACGATAACATGCATCAACCCCTATGCATAGATTACCCCAATGTCACCTTGGGAATCCGCGAGTTGAGTGCCAAAACATATATCAAGTGAATCAATATAATACCCCATTGTCACCACATGTATTCATATGCAAGACATATATCAAGTGCTCCCAAGTCCATAAAAGTATTCAATCCAATAAAACGAAATCTCAAAGGGAGAACTCAATTCATCACAACAAGATAGAGAGGGGAAACACCATATGATCCAACTATATTAACAAAGCCCGCGATACATCAAGATCGTGACATCTCAAGAACACGAGAGAGAGAGAGAGATTAAACACATAGCTACTGGTACAAACCCTCAGCCCCGAGGGTGGACTGATAACCCACAAGTATAGGGGATCGCAACAGTTTTTGAGGGTAGAGTATTCAACCCAAATTTATTGATTTGACACAAGGGGAGCCAAAGAATATTCTCAAGTATTAGCAGTTGAGTTGTCAATTCAACCACACCTGAAAGACTTAATATCTGCAGCAAAGTATTTAGTAGCAAAGTAGTATGGAAGTAACGGTAATGGTGGCAAAAGTAACAATAGCTGTTTTAACATAGGGTGACACAGAACTAGCTCCAGTTCATCAATGTAATGTAGGCATGTATTCCGAATATAGTCATACGTGCTTATGGAAAAGAATTTGCATCACATCTTTTGTCCTACCCTCCCGTGGCAGCGGGGTCCTATTGGAAACTAAGGGATATTAAGGCCTCCTTTCAATACAGTACCGGACCAAAGCATTAACACTTAGTGAATACATGAACTCCTCAAACTACGGTCATCACCGGGAGTGGTCCCGATTATTGTCACTTCGTGGTTGCCGGATCATAACACATAGTAGGTGACTATTGACTTACAAGATAGGATCAAGAACTCACATATATTCATGAAAACATAATAGGGTCAGATCTGAAATCATGGCACTCGGGCCCTAGTGACAAGCATTAAGCATAGCAAAGTCCTAGCAACATCAAGCTTAGAACGTAATGGATACTAGGGATCAAACCCTAACAAAACTAAATCGATTACATGGTAAATCTCATCCAACCCATCACCGTCCAGCAAGCCTACGATGGGATTACTCACGCACGGCGGTGAGCATCATGAAATTGGTGATGGAGGAAGGTTGATGATGACAACGTCGACGGATTCCCCTCTACGGAGCCCCGAACAGACTCCAAATCAGCCCTCCCGAGGAAGATTAGGGCTTGGCGGCGGCTCCGTATTGTAAAACGCGATGAATCCTTCTCTTTGAATTTTTTCTCCCCGAACTTGAATATATGGAGTTGGGGTTGAGGTCGGTGGAGTCCCGGGGGCCCACGAGGCAGGGGCGTGCCCCACGGGGCGCCGTCCACCCTCGTGGACAAGGTGTGGACCCCCTGATGCTGATTCTTTCGCCAGTATTTTTCATTAATTCCAGGACGTGTCTCCGTGGATTTTCAGGTCATTCCGAGAACTTTTATTTCTGCACAAAAATAACACCATGGCAATTCTGCAGAAAACAGCGTCAGTCCGGGTTAGTTCCATTCAAATCATGCAAGTTAGAGTCCAAAACAAGGGCAAAAGTGTTTGGAAAAGTAGATACGTTGGAGTGTATCAACTCCCCCAAGCTTAAACCTTTGCTTGTCCTCAAGCAATTCGGTTGACAAACTGAAAGTGATAAAGAAAAACTTTTACAAACTCTGTTTGATCTTGTTGTTGCAAATATGTAAAGCCATCATTCAAGTGTTCAGCAAAGATTATGAACTAACCATATTCATAATAACATTTAGGTCTCATGTTTACTCATATTAATGGCATAATCAACTAGCAAGCAATAATAATAAATATCGGATGATAACACTTTCTCGAAACAATCATAACATAATATAACAAGATGGTATCTCGCTAGCCCTTTCTGAGACCGCAAAACATAAATGCAGAGCACCCCTGAAGATCAAGGACTGACTAGACATTGTAATTCATGGTAAAAGAGATCCAGTCACAGTCATACTCAATGTAAATTAATAGCAATGCATGTGCATGACAGGGGTGCTCTTCAACTGGTGCTTTTTAATAAGAGGATGGTGACTCAACATAAAAGTAAATAGATAGGCCCTTCGCAGAGGGAAGCAGGGATTTGCAGAGGTGCCAGAGATCGAGTTTTGAAATAGAGATTGAATAATATTTTGAGTGGCATACTTTCATTGTCAACATAACAACCAAGAGATCTCGATATATTCCATGCTACACACATTATAGGTGGTTCCCAAATAGAATGGTAAAGTTTATACTCCCCCACCACCAACAAGCATCAATCCATGGCTTGCCCGAAACAACGGGTGCCTCCAACTAACAACAATCCTGGGGAAGTTTTGTTTGTAATTATTTTGATTTGAGCATGGGACTCGGCATCCCGGTTACCGGCCATTTTCTCGTGAGTGATGAGCGGAGTCCACTCATCGTGAGAATAACCCACCTAGCATGGAAGATATAGACAACCCTAGTTGATACATGAGCTATTCGAGCATACAAAATAGAATTTCATTTGAAGGCTTAGAGTTTGGCACATACAAATTTACTTGGAACGGCAGGTAAATACCGCATATAGGAAGGTATGGTGGACTCATATGGAATAACTTTGGGGTTTTATGGAAGTGGATGCACAAGCAGTATTCTCGCTTAGTACAAGCGAAGGCTAAAAAGAGACTAGGAAGCGACCAACTAGAGAGCGACAACAGTCATGAACATGCATTAAGATTAATCAACAATGAGTGCAAGCTTGAGTAGGATATAAATCACCATGAACATAAATATCGTGGAGGCTATGTTGATTTTGTTTCAACTACATGCGTGAACATGTGCCAAGTCAAGCCACTCGAATCGTTCAAAGGAGGATACCACCCTATCATACCACATCACAACCATTTTAATAGCATGTTGGCACGCAAGGTAAACCATTATAAACTCCTAGCAAATTAAGCATAGCATGAGCAACTATAATCTCTAATTGTCATTGCAAACATGTTTCATTCATAATAGGCTGAATCAGGAACGATGAACTAATCATATTTACAAAAACAAGATAGGTCGAGTTCATACCAGCTTCTCTCATCTCAATCAGTCCATCATATATTGTCATTATTGCCTTTCACTCACAAGACCGAACAGTGTGGATAATAATAATAGTGCACGTGCATTGGACTAAGCTGGAATCTGCAAGCATTTAATACAAGGGAGAAGACAAGGTAATATGGGCTCTTGGTTAAATCAACAATAATGCATCTAAGAGCCACTCAACATTTTCATCATGGTCTTCTCCTCTCGACCCCCAAAGTAAAGAAAAGAAAGAAAACTATTTACACGGGAAAGCTCCCAACAAGCAAAAGAAGAACGAGAAATCTTTTTGGGTTTTCTTTTAATTACTACTACTATAGGCATGGAAAGTAAACTAGCTAAAAGCTACAACTAATTTTTTGGTTTTTCTTAAGGTTTTTCAGACACACAAGAAGAAGGCTTAGAAAATAAAATAAACTAGCATGGATAACACAATGAAAAAGTATGAGCACCGACAACTAGCATGAGTGTGTGAACATGAATGTAATGTCGGTGAGAAATACGTACTCCGCCAAGCTTACGTTTTTGGCCTAAGTTGGTCTATGGCCATTTCTGACCTGGCGGATATCCAAAGTCGTAACTGCGGTTGTACTGAGATGCAATAGCTACTGCCTGAAGAGCTGCATCTTGGAGGCGAGCTGCCTCCGTCCTGCTCTCATACTCGTTCGCCTCCTCCCTGGTTATAACATATCTCCTTTTTGCCTGAAAGTTAAAGAAAGTAGGAGCAGGGAGGGCAACATGGACAGTGCGCTGTCTGTCAAAGATTAGTCGGTACTGGAGGGGCTGTTCATTCCTCTCAAGAAACTGATGGCGAACCATAGCACTATAATCTAGATAAGCAGGAGGCAATTCCATATCATTTTCATGTATGGGTACATCAAGATAATTAGCTACACGAGTTGCATAAATTCCACCAAACAAATCTCCACTTGTACCATTAAGATGCAACCTTCATGCGACAATGCCCCCCAAAGTTATATTGTTTATCACCTAATACCGCACTCTTGAGGACACTAAGATCTGGAACGCACATGTGACAAGCCTCATCTTTACTGTTAATGCATCTACCAATAAAGAGAGAAAAATAATGTATGGAGGGGAAATGAATGCTCCCTATGGTATCTTGTGTGATTTCTCTAGATTCCCCCACAGTGATACTAGCAGGAAAGTCTTTATATTCAGATTTGCGAGGTTCACTAACATTGCCCCACTGCGGGAGTTTACAAGCAGTATTAAAATCTTCTAGGTCCATGGTATATGATTTATCATAAAGATCAAATAAAACAGTGTGAGAATTGCGCGAGGATGTAAATTTAAACCTCCTCACAAAGGAATCCATTAGGTAGCGGTATTGTAGGCACTTATCTGACACGAAGCCCTCAAGATCAGCGTTACACACATACACGTCAAATTCATCCTTGATGCATGCTTGGACCATAAACTCCTCTGACGTCCATTCACAAGGCCGCACTTGAGCTTCCCTCGGTGGTTCATCGTCCGGCTCACGTATCGCGAGCCTTGGTCCTTGCTTCCTTGAGGAACCACCTTGCTACATTTTCTAAGCATTTTTCTTTCTCTGAAAATTTTCTGAAATTTTAGTGACTCAAAATAAAAGTGAACCAAACTCAACAAGATTGATAGCAACTACTCCCACAAGTGCCTAGACGTTATATCATGCATTAAAACTACTTTGCACCATATAAATTTGACATGCAAGCTCAAGAACAGGGTCACCTAAGCAACAAAAAATTGCAATAAATAAAGCAGTAGAACAAAAACTAATTGGATGAATGGAGGAGTCACATACCGAAGAACAATCTCCCCAAACTGTTTTGTGAATGAAGCTTTGAGCAAAGATATTGAAAATGGCAGCAAGATGAGCTAGAACATAGGTTTGAGCTATGGGAGGATTTTCTCTGGAGGAAGACAAAGTGAGTGGGTGCTGGAATAAGTTGAGGGGGTCCACGTGGGGCCCACGACGCAGGGGCGCTCCCCAGGGGCTGGGCGCGCCCTGTGCCCTCGTGGCCAAATGGTGGGCCCCCCTGGTGTGTTCTCAGTGCCAGAAGTTCTTAAATATTCTACACAAAATCATATTTCATTTTCAGGACGTTCGGAGAACTTTTATTTTTGGGATATTTTTTTATTTCAAGGATAATTCAGAAAACAGACAGAAAATACTATTTTTACTTTATTTAATCTAAATAACATAAAGTAAAAGAAGGGTACAGAGAGTTGTGCTTTCTAACTTCATCCATCTCGTGCTCATCAAAAGGAATCCACTAACAAGGTTGATCAAGTCTTGTTAACAAACTCTTTCCGAATCGCAATGAAACCGGAGAATTTTCGAATAACGGGGATATGCATGTCCCCAACAATAAGAATATCATATTTCTTCTTGATAGTAGGAAGAGGAAATTCAAAACCTCCAATAGTAATCATTGAAATTTTTCCAATAGAATTGATACTGTGGACTTGAGGTTGTTTCCTCAGAAAATGTACCATATGCGCATTACCATTAACATGAAAAGTGACATTGCCTTTGTTGCAATCAATAACAGCCCCTGCAGTATTCAAAAAGGGTCTACCAAGGATAATCGACATACTATCGTCCTCGGGAATATCGAGAATAACAAAGTTCGTTAAAATAGTAACGTTTGCAACCATAATAGGCACATCCTCACAAATACCGACAGGTATAGCAGTTGATTTATCGGCCATTTGCAAAGATATTTCAGTAGGTGTCAACTTATTTAAATCAAGTCTACGATATAAAGAGAGAGGCATAACACTAACACCGGCTCCAAGATCACGTAAAGCAGTTTTAACATAGTTTCTTTTAATGGAGCATGGTATAGTTAGTACTCCTGGATCTCCTAGTTTCTTAGGTATTCCACCTTTAAAAGTATAATTGGCAAGCATGGTGGAAATTTCAACTTCTGGTATCTTTCTTTTATTTGTAACAATATCTTTCATATACTTAGCGTAAGGATTCATTTTAAGCATATCAGTCAAACGCATACGCAAAAAGATAGGTCTAATCATTTCAGCAAAGCACTCAAAATCCTCATCATCCCTTTTCTTGGATGGTTTAGGAGGAAAAGGCATGGGTTTATGAACCCATGGTTCTCTTTCTTTATCGTGCTTCATAGCAACGAAGTCTCTCTTATCATAACGTTGATTCTTTGATTGTGGGTTATCAAGATCAATAGCAGGTTCAATCTCTACATCATTGTTATTGCTAGGTTGAGCATCAACATGAACATCATCATTAACACTAGGTTCATGTTCATTACCAGATTGTGTTTCAGCATCAGAAATAGAAATATCATTGGGATTCTCAAGTGTGTCAACAACAGGTTCACTAGAAGCATGCAAAGTCCTATCATTTTTTTTTCTTCTTCTTAGAAGGACTAGGTGTATCAACATTAGTTTTCTGAGAGTCTTGCTCAATCCTCTTAGGGTGGCCCTCAGGATACAAAGGTTCCTGAGTCATTTTACCCCCTCTACTCATAACTCTAACATCATTATCATTTTTCTTATTATTTAATTCATTGAGCAAATCATCTTGAGCTTTAAGCACTTGTACTACCTGAGTGGTAACCATATAGAAGCATGTTTACTAATAAGTTTAAGGTCACCTTTAACTCTAGACATATAATCACTCAAGTGTTCAACCATATAAGCATTACGTTTCAATTGTCTACCAACATAAGCATTAAAGTTTTCTTGCTTAACAATAAATTATCAAACTCATCCAAGCATTGGCTAGCAGACTTATTACGAGGAATATCACCTTCATCAAATCTATAGAGAGAATTTACCTTTACTACCTGTGTCGGGTTATTAAGACCATGTATTTCTTCAATAGGTGGTAAATTCTTAACATCTTCAGCTTTAATACCCTTTTCTTTCATAGATTTCTTTGCCTCTTGCATATCTTCAGGACTGAGAAATAGAATACCCCTTTTCTTCGGAGTTGGCTTAGGAGTTGGTTCAGGAAGTGTCCAATCATTATCATTACTCAATATATTATTTAATAGCAATTCAGCTTGCTCAACATTTCTTTCCCTGAAAACAC
This sequence comes from Triticum aestivum, assembly GCF_018294505.1. Classification (NCBI taxonomy): domain Eukaryota; kingdom Viridiplantae; phylum Streptophyta; class Magnoliopsida; order Poales; family Poaceae; genus Triticum; species Triticum aestivum. The sequence goes on from NC_057805.1 coordinate 360,654,138, forward strand.
AACCAGGACAACTATCCAGGTGGTCTCTGGAAGCATCGGTTAGTCCATTATAAAAGATATCAAGTATTTCATTTTTCTTGAGAGGATGATCAGGCAAAGCATTAAGTAATCGGAGAAGCCTCCCCCAAGCTTGTGGGAGACTCTCTTCTTCAATTTGCACAAAACTATATATTTCCCTTAAGGCAGCTTGTTTCTTATGAGCGGGGAAATATTTAGCAAAGAAGTAATAAATCATATCCTGGGGACTACGCACACAACCAGGAGCAAGAGAATTAAACCATGTTTTAGCATCACCCTTTAATGAGAACGGAAATAACTTAAGGATATAGTAGTAACGAATTTTTTCCTCATGAGTGAATAGGGTGGCTATATCATTCAATTTAGTAAGATGTGCCACAACAGTTTCAGATTAATAGCCATAAAAAGGATCAGATTCAACCAAAGTAATTAACTCAGGATCGACAGAGAAATCATAATCCTTATCAGAAATACAGATAGGTGAAGTAGCAAAAGCAGGGTCATATTTCATTCTAGCATTCAAAGACTTTTCTTTCAGCTTAGCTGACAGTTTCTTAAGATCATATCTATCTTTGCACCAAAAAGGTCTATAGCAGTTTCTTCATCCATAACATAACCCTCAGGCACATCAGGGAATTCATATCTAAGGGAGAATCTTCATCATCACTTTCATCAATATTATCTGTTTCAATAATTTCATTCTCTCTAACCCTAGAAAGTTGTTCATCAAGAAATTCACCTAATGGCACAATATTATCAAGCATAGAAGTAGTTTCATCATAAGCATCATGCAAAGCAGAAGTGGCATCATCAATAACATGTGACATATCAGAATCAATAACAGGAGTAGGTGTCGCAAGTTTACTCAAAACAGAAGGTGAATCAAGTGCAGAGCTAGATGGCAGTGCCTTACCTCCCCTCGTAGTTGAGGGATAAATCTTGGTTCTTTCATCTGTCAAGTTCCTCATAGTGATCAACAAATATAAATCCCAAGTGACTCAAAGAAAAGAGCTATGCTCCCCGGCAACGGCGCCAGAAAATAGTCTTGATAACCCATGAGTATAGGGGATCGCAACAATTTTTGAGGGTAGAGTATTCAACCCAAATTTATTGATTCGACACATAGGGAGCCAAAGAATATTCTCAAGTATTAGCAGTTGAGTTGTCAATTCAACCACACCTGAAAGACTTAATATCTGCAGCAAAGTATTTAGTAGCAAAGTAGTATGGAAGTAACGGTGGTAAAAGTAACAATAGCAGTTTTTGTACTAATCATAACAGTGGCAATGGAAAAGTAACTAAGAAAAGATCAATATGTGAAAAGCTCATAGGCAATGGATCAATGATGGATAATTATGTCGGATGTGATTCCCCATGCAATAGTTATAACATAGGGTGACACAGAACTAGCTCCAGTTCATCAATGTAATGTAGGCATGTATTCCGACTAAAGTCATATGTGCTTATGGAAAAGAACTTGCATGACATCTTCTGTCCTACCCTCCCGTGGCAGCGGGGTCCTATTGGAAACTACGGGATATTAAGGCCTCCTTTTAATAGAGTACTGGACCAAAGCATTAACACTTAGTGAATACATGAACTCCTCAAACTACGGTCATCACCGGGAGTGGTCCCGCTTATTGTCACTTCGGGGTTGCCGGATCATAAAACATAGTAGGTGACTATTGACTTGCAAGATAGGATCAAGAACTCACATATATTCATGAAAACATAATATGTTCAGATCTGAAATCATGGCACTCGGGCCCTAGTGACAAGCATTAAGCATAGCAAAGTCATAGCAACATCAAGCTTAGAACATAATGGATACTAGGGATCAAACCCTAACAAAACTAACTCAATTACATGGTAAATCTCATCCAACCCATCACCGTCCAGCAAGCCTACGATGGGATTACTCACGCACGGCGGTGAGTATCATGAAATTGGTGATGGAGGAAGGTTGATGATGACGACGGCGACGGATTCCCCTCTCCGGAGCCTCGAACGGACTCCAGATCAGCCCTCCCGAGGAAGATTAGGGCTTGGCGGCGGCTTCGTATCGTAAAATGTGATGAATCCTTCTCTCTGATTTTTTCCTCCCCGAACATGAATATATGGAGTTGGGGTTGAGGTCGGTGGAGTCCCAGGGGGCCCACGCTGCAGGGGCGCCCCTGCATCCTCGTGGACTAGGTGTGGGCCCCCTGATGCTGATTCTTTCGCCAGTATTTTTTATTAATTCCAAAACGTGTCACCGTGGATTTTCAGGCCATTCCGAGAACTTTTATTTCTGCACAAAAATAACACCATGGCAATTCTGCTGAAAACAGCGTCAGTCCGGGTTAGTTCCATTCAAATCATGCAAGTTAGACTCCAAAACAAGGGCAAAAGTGTTTGGAAAAGTAGATACATTGGAGACGTATCATGGACTACTCCCTCCTCATCATGGTGGCCGCCGAGATGATGATGACGATCGGTGATGATTTCCCCCTCCGGCAGGGTGCCGGAACGGGGTCTAGATTAGTTTTTCGTGTCTACAGAGGCTTGCGGCGGCGAAACTTCTGATCTAGGGTTATCTCGAGGGTTTTTGGAATATTTGGCAATTTATAGGGCGAAGAGGCGGTGCATGAGGCCACCGAGGTGGGCACAACCCACCAGGGCCTGGACCCCCAGGCGCGCCCAGGTGGGTTGTGCCTCCCTCGGGGCACCCCTCTAGTACTTCTTTGGCACATGTTGCTTCTTCTGGTCCATAAAGATACTCCAGAAAGTTCCGTTGCGTTTGGACTCCGTTTGGTATTGACTTTCTGCGATGTAAAAATCAAGCAAAAAAGAGCAACTGGCAATAGGCACTATGTCAATAGGTTAGTCCCAAAAAATGATATGAAGTTGCTATAAAATGATTGTAAAACATCCAAGAATGATAATATAACAGCGGAACAATAAAAAATTATAGATGCGTTGGGGATGTATCACATATCATGAGTTTTGCTTGGAGCGTCTTGTATTATATGAGTCTTTGCTTGTTTTGATTTTTAGTTTGTGTCATCTATCCTTGCTGGACACACCTATTCGAAAGAGCCAAAATTATGCTATGATTTGTTAGAATTTCTCTATATGCTTCACTTATTTTTTTTGAGCTATGGAATTGCTCTAGTGCTTCACTTATATCTTTTTGAGCACGGTGTGGTTTAATATTTTTGAAGAAATGCTCTCATGCTTCACTTAGATTCATTTGAGAGTTAATATTTTTGAAGAAATTCTCTCATGCTTCACTTATATTATTTTGAGAGAAGAAATTTTTTATGCTCATGTTCTTCACTTAGATTTGTTTGAGCTTATCAAAAGCAACATATGAAACTAGTCCCAAAGTGTTAGATATTCAAGAGGGATATAATAAAAACTTTCATGAAGATCATTGGACAAAATAAACTTGATTCTTTGTAATAGTTTTGAGATATGATGATAGTGATATGTGAGTCATGTTGGTGAGTAATTATGCTTTAGTAAGAATATTGGTGTTAAGGTTTGTGATTCCCTATGCAAGCACGAAAGTCAATAGTTATGCAATGAAATTACATCCTACTTGTGGTGCATTATTCTGTGTTAGTTATGCTTAATGCTCGCTTATGTGATTTTTCGTTTCTTGGTTGGTTGCTTCTCAATCTTCTGCTAGCCTCCACTTGTACTAAGTAGAATTAGTACTTGTGCATCCAAAATCCTTTCAACCAGTTTTGCCACATCCACCATACCTACCTATATGCGGTATTTCCGTGCCATTCTAAGAAAATTTTTATGTGCCACCTCTAATTTTCAAAATGAATTCCTTTTTGTGTGCTCATACCGCTCATGAAGCGGCAGGGGGTGGCCAATATTTTCCATGCTAGATGTGTTATTCTCAAGATGAGTGTTTATTCACTTGTCATTGCACGAGAGTACGGCAAAGGTATTAGAGATGCCGAGTCCCGAAATCAAAAATGAATTTACTTTATGTTTTCAAATAATAAATTCCTTGGAAAGTGTTGGTATGGAAGGCACCCGTGGATACGGCTAGCCATGGAAAGTGAGAGAATGGTGGAAAAAGGAATAAAGTTTATTTTCTGTTTGGGGACCGCCTATGATATATCTAGCATGGAAAGTGTTGGGAATTACTCGGTCATTTTCATTGACGGGAAAAATATGCCACCCAAATTTTTTATCTCTCAATTTTTGCTTTGAGCTCTGGGCACCTCTACAAATCCCTACTTCCCTCTGCGAAGGGCCTTTCTATTTACTTTATGCAATTTTTATTGTTAATTTGAGTCTCCATCTTCTCTTATAAAGCACCAACTAAGGGGCACTATGATCGTACTTGAGCATTGCATGTAGCTAATATGCGAGTGTGTTTCATGAATGGATCAATGATTGAGCATAATGGGCTAGGGATAGCTTGCATTAGTGTTGATATTTTGAAAGACTTGGTTGCTTGTTGATATGCTTGAGTATTGAAATCTTTATGTCAAAACTAGACTATTGCTTTGAACCATATAAAAGTCCATATGTCCATGCCACAAAAGAAAAGAATATGCGATGAACATGTTAGGCAGCATTCCACATAAAAAATTCTGTTTTTATCATTTACCTACTCGAGGACGAGCAGGAATTAAGCTTGGGGACGCCGATACGTCTCCAACGTATCTATAATTTTTCATTCTTCCATGCTGTTATGTTATCATGTTTGGATGTTTTAGAATCATTTTATAGCAACTTTATATCATTTTTTGGGACTAACCTATTGACAAAGTACCCAGGGCCAGTTGCTATTTTTTGCTTGTTTTTTACTTCGTAGAAAATCAATACCAAACGGAGTCCAAACGTAGCGAAATTTTTTGGAGATTTTTTCTGGACCAGAAGACACCTGTTGGGCCAAAGAAGTACCAGAGGGGGCTCCGAGGGGAGCACAACCCACCTGGGCGCGCCTGGGGGCCCAGGCGCGCCCTGGTGGGTTGTGCCCACCTCGGCCACCTCATGCACCGCCTCTTTGCTCTATAAATACCCGAAAATCCAAAAACCCTAGGGGAGTCGACGAAACAAAATTCCAGCCGCCGCAAGTTCTAGAACCACGAGATCCAATCTAGACACCATCATGGAGGGGTTCATCATCCTCATTGGTGCCTCTCCGATGATGCGTGAGTAGTTTATTATAGACCTACGGGTCCGTAGTTACTAGCTAAATGGCTTCCTCTATATCTTTTGATTCTCAATACAATGGTCTCTTGGAGATACATATGATGCAACTCTTTTTGCGGTGTGTTTGTTGGGATCCGATGAACTTTGAGTTTACGATCAGATATATCTTTTTATATCCATGAAAGTTATTTGAGTTTCTTTAATCTCTTATATGCATGATTGCTTATAGCCTCGTATTTCTTCTCCGACATTTGGTTTTTGTTTGGCCAACTTGATCTATTTATCTTGCAATGGGAAGAGGTGCTTTGTAGTGGGTTCGATCTTGCGGTGCTTGATCCCAGTGACAGAAGGGGAACCGACACGTATGTATCGTTGCTACTAAGGATAAAACGATGGGGTCTATCTCTACATAGATAGATCTTGTCTACATCATGTCATCGTTCTTATTGCCTTACTCTGTTTCTCCATGAACTTAATACACTAGATGCATGTTGGATAGCGGTCGATGTGTGGAGTAATAGTAGTAGATGCAGGCAGGATTCGGTCTACTAATCTTGGACGTGATGCCTATATAATGATCATTGCCTGGATATCGTCATGATTATTTGAAGTTCTATCAATTGCCCAAAAGTAATTTGTTTACCCACCTTTTGCTATTTTTCTCGAGAGAAGCCACTAGTGAAACCTGCGGCCCTCGGGTCTCTTTCTCATATTATTTGCCTCTGCGATCTACTTTTCCTTTGCATTTATTTTCAGATATATTAAACCAAAAATACAATAATACCTTGCTGCGTTTTATTTTTGTTTATTTTATTTGGCGTTCAATCTATCAATCTACTACAATTTATCTCACGTCCGTTTGCCTATCTTGAGGCGCCGTTACCCGGAAGGGATTGACAACCCCTTTAAAACGTCGGGTTGCGAGTAGTTGTTATTTGTGTGCAGGTGTTGTTTACGTTGTGTTGCTTGGTTCTCCTACTGGTTCGATAACCTTGCTTTCATCACTGAGGGAAATACCTACCGCTGTTGTGCTGCATCATCCCTTCCTCTTTGGGGAAATACCGACGTAGTCCTAGCAGACATCAAGTATCCATTATGTTCTGAGATTGATGTTGCTATGACTTTGCCATGCTTAATGCTTGTCACTTTGGGCCCGGGTGCCATGATTTCAGATCTGAACCGTTTATGTTATCACCATTATATCTATGTTCTAGATCCGATCTTGCAAGTTATAGTCACCTACTATGTGTTATGATCCGGCAACCCCGGAGTGATAGAAGTCGGGACACTTCCCGGTGATGACCGTAGTTTGAGGAGTTCATGTATTCACTATGTGCTAATGCTTTGTTCCGGTTCTCTATTAAAAGGAGGCCTTAATATCCCTTAGTTTCCAATAGGACCCCGCTGCCACGGGAGGGTAGGACAAAAGATGTCATGCAAGTTCTTTCCATAAGCACATATGACTATTTACGAAATACATGCCTACATTATATTTATGAACTGGAGCTAGTGCCATATCGCCCTAGGTTATGATTGTTATATGATGAATATCATCCAATGAATTCACCGATCCAATGCGTACGAATTTCTCTCATACTGTTCTTGCTAAGTTACTACTGCTATTGTTACTATTGCACTTGCTACAAAATCATTGCTATCACTATTACCGTTACTATTGCTTTTGCTACTACTATCAAAACTATCATACTACTTTGCTACTGATCACTTTACTGCAGATAATTAATCTCCAGGTGTGGTTGAATTGACAACTCAGCTGCTAATACTTGCAAATATTCTTTGGCTCCCCTTGTGTCGAATCAATAAATTTGGGTTGAATACTCTACCCTCAAAAATTGTTGCGATCCCCTATACTTGTGGGTTATCAATGGGGTCTATTCTTACATAAATAGATCTTGTCTACATCATGTCATCGTTCTTATTGCATTACTCTGTTTCTCCATGAACTTAATACACTTGTTGCATGTTGGATAGCGGTCGATGTGTGGAGTAATAGTAGTAGATGTAAGCAGGAGTCGGTCTACTAATATTGCACGTGATGCCTATATAATGATCATTGCCTGGATATCGTCATAATTATTTGAAGTTCTATCAATTGCCCAAAAGTAATTTGTTTACCCGCCGTATGCTATTTTCTCGAGAGAAGCCTCTAGTGAAATCTACGGCCCCCAGGTCTGTTCTTTATCATATTTGCTTTGAGATCTACTTCCTTTGCTTTTGTCAGATCTATTATTCTAAAAACCCAAAAATACCTTGCTGCACTTTTTTATTTATTTATTTTATTTTGTTTTATCATGAGATCTATTTATCCAAAATCATACAAACCAATCTATCTTTTACCCGACAGGGATTGACAACCCCTCTTACGCGTCGGGTTGCAAGTATTTGTTCTTTGTGTGCAGGTACCGTTTACATAGTGTTGCTTAGTTCTCCTACTGGTTCGATAACCTTGGTTTCATCACTGAGGGAAACACCTACCATAGTTGTGCTACATCATCCCTTCCCCTTCGGGGAAATACTGACGCAGACACGAGCCATCACTGACATCGCGCAACGGACTGGAGAAGGTAAGGGCACGCGTGGGGTGGCGAAGGCTAGGATGACGCGAGAGGAGCTGCGACGGCCCCTGGTCATGCATCGATCACCACAAATCCTCCGGAAGCTCTGTCTCGACATCCTCCCCGTTAATATTGTCGTTGGAGCTGTCACTCTCCTGGGATATCAGCAAAACACGGGAGTGTTGGAAATATGCCCTAGAGGCAATACTATTTGTATTATTATGTTTCCTTATTTATAATTAAGAGTTTATATTTGATGCTATAACTGCTATGATCCTGAAATATGCGATTCAGTGGAAAACTCATATGCATGTGTGGGATGATAAACGATCAAACAATAGGTTCCCGGTCCAGCCTCTAGGAATGGCTCAAGTGTTGTTGGTGATCACGTTTTCCGGATCTTAGGATATCATTAGGTGAAACGATAGTCCTAAAACAACATTGAGGGTATGATGTTAGAAGAACGATCATATTGAATCGACCCAATCTTGTATGTTATACTTTGTGATCATATCGTCTGAAATCATTTGTTATAACACAGAGTGTTAGAATGTGTAATTTAGTTCCTCAGGCCATGAGAGTGTCTCGATTACTTCTTACCAGACGGTGGACTTTGGGGTTGCTCAAACGTCATCTGTAACAAGGTGATCATGATGACAACTTTCAGGTTCACCGAAATGTTTGACAAGTGAACGAACAACTCGAGAGTGGAATTTGCTCCTCCGACGATGGAGAGATATTCTTAGGGCCCTCTCAGTGTGACGGCATCCATCATCGTCTAGCCAGACACACGTGGCTACGTCACGGGGATGCCGGAACACGTCAACGAGAAAGAAGAACAAAACTGATAATGGGAGCAACGGTACAATGGGCATGGTGATGACCTAGGAGGATACCAATGCACAGCAGGTTCTGTAAAGTATCGTGAAGCAAAAGAAACGTCACATGATAACCAAAGGTTCACTCGAATATCATTCGTGTAATCATAGGGACCGATATGGATGTCCACGGTTCCGCTATCGGTCATTGAACGAAGGAGTTTCATTCATGTCTATGCTTTACCGAACCTACAGGGTCACAAGCTTAAGGTAATCATGATCTGCTGAGTGGTGGTGGAACGTGAGTGATGATAATATATTCATGAAATAGTTCCATTAATATTTGAAATAGTTTCGAGAGGTTCCGGAAGCATTTCGGGGCCACCGAAAGGGTTTCGGTGAATATCGGGTAATACCGGGTATTACCGATTAAATATATATAGGTGGAAATGTTTCCGGAGATGTTCAGTTATATATATAATACTCTGAAAATGCTTAAAGTATTATATATATAATTTAAAATATCAACGCATGAGGAACCACGAGAAGGTAGAGCGCAAAGAACAGAAGCAAAGGGACGAATTGTTCAATGAAATTTCGGCCCATGGCACTCACAAAACAAGTGTGGAGGCCTAAACAAAAAGAAAACGCAGATGCTTCTACGTTAGCTACAGCAACACCTTCAACACCTAAAGAGGATGATGCGACCCCTATTACATCGTCCACACCACCTGAAACATCTCCTTCAATTGAATAACTTTAAGCCCAATATACACATTGGGAGATGAAGATGAGATGGTGGATTACGAATCTATGCCGGTTCGGGAAGGTATGGATAATAATATGGTCTATTACTTACCTGCCGAGTTTCGTGCTATAGGTGAAGAAGGGGAGGTGGCTCAGCTAAATTTTGGTCCTAAGAACGCTGTCTTCGAGAAGCCAAAAGAACCGGTGAAACACTTGAAGCCATTGTATCTCAAAGGTCATATTAATGGATCGTCGGTTGCTAAGATGCTTGTTGATGGTGGTGATGTGGTAAATCTTATGCCCTATTCGGTCTTCAAGAAGTTGGGTTTACATGATGATGCATTGACGAATACCAATATGGTGCTTAACGGATTTGAGGGTAAAGAAAAGACGGAGGCCAAAGGTGTGATGTGCATGGAACTCACTGTGGGAAACAAATCTTTGGCCACCACATTCTTCATCGTCGAAGTGCAAGGTAACTATAATGTTATATTAGGACGCGATCGGGTTCATGCTAACCAATGTGTGCCATCTACCATGCATCAATTCTTAATACAATGGGTCAATGATGAGGTAGAAGTCATTCACGCAAATAATTCGGCTTGTGTTGCTTTGGCCGATGCATCGGTGGATTGGAATCATCCCGATGTTACTTGTTTAACAGGGCGTGACCCCTCAGAGTTTGATTTCCTTAGTGCTACAAGGAACGGGTTCATTCCCATCTCTTTAAAGCCGATTGGTGGTAATTGGTTCCAAGGTATGATGTAAACCAAAATTTAAGATCAAAGGCCGATATAGAATTATCGCACTAAGCATAAACATGGCCGATATATGATTATCACCCTAAGCACATACAAATGGCCGATGGAGTGTTGACATCGTCCTTAGAAAAGGCATCGTGCAAGTTATTTTTCGGCACACAAGCTTTGCCGAAAAATAGGGGGCATGTGTTGACACCATATTTTGGCATGGTCAAAAACATAATTAAGAAGGCCTCAAATGGAAAAGTGCTCCAAGTGAGAAAGTTCTGTATTGTCAAAAGGAGAAACATTGATATTTGGGTCGTAGCCATCTGATCTCATCTCTAAGGCCGGAGTTGTGTTCGAAGTACTGAAATTTTGTATTCAGAACAATATTCGGCAGATTACACCCTCAATATTGCCTCAAATGAGAAAACACTCTACATGAATTGTCTTCGTCTCATTCAAATGGTCAATTTTAATATAAAAATCATATCAATCCGATATCGTATGTAAAATTTACAGCCACATGAGTGCGGCCCTGTCACGGGGCAAAAGTGACGTGCCCCATCACACACGGTGTGTGATGGGTAGCGCGAGTAATAGCCTGTTTGGCACAAGCGATTCGGCCCTGAAGATGGCCTCGAATCGAAAAATGTTCAACACGAAAGTTGTTCGTCTCATCGAAACGGTCAAATTTTCTTTTGACTTCATCTTCATCCGAGGTTGTTTGTGGCCTGTGGGAACTAAAACCAAACTGATGTTGCAGACTTACCTAAATCCGAGTTCGGTTAATTTTGGAAAGATTTGGATGTGATTTGGACGTGATTTGAAGTCCTTTTCTTGTACGGGAAGTCCATCCACCTCTTATATACTAAGGGGTGACGTCCGATTAAAGAACACACAGTCGTAAAACCCATCTACTTTTTACCCTAGTTTTACATCTCTGCCTGGTTCTTTCTCTCTCGTTCTTCGTTCGTTCTTCGTGTTGAAGGGCAGCGATCCTTGAGGCTCTAGGGGCGGGCTGACCTAGGGTAGCCCATAGCCGCTGCGCGTCCAGATGGGGTCACTCCCGGGCGTGTGGAGTTTCGGGTCCTGAAAAGCACCCGCCGGATTTGCTTGTGTACCGCGCTTCCGGACGGGTCTCCTTCGACGTGAGCTGCGGTGCATCACCCTCGGCGTTGGAGGTACACGGTGACGCGTTCGTGTGCGAACAAGTGGTATCAGAGTAGGTTTATGAGTAGATGCAGGTTGCGATCTAGATCACATCTGATATGTGAGGGTTGATGTTCTTGCTATGCTTCCCACGAGTGTTGCTTTGGTTCAGTTCATCTGCAGAATCATGTAGTTTTGCTACAAGGTTCTGACAATCGATCGGCTCTGGCTGTCGACGATCTGCTAATAGTTACTTGGGCTACATCACAGTTGGGAATAGTGAACCATCGCGTACACAAGAGGAGCCGAAGATGGATGATCTTCTAGGGGGTCACGCGTATTGACGAAGTATAGTGTGGGGGACGAGACTTTTAATTAAGTCTCTCTTTCACACACCTCTAAACTTAATCTAGCATCAAGAACATTGCCTTGTTGTGCTTGCATAGGTAGCTTGTCTTAATCATTAAAACTAGTTAACCACGTAACTAAAATTTTGCTAAAATCGATTAGAGGATGTCTAACTTAGTTTTGCAGGGTTTGCATATGATGTGGTATAGTCTTTGTCATGATAATGAGTTTATGTAGGAGATGGTTATATGTTGTAATGTTAAGTGGCATGCGCGTCACGGCATGATGGCTGGAGCCACGGGATTGCCACCTTAATGTAAGCATCGTAGAAATAGGTTACAGGTGATGGTGGCAAAACGTACACGGAGGATCCCAACGAGGAGAAGGTGTACTAGGCACAGGACGAGGAGCTATAATTTCATACCACGGCAGAATTTCAGGTTTTGTTTCCATGATAAGGTTTTCTAAAACAGTCGCCACGACAACATTTTCTGAGATTGCCACCACGACAATGTTTTTGAAACAATTGCCTCGGTAATGAAATATTGGCCGTCACGTCGCTTCAACTAGAGATTGAAGATGATCATGGAGGACTCCCGGCGCCTAGGGCTATACCATATCATTCTATTATGAATTGCCTGAGATGTTTATCCCTTTGTTGTTTGCACCCTTTGATTGTGCAGTAGTCAATTATTAGGGTGATCTCTTAGTAAAATATCAAGTCAAAAGGTGCTCTTCCCAGTGTAGCAACCATCTATAACACTTAACGATCCAGAGTGCGTCATGTCCACATGAGTACAAACGGATTGTTGGGTGTAAGGCAGGGATGGTCAGAGCATACATGCAGATTGCACTGGGTTGTCTTGAAGTTCTGAGCTCGGAGCACAAAGCATCGAAAGATGAACAAGAGTCATATGGAGATATGATCAGCAAAAGCTTGCCCACCGGTCGAAATTCATCAATGGCTGAGAACTAGAATTGGATCTTGAATAACTTAAAATAAATTATGAGAGATATTGATTTGAGTGGGAGCACAATTATGTATTAATTAAGTTTAATAACTAGTGCAAATTAATTATGAACAATTTCTATGTGTAGTTTGCATTATAGTTGTAGAATTATGACTCACGGTTCCACCTTTGTTGTTGAAATTGATTGACTGTTATTTATCTGGTTGGATCTTTATGATTGAGAGGATCATCCTCTAAAAGTGCCAAGAAGGACTTTTGTCCTACTGCATACTTGCAATGCTCTCCCGCTAACACTATGGATGACGAGACTTAGGTCTCGATCCAAAAGTTTATATTGCATTATAGTCTGCTTGCTTCCGAGAAACCTAAACTTCAAAATGTTTGGGATTATGTGATATTCTTGGAACTGAAAATTATTTTCAGAAACAAACAAAGATTAAAAGATATGAGATATCTAAAGAAGTGTTTTGTTTGCAAGTTCTAGTGAAGTTTTCTACTATATCTAGGACTGAAATGCGTAAGATCCGGAAGAACGCCGGTCATGAGTTGATGGTGAACCTTAAAGACAAAGAACAAAACCAAAGGATGTGATGAGATTTACATGCCTAGGGAAGTTCAGGGGACACGCCACTCTTAATAGTTAGATGAATCTTCTGTTGAGTGGGAGAAATATTGAAAGTAAAACTATGAGAAGTTTAGAGGCAGAAAGAAAAGAAGACTGGAGTGTCCAGCTCAGGTATGAATGTCATAAAAGTTATAAGATGTAGAGAAAGTCAGTCAATGGAAGTGTGATTCTTGAGAATTTTGGTTAAATTGTTAAACACTAAAATTCTTCGGTAATTCTGGTTAAAAGTTGATCACAAGGATACCGACTTGATTGCATGATGTTGCGAATCGATGCAAAAATTACTATGGCCTAATGACCAACAAATTAATGAGGTTAAAATATGTGTTGAAAAACTTTTGTAAAAGTTATGATACTTTTTCATCAACATATTACCTATGAATTTATTGTCATAATTCATTTTAGAGTTTTGTACACTCTATCCCATTGCATAGAAATTGCGAGGAGTTTGTTCATAAGAGAACAATAGTTGTTCGATGTAATGAACAAAAGGGCCATACTCCTATTTTGAATAGGATGAAAGTTATGACTATTGATGATAGAATTGAACATCTATAAAAATGACGCTAAATGTCACAAGACTAAAATAATACCACATATGTGTGGCATTGCATTTAGTCACATTGGAGAAATCCGCATGGAGAAATTTCATAGTGGTGGATTTTGGAGTCATATGATTATGAATCATCACACACTCTCAACTTTCGTCCAAATTGTGAAGTAAACTAAAATACCGTTCACAGGCCATAAAGAATGAGCAACAAAATTGGAACATGCATATTGATGTGTGTATTCCAATGTGTGTTGTTGCAAGCAGTGGATTTATCTATCTTCAAGGATGACTCAAGTAGATATTTGTATTTACTAATTAAGACATGATTCTAGATCTTTTGAAATGGTTCAAAAGATTTTTAGAAAGAAGTAGAAATTATTGTAACAAGACAATTATGTTTCTACAAATTGATTGCAGAAAAGAATATTTGAGTTACAAATTTAGAAAATGTCTGATGAGCTGTAAAGTGTCTTATAGCTTACACCTACTAGAGACACTACTAAGAGTAGAGTGTTTTGAGTAGATGTAATCAAACTATGTATGACATAGTGATATCAAAGATGAAATTGATGTCTACTACGCAACTTGTTCTTGTAGAATTGTGTTGGGCCTCCAAGTGCAAAGTTTTGTAGGACAGTAGCAATTTTCCCTCAAGTGGATGACCTAAGGTTTATCAATCCGTGGGAGGTGTATGATGAAGATGGTCTCTCTCAAACAACCCTGCAACCAAATAATAAAAAGTATCTTGTGTCCCCAACACACCCAATACAATGGCAAATTGTATAGGTGCACTAGTTTGGCGAAGAGATGGTAATAAAAGTGTAGTATGGATAGTAGATATTGATTTTTGTGATAGGAACAATAAAAAACAGCAAGGTAGCAATTGATAAAACGGAGCGCAAACGGTATTGAAATGCTTGAAATGAGGCCTAGGGTCTGTACTTTTGCTAGTGCAATCTCTCAACAATGCTAATATAATTGGATCATATAACCATCCCTCAACGTGCGATGAAGAATCACTCCAAAGTTCCTATCTAGCGGAGAACATAAGAAGAAATCATTTGTAGGGTATGAAACCACCTCGAAGCTATTCTTTTCGATCGATCTATCCAAGAGTTCGTACTAAAATAACACCAAATAATTTCAGATTCATAACACTCAATCCAACAAAAAGAACCTCAAAGAGTGCCACAAGATTTCTACCAGAAAAACAAAGACAAGAACATGCATCAACCCCTATGCGTAGATTACCCTAATGTCACCTCGGGAATCCGCGAGTTGAGTGCCAAAACATATATCAAGTGAATCAATATGATACCTGATGTCTAGTACGCAACCTTCTTCTTGTAGACTCGTGTTGGGCCTCCAAGCATAGAGTTTTGTAGGACAGTAGCAAATATCCCTCAAGTGGATGAGCTAAGGTTTATCAATCCGTGGAAGGCATAGGATGAAGATGGTCTCTCTCAAACAACCCTGCAACCAAATAACAAATAGTCTCTTGTGTCCCCAACACACCCAATACAAAGGTATATTGTATAGGTGCACTAGTTCGGCGAAGAGATGGTGATACAAGTGCAATATAGATAGTAGATATAGGTTTTTGTAATCTGAAAATATTAAAATAGCAAGGTAACTAGTAGCAAAAGCGAGCGAAAATGGTATTGCAATGCTAGGAAACAAGGCCTAGGGTTCATACTTTCACTAGTGCAAGTTATCTCAACAATGATAACATGATTAGATCATATAACAATCCCTCAACGTGCAACAAAGAGTCACTCCAAAGTCACTAATAGCGGAGAACAAACGAAGAGATTATTGTAGGGTACGAAACCACCTCAAAGTTATTCTTTCTGATCGATCTATTGGGCTATTCCTATAAGTGTCACAAATAGCCCCAGAGTTCGTACTAAAATAACACCTTAACACACACATCAACCAAAACCCTAATGTCACCTAGATACTCCAATGTCACCACAAGTATCCGCGCGTTTGATTATACGATATGCATCACACAATCTCAGATTCGTCTATTTAAACCAACACAAAAAACTTCAAAGAGTGCCCAAAGTTTCTACCGGAGAGTCAAGATGAAAACGTGTGCCAACCTCTATGCATAAGTTCACAAGGTCATAGAACCCGGAAATTGATCACCAAAACATGCATCAAGTAGATCACGTGAATATCCCATTGTCACCACAGATAAGCACATGCAAGACATACATCAAGTGTTCTCAAATCCTTAAAGACTCAATCCGATAAGATAACTTCAAAGGGAAAACACAATCCATTACAAGAAGGTAGAGGGGGAGAAATATCATAAGATCCAACTATAATAGCAAAGCTCGCGGTACATCAAGATCGTGCCAAATCAAGAACACGAGAGAGAGAGAGAGAGAGAGAGAGATCAAACACATAGCTACTGGTACATATCCTCAGCCCCAAGGGTGAACTACTCCCTCCTCGTCATGGAGAGCGCCAGGATGATGAAGATGGCTGCCGGTGATGATTTCCCCCTCCGATAGGGTGCCGGAATAGGGTCCCGATTGGTTTTTGGTGGCTATAGAGGCTTGCGACGGCAGAAGTCCCGATCTAGGTTCTGTTTTGGGGTTTTTGGAATTTATAAGAGGCGTTGGCGTTGGGGACAAGTCAAGGGGCCCACGAGGAGCCCACAAGGATGGAGGGCGCGCCCTAGGGGGGTGGGGGAGCCCTCCACCCTTGTGGTGGCCTCGGGACTCTTCCCCGATATCTTTTCGTTCCAGTATTTTTTATATTTTCCAAAAATATTCTCCGTAAATTTTCAGGTCAATTGGACTCCGTTTGATATTCCTTTTCTACGAAACTCAAAAACAAGGAAAAACTAGAAACTGGCACTGGGCTCTAGGTTAATAGGTTAGTCCCAAAAATCATATAAAATAGGATATAAATGCATATAAAACATCACAGATAGATAATATAATAGCATGGAACAATAAAAAATTATAGATACGTTGGAGACGTATCAATACCCCATTGTCACCACGAGTATTCATATGCAAGACATATATCAAGTGCTCTCAAGTCCATAAAAGTTTTCAATCCGATAAAACGAAATCTCAAAGGGGAAAACTCAATTCATCACAACAAGATAGAGTGGGGAAAACACCATATGATCCAACTATATTAACAAAGCCCCCGATACGTCAAGATCGTTGTCGGATGTGGGGTTCCGGCAAAACCCTTAAGGTTCAAACTCTGGGGTGCGCGCGGAGTTCTTTCCCTCCTACCGATCTACGCCCTAGGTCGTTAAGATCTCACGGACGAACTCGACGAACTAGCAACGCAAAGACACAAGATTTATACTGGTTCGGGCCACCGTTGTGGTGTAATACCCTACTCCAGTGTGGTGGTGGTGGATTGCCTCTTGGGCTGATGGAGAACAGTACAAGGGGAAGAACAGCCTCCTGAGGTTGAGGTGTTCTTGTGCTCTGTGGACTTGCGTGGGTGTGGACTCGATGAGCTATCAGAGGCCCTCTACTGTGTTGGCTAGTCCTACTTATACAGGCCCTGGTCCTCTCCCCAAATATTGAGCGGGAAGGGAGCCAACAACGGCGGCCAATTTGAAAGGGGACAGCTAGTGCAAGCTATCCTGACAAAAGTGGTCTTTGCCTGCAAAAGGCTCTGGTGGTGACGCCGTCTTGGGCTCCATGGTGACCTCCGTCTTGCCGTCCTACTGGTCTTCCGTCTCGTTGCACCGATATGGAAACCTTTGCCTGATGCCTCGGTACTCCGCGCCTGCGCCTGCCTCCTTAGCACCAAAGAGGAAACAAGGACGCTGCGCGCGCTGGCGCCCGCCTGGTGTCGATCGTCACGGCTCACGTCACGCGAGCCTCGCGAGGTTTGCCCCGCCTTGATATCTCCACTCCTCGCGAGCCTACCGAGCGCGGCCGCTCCTGAGGAAGTATTGCTTCGTCCGCCTCGCGAGGCTTGGCCCCTCGCGAAGGTCTTGAACGGCTTATCGATGAAGATGGGCCGTACGGCCTGCTAGCATAGCCACGCCATGCGCCGCAGGCAGGCAAGTCTGGGGACCCCCGTTCCTAGAACGCTGATAGTAGCCCCCGGGCCCAAGGTGCGCTCGGGCTTGGCTTCGAGGCGAAGCCAAGGGTCAAGTACGGAGCGCCGCGGGCCCCAAAAGCCTGCGGCCTCGGGTGACGCGTGGCGGTTGATTGGACGTGGGCTCTCCGCTTCCCCATGATGCCTCGGCAACTGCTCGACTTGAGAAGTCCCTGCGACATGGAAGGAAAACCATCATTACCTGTGATCGTGGGAGGCGCCGGTTGGCCTTGTTTCGCTATAAATGGGGGGGGAGCCCCCGTCGCCCATCTCTTCCTTGCTCGCTTGCTTCTTCCTCCTTGCTCCTCTGCTTGCAACAATGGCGCCCATCCGAAGGAATTCCGTGGAAGAGAAGGGAAAGGCCCCCCGCAACGATCTGGGGCCACTCCCGCCGAAGAAGAGGTCGGTCCATCATCGCGACGAGGCGGCGATGGAGGTGGTGACGAGGGCTTGGTGCGAGCGGCCTCCTCCAGGGTACCCACTTCCCTTGTACGCCCGAGCCGAGGGCTCAGGAGGGCAGAGTGACGAGCGGCGCCGCCCGCGCCGCGCCCGTGGTCGCCGCGCCATGGCGACACGCTGTCGCCCCTGGGATCCACACTTCGGATTCTTCGTGCGAGCTCGTGCTATGGGCGCCGATGCCCCCAAGGTCCTGGATCCGCTTCCCGCGGTTCTTCTTCGACGCGATGCCGCCGAGGGGGCCTCTCGAGCTCTGGCTGCAGCATGCCAACTGCGACACCCCGGCGACCGGAGCAGAGATCGAAGCGGTCCCCGCCGGCAAGATCTTCATGACACGCGGCTGGGGTGAGGTTGCACGGGTCTGCCGCGCGGAGGGCGCCCTCGCGATCCACTTCGAGTACGACGGTGCCTCCATGCTATTCTTCAAGGTCTTCAACGCGGAGTGCTGCCGCCTGGAGTGCTGCCCCGAAGGGAAGCGCCTAGGTGAGGCGCGCCCCGCTCACGGCTACTCCGGCAGCAGCAGCCCGTGGGAGTCGAGCGACTCTCCTGAGCTCTACGAGACTCCGGAGACGAGCAACGACAGCTACGTGCCCCCAAGCTCCTGCCGTGCTCGGAGCAGGACCGCAATGTCTGGCCGCCGCCGTCGCTGATCTGGGTGAGGTTGGCGCCGGCCTCGCGTGGCCCACTGTTGATGATGGCGTTAGCTGCGGGAGGGTGTAGATAGGATTCCCCTTAGGTTCTCGTCTTTTGTTCCCTGCGAGGAATCAAGAAATGCCCCGTGGGGGCTGATGTCTACTACACAACCTTCTTCTTGTAGACGTTGTTGGGCCTCCAAGTGTAGAGGTTTGTAGGACAGTAGCAAATTTCTCTCAAGTGGATGACCTAAGGTTTATCAATCCGTGGGAGGCGTAGGATGAAGATGGTCTCTCTCAAGCAACCCTGCAACCAAATAACAAAGAGTCTCTTGTGTCCCCAACACACCCAATACAATGGTAAATTGTATAGGTGCACTAGTTCGGCGAAGAGATGGTGATACAAGTGCAATATGGATGGTAGATATAGGTTTTTGTAATCTGAAAATATAAAAACAGCAAGGTAACTAATGATAAAAGTGAGCGTAAACGGTATTGCAATGCTAGGAAACAAGGCCTAGGGTTCATACTTTCACTAGTGCAAGTTCTCTCAACAATAATAACATAATTGGATCATATAATAATCCCTCAACATGCAACAAAGAGTCACTCCAAAGTCACTAATAGCGGAGAACAAACGAAGAGATTATGGTAGGGTACGAAACCACCTCAAAGTTATTCTTTCCGATCAATCCATTGGGCTATTCCTATAAGTGTCACAAATAGCCCTAGAGTTCGTACTAAAATAACACCTTAAGACACACATCAACCAAAACCCTAATGTCACCTAGATACTCCAATGTCACCTCAAGTATCCGTGGGTATGATTATACGATATGCATCACACAATCTCAGATTCATCTATTCAACCAACACATAGAACCTCAAAGAGTGCCCCAAAGTTTCTACCGGAGAGTCAAGACGAAAACGTGTGCCAACCCCTATGCATAGGTTCATGGGCGGAACCCGCAAGTTGATCACCAAAACATACATCAAGTGGATCAATAGAATACCCCATTGTCACCACAGGTATCCCACGCAAGACATACATCAAGTCTTCTCAAGTCCTTAAAGACTCAATCCGTTAAGATAACTTCAAAGGGAAAACTCAATCCATTACAAGAGAGTAGAGGGGGAGAAACATCATAAGATCCAACTATAATAGCAAAGCTTGCGATACATCAAGATCGTATCACCTCAAGAACACGAGAGAGAGAGAGAGAGAGATCAAACACATAGCTACTGGTACATACCCTCAGCCCCGAGGGTGAACTACTCCCTCCTCGTCGTGGAGATCGCCGGGATGATGAAGATGGCCACCGGTGAGGGATCCCCCCTCCGGCAGGGTGCCGGAACAGGGTCCCGATTGGTTTTTGGTGGCTACAGAGGCTTGCGGCGGCGGAACTCCCGATCTATTCTGTCCCCCGAAGGTTTTAGGGTATATGGGAATATATAGGCGGAAGATGTCGGTAAGGGGAGCCACGAGGGGCCCACGAGGGTGGAGGGCGCGCCCAGGGGGGTGGGCGCGCCCCCTGCCTCGTGCTTTCCTCGTTGATCCCCTGACGTGCACTCCAAGTCTCCCGTATTGCTTTCTTTCCAAAAATAACTTTTCCGAAGGTTTCATTCCGTTTGGACTCCGTTTGATATTCCTTTTCTGCGAAACGCTGAAACAAGGGAAAAGCAGAAACTGGCACTGGGCTCTGGGTCAATAGGTTAGTCCCAAAAATAATATAAAAGTGCATAGTAAAGCCCATAAAACATCCAAGATGGATAATATAATAGCATGAATACTTCATAAATTGTAGATACGTTGGAGACGTATCAGGGGCGTGTAAGGATCTGTAATGCCTTTTGTGTATATATTCCCTGTTATGAAAATTTGCGAACGCATGTCCTGTTCAGGCTTGGTCTCCCCTTTCCAACCTCGCAATAGCTTGTTGCTCTACGCTGACAGGTCCCGGTCCCCAGGCAGGCTGCAGCCATCGCTGGTATGCCAGGTTGCGTGCCGTGGTCAAGGCCAGGAGGTGAGCGGCCCGAGGTCCAGTAAGAGCCCCTGAGGTGCGATGCTCAGGAGGTCCCCTTTAGCGCTCAAGCAGCCATGGTAAGGCAAGAAAGGGAGGCGACGTGGCCGTAACAGGGATGCGGCGAGCGCGACCCTTAGGTCCTATCGATTAGCCGATCTGAGCGCGAGACTTATCTCAGTGGTTCAGGGTCGATTCTTCGTGATGCACCAGGCCTGTGCGCAAACACCCGCAACATAGCTAGGCTAGGCCCGCATGAGTCTCCCTCTTCCCATGCTCTCCTTAGTGCTCTACGTCCTCAGGTCCCAGCCCTCGAGCGAGCTCAGCCGCCGCTAGTATGCCAGGTCGTGATGCCGTGGTCAAGGCCAGGGGGTGAGGGCTGGAGAGCGAGTAAGAGCTCCTGAGTCGCGATGCTCAGGAGCCCCCCTTTTAACATGCAAGCAGACTACTTGGAAGAGGTGGGAGCTCGCGGTGCCGCCTGGTGCTATCCTCATGATATTCCTGCAAGCCAGCACAAGGAAAAACACGGTTTTGCCAATATGGTTGCCAGCCTGCCACTGGTTGCTCAGTGGGGATATGAAGGCACTGAGGGCCTGATGAGGTGACGTGTGCGAGGCGTGCCGCGAGCCAGAGCTCGGCCGCTCAGGTTTGTCGACGTGGCAGGGACGGACCCATGCACCAGCGCCGTGCCAGTGTCAGAAGGCCCCGTGGGAGGCGACGATCGCGCATGTGGTAATCGGGCAGATTAAGCATGGAAGGGAAATCAGGTTGGGTAAATGCAGAAAGATAGATGCCACCGGGTCAGGCCCGAGCACCTTGGGGATGATGCAGCCCGACAGGGCGCCCCCAGCAAGGTAAGCTAAAGACATA
Organism: Triticum aestivum; assembly: GCF_018294505.1. Lineage (NCBI taxonomy): Eukaryota > Viridiplantae > Streptophyta > Magnoliopsida > Poales > Poaceae > Triticum > Triticum aestivum. The sequence continues at coordinate 360,675,923 of NC_057805.1, forward strand.
AGGAAAGGCTACACGCCACAGAGACGGACCCACGCGGCCTGGGAATAATGCAGCCCGAGGGGCGCTCCATGCTAAACGAACTTGGAAAACGTCACCTAGTTCTGTTGACGAAGGAGAGTTGAGGCAACTGAAGGCGTAGCCCCTCATGAGCCACCGGGGCCCTGAGCCTCGGGAGGCTCTAGGGGCTCACGTGGTTCCCTAAGGACCGTCTCCGTCTCTGCCAGGACGGCGTGGTGCCTGGCCTCCTGAGCCGCCAGGACACGCCGCAGGTTGTGCTGATAGGCTGACGACACGCTCGACAAGCCAAAGGGCATGCGAACGTAGTTGTGCGGTGGACCCTCGCAGCGTCCCACGCGCGAAGGCCAGAAGAGCTCCTGAGAAGCGGCCCTGTTGAGCCCTGGAACGTCGATGCAGACGTGCAGCTCGGCATCCTTGCCTGGATGGGGAGCTGCGCCTCGTAAGCGGCAGTGACCGCGCATGGCCCTTGCGTCTTGCAGTTCCTGAGTGCTCCTGGTGATGAACTCCTGAGTGGTGGGCACTCCTTGCCCTGTATTCTCCTGAGGGAAACGTGCCACGAAGCACGCCTCCAAGTGTTGCCCGAGCGCCTCCCTCGTGATGTTGGCAAGGTCTGACGCCCTCCAGATGAGAGCCCCCGAGCCCTGCCCGAGTAGGGCGAAGGCGCGCCTTCCTATGCGATTGAGGGAGGCGCCCCTGGAGCGGGCGCTGATCCTGACGAGGTTCCAGCCGCGACGCCACCCTCCTGAGGTCCGGCACGGCGGAGCTGCTTCTTCTTCTTGGGGATTGCCTCGGGAGGATCCTCGCTCTTGCCGTCGGGGTCGTTGATTGCGGCAGCTTGAAAGGCGCGCTCGAGGGAGCACACCGCATCTCTTTCTTCGCACGGGACCGTGATGATTCCGCCGCTTCCTGGCATCTTGAGGACATTGTAGCTGTGGTGTGTCACCGCCATGAACTTGGCTAGGGCCGGATACCCGAGGATGGCGTTGTATGGCAGACGGATGTGCGCGACGTCGAAGTCGACGAGATCAGTGCGGTAGTTCTTGCGTTCCCCGAAGGTGACAGGGAGGCGGACCTGCCCTATCGGTGTGGTGGAACCGTCGGTCACTCCTGAGAAAGGCTTGGTAGGCTGAAGCTGCTCATACGGCACTTGGAGGTAGTCGAACGTGTCGACGGACAAGACGTTGAGCCCAGCGCCGCCGCGAATGAGGGTCTTGGTAACTTGCACATTGCTGATGACTGGTGAACAAAGCATCAGGAGGGCGCCAGCGGTGGCTGCGCACTTGAGCTGATCTGTAGAGTTGAAGGTGATGGCGCACTGGGACCACCTGAGCGGGCGCGTGGCCTCGAGCTTGGGGAGGACTGCATTCACCTCACGAGTGAACTGTTTGAAGATACGCTGCGAGGCTGGGGCCTGAGCGCCGCCCAAGATGCAGGCGATTGCACGCGGCTCCTGGAAGCCCCCAGCCCCCTCGTCTTGGTGGTGATCGTCGTTCCTTCTTGGTGGTGGCGGCAGCGGGGGAAGACCGGTGTTGCCTTGAGGACGATCCTCACGAGGCTGGTCCCTCCAAGCGCCCTCGCGAGGATGATCTTGCCAGCGGTCCTCACGAGGCCTGTCGCGCCATTCCTGGCGCGGGCCACAGTCGTCCCAGCGTCCGCCTCCACGTCCTCCTCCTCGGTCGTAGCCCCGGTCGCTGCGTTCGGGGCGTCGACCGTAGCGTCCTTCGCGAAGGGCTCTGAGCTCTTGACAGTCGCTGGTGTTGTGGGTGTTCAGGTTGTGGAAGGCGTAGAACGGTCGGCTGCCCTTGGATGACTCGGGCTGTTCCCTGCCTCGCTTGGTGTCCGGCTCCGCTGCGAGCACGGCTGCTTCCTTGCGCTTCACGTCCTTGGCCTTGGCCTTCTTCTCCTCTGCACCCGCGGCTGGCAGCTCGAGGAGGGAGAGGCACCCCTCCTCAGCTCTTGCGCACTTGGTCGCTAGGTTGAACAGCTCCTGAGACGTGCACAACTCCTCGTGGATAGCGAGCTCCGCCTTCATCTTGATGTCGCAGATGCCGTCAGAGAAGGTGGAGATGATGGCCTCGTCCGTGACCTTGGGGATCTTGAGGCGAGTGTTGTTGAAGCGCTGGATGTACTTCTGGAGGGTCTCTCCTGGTTGTTGCTTGATGTGGCGCAGGTCACCCACGGCCGGCGGGCGGTCGCGAGTGCCCTGGAAGTTGGCGACGAAGCGGTCCCGCATCTCGTCCCAGGAGGAGATCGAGCCTTGCAGCAGGTTCAGGAGCCAGGAGCGGGCACCATCCTTGAGAGCCATGGGAAACCAGTTTGCCATGACTTTCTCGTCGCCGTTGGCCGCTTCGATGCTCAGCTTGTAGAGCTGCAGGAATTCCGCGGGGTCGGCGGTGCCGTCGTAGCGAGGAGGCAGATCCGGCTTGAACTTGCCCGGCCAGGTGACGCTACACAGCTCGGGGGTGAAGGCGCGGCAGCCGGCCGTGGTCGCCGGGGCCCGTCTCGGAGGTGGAGCTTGGTCTTGATGAGGTCCGCGTGCCGCCACTGCCGGTAGCGCGCGTTCTTGGCGAGGCGGCGCGGGGAGCGCAGGTGCAACTTCTCGCGGCCGAGGAATTTCTTGGCAGCTTCTCTCTTCGCGCGCGGGCACCGGGCATGGTGGATCGCGCCATGGGCCGCGCGCCTTGGTGCCAAGGCACCGTCTTGGGGCAGAGGTGGTGGAGGCGCTCCATGAGTCACATCGCCCGTGGCTGGCGGAGGGTGAGGCAGAGAGAGGGACGGCGCCGGGGAGCCCCCTGCGGCGCGGACGAGCTCGGCGATGCGGTCGAGCCAGTCCTCGTAGAGGCCTTCGACCGGGCGGTAGCGCAGGAGCTCGTCCGCCATGAGGAGCACGGCCCGCGCGTCCATGGGAGCGCGACGTGCATGGGACGAGGAACCGGCCGGGGTCAGCAATGGAGTGGCGGTGCGGCCGTCCTGCCGCACCGATGGGTGTAGCGAGGACGCTTGCTGCTCGTTCCCCGCCAGGCCAGTGGCGGCGTTGGCGGCAGGAGACGGAGAACGACGAGGTGGGCCGCCGACGGGAGCCGTCTGAGCAACGCGGGCGGTGAGGGCAGCCCGGCGCTCAGCTCGAGCGCGGCGAGCGTCCGCCATGGAGATGACGGAGCGACGGAGCGATGGATCAACGGAAGGGAAGCTACGGCGCACCCCTACCTGGCGCGCCAGATGTCGGATGTGGGGTTCCAGCAAAACCCTTAAGGTTCGAACTCTGGGGTGCGCGCGAAGTTCTTTCCCTCCTACCGATCTACGCCCTAGCTCGCTAAGATCTCGCGGACGAACTCGACGAACTAGCAACGCAAAGACACAAGATTTATACTGGTTCGGGCCACCGTTGTGGTGTAATACCCTACTCCAGTGTGGTGGTGGTGGATTGCCTCTTGGGCTGATGGAGAACAGTACAAGGGGAAGAACAGCCTCCCGAGGTTGAGGTGTTCTTGTGCTCTGCGGACTTGTGTGGGTGAGGACTCGATGAGCTATCAGATGCCCTCTACTGTGGTGGCTAGTCCTACTTATACATGCCCTGGTCCTCTCCCTAAATATTGAGCGGGAAGGGAGCCAACAACGGCGGCCAATTTGAAAGGGGACAGCTAGTACAAGCTATCCTGACAAAAGTGGTCTTCGCCTGCACAAGGCTCTGGTGGTGACGCCGTCTTGGGCTCCATGGTGACCTCCGTCTTGCCGTCCTACTGGTCTTCGGTCTCGTTGCACCGATATGGAAACCTTTGCCTGATGCCTTGGTACTCCGCGCCTGCGCCTGCCTCCTTAGCACCAAAGAGGAAACAAGAATGCTGCACGCGTTGGCGCCCGCCTGGTGTCGATCGTCATGGCTCACGTCACGCGAGCCTCGTGAGGTTTGCCCCGCCTTGATATCTCCGCTCCTCGCGAGCCTACCGAGCGCGGCCGCTCCTGAGGAAGTCTTGCGTCGTCCGCCTCGCGAGGCTTGGCCCCTTACGAAGGTCTTGAACGCCTTGTCGATGAAGATGGGCCGTATGGCCTGCTAGCATAGCCATGCCGTGGGCCGCAGGCAGGCAAGTCTGGGGACCCCCGTTCCCAGAACGCCGACAATCATGCCATCAAGAACACGAGAGAGAGAGATTAAACACATAGCTACTGGTACAAACCCTCAGCCCCAAGGGTGGACTACTCCCTCCTCATCATGGTGGCCGCCGGGATGGTGAAGATGGCCACCGGAGATGATCTCCCCATCTGGCAGGGTGCCGGAACGGGGTCTAAATTGGTTTTCGTGGATATAGGGGCTTGCGGCGGCGGAACTTCTGATCTAGGGTCTCCGCGAGTGTTTTTGGAATATTTGACTATTTATAGGGCGAAGAGGGGGTACGGGAGGCCACCGAGGTGGGCACAACCCACCAGGGCGCGCCTGGGCCCCCAAGCGCGCCCTAGTGGGTTGTGGCCCCGTCGGGGCACCCCCAGGTGCTTCTCTGGCCCACTGAATGTCTTCTGGTCCAAAAAATCTCCAAAAAGTTTTGCTGCATTTGTACTCCGTTTGATATTGATTTCTGGGATGTAAAAAACAAGCAAAAAACAACAACTGGCACTGGGCACTGGGTCAATAGGTTAGTCCCAAAAAATGATATAAAGTTGCTATAAAATGATTGTAAAACATCCAAGAATGATAATATAACATCATGAATACTTCATAAATTATAGATACGTTGGAGACGTATCAGCATCCCCAAGCTTAATTCCTACTTGTCCTCGAGTAGGTAAATGATAAAAGAAATAATTTATGAAGTGTGAATGCTAGCAAAGTGCACAAGTTTGATCAATGACAGTTTCAATCACTTTTCCTAGAATCATAACAACAATTCTTTCTCATAAAATTTCTCATGTTAAAGTAGCAATCAATTCACATGCTAAGGTTCATACAATCAATTCTCTTGAAACTCAACAACCTATATTCTTAGTCACCAAACAATTGCAATTCAACTTATTCAACAGAGTCTAAGTAAGAGCTCCACATACTCAACCATCATATAGTCTTCTATGATTGCTAACACTCACCGCATACACATGAGCAAAACATTTCAACCGGACACATAGAAAGATAGGGGCTTATAATTCCGCCTCCCAACGTATTCACCTCAAGGGTGAAGTCCACAATAATAACTCATGCTACCCATATCCAACTGGATATATGCGCCTAGATCTTTCCTCACCACATGATGCTTGCCAAAAGAGAAAAATAAAAAGGAATAGAGAGAAAAACTTTGACTCTTGCATGAAAGTAAATACATAAAAGTAAGAGATAGGCCCTTCGCAGAGGGAAGCAGAGGTTGCCATGCGCTTTTTGTTTGTATGCTCAATCCCTTAGTGCAAAAGAACATCATGTTATATTTCCCCTTATGATAGCAACCTTTATTATGCAGTCTGTCGCTTTTGTTCTTTGCCATCACAAGTTCGTACAACGCTCAGTTTTCTCTTACACTAAATGATCTAACACTTTTAGAAGCAATTTTTATTGCCTTATTGCACCGATGACAACTTACTTGAAGGATCTTGCTCAATTCTTAGGTAGATATGGTGGACTCTTGAAAATAAGATTTGGGTTTAAGGGTTTTTGGATGCACAAGTAGTATCTCTACTTGGTGCGGAATTTTTGGCTAGCAAAGATGCGGGGCAAGCACCACATGTTGAAAGATCTATGAAAATATAACTTCTATGTGAATATGAACAAACATAAATCATTACGTTGTCTTCCTTGTCCAACATCAGCAATTTTGGCATATAATATTTTGATGGGGGCTCATAATCACAAAATATTTCCAAGATAGTGTATTTGCATGTGAAAGTTCTCTTCCTTCTACTAATAATTCACGAATTGCTTGTAAACAATATTGTGATTGTCAAGCTTCAAAAGATTTCACTTTATAAACCCAATGTGAAGCTACCACTAGGCATGATATGAACATACAATTTCAACTTCATGATATTCAATTCATTCAACAATTTACTCATAGGATATAAGTGAAGCACGAGAGTAAATGACAAGCTACTCCAAAAAGATATAAGTGAAGATCATGCCAGTAGTTAAGTAAATGGGTAGCTAGTTGAAGACTCTCTCTTATTTAAAAGTTCCAGATCTAAGTATTTTATTAAAACAACAATAAAAACAAAAGAAAATGACATTCCAAGCATAGCACAACTCATGTGAAGAAGCAAAAACTTAGGCTCAACCGATACTAACCGATAGTTGTTGAAGAAGAAAGGCGGGATGCGTACCCGGGCATCCCCAAGCTTAGATGCTTGAGACTTCTTGAAATATTATCTTGGGGTGCCTTGGAAATCCCCAAGCTTGAGCTTTTATGTCTCCTTAATTCCTCTCATATCACGGTTTTCCTAAATCTCAAAAACTTCATCCACACAAAACTCAAGAAGAACTCGTGAGATAAGTTAGTATAAATCAATGCAAAACCTTATCATTCTCTACTGTAGAAAATAACCAAAATTATTATTCAACATTTCATACTAAATGCCTCTGCATATTTAATACTCCTATCCTCAAATAGAATCATTAAACAAGCAAACATATGCAAACAATCCAAACATAACAGCAATCCGCCAAAACAGTACAGTTTGTAAAGAATGCAATAGTATCAATACTTCTTTAACTCCAAAAATTCTGAAAAATTATCACACTATAGAAAATTTGTCAGAGCTTATTGTGCAAAATGTTTCAACATTTTATCACATTCTGACTTTTCTCGGGAATTTTTGCAACATCGATAAACTTTCTGTTTTGAAACAGCAACATGTAAACTTGCCAAATAAGCATGGCAAAGGCTATACTTGACATTTTTATTGATAAGAAAGATGCAAAACATTATTATAAATAACATTAAGCAAATCCTAACAAAATAAAATGATGCTCCAAGCAAAACTCATATCATGTGATGAATAAAAATATAACTTCTGGGGCATCCCCAATCTTAGTTGCTTGGATCTTCCTTGAATATTACCTTGGGGTGCCTTGGGAATCCAAGCCTAGGGTCTTGTACTCCTTATTCTCCTCATATCGACATCTCACCCAAAACTTGAAAACTTCAATCACACAAAACTTAACAGAACTTCGTGAGATAGGTTAGTATGATAAAGAGCAAACCATTTCACTTTGGTACTGTCAAAGACAAGATTCATAATTGTTTCCACACAATGCCTACTGTAGCATATCATTTCCACAATTTATATTGAGCAATATAAGCCATAGAAACTAGGAAACAAGCAAACTATGCATTGAAAACAGAATCTGTCAAAAACAAAACAGTCAGTAGTAATCTATACTCCAAACATACTTCTGCTACTCCAAAAATTCTGAAAATAAGGACAACGTAGGTAATTTGTATATCTATCACCTGTAAAAATTTCAGATCAAAAGCACGTTCCAGTGAATTTTGAAAATTCCTGGAATGAGCGCAAAAGTTTCTGTTTTTGCACAGATTCAAGTCAACTATCATCCACACTATCCCAAAGGCTTTACTTGGCACTTTATTGAAACAAAAGCAATAAAGCAACTACAATAGATTAATCATGTGAACACACAAAAACAGTAGGTAAAAGTGTTGGGTTGTTTCCCAACAAGCGCTTTTCTTTAATGCCTTTTAGCTAGGCATGATGAGTTCAATGATGCTCGCATAAAAGATAAGGATTGAAACATAAAGAGATCATCATGAAGCATATGACTAGAATATTTAAGTCTAACCCACTTCCTATTGAAAGGATCGATATAGTTGACTAGAAAGGGGGTGAATAGGCAACTAACAATTTTTCGCTTTTCTTTACCAAATTAAACTTTGCATCAAAGTAGGTTGTCTAGATATGTAACTAGGTGAGCAACATATACGATGTAACAACAACAAGCACACAGGCAAGCAAAGATTACAACACAATATGACCTTGCACAAGTAAAGGTGAGAGATAACCAATAGCGGAGTCGATGGAGACGAGGATGTGTTACCGAAGTTCCTTCCCTTTGAGGGGAAGTACGTCTCTGTTGGAGCGGTGTGGAGGCACAATGCTCCCCAAGAAGCCACTAGGGCCACCGTATTTTCCTCACGCCCTCATACAATGCGAGATGCCGTGATTCCACTATTGGTGCCCTTGAAGGCGGCGACCGAACCTTTACAAACAAGGCTGGGGCTATCTCCACAACTCAATTGGAGGCTCCCAGCGATACCACGGAGATTCACCATAATGGAATATGGCTCCGAGGTGAACTCAACCGTCTAGGGTGCTCAAACACCCAAGAGTAACAAGATCCGCAAGGGATTAGTGGGGGGAATCAAATTTCTCTTGGTGGAAGTGTAGATCTGGGCCTTCTCAACCAATCCCTAAAGAATCAACAAGTTTGATTGGCTAGGGAGAGAGATCGGGCGAAAATGAGCTTTGGAGCAACAATGGAGCTTGGGGGAAAAGAGGTAGGTCAACTTGGAGAAGAAGACCTCCTTTCATAGTGGGGGAAACAATCCAACAGCTGTCGGATGTGGGGTTCCAGCAATCCCTTGAGGTTCGAACTCTGGGGTGCGCGTGAAGTCTTTCCCTCCTACCGATCTACGCCCTAGCTCGCTAAGATCTCGCGGACGAACTCGACGAACTCGCAACACAGAAAGACACGAGGTTTATACTGGTTCAGGCCACCGTTGTGGTGTAATACCCTACTCCAGTGTGGTGGTGGTGGATTGCCTCTCGGGCTGATGATGAACAGTACAAGGGAAGAACAGCCTCCTGAGGTTGAGGTGTTCTTGTGGCTAGGCTCGCGATCGGGTTGGATCAAGCTAAGATGAGATGCCTCTACTATGGTGGCTAGCTCTACTTATATAGGCCCTGGTCCTCTTCCCAAAATATCGAGCCGAAAGGGAGCCAACAACGGCGGGCAAATTTGAAGGGGACAGCTAGTACAAGCTATCTTGACAAAAGCGGTCTTCGCCTGCGAAAGGCTCTGGTGGTGACGCCGTCTTGGGCTCCACGATGACCTCCGCCTTGCCGTCCTCCTGGTCTTGGTCTCTTTGCACCAATATAGCAACCTTTGCCTGATGCCTCGGTACTCCTCGCCTGCGCTGGCCTCCTTAGCACCAAAGAGGAAACAAGGACGCTGCGCGCGCTGGCGCCCGCCTAGTGTCGTGCGTCATGGCTCACGTCACGAGGGCCTCGTGAGGTTTTGCCCTGCCTTGATATCTTCGCTCCTCGTGAGCCTGCCTGGCTAGGCTACTCCAGAGGAGGTCTTGCGTCGTCCGCCTCGCGAGGCTTGGACCCTCGCGAGGGTCTTGGATGCCTTGTTGATGAAGATGGGCCGTGCGGCCTGCTGGCTTAGCCATGCTGTGGGCTGCAGGCAGGCAAGTCTGGGGACCCCCATTCCTAGAACGCCGACAGTAGCCCCGGTGCCCAAGGTGCGCTCGGGCTTGGCTTCGCGGCGAAGCCAAGGGTCAAGTCCGGAGCACCGCGGGCCCCAAAAGCCTGCGGCCTCGGTTGACGCGTGGCGGTTGATTGGACGTGGGCGTCTCCGCTTCCCCATCTGCCCTTGAATCCGCCTGGCTATGCGGCCCCCGCATCTTACATAGTTATTATTCCTCCGCCCACACCTGGCTCTTCCAATCTCCCTGCTCCCTCGAGACTCTGTTTCTCTTCTCCAATCTGAGTTGCGCTCCGCCTGCTCCATCGCCATGGCGCCGAAACAAGCTGAAAAGGGGAAGAGACCTCTGTCTCTGCCAGCTGCGCCTCCGTCCTTTGCACCGGCGCTCGGCCGATCTCGGGTGCTCAACGACGAGGCCATGGACAAGGTGCGCCCGATGCTTGCTTCCAGCTTCAATGAGTGGGGGGAGACGGTGGCTTGGCCTGCGTCTCGCACTCGCACGACTCAGGCGGCCACCAAGGTCCCAATCTTCATAGATGCCCTCTGGGCTGGCCTGATTCCTCCCTTCTCCGCCTTCTTCAACGCGGTGCTTGAGCATTATCAGATCCACATGCTGCATCTTGACCCTTAGTCTGTGACTCTTCTTGCCGTCTTCGCCTTCGTGTGCGAAGCCATGGCTGGCATAGCCCCTTCTGTTGCCCTCCTTCGCCATTTCTTCTCATTGCATCTGACCGACCCTCAACAAAGCTCAGGATGCGTGAGCTTACATGCCATGGCTGCGACGGTGGGCGAGGGGATCGACTTCGAGCTTCCTCCATCCACGAGCGAATTCTGGACACGATGGGTGTTCGTCGATGCTGGCGTGCTTAGTCCTCTGCTCCAGGCTCCGTCGGGGCCCGCTGTTCCTAACTCCGGCTGGAGCCATCAGCGGCTCACGAGCCCCCACCTTGCCAACGTCTAGTTCAGGTTGAGGTTGCTGAAAGATCGCGGCGTAACTGCGCCGATGGTGGTGAAGGAGTTCGTCAAACGTCGGGTCGCTCCGCTTCAGCGCCATTCTCGCCCAATGTGGACCTTGCTCAGCAGCCAGGACCACATGAGGTTTCAGGAGTCTGGGCTCCTCCTCGGGACGCGGCAAACAGTGCTCAAGGTCCTGACGGGTGTCCTCTTGCCGGCCAAACTGCCTGGGAAGAACTGTTTGCTGTACCACTACAAGAACAAGGATGAATTTGTAGAGAACATGCCTCTCTTTGATGAATGGGGGTCGCGGCCGATCGGCCTGGAGGGGCCTCGTGAGAACCCCGTCGTCGTGGTTCCCTTCCTTGCCGCTGGTGCCGAGCTCGCCCCAGGCGACGGTGCAGGTGGGCGAGCTCCGGCGGAGGCCAGTGGCTCGAGTGCTGAGGAGCACATGTCGAGTGGTGATCCTGGGGCATCGTCTTCAGGAGCCTGCCACCCCCCTCCTGAAGCGTCGGTTGATGGAGAGGCGCGGCATGCGGTCCCCGAGGTCAAGGCTCCAGGACCTTCGGCAAGCTGTGGTGAGACGGCGCCCGGTTGTTCGCCGCAACCGGGCACCCCCGCAGACATCCTTCCAAGCCCTTCTTCGCCCCCGCCACGCACCGGTCCTCACGTCCAGCGCTTCGGTCGCCTTTGTGTGGACTTCGAGGAGCTCCGCAAGAGGAAAGGATCCCCTAGCGGCAGCAATATCTTCGGGCCGTTGAAGCGAAGGAAGTACATCGCCGTCGACGTGTAAGTACCATGCCGCCATGGCTTATTATGCGCTGCTTTCTTCTTCTGATGCCAGTCTTTCAGGGCTAATTCCACCAAGGCTGCCGAGTCTCTTGGGAAACGGCCTCCTTCTTCCTCAACTCTTCCGCCGGCCTCGAGCGCTACGAATCCGCTGGTCTCCCCTGGACCAGGGTTGGTTGAAGGGGCATTCCTGCCTTCTTGGTGTGTCGAACCTGCGGCCTTGTCGCTCCTCCCCCTGGTTTCGCGTGGAGCTTGGTGGGCGTGCCCAAGACTCCTCCACTGGTCGTGGACGACAATTGGTTGGCTTCGATCTTCGGCTCCTCTTCAAGCAGCGGGCCCCCGTCAGCTTGGGCTCCTCGCGAGGGCTGGTCGATGTCAGGCTCGGCGTCAGCCCCTAGCCCCCTGCCTGGAGGGGGCGCACCACTTAGCGCCATGCCCGCAGCCCCCGAGGCGGAGGACAAGGTGGGCCGAGCGTTTGAGCTCAAGCGCGGGCGGAGTGTGGTTCGTCACGAGCTCTTCTAGGAAGGCGATGGGCGCAATGTGCCGACTTGGTGAAGAGCTCGCGAGTGTCGATTCGCGTCTTGAGGCTGAAGGTCTCCGGCTGGTGGAGGAGCGGCGCAAGCTGAAGGTGGCCATCAACCTCGGCCGCTATCAGCGTGACCTTGAGAACGCGAAGGCCGAGGCGTCTCTCAAGGTTTCCCATGAAGCCCGCTCACGAGCTTTGGACGAGGCTCGCAAGGCTGACCGCCGCCGCAAGGCTGCGGAGAAACGCGCGTGGGAGCTCCAGGCCTGGAGCGCGTCTCTTGAGCAGCAGGTGGAGGCACGCAGGGCCGCTCTTGCGTCGCTGAGGGGGACGCCCGCGGAGGAATAGGAGGTCCAGAAGCGTGAGGAGGCGCTGACCCTGGAGGCCGTGGAGCGCAGCTTCGAGCTCGAGCGACTGGAGACGAGGGAGCGTCAAGTTGCCCAAGCAGAAGATGCCGTCGGGCTCGCGAGGCCAGAGTCGAGGAGGAGGTTGATCGCCGGGTGGCTGAGGTTCGCGCAGATCTGGAGGGTAGGTACGACCTAAAGCTGAAGCTCGCAGGCGCGGAGGATGAGGGGAGGGCCGCTGCCCTCAGGCCCATGTTGGACGAGGCTGAGAGGCGCGCGGAAGCCACGGCCGCCGCCCTGGTTGCAGTGCAGGCGGACTTGGCCTCCGCCCGCGCCGAGCTGTGTTCCCTCCGGAGGCGGGTTGATGACGCAGAGGCCGTCGCGAGGCAAAACACGGAGGAAGTACTCCAGCGATGAACGCTGGAGCGCGAGCATGCCCCTGTGCTTCAGGATCTCCGGAACAGGGCCAATATCGCCCTGGGCCATATTTGCGACGTGGAGGCACCGACCCCTCACTCGAATGATTATGCCAGCCACCTGACCTTCTTCACCGAGGTGGTGACGCGCCTGGAGGCTCGATCTACCAGAGCTCGCCAGCTTGTGGAGTAAAGGGGGCGTGCCCTGCTCGAGCGTGCTTTCTCCCGTGTCTTCAGCCACCTCCTGAATGCCGACCCCAACTTTGATTTCGACGCCGCCATCGCCCCCGTACCCATGGCTGTCCGGGGCGACCTGGCGCGTTGGGTTGAGGACAATGTGGACTCGTTGGTCAGGGCCTTCACTTCGGAGGATGATATGGTGGTGGTCGTCGTAGACGAAGGCGACGTGGTTGACGACGGCGTCGGGGGCGTCGCCGGCGGTGGTGACGCTGCCGATGAAGACGATGATGACGCGAGCGACACATTCGAGGGTGACGTAGCGACCGACATTTCTGGCTGATTCCATGTTCTCCTGTCGTTTCATCCTGCACACGAAGCTCGGGCAGGGCCCTTGGAAAACTTGTAAGAGCATTTTGGGAGGGGGAACCCCTCATGTAAGCAAATTGCAGCTTTTACTTTCCCATGCGATGTGAGTTTGTGTCCTCGTGAACTTGTGAATCCGGATGCAAGTTTTCTGCCTTGGTTTACCTTAGTCAGCACCAGCTTTGAGCTGGGCTGCGACGTGTCGAGTTCCTAAGAACCCTGCGGAGCTCGTCGCCCCGTCAAAAGGGGCCCCACTAGAGGTGAGTACCAGTTGTAGTGCTAGCACGCACTTGGAGTGCGCGCTTCGCGTTGCCCCGCTCACGAGGAGCTCGTGAGGGGAAAGCGACGGACATGAGTCCCGGACAAAACGAGGTTCAGAAGGCAAGAAATTGCTTGAACGAGAAAGGCTCCCCCCTGCGTGCATCAATAAAAACTCAACTCCAACTCAAATCCAGATCCAGAAAGCAAAGCTACCAAAAAAGAGATCCAAAGCAAAAGGCCGCGTCCGGCACCTAGTCTAGTCTTCTGGTCTTCAAGTCTTCTCACCAGCGCGGAGCTAAGTGCTGCCACTAGGCGTGGGAGGGAGCCGCAAGGCCTGAGGCCGGCGCTCCTGAGACTCCGGGGCGTGTACAGCCCCAACTCATTATTACGTGAGAGTGTCACGGGCGGCGAGCTTCACAGGCACTGGGCCTTCTTCACAGGTACCGGCCTTGCTTCATATCGCCAGACAAGGGCCCTGCCTTGCGCCACCCTTGACCTCCTCTAAGCCGACCGGTCACCAGGACGACACAAAGGAGGGAAAGAGGACGCCAGCAGTTCCCTCGGCGACCACAGGTCCTCTGCCGGGGGAAGAGTCACCGAAGCCTCCCCGGCAGAAGGCCTACCTCCGGGTGTCCCCTGGTTTCGCGCGTCGTGGGGAGGGGCCTGGCTCCCGACCCCTCTCTTGCAGCCCCCAACGCGATCCCCCTGGCGGCAAGGAGGCCGCCGAGCTGGGACCGCTGGCCGTTGCGGTGATCTGTTCCTCCTGCGACTCATGGTTAGCGTAAGCTTGCTCCTGAGGGATTAGGGCTACCATGTAGTTGCCGTCACCGGCGCAATCGTCGTGGTTCTCCGATGGTTCTTGGAAGGCTTCGGCTCCTAGCGCCCCCGCTTCCCAATCTTCTCCAACGAACGAGCCGGGGTCGTCCTCCGGTGCGTACTCCTGGTCCATCATGTGGGGTACGTAGGCTTCCGGGGCCGTCACCCCGAACACCTCGCCGTAGTGCCCCACGCTCCATGTTGATCTTCCCAGGGCGGCGTCCTGAGGATGGTAGCGCGGCACCCGGCCTGGACCATGGGGGCGTCGCTTGCGCCCATGCTTGTCGCGGGCAGCATGGGGGCAGCGGAGCCCCCTACGCCGCTGACCGTGCTGACGTTGATGAAGCCCCCGGGCGTAGTTGACGGCGCGCGGTTGTGGTGAGGCCCGTCGTGGGGCCCTGCAGCGGCCTGAGGGGGAAGTCGGTAGCAGAAATATGGTGCTCCCAATGCCGCTGCATCCAGTAGCTCGGCAACACGCTCCAGCAGTGCGTCCCGGCCGCTCTCCATCAGCCTGCATCGCAGCAGCTCCGTTGCCGCGGTGAGCGCTGCCCGCATGTTTGCTTGCTCCCGCCGCGAGTGCGGTGCCGTTGCTGCGGCGTGACTAGGTGCTCTCACAGCGGCTCGTACTTGTCGTGGGGTGAGGGTGGACCACGCCTGGCCGCGCCGCCCGCGCCCGGCGGAGTTCGGCGGCGCTCGTGCCGCCTGGAGCGTGGGGTGAGGTCTTCATGGGCAGGCGATGCTGCCCGGGCTGGCCAGGCTGCCCAGCGGTCGGAGCCGGCCCTTGGGTCGCCGGACATCGCGGCGGTGGAGCGTCGGCGAGTTGGTTGGTGGAGAAGAGGCCCCAGCGCACCCCTACCTGGCACGCCAAATGTCGGATGTGGGGTTCCAGCAAACCCTTGAGGTTCGAACTCTGGGGCGCGCGCGAAGTATTTCACTCCTACCGATCTACGCCCTAGCTCGCTAAGATCTCGCAGACGAACTCGACGAACTCGCAACACAGAAAGACACGAGGTTTCTACTGGTTCGGGCCACCGTTGTGGTGTAATACCCTACTCTAGTGTGGTGGTGGTGGATTGCCTCTCGGGCTAATGATGAATAGTACAAGGGAAGAACAGCCTCCTGAGGTTAAGGTGTTCTTGTGGCTAGGCTCTCGATCGGGTTGGATCAAGCTAAGATGCGATGCCTCTACTATGGTGGCTAGCTCTACTTATATAGGCCCTGGTCCTCTTCCCAAAATATCGAGCGGGAAGGGAGCCAACAACGGTGGGCAAATTTGAAGGGGGACAGCTAGTACAAGCTATCCTGACAAAAGCGGTCTTCGCCTGCGAAAGGCTCTGGTGGTGACGCCGTCTTGGGCTCCACGATGACCTCCGCCTTGCCGTCCTCCTGGTCTTGGTCTCGTTGCACCAATATAGGAACCTTTGCCTGATGCCTCGGTACTCCTCGCCTGCGCTGGCCTCCTTAGCACCAAAGAGGAAACAAGGACGCTGCGCGCGTTGGCGCCCGCCTGGTGTCGTGCGTCATGGCTTACGTCACGAGGGCCTCGTGAGGTTTTGCCCCGCTTTGATATCTCCGCTCCTCGTGAGCCTGCCTGGGTAGGCTACTCTAGAGGAGGTCTTGCGTCGTCCACCTCGCGAGCCTTGGACCCTTGCGAGGGTCTTGGATACCTTGTTGATGAAGATGGGTCGTGCGGCCTGCTGGCTTAGCCACGCTGTGGGCCGCAGGCAGGCAAGTCTGGGGACCCCCGTTCCCAGAACGCCGACAACCGCTACCCCCCCTTCAGCCCGCACAGAGTGGTACTACCGCTGGGGGCAGTGGTACTACTGCTAGGTCCATAGCTCTCACAGGAAGCAAGGAAAGATCCTCCATCGAATCGGGAAGGCTCAGTGGGTGCAAAGGGGATGTGTACGTGTTGATTCCACCCTAGCCTTTGCAATGCGGACCCCCTCTTGATAGTACGGTGACTCCTACAAAACAAGTCCACCAAAACTGAAACGGAAGAGCTACACTGTCTTCGTTTAAAACTCCGAGGGGAATGAATCGTCTCGTGCCAAAGGATGAATCTCTGAAATACTCAACGCACACGATTAGTCCACAAAAGCGTTGTCATCCATCACCAAAACTACTTAGAGAGAGACATGCCTTAACAATCTCCCCCTTTTGGTGGATTGATGACAACACGGGATTTGCACGAAGGTAAGACATGGAAGTAAACGAATCCCAAAACTACAAAATATAGACGGGGCTCCCCTAAATGTGCGCACCTAATTAGAGGTGCCTTTGGAATGCAAGGCACACACATTAGGATCAACACTCCCCCTATATTTTATAGTTACACAGCATTAGCAACAAGTAATGGTACATATATATCTCGGAAGCAGTAGAGTAGGAGTGAGCAAAGAATATAACAGGATAAGCATGCAACTCACATACTACCAAGGTACTCGACAAACATAGATAATAAAAGGAAAAGGTAGCATATGTCTCACACCATATGATAGGGTACCAGGTCTCACAAGCACAAACCAAACCAAAGCAAACGACAAAAAAAGAGTTTGCGAGAGAGAAAGGCAAGGCAAACAAGCCACAGAACACACGCTCGCAACTTGACCACGACAAATCCCTAAACTCTCTCCCCCTTTGGCATCGAGACACCAAAAAGGTAGAGAGCGCAGCTGCGGCTCCAGGTGATAGCAAACTGAGGATCTCCATGATCACATCCCAGCGGGATCATCTGCACCATTTTCATCAGCAGGAAACTGCTCGGTGTCTGAGTCTGACCAAGGACAGTGCTGGTGAACCCACTCCTCCGCTGGCAACAGTTGCACCCAACTGACGCATGAGCTCCTTGTGACGGCTCCTGGCCTTCTTCTCAGATACATGAGCCATATACTGTCCATGAGACTCCATGCAGAAGAGTTTCTTCATCTTGCGCTTGATCTTCTTTGCCCATGAGGGCTCCAGTCCTGAGGGCTCATAATCTGCATCATCGTCAGCATCAGCCTCAATCTCTGTCTCCATGTCAGCAGCTCTAGATGGAATCCCAGACCTCGGAGCCGAGTGTGACGCCCCCGATTCGACCGTACACTAATCATACACGCAAATGTGTACGATCAAGATCAGGGACTCACGGGAAGATATGACAACACGACTCTAGACACGAAATAAAATAATACAAGCTTCATATTACAAGCCAGGGACCTCGAGGGCTCGAATACAGAAGCTCGAATACAAGCGGCAGCAGAAGCAACAATATCTAAGTACAAACATAAGTTAAACAAGGATTCCTTAAGAAGGCTAGCACAAAAGCAACACGATCGAAGAGGCAAGGCCTCCTGCCTGGGACCTCCTAACTACTCCTGGTCGTCGGTGGTCTCCACGTATTAGCATCCGTCGGCGGTGGCATCTGGCTCCAGGGATCCACCATCTGGTTGCAACAACCGGAAAGAAGGAAGAAAGGGGAAAAGGGGTAGCAAAGCAACCGTGAGTACTCATCCAAAGTACTCGCAAGCATCATATCTATACTAAGTATGCATTGGTATCAAAAGGAAGGGCTGTATTTGTGGACTGAACTGTAGAATGCCAGAATAGGGGGGAGGCCTAGTCTATCGAAGACTAGCATCTTCAAGCAGCTCCAAGCATCTTGCAGCATGTAGAAGAGTAAAGAATAGCAGTTTAATTTAACAAGCATGTTGTAACATTAAGGCCCAGAGATCCTTCCTCGACTCCCTGCAAGAAAGCGATCCCAGAGCCAACATATCTCAAGTATCCATTTCTAGTTGTAAAAGATCAGGATATAAGTATGAACGTCCATTACCGTGGACACGGTATTTGAATATATATCTTCCCTGTAGGGGTGCACCACGTTTTCCAACACGCTTGATTACTCTGGCCGGACACACTTTCCTGGGTCATTCCCGGCCTCAAAAAATCAACACGTCGTAGCCCTGCCTAGGCTCAGCAGAGAGGTCCCCGCCGGTCTACATCCTAAGCACTCCGGGGTCTAGGCGCATCGCTCGTTGCACTCTGGGTCGTTGTGTGCAGGGTGAATACCAGCGCCGCCTCGGATGGCCAGCACGATCTGACCGTGCCACAATGCTGAACTGGACGTCCGACAAAGCTTCGGCTGATACTACGTCGTCGAGGCCCATATCTATTCTCGCGTGGTGATTAGTGTGTAAAGGCCAAAGGCCAACTCAGAACAAATACCCAAACCATAGTGTATTATTAGCTTGCGAAGACGAGCAGAGACCCATGATAATGTGACCCCGTCGCCCCGTCTCGAGGAAATACGGCAAGGGCTAGCCCAGCCCACTCGGGGGCGGCCTGCCTGCCCGGGCGTGCCTCGTAATCATCTTGCGGGTGCTCTCCGGGCCCGCCCGACTTTCCTAAAGGTATCAAGTAAAGTTAAGGTAACCGAGTGTCCAAACATCAAGGGGAAAACCCGAGGAATCACCCCCCGTGGATTCCACTCAATGTAATCATCAAGGTGGACGTAAGAGGGACCACCCTCGAGGTTCACACTTGAGGTGTTGCATGTCAGAGCCGTATCAGAATGGTGAAGGAGGAAATCACCCTCCTTGACCACAACCGAATAGCTACACTACAGAGTTGTCATCGGGAGTGCGTTGTGAGGTCTCACCCTCGGCACTCGATAGTAGCTCTGCAGAGTCGAGCAACAAAAGGGGCGTGATGTGATGTGAGTTGTCGGGCTTTGGTCGTCGATCATGTAGCTCGAGTCGTCGATGATGAAGCAGGGGCAACAAGGACAAGGTGGGGGGTCATTGATGGATCACTAACCAACCTATACTAAGCAGTTTAGGATAAGCAGGTAAGGTACAATAAACAGGTTACAAAAGCAGGCTATGCATCAGAATAGGAGCAAACAATAACAGCAGCAAAATCTAATGCAAGCATGAGAGAACGGAATGGGCAGTATCGGGATGATCAAAGGGGGGCTTGCCTGGAAGCTCCGCTGAAAGGGAAGAAGGGTCGTCGTCGACGTAGTCGATCACAGGGACATCAACAGCGGTCTCGGGGTCTACCGGAGAGAAGAGGGGGAAGAAACAGTAAATACAGTGCAAACAAGTGCAATACTATGCATGACATGACGAAACGCGGTGCTAGGGATGTTCTAACGCAATGCTACATGATACCGGCGAAGGGGATAACATCCGGGAATGCTTTCCCAAAGTTTGGCATTTTTGGACAAACGATCCGGAGGGGAAAGGTTCGAGGTTCGCTATGCTAGGGATGTGTGGCGGACGAACGGAATACGTATTCGGATTTGTCTCGTCGTTCTGAACAACTTTCATGTAGAAAACTTTTTCATCCGAGTTACTGATTAATTTCTATGATTTTCCAAAGTTTAAAACAATTTCTGGATTTATTATTAATTCGAATTAAAATAGCAAAAATGCTTAGTGCACCCGGTATAGTGCACCCAGAGTGCACCCAGGGGCTGACCAATGGGTCCAGGGGGTCCCAGTTGACCAGTCAAAGTTTGACTAGTCAACAGGGGGTGGGGCCCCTGTCATTGACTAATTGAGCTAGTCTAACAGTTTAGTGAACTAAACGAGGTGATTAAGCTAATTCATTCTAGTTAAACTTAATTCAACCAATTTAATTAAGTTAATTAATTTTTATTATAATTTTTAATCTATCTTTTCCTTTTACAGGAAAGGGGACTGGCCCCACGCGTAAGTGGCCCATAGGCCTTTAGCGGGCGCGGGCGTTATCGGGTGCGGGAGTCCGTCGGGGCGGACCCAGGGCAGTGTAGCCCGCCCGGGCATGGGGGCGAGGCCGCCGGAGAGCGTGGGGACGAGGTCGCTGGGCGCGGCCTCCGGCGAGGCCAGGCGGGGCGGTGGTCAGAGCGGCGTGTTGCGCGGCGGCTAGTGTGGTGGTGGCTGGCGGAGCCGGGTGAGGCGGCAGCTGCGGCAAGGACCGCGGGGTCAAGCGGCGCAAGCGCGGCGATCGGCGCGCAGCGGCAGCGGCAACGGTCGGAGATGGGCGACGCGGGGCGAGGAGGAGAGGCCCGACGATGCAGAGGCGGGCGGGAGCCGCGGCAACAGCAAGCGGCGGCGGTTCGGCCAACGTGAGTAGTCAGGGCCGGCGTAGGCGCGGGCGCGACGCGGTGAGGCCAAGTAAGGCGGGGGACGGCCGCGACCGGACAGCAGCAGCAGTAGGGGAGACGGCGCGGGGCGTAGGCTGCGGCGGCTGTAACATCCCAAATTTTCAATTTGGAATGTTATACATAGATCATTCATGCACATCATATTTTATTGCATTTCGTTTCGCAATCCTCGAAATCCTAAGCAACTCAAGGACCCTCGGAGAGAGTTGGGGATTTCCCTGTTTTCATATTTGAGTTTTATCAAATATTGAAACGAGGATTATTGGTTTTAATTATTTTTCTCTCCGAAAATATTTCATATTAAAATATATGAGAGGGGATAATATGACTTCTCCACAATAAATAAAATATTGGAGGAAAAATATTAAAATCAAATATTTGATTTTATTCAGATTTTATTGCTATTTTATTTGCATTAGAAAAATTGCACGTTTTTCAAATTGCATTTTAGGGCCAAGAAAATGTTCATCTTGTTCTAAATATTTTATTTAGACGGTGAAAATTTGTTTTGGTATTTTTAGATTTTTATTTATTTTTCTAGGATTTATTTAAGTTTCGGCAAAATTATTTAAAACAAAAACTTCAGCGCCCGACTGGGCCGAAGCCTAGCCGAGCCGGCCCAGCCCAGCCGCGCCGTCCTCCTCGTCCCCGACCGGGAGACCGCCGCCGCCCGCGACGCCGAGTCCGTCCAGGACTCTCCCTGCGCCGCCTTGCCCCCTCCCCCAAGCTAGCCCCCCTCCTTTATATACGCCGCCCCGACCCCCTCTCCACCACACGAACCCCGCCGCCTAGCCCGCGCACCCCGCCGCCGCAGCCCACCTCGCCGGAGCCGCCCCGCCTCGCCGGACCTCGCCGGAGGTATAAGCCGCCGTTGCCGCCGTTCGGTTTTATTTTAAAACCGATCCGGTTTTTTTAGAAAACCATAGTTTTTGTTTTTTAGGATATATCGGTTTTATTTTTTTCTTGGTTTAGTTTATTTAGCGGACGTTCGTCCGTACGTTCGTTTTAACGAACGGTGTTCACTCGTTAGCCGCAGACAGCGAACGTTCGTTCGTTAGCCTGTTCGTCAGTTTTTCTTTTTCTCGGATTTTTTCGTGATTATTTTCGATCGCGATTTCTGATCCGATTTTCGTTTCAGTTTATCTTTTCGCTCGTTTATCGGAATCAGGCGATTCAAGCGCCTAGATCTTCGTCTCGAAACCCTCTTTCTGTTTAATCAACTTGAACAAGATTTTGGTACTGTAAAATTTGACTTTAGTTCAGATTAGTAAACGGATCTTGTTTCTTTTGTAGTTTGAGTTTCGTTGCTCCGTTTGATTTGATTCTTTTCGCAAACCGGAGTTCTTAAGTTGCACTTTCTGGTCAATTCTTCTTATTTGAGTTTTGCCCATGCTTCTTTGCTTGAATGCTTATGTATTCTATTGTTTGTTTGCGATAGAATTCCCAGAGTGCGAAGCGTGCTACTACGAGTCCCTAGGTTTTGCGGATCGTCGGCAAGGCAAGTAACACATTGATCATACTCTTTTCATACCCAGTTTTTTATGCATTAGTTCCAATCCTCAAACATTGCATGATTAGGATGTGATTAACTTGTGGGTATTGGGAAGTAGTTGCTGAGGTAGAACCTATTGCCCTGTTATATTCAAACCCTTGGGAGTTACTTCTACGTATTGCTTATATTGCTACGCTATGCTCGTAGACGTGGTTTGGGTGAGTGAATCCATGACAGATGTGAGATGATTTAATTAATGGTTCAACTTAAGGTGGCAACTTTAATACACATCTGGGTGGATTGCTTGTCGGGCACCTGGAGAATCCAGTGTTGTCCAAGGATATCCCGGAGTACCCGTGTGATAATCCTAAGGTCCGCCACCCAGGCTCAAAGGGAACTAGATATTTTCATGCTAGAAACTTCCGTGTGCAGCCACAAGCTATTATGGGCTCTAGCATAGTTGAGTAGGTTGCATGAGCTCTTGAAGAGGTGGATCAGCAGGTAGAGGGATGTAGGTTGGTATGGTCTGCCCGGAGTAAAGAGTTAATGTTTCTGAAAGACTGTGTCTCGGTCATCCATTTCTCAAACACCATGTAGTGCGAGAAATCCAACGGAGGAGATCGAGTCTTGTGGGGAAAAGTGCGCAAACCTTTGCAGAGTGTACAATCTAATCATGGTTAGCCGTGTCCCCGGTTATGGATATCTTGAGTATCTAGTACTTGAATTATCCTAAGTATCTCATCACTCTAAATTAATATTGTTGGGTTGATAATTACTTTTAATTGGGATTGAGTCGAAGGAACCTTCTCAATGATGTTTCAACTACCATGATAGTTAGAATAAAACTTATTCCTTTGTTGTAGGGAAAAATTGGCATTTCGCAAAACTATAACCATAGAGCTTTCCACCAGCCAAATATGCATGTAGTGATAGCATTATTCTGTTCTTGCTCTACTGTGTTATATTGCCAGCATATTCCATGTGCTGGCCCGTTTCCGGGCTGCAACGTATTATGTTGCAGACTTTTCAGACGAGGAGTAAGGTTCGTTAGGTCGTTGCCGTGCAGCTCAGCTATGCCGTTGGAGTTGATGGACTCACTTTATCTTTCAAGCCTTCCGCTGTTATCGTATTAGATGGCCTTAAGCCATATTTATTGTAATAAGTTCTCTTCTGAGACATTCGATCTACTAAGTGTGTGATTGCTACTCTGTTATAAATCCTTTGAGTACTGTGTGTGTCAGCATTACCGATCCAGGGATGACACTGAAGCACAGAGACTTGACCGTTTGAGGTCGGATCGCTACAAGATGGTATCAGAGCACACGCTGAGTGTAGGACACGACCACTAAGATAAGCGATACGTCACTCTTCTCTACTCATTTCTGACTCCTCTCCATTTTCTACTCTTTAGGATGGCGGATTCGAAGAACAAGTTTGCACAACCGGATGAAGACACACCCTTTGGAGGCCACTTGAAGGAAGTCACTAGGTACCTGAACATCGGAATACCAAGCTTCACCGGGACTTACAACGCCACTTTACCAGAAGAGGAGCGCTGGATGATTCAAGTTCAAGTTCCAGGAAGGACGTTCTCGCCAACCACTAAGCCCATAGAATTTTCTTTTGAAGCACCCACCTGGAGTCTAGGAAAGAGTATGGCAGCTCACATCACCATGGGACGCATTGGAGAAGTTTACCAAAAGGATCTCAAGGATACTATCTACCAGATATGTGGGCGCCGAGATGAGCAATGGGAGATGATCAGCACCAAGAAGGACAGATCCATTGCTGCTTTCATCCACGAATTAAACCAGCACATTCGATGCCAGGAGAATCAGATGTGCGCAGACATGATAGATTTGAAGAAGGCGAAGACAAGGATCATCGAGTTGGAAGAAGAACTCAAGTCTACACGCGATGGATATGAGGAGGAAATTGCAACACTATTGGAGAAGAATGACGACTTGATAAAGAAGATCAGAGTATTCATGGGAGACCCCGCGCAAGGAGGAGAGAACGACGATTCCACTTGCCCGGAGAACTACATCATCATCGACGACACCGACTCCGACCCCAGTGAAGATGACTTTGAAGACGAAGCTGGAGCAGACATTATGGAGTCCTCAACCGATCAAAAAATTTAGATGACCACCAAATAATTAGTAGTATTCCCCCATGTATATAGTAGTAGTTGAGCACTTTCAATGATAGTTCTAGACCGTTTGTATGCCTTGCTTGATTGATTGAGTGAAATGATTGTGTTTGTCTCATGTGCATATGGGTAGTGCTTTCTCACTAGACCCCTTCTCTATTCTAATCTCTCCCCTCTAAACCCACCAGATACCTTCGAGACGTGACACCGGATTGCCTTCCCGCCAGAGCTTACTCAGTTGATCCAGCAGCAGAATGCCTTGATGCAATTGTTAGTCCAGAACCAAGGAAATAACAACAACAACAACCCGCCTCCAGTTGACAACTTAGCTCGCTTTCTGAGGTTGCAGCCGCCGGTGTTTTCCAGTAGCACCGAGCCTATAGTTCCTGATGATTGGCTACGCCATATTGGAAGGGAGTTGACCACCGCAGGTTGCACAGATGCTGAGAAGGTGCGCTTTGCCGCACATCAATTGGATGGACCAACAGCCTCATGGTGGGAGAATTATACGGTCACTTTCCCCATAGCCAATGTCACTTGGGATCAGTTTCAACAAGCTTTCCACACAGCCCATGTCTCAACTGGAGCTATGAGCATGAAGAAGCGTGAGTTTTGCAACTTACGTCACGGGAACCGCACTATAGCTCGGTACGTGGATGAGTTTAGCAAGTTATCTCGCTATGCCCCTGATGATGTGGCCAGAGATGCCGCAAAGCAGAAGAAGTTTATGGAAGGGCTGAATGATGAGATGAGCATGCATTTGATGGTGGCAACATTCAACAACTACCAGGAGTTGGTAGATAAGGCTCTTATGATTGAAGGGAAGCAGCAGCAGATTCAGAGCCGTAAGAGGAAGTATGGGCAAGGGAGGTATAACTCAGGAGCTCAGCAGAAACCTCGTCTAACCCCGAACTCAGGAGGACTTGTTCATAACCATGGAGATCATAACCACACCGGAGGAAGTTCGCATAACCATAGTGGTTCTAAGAATGGGACTGGGAACGGAACAAGCAACAATCAGAACCGCTCCAATCCAGCCACACCCGCCAAGAGAGATCTAAGTCACATTACTTGCTTTAAGTGCCGGAAGACTGGACACTATGCCACGGAGTGCCCTGAAGCGAAGAATGGAAATGACAATGAGAGTGCTGGGAAGAAGCCCAATCCATTCAAGAAAGGACAAGTGAACCACGTTAATGTGGAGGAGGTTGAAGAGCATCCAGACGCGGTTATCGGTAAGTTTATGGTTAAGTCTTTTACCGCCCTTGTTCTTTTTGACACTGGTGCATCGCATTCATACATATCAAGGGGATTCGTGGATAAGTTTAAACTACCAACCCGAACCTTAGGACCCCTCTGTTAGTGAGTTCACCTGGAACAGAGTATATGGCTAGTCGATGGTGCGACCAGATACCCCTAACCATTGGTAGCCATGTTTTCCCGTCAGACCTAATAATTTTGGAGTCACAAGGATTGGATGTGATATTAGGCATGGACTGGATGTCAAAGTATGGAGGAAGCATTGACTGTGCTAGTAAGTCGATTTATCTCACCACCCCGGAGGGAAAAAGGATTAAGTATGTATCTAGGCATGCGCCTAGGAGGAGCCAAGTAAATACCCTCACGGGAGTTGTTCAGGAGGAAGTGCCTGTAGTGAAGGATTACCCGGATGTTTTTCCAGAGGAGTTACCAGGCATGCAACCGGATCGTGACATCGAGTTTTTGATAGAGCTATTGCCAGGTACAGGGCCAATATCAAAGAGACCCTAGCGGATGCCCTCAAATGATCTGGAGGAGATTAAGAAGGAGATCAAGGAGTTATTTGAGAAAGGTTACATTCGACGGAGTTCATCACCATGGGGAGCCCCAGTGCTTTTGGTTGAGAAGAAGGATAAGTCTCTAAGAATGGTTGTTGATTATCGTGCGTTAAATGAGGTGACGATCAAGAACAAATACCCACTGCCGATGATGAATGATTTGTTTGACCAACTGCAAGGAGCTAAGGTGTTTTCAAAGATCGATCTGCGATCAGGATATCAGTAGCTGAAGATTCGAGAGAAGGATATACCAAAGACAGCATTCACCACACGGTACGGGTTGTATGAATATACCGTCATGTCATTTGGACTGACTAACGCCCCTGCCTATTTCATGAGCATGACGAACAAAGTGTTCATGGAATATTTGGATAAGTTTGTTGTGGTGTTCATTGATGATATAATGGTATACTCGAAGAATGAGGAGGAGCACGAAGAGCATTTGCGTTTAGTTCTCGAGAAACTCAGGGAACACCAGTTGTATGCCAAGTTCAGCAAATGTGAGTTTTGGCTGAAGGAAGTCGGATTCCTTGGACATGTTATATCAGGAGAAGGTATAGCAGTAGACCCCACCAAGGTTCAGTCAGTCACTGAATGGTTGGCACCCACTTCAGTTAGCGAGATCCGCAGTTTTCTTGGACTCGCAGGATACTATCGAAGATTCATTGAGAGTTTTTCCAAGATTGCAAAGCCAATGACGGAGTTATTGAAGAAGGATACCAAATTTAAATGGACGGAAGAACGTGAGGCAAGTTTTCACGAGTTAAAGAAACATTTGACTACAGCCCCAGTGCTGATTCTGCCGGATATCCGCAAGGATTTCCAAGTGTATTGCGACGCCTCTCGCCTAGGACTTGGAAGTGTGCTTATGTAGGACGGAAGAGTTGTTTCGTATGCCTCACAACAACTAAAACCGCACGAATTGAATTATGCCACGCATGACTTGGAGTTAGCAGTAGTAGTGCATGCGCTTAAGACTTGGAGACATTACCTTATTGGAAATCGTTGTGATGTGTACACGGATCATAAGAGTTTGAAGTACATTTTCACACAGAAGGAGTTGAACCTTAGGCAGAGGAGATGGTTGGAGCTTATAAAGGATTATGACATGAAGCTGCACTATCATCCAGGCAAGGCCAATGTCGTAGCAGACGCCTTGAGTCGGAAGAGTTATGCTAACACCCTAGTGACCACGGGGTTGCCAAAGGAGTTAGCAGAGGATCTCAGGGAACTTCGATTGGAGATTGTTCCTAGAGGTTTTGTTCCAACAATGGAAGTTCAGTCTACATTGTTAGGAAAGATTCGGGAAGCTCAGAAGGATGACAAAGAGACTGCCGAGATAAAAGAAAGAATGAGCAAAGGAAAGGCCAAAGGTTTTCGTGAGGATGAGCACGACACCTTATGGTTTGAGGACCGTGTTTATGTAGCCAATAACACAGAGATCAGGAAGTTAATACTTCAGGAGGCTCATGACTCACCATACTCGATACACCCCGGAAACACCAAGATGTATTTGGATTTGAAAGAACGTTTCTGGTGGACTGGTATGAAGAAGGATATTGCCGAGTATGTAGCCGTATGTGATGTATGTCACAGAGTGAAGGCAGAACATCAAAAGCCAGCAGGATTGTTACAGCCTATGCCGATACCCGAATGGAAGTGGCATAAACTTGGCATGGATTTCATCACTGGATTGCCCAGGACCAAATCAGGATATGATTCTATATGGGTAGTAGTTGATCGCTTGACCAAAGTGGCTCACTTTATCCCAGTGAAAACAACCTATACAAGTGCGAAGTTGGCCAAGATATACATGACCAGGATCATACGTCTGCATGGAGTTCCGAGGACCATAGTATCAGATAGAGGAACACAGTTTACCTCAAAGTTTTGGCATCAACTGCACCAGACTTTGGGAACGAGATTGGAGTTCAGTAGAGCATTTCACCCGCAGACGGATGGACAGACCGAGCAAGTCAACCAGATTCTGGAGGACATGTTGAGGGCTTGTGCGCTGGATTATGGATCTAGTTGGGATGACAATTTGCCCTACGTAGAGTTCTCATACAGCAATAGCTACCAAGCCAGTTTGAAGATGGCACCGTTCGAAGCCCTGTATGGACGAAGGTGCAGAACACCGTTGATGTGGGATGAAGTTGGAGACCGACAGTTGTTTGGACCAGACTTGATCAAGGAGTCTGAAGAGAAAGTTAAGCTGATCCGAGATAGACTGAAGGTGGCTCAGTCCAGGCAGAAGAGTTATACAGATTCGAAACGCAAGGAGGTAACCTATGAAATTGGAGACAGAGCATGTCTGCGAGTGTCACCCTTGTGAGGAGTGAAACGTTTTGGAGTCAAGGGAAAGTTAGCCCCGAGATTTGTAGGACCGTATCGTGTTTTGGAACGTATGGGAGAAGTTGCCTACAAGTTGGAGTTACCTGAAGGACTGTCAGGAGTTCATGATGTGTTTCACGTTTCACAGTTGAAGAAGTGTCATGCTGAGATGGCCGATATACCGTTAAGAGATACAGTACCCTTGGAGGCGATTCACTTGGACAGTGATCTGTCCTATGAAGAGAAGCCAGTCAGGATTCTTGAATTTGCCAGCCGAGTCACCCGCGGTAAGGTTACCAAGTTTTTCAAAGTTCAGTGGAGCCACCATACCGAGGATGAAGCCACCTGGGAACGAGAGGATGATCTTCGCAAAGACCACCCACACCTGTTTTCTAGCCAACCCGAATCTCGAGGGCGAGATTCATCTTAAGGGGGGTAGGTTTGTAACATCCCAAATTTTCAATTTGGAATGTTATACATAGATCATTCATGCATATCATATTTTATTGCATTTCGTTTCGCAATCCTCGAAATCCTAAGCAACTCAAGGACCCTCGGAGAGAGTTGGGGATTTCCCTATTTTCATATTTGAGTTTTATCAAATATTGAAACGAGGATTATTGGTTTTAATTATTTTTCTCTCCGAAAATATTTCATATTAAAATATATGAGAGGGGATAATATGACTTCTCCACAATAATGAAATATTGGAGGAAAAATATTAAAATCAAATATTTGATTTTATTCGGATGTTATTGCTATTTTATTTGCATTAGAAAAATTGCACGTTTTTCAAATTGCATTTTAGGGCCAAGAAAATGTTCATCTTTTTCTAAATATTTTATTTAAACGGTGAAAATTTGTTTTGGTATTTTCGGATCTTTATTTATTTTTCTAGGATTTATTTAAGTTTCGGCGAAATTATTTAAAAAAAAACTTCAGCGCCCGACTGGGCCGAAGCCCAGCCGAGCCGGCCCAGCCTAGCCGCACCGTCCGCCTCGTCCCCGACCGGGAGACCGCCGCCGCCCGCGACGCCGAGTTCGGCCAGGACTCTCCCCGCGCCGGCTTGCCCCCTCCCCCAAGCTAGCCCCCCTCCTTTATATACGCCGCCCCGGACCCCCTCACCACCACCCGAACCACGCCGCCTAGCCCGCGCCACCGCTGCCATCACCGCGCCGCCGCCTGCCGTTGCCGCCCGCCGCCGCCCGCGCACCCCGCTGCCGCAGCCCACCTCGCCGGAGCCACCCCGCCTCGCCGGACCTCGCCGGAGGTATAAACCGCCGTTGCCGCCGTTCGGTTTTATTTTAAAACCGATCCGGTTTTTTTAGAAAACCCTAGTTTTCATTTTTTTAGGATAGATCGGTTTTATTTTTTTCTCAGTTTAGTTTATTTAGCCCGTTCGTCAGTTTTTCTTTTTCTTGGATTTTTTCGCGATTATTGTCGATCGTAATTTCTGATCCGATTTTCGTTTCAGTTTATCTTTTCGCTCGTTTATCGGAATCAGGCGATTCAAGGGCCTAGATCTTCGTCTCTAAACCCTCTTTCTGTTTAATCAACTTGAACAAGATTTTGGTACTGTAAAATTTGACTTTAGTTCAGATTAGTAAACGGATCTTGTTTCTTTCGCAGTTTGAGTTTCGTTGCTCCGTTTGATTTGATTCTTTTCGCAAACCGGAGTTCTTAAGTTGCACTTTCTGGTCAATTCTTCTTATTTGAGTTTTTCCCATGCCTATTTGCGTGAATGCTTATGTATGCTATTGTTTGTTTGTGATAGAATTCCCGGAGTGCGAAGCGTGCTACTACGAGTCCCTAGGTTTTACGGATCGTCAGCAAGGCAAGTAACACATTGATCATACTCTTTTCATACCCAGTTTTTTTATGCATTAGTTCCAATCCTCAAACATTGCATGATTAGGATGTGATTAACTTGTGGGTATTGGGAAGTAGTTGCTAAGGTAGAACCTATTGCCCTGTTATATTCAAACCCTTGGGAGTTACTTCTACATATTGCTTATATCGCTATGCTATGCTCGTAGACGTGGTTTGGGTGAGTGAATCCATGACAGATGTGAGATGATTTAATTAATGGTTCAACTTAAGGTGGCAACTTTAATACACATCTGGGTGGATTGCTTGTCGGGCACCTGGAGAATCCAGTGTTGTCCTAGGATATCCCGGAGTACCCGTGTGATAATCCTAAGGTCCGCCACCCAGGCTCAAAGGGAACTGAGATATTTTCATGCTAGAAACTTCCGTGTGCAGCCACAAGCTATTATGGGCTCTACCATAGTTGAGTAGGTTGCATGAGCTCTTGAAGAGGTGGATCAGATGGTAGAGGGATGTAGGTTGGTATGGTCTGCCCGGAGTAAAGAGTTAATGTTTTTGAAAGACTGTGTCTCGGTCATCCGTTTCTCAAACACTATGTAGTGCAAGAAATCCAACGGAGGAGATCGAGTCTTGTGGGGAAAAGTGTGCAAACCTCTGCAGAGTGTACAATCTAATCATGGTTAGCCGTGTCCCCGGTTATGGACATCTTGAGTATCTAGTATTTGAATTATCCTAAGTATCTCATCACTCTAAATTAATATTGTTGGGTTGATAATTACTTTTAATTGGGATTGAGTTGGAGGAACCTTATCAATGATGTTTCAACTACCATGATAGTTAAAATAAAACTTATTCCTTTGTTGTAGGGAAAAATTGGCTTTTCGCAAAACTATAACCATAGAGCTTTCCACCAGCCAAATATGCATGTAGTGATAGCATTATTCTATTCTTGCTCTATTGTGTTATATTGCCAACATATTCCATGTGCTGACCCGTTTCCGGGCTAAAACGTATTATGTTGCAGACTTTTCAGACGAGGAGTAAGGTTCGTTAGGTCGTTGCCGTGCAGCTCAGCTATGCCGTTGGAGTTGATGGACTCACTTTATCTTCCAAGCCTTCCGCTGTTATCGTATTAGATGGCCTTAAGCCATATTTATTGTAATAAGTTCTCTTCTGAGACATTCGATGTACTAAGTGTGTGATTGCTACTCTGTTATAAATCCTTTGAGTACTGTGTGTGTCAGCATTACCGATCCAGGGATGACACTGAAGCACAGAGACTTGACCATTTGAGGTCGGGTCGCTACAGCGGCGCGAGGAAGCAGCGGGCGCGGCGGGAGAGGAGGTATGTGGAGCAGAGGCGGGGCGTCGCGTGCGGTGAGCAGCTACAGGCAACCGCGGGCGGTGAGCAGTGGGTCGCGGGGCGAGCAGGCGGCAATAGCAGCAGCACAAGTAGCAGAGCAGAGCAAGCGGGAGAGGGCGACGCAAACGTGTGAGCGCGGGCGTGTTCGGAGGCGTGCTCGGGCGGCTGCTGTACACGGCGGCTATGGCAAGGGGAGCAGAGGAGAAAGAGGGAAGGGGACGCGCGGCTCACAGGGAGCATGTAGGTGTGCAAAAGGCGGCTCGGGGGAGGCTCGAGGTCGTCGAATCCATCGCCGAAGTGCGTCGGAGCCGAGGAAGAAGAAGACGAGGCGTGGCGGCGATGTATTGACTCCCGTCTCAGACTCGTGGTCGAGGACGACGTAGCGGAGGCGGACGGAGCTCGTGGACTCGTCAGCAAGGCGAGAGGAGGCCGACGGCTACGCGAGTGATGGCGGCGCAGCTATGGCAGCGCTCGGGCTCTGGTCCAGATCGAGAAAAGGGAGCGGGGGAAGAGGGGAATGAGCGAGGGGGCTAGCTAGGGTTTGTCCCGGCGCTATGTAGGCAAGGGGGCACGATGCATGGGCGCCACGGCATCGCCCTGTGCCGTGGCGGCCATCGCCAGATCCACGATTGCGTGAACAGGGAAGAGAGGGGGGTTATGCGCAGGTGGGCTGGCCTGGCCAGTTGGCTGGGCCAAGGCCCAGTCAGGTGGAGGAATGTTTTGTTCCTTTTATTGTTTTGCTTTTAGTTATTTTCTGTACATTTGCTTTTCTATTTTACTATCTATTTATTTTAGATTTATAAAATATAGGGACAACACCTAAATTGGTTGTACTAATTATACGACTGCCAAATTTAGTTTGAGGTTCAAATAAAATAGTGTAGTATTTTTATAATTTAAAAAGTATTTAACAATTCTTTTTGGCCCCTGTTATATTCCCAAAAGGGCATTTAAATATTTTACGAAAGTGTTGGGTCAGCACCATAATTGGTTATGGAATATTTGCCACACTTTGAACGTTTTATTTTGCATGTTTGAGAAATTTGAATTTTGGGCTTTAATTTGAATTTGAGTTTGAACTAAGATTTGGATCAAGCGAGGATTATCAACAGTAATGTGATGACATGGCACCATTAACGGGGGATTACTGTAGCTTAATTATCCGGGCATCACACCGAGGTGCCCCAGTTCTCCTTCTTCCTCAGACACTTGAACTCATGAGAGACTAACTCACCAATCTCCAGCACAACATTAGGATAAACGCGCCCCCAAGCCTTCTCAATGAGCAACATGATAAACGGTCCATAGATAGGGCACTTGCGCTCAGAGATGGCGGAGACCAGTTCAGACCACATGACATGAGAGATATCCAAGGATTCTCCAGAGTATTTTTTCCTTTTCATGCTGGCAGAAAAGAAGCATGTCCACTAGAAAAGAGTGAACCATATCCAAGTTCCCAATGCGAGGGAAGAGAGTCTCTTGGAAGATGCGATGAAGTATGTCCAGATAGGCAGGCAACTCACAGGTCTCCTTCTGAGTCTCGGGGTTAATCTTCAAAGTACAGTATGGCCAGAGAGATTGCTTGTGAGTGGAAGTTGCATTGCGTTGAGGACGAAAGCCAACTGGGTTCTCAAGTCCGTATCTTCAACTCCAAGTAACTCCATGAAAGCCTTCCACTTGACAGAAAGCAGCTTGCCATTTGTCATCCAAGTCAGAGTTCTTTCCTCATCTATTCCAAGATGGACTGTGGCATAAAACTGAGCCACCAAATCAGCATCAAAGTCCTTGTTGAACTGCATGATCCTGAGGATGTTCAGCTGAGAACACATCTGTAGGGCTTCACCAAAGTGGGCAGGATCCTTCTCCAAATAGTCAATGTCGATGGTATGAACATCAACATAGAGATTCTTCTTCGATTTGATCACATCAAAGTAGATGGCAAACTGAAAACGGTTCCAGAACAGGCGGTTGACCAAAGTGGGTTCTTGATCTTCCGCATAGGGGTTGCGTCGATGCCTTTCCCAGAACTCCTTGGCATTCATTTCCGTCACAGTCTTGCCCCTAGGCTTTGGCTTGTGTGCAATAGTCTTCTTGTGCTGAGTTGGTGGAGGAACACTTGAGGAGGCAGCCGTTGTCTCAGAGGTGCGATGGCGCTTTGAAGTTGAGCGCCCGGGGTTGACACGGTGGACATGTTGCTCAGAAGGGCCACCACCTGGAACCAAACACAAGGACACAAGAAACAACACCAGAGAACAAGCATAAGCCACCAGAAAAAGCAACACAGATCGATATTTGGTATGAGTATGTTGGAACTGGGCAGCCAGCGGTAGTACCGCGATCTGGAAGTGGCAGTACCGCTCCAGGGGAGGGGCAGTACCGCGCTAGATGGGGAAACGGCGGTTCCCTACTGCCGTGGCCAAATCCGGCACTACCGGGAGGCCAAATTCTAACATAATCCTACCAAACATCAATCCAAACAGTCTAGATGCCCTCTCCAACCTACTCAAGCCTTGATTTAGCCAAAAATCAAGAAATGCAACAACTATTGCTCCTAAAGACTAGATCTGAAAACTAGACACAGAGAGAAGAGGAACGGGGGTAATACCGGCATCCATGGCAAGAGGACGGGGTGGGGATCGATTCCACCGAAGGAAATGGAGAGGGACGGCCTAGAGACGACGACCCGTCGGAGCCCTCCTGCGGCGAGTACGGCGCTGAAGCATGAGAGGGGTCGAGGGAGGTTGGCGAATGGGTGTGGGGGATAAATGAACTCCCCCTACCCGACATAACCCCCAATCCTGCCCCGCAGCAGTAGTACCGCTGGGGAGGGCGGTAGTGCCGCTTACTGACCATCAGCGGTAGTACTGCTCAGCAACGTACTCGAGGACTAGACACAAAAGGGCTTAGCTCAAGAAAGAAAAAGAACCGATGAAAAGAGAGAACAAACACAAAGGCAGAAAAACACTAGCAAGAGGACAAGAAACACACACCTCTCCAAGAGAGGGCGGTGGCCGAGGCCACCTATGTTTGAGTCAAGAGGTATGGCACCGCGAAGATTTTAACCTTGGGACCATGACCAAAACTCATCTTTGAAGCACAAGTACCATCAAAAATGGCTAATGTGAAAGACTTGATCAATTTATGCATAATGGGGGGAGGGAGAGTTAATTGAGAGAACAACACTCCCCCTATATCCATGCCTACACCTAAACAAGACATCATGATGAGTATGGAGGGGTGTGCAAAGGTTCAAGCCACATTGCTCGAATCAATGATATTTAGCTTATGCCTTAACTCGCGAAATCTTGCTTCATCCAAGGGCTTCGTGAAGATATCTGCAAGGTTATCATGAGTGTTGACATAGTTGAGCTCGATCTCCCCTCGCCTAATGTGATAACGAATGAAATGATACCAAATCTCAATATGCTTCATCTTGAAGTGTTGCACCGGGTTGAGAGAAATCTTGATGGCACTTTCATTGTCACACCAAAGAGGCACTTTGTCACAAATGACACCGTAATCCTTTAAAGTTTGTCTCATCCATAGGAGTTGTGCACAACAACTACCAGCGGCCACATACTCCGCTTCGGTGGACGAGGGAGACACACAACTTTGCTTCTTAGAAGACCAACTCACCAAAGAGCAACCAAGAAATTGGCACCCTCCGGAAGTTGACTTCCTATCCACTTTGTCTCCCACCCAATCCGAGTTCGAAAAGCCCACAAGGTTGAAG
The DNA here is from genome assembly GCF_018294505.1 of Triticum aestivum. NCBI lineage: Eukaryota > Viridiplantae > Streptophyta > Magnoliopsida > Poales > Poaceae > Triticum > Triticum aestivum. Next base: position 360,710,856 of record NC_057805.1, read on the forward strand.
TTTTCTCCTCTTGGGTACCATAAGCCAAAGTTTGGGGTATGAGCCAAATATCGAAAGATTCGCTTGACTGCCACATAGTGGCTTTCCTTAGGTGCGGCTTGAAACCGTGCACAAATTCCCACACTCAACATGATATCCGGTCTAGATGCACAAAGGTAAAGCAAGGAGCCAATCATGGAGCGATATACCTTTTGATCCACTGCTTTACCTTTGGGATCTATGTCAAGTTGGCATTTGACGGGCATTGGAGTGGAAGCCGGCTTGACATCACTTAGCTTGAATCTCTTGAGCATGTCTTGAGTATATTTGGCTTGGTTGATGAAGGTTCCTTCTCTTCTTTTCTTGATTTCGAACCCGAGAAAGAACTTCAACTCTCCCATCATGGACATCTTGAACTTTGAAGTCATGAGAGCGGCAAATTCCTCATTGAAAGCTTTGTTAGGGGAATCAAAGATAATATCATCAACATATAGTTGGCATACAAACAACTCCCCTTTGACCTTCTTAGTAAAAAGAGTGGGGTCGATTTTCCCAATTTCAAACCCACGATCTTGCAACAACTCGGTAAGGTGCTCATACCACGCATGTGGGGCTTGTTTACGGCCATATAGTGCCTTATCGAGTTGGTACACATGATAGGGGAAATAGGGATCCTCGAACCCCGGGGGTTGTTTGACATACACGAACTCATTAATAGGACCATCAAGAAAAGCACTCTTCACATCCTTTTGTTGCAACTTGAAGTTATGATGAGAGGCATAAGCAGTCAACAAACGAATGGATTCAAGGCGAGCAACGGGAGCAAAGGTTTCACCATAGTCGATACCCTCGACTTGGGAGTAGCCTTGCGCTACCAAACGAGCCTTGTTGCGAATGATAATTCCATGAGCATCTTGCTTGTTCTTGAATATCCACTTGGTTCCAATGACATTATGGTTCCCCGATGGCCTTGGCACCAATCTCCACACCTTGTTATGCTCGAAGTTGTTGAGTTCTTCGTGCATGGCATTAAGCCAATTCGGATCCTCGAGCGCCTCATAGACCTTTTGGGGTCCAACACAAGAAACAAACGCGTGATGTTCACAATAGTTTGCTAATTGTCTACGAGTGCTTACCCCTTTCTTAAGCTTCCAAGCACATTTGTCATGAGATGATCTTTGGTAGTAAGCTTGGATGTGGTCTTGGCAGCACGGCGCTCCAATTCCTCCTCAGGAGGGAGTTGAGGGGCGGAAACTTGATCATCTTGAGCGTCGTCTTGAGCTTGTTCTTGATCTTGAGCTTGAACTTGCTCGGTGGTGAGAACTTGATCTTGGGCATCACTTGGTGGTTCACCACCATCTTGAGGTTGATCTTGCCCTTGATCTTGTTCATTTGGTTGAGGGCCTTCACTTTGTTCTTCGGAAGCGTGTGGGTCTTGGGTTGGTGATGGTTCCACTTGAGTGGAACATCGTCCTTCTCCTTCGGCCACAAGGGGTTCCTCAATGGGTAGGTTATGACCAACACCCATTCTTCTTATGGCTTGGGGAGGAATTTCATCACCTACATCATAAGTACCACTTTGCTCCACTTGGGAGCCGTTATTCTCATCAAACTCCACGTTACACATCTCCTCAATAAGTCCCGTGGACTTATTGAGGACACGGTAAGCATGAGAGTTTGTAGCATAACCAACAAATATGCCCTCATGAGCTCTAGCCTCAAATTTAGACAAACGAACACCTTTCTTGAGAATGAAACACTTACACCCAAACACCTGGAAGTACTTGAGGTTGGGCTTGTTACCGGTGAGTATTTCATATGGAGTCTTGTTCAAGCCTTTGTGGAGATAGAGCCGATTGGATGCATGACAAGCGGTGTGGATGGCTTCGGCCCAAAAGTTGTATGGAGACTTGAACTCCGCCATCATGGTCCTTGCCGCATCCATCAACGTCTGATTCTTCCTCTCCGCTACACCATTTTGTTGAGGGGTGTATGGTGCGGAATATTGATGCTCGATCTCCTCATCACTAAGAAACTCATCCAAGGTGTAGTTCTTGAACTCGGTGCCGTTGTCACTTCTTATCGTCAAGATCTTTGCATTGTGTTGGCGTTGAGCTTCGTTTGCAAAGTCGATGACGGTTTGTTGGGTCTCACTCTTCCTCTTGAAGAAATATACCCAAGAGTATCTTGAATAATCATCCACAATCACCAAGCAATACTTTATACCCCCAAGGCTATCAAAGGATGGAGGTCCAAAGAGATCCAAGTGAAGAAGCTCCAAGGGCCTCTTCGAGTAGATGATAGTCGTGGGAGGGTGAGCCTTCTCATGTAGCTTTCCTTCGATGCAAGCACTGCAAGCATGATCTTTGGCAAAACTAACATTTGTTAGTCCACGGACATGGTCCCCTTGAGAAGACTTTGCAAAGATCTCATATTGACATGGGCAAATCGGCGATGCGAAAGCCACCCCATGTCAACTTTAGCCATTAGGCATGTCGCGGTCTTAGTAGGTCGCTTCAAAAAGTTAATACATAAAGACCGTTCTTGACATGCCCAACAAAGGCTACTTTAAAAGTATTGCTCCACAAGAGGGCCACGGTATCAATATCAAAGAATGTGTCAAAGCCGATGAGTGCAAGTTGGCAAACGGAAAGTAAATTGTATGCAAGGGACTCAACAAGCATGACTTTCTCGACCGTGAGATCATGAGAAATGACAACCTTGCCAAGTCCCAATACCTTAGAAGACGAGGCATCACCCCACTCGACATTGGTGGGCATAGATGACCAAGTCCTTGCTTCCGGTCATATGATTTGTGGCTCCACTATCGAGCAACCATGATCCCACACCAAAGCAAACACCTACAAGAGATCAATGCTTGGTTTTAAGTACCCATCTTGTAATGGGTCCTTTGATGTTAGTAACAAGGGTCTTAGGAACCCAAATAGACCATTCAATGTACTCATAAGGAGAACCAACAAATTTAGCATAAACATGCCCATCACTAGCACAGCATAACACATAAGACGGGTTAAAGTCGCCGGCTTTGTTGGAAGGGGTGGCATTGCCCTTGTTGGCACCACCACCCTTCACATTGTTCTTCTTTTCCTTAGAAGCACCCTCTCCCTCCTTCACAAAAGTTTGCTTGAGAGGAGGAGGTCATTTGGCCTTGTCATTCTTCTTATTGTTCTTGGACCATGGTGTGGACCAAATTCCCTCCATGGCCACAACTTCCTTTTGATTGCTCAAAAGGTCATTGAGGTTCTTCTCACCTTGTATACAAGACACAAGGCCTTTCTCAATTTGCTCCTTCAACTTTGCATTCTCCTCCACAAGATGCACGTGCTCACAACAAGGGTTAGTAGCATTTGCATTATCAATTAACACCATATGAGGAAAAGTGGCTTTCTCCTTGGTTAGCTTCACTTGGAGTTGATCATGAGACTCTTTAAGGCTAGCATGAGTACCCTTCAAGGCCTTGTGAGCCCTGTCAAGTATATCAAACTCCTCCTTGAGTCTAGCAAGATCAACACCAAGTTTGGCCTTCTCGGAATTGAGCACACGAGATACAACAAGAGCATGTTCAAGATCTTTCTTAATTTTAGCATGATCGTCGTTTTGTGACTCCTCAAGAGCCAAATGATGACCACGCTCCTCCTCAAGCGCGTTAGATAGATCCGATATCTCATCGGCATAGTCATGACTATGCCCCTCCATCTTGGATATGGTTTCTTCGTGAGCCTCGGTCATGTCATTGGCTTCACCAAGTTGTTCGAAGAGAGCAACAAAGCGCTTCTTGGACTTACCCTTGAGATTACTCATAAAAGACTCAAATTCATTTTCCTCCTCATTAGACCCCTCGCTTTCATCAATGCAATCCGTCAAAGAAGGATTAGTAATGATGGTAGTTTTGATGTTGGAGGTTACCTTGTTGGTGGCTTTAGCCATGAGGCACTTGGCGGTGATGTTCTCATTGGGTGAGTCGAAGAGGTACACCCGTGGAGTTGTCGCAATGGCAACGGAGGCCATAGCAACCACCTCACCGTCTTCATCATCATCATAATCCTCATTGTACTCTTCTTGTGCCACCAACCCCTTGGGAGGAGCTTTCTTGGTGAAGTTGTTCTTGTTGGGGAAGGACTTGGCCTTGTCTTTTCGGATGAGCTTGCCACCATTGTCTTCCCTCTTCTCATATGGGCACTCCGCAACAAAATGGCTCACATTACCACAATTATAGCAAGTCCTCACACGTTTCTTGCCCTTGGCGCCACTTGAGTTGTTCTTGTTGAAGTTGGGCCTTGAGTTCTTCTTGCTCCAAAATTGCCTTGAAGCGAGAGCCATGTGCTCATGATAAGCATATTTTGTATGTTTGGGGTTACTCTCCTCTTCTTCCTCTTCATCCTCTTCTTCCACACTAGCCTTGGCCTTCAAGGCAAGGTTGGGCTTCTTTACTCTTTGAGAATGCAAAACCGCATTGTCGGCGGTCTTGTCCAAGATCCTGATTGCCACAAACTCATCCAACACTTCACTTGAGTACAAAGTGTGGAAGTCCGGCCTTTGACGGATGACGGAGGACATGGCCTTATGGTAAGGCATCATGGCCTTGAGAAACTTGCGCTTGATCCAATTGTCATCTGTATCCTTGCTCCCATGATCTCGGAGTGAGACAGCGAGAGTGGTTAATCTCCGATAAAGCTCGCGAGGTTCTTCATCTTCATTCATTGCAAATTCATCGGCTTCATCTTGCACCACTTCATATTTGGAGCATTGAATGCTTGCGCTTCCCTTGTAAATGGAAACAACATGGTGCCATGCTTCCTTTTCCATGGTGAAAGGTCGGAGATGCGCAATATCTTCGGATGGAATTGCATCTTGGATGATGAACAGAGCATTCTCGTTGAATTGATGACCCGTGACTTCTCTAGGGGTGAAGTTGCTTGGGTCATGCGGATAGAAACCTTGCTCAATGATTCTCCAAAGATTAGTATTAACATGATTTAAATGACATTTAAAGCGATAGACCCAAGAGTCAAAATCCTCATTTTTCACAATCTTAGGAGGAGGACCAACATGATTCAAATGAGTGGAGGGAACCGGTCCTCCATAAGTAAGGTTCAACATGGGCAAAGATGCCACTACCATTTCTACCACTAGATAAGGGAACTTTGTCACTAGTAGCTTCCCCCTTGTCGGAGTAAGCATCCGTCACCTTGTTAGCGGGATCACCCACTTTCATTGGTGCGGTGGAAAGTTTAAGGCCTTCTAAGAATTTGTTAAACATGCTTTCAACCTCGGTCGTCATGGAGGTTTTCAATGTGTCCAAGGCCACATTGAACTCCTCACGTGATACCGCGGTTCCCCCATCGGCCGTAGACAAGAACGGATTCACACCGGAGTGCTCCTCCCCACCGTCTACGGTGTCAACCATACTCTTCGGATGGCAAAGTCCTTAATAAAGAGACGAGGCTCTAATACCAAACAAAGGATCGATATAGTTGATTAGAGGGGGTGGTGAATAGGCAACTAACAATTTTTAGCCTTTCTTTACCAAAATAAACTTTGCATCAAAGTAGGTTGTCTAGATATGTAACTAGGTGAGCAACCTATATGATGCAACAACAACAAGCACACATGCAAGCAAAGATTACAACACAATATGACCTTGCACAAGTAAAGGTGAGAGATAACCAATAGCGGAGTCGGTGGAGACGAGGATGTGTTACCGAAGTTCCTTCCCTTTGAGGGGAAGTACGTCTCTGTTGGAGCGGTGTGGAGGCACAATGCTCCCCAAGAAGCCACTAGGGCCACCGTATTCTCCTCACGCCCTCATACAATGCGAGATGCCGTGATTCCACTATCGGTGCCATTGAAGGCGGCGACCGAACCTTTACAAACAAGGTTGGGGCTATCTCCACAACTCAATTGGAGGCTCCCAACGATACCACGGAGCTTTACCACAATGGAATATGGCTCCGAGGTGACCTCAACCGTCTAGGGTGCTCAAACACCCAAGAGTAACAAGATCCGCAAGGGATTAGTGGGGGGAATCAAATTTCTCTTGGTGGAAGTGTAGATCTGGGCCTTCTCAACCAATCCCTAAAGAATCAACAAGTTTGATTGGCTAGGTAGAGAGATCGGGTGAAAATGAGCTTTGGAGCAACAATGGAGCTTGGGGGAAAAGAGGTGGGTCAACTTGGAGAAGAAGACCTCCTTTTATAGTGGGGGAAACAATCCAACCGTTACACCCCCCATTCAGCCCGCACAGAGCGGTACTACCGCAGGGGGCAGCGGTACTACTGCTGGGTCCATAGCTCACACAAGAAGCAAGGAAAGATCCTCCATCGAAGCGGGAAGGCTCAGTGGGTGCAAAGGGGATGTGTACGTGTTGATTCCGCCCTAGCCTTTCCAATGCGGACCCCCTCTTGATAGTACGGTGACTCCTACGAAACAAGTCCACCAAAACTGAAACGAAAGAGCTACACCGTCTTCGCGTAAAACTCCGAGGGGAAGGAATCGTCTCGTGCCAAAGGATGAATCTCTGAAATACTCAACGCACACGATTAGTCCGCAAAAGAGTTGTCATCAATCACCAAAACTACTTAGAGAGAGACATGCCTTAACACCTATGCATAGGGATTTTGTGAGCAAAAAACTTATGGGAACAAGAATCAACTAGCATAGGAAGGCAAAACAAGCATAACTTCAAAACTTTCAACACATAGAGAGGAAACTTGATATTATTGAGATATGTAGAAGCACATGTTCCTCTCCCATAATAATTTTCAGTAGCATCATGAATGAATTCAACAATATAGCTATCACACAAAGCATTCTTTTCATGATCCACAAGCATAGAAATTTTATTACTCTCCACATAAGCAAATGTATTCTCATGAGTAGTAGTGGGAGCAAACTCAACAAAATAACTATCATGGGATTGAAAATTAAAATCAAGATGACAAGTTTCATGGTTATCATTATTCTTTATAGCATACTTGTCATCACCATAATCATCATAGATAGCAACTTTGTTGTCATAGTCAATTGAAACCTCTTCCCAAATAGTGGATTCATCACTAAATAAAGTCATGACCTCTCTAAATCCACTTTCAGAATTATTATAATAAGATTCAACACCCTCCAAAACAGTGGGATCATTACCTAGAGTTGACGCTCTTCCAAACCCACATTCATCATTGTAATCATCATAAATAGGAGGCATGCTACCATTATAACAAATTTGCACATCAAAACTTGGGGGAATAAAAATATCATCTTCATCAAACATAGCATCCCCAAGCTTGTAGCTTTGCATATCATTAGCATCATAGATATTCAAAGAATTCATACTAGCAACATTGCAATCATGCTCATCATTCATGGATTCTATGCCAAATATTTTATAGCATTCTTCTTCTAACAACTGAGCACAATTTTCCTTTCCATCATTTTCATGAAAGACATTATAAAGATGAATAATATGATGCAACCTCAATTCCATTTTTTTGTAGTTTTCTTTTAATAAACCAAACTAGTGATAAAACAAGAAACTAAAAGATTCAATTGCAAGATCTGAAGATATACCTTCATGCACTCACCTCCCCGACAACGGTGCCAGAAAAGAGCTTCGTTGACGGGATGTGAGTGCCGCTTACCTCGCTTCCCCGGCAACGGCGCCACAAAAAAGCTTGGTGTCTACTATGCAACTTGTTCTTATAGACTTGTGTTGGGCCTCCAAGCGCAGAGTTTTGTAGGACACTAGAAATTTTCCCTCAAGTGGATGACCTAAGGTTTGTCAATCCGTGGGAGGTGTAGGATGAAGATGGTCTCTCTCAAACAACCCTGCAACCAAATAATAAAAAGTCTCTTGTGTCCCCAACACACCCAATACAATGGCAAATTGTATAGGTGCACTAGTTCGGCGAAGAGATGGCAATAAAAGTGTAGTATGGATAGTAGATATTGATTTTTGTAATAGGAACAATAAAAAGCAGCAAGGTACCAATTGATAAAACGGAGCACAAACGGTATTGCAATGCTTGAAAATGAGGACTAGGGTTCGTACTTTCGCTAGTGCAATCTCTAAAACAATGATAATATAAATGGATCATATAACCATCCCTCAATGTGCGATGAAGAATCACTCCAAAGTTCCTATCTAGCGGAGAACATAAGAAGAAATCGTTTGTAGGGTAAGAAACCACCTCAAAGCTATTCTTTTCAATCGGTCTATCCAAGAGTTCGTACTAAAATAACACCAAAAAATTTTAGATTCATAATACTCAATCCAACAAAAAGAACCTCAAAGAGTGCCCCAAGATTTCTACCGGAGAAACGAAGACAAGAACGTGCATCAACCCCTATGCATAGATTACCCCAATGTCACCTCGGGAATCGGCGAGTTGAGTGTCAAAACATATATCAAGTGAATCAATATGATACCCCATTATCACCACGAGTATTCATATGCAAGACATATATCAAGTGCTCTCAAATCCAGAAAAGTATTCAATCCGATAAAACAAAATCTCAAAGGGGAAAACTCAATTCATCACAACAAGATAGAGAGGTCGTGCCATTAAGAACACGAGAGAGAGAGAGAGAGATTAAACACATAGCTACTGGTAAAACCCTCAGCCCCAAGGGTGGACTACTCCCTCCTCATCATGGTGGCTGCCGGGATGATGAAGATGGCCACCGGAGATGATCTCCCCCTCCGGCAGGTTGCCAAAAAGGGGTCTAGATTTGTTTTCATGGATACAGAGGCTTGCGGCGGCGGAACTTCCGATCTAGGGTCTCCGCGAGGGTTTTTGGAATATCTGACTATTTATAGGGCGAAGAGGGGGTACGGGAGGCCACCGAGGTGGGCACAACCCACCAGGGCGCTCCTGGGCCCAGGCGTGCCCTGGTGGGTTGTGCCCCCCTCGGGGCACCCCCCAGGTGCTTCTCTAGCCCATTGGATGTCTTTTGGTCCAAGAAAATCTCCAAAAAGTTTCGGTGCATTTGGACTCCGTTTGATATTGATTTTCTGCGATGTAAAAAACAAGCAAAAAACAGCAACTGGCACCGGGCACTGGGTCAATAGGTTAGTCCCAAAAAATAATATATAAAGTTGCTATAAAATAATTGTAAAACATCCCAGAATGATAATATAACAGCATGAATACTTCATTAATTATAGCTACGTTGGAGACGTATCAGACATTAATTGATTTTGCCAATATACTCTTATGTGATGATTTAGAGACTATGGCTTTTACACTGAAAAAGGATCGCCATCAAATCCATAATATATGTGCTACTTTGTAGGTTATCCCAAATGGTTGGGTATTCCTCTATCACTACGTCGAGGCAAAGTGTTTTGCCACAAAGTGCGGAAATTTTGAAGAAATATTTTCTACAAAAGAGTGAGTGGGAGGACAATGCAAATGGACAAGATTACAGAATCTTCATGATCAGATCAAAGAAAAGAAACACTAGAAGATGTTCTAAGATTTCTTACCATGACTGATACAGAAATCTCTACATAGGATATAGAGACTTCGGTCGAACTTGCAGCTGAACTTTATAGGTTAGCGATATTCATGCAAACCTTCATGGTGTGCAGACGAAATATTGTTGAACAAAAAATGAACCTACGATACACGGAGAAGCGTCTATGGGCCCTGACTCTGGAATTGGCTATAGGCCAGGATAATTCAAGATAGTATCCATACACATAATTCAAGTTTTGAACTTGATGGACCCTCTGAAAGACTTAAAGTCTAAAATGTAGTGATGGGTCTATAGATTGACAATGATAAAAATATTTTATAATGCTTGGCTTGTTGCAAATAAAGTTTATGACAATATCAAGGAGTTGATTATGAAGAGATTGTCTCATCATAATAATACCTGAAGTCAATTCGGATTGAACTAGCAATTACTAAATATTTCAATTATGAGATATAACAAATGGATGTCAAAATAATTCCCATGAGATGGAAATAAAACCAAGGTTGTATATTTGATACAGACCAAGGTAATTTTGTCAATCCAGAGACTGCTAGTAAGTGTGCAAACTTCAAGAGATCCTATAAAAAATCTGAAGCAAGCATAGGGGAGTTGGAATCTTTGTTTTGATGAATTGATCGGATAATATGGTTTCATCGATAGAAGAAAAGATGCTTGTGTTTACAGGAAAGTAAGTGGGAGCATGATAATATTTCCAAACACCATGTGTGCATGACACATTGTTGATTGGAAATTATATAAATTTCTTGACACGAATTAAGACTTTATTGAAACTAGTTTTTCAGTAAAGCACTTAGGCAATATAGTCCTTGGATTTGTCATTATAACCTATGGAGATAGTAGTGCCTAATCAAGGCTTAGCCAAAATACATATTGAAAAAATACTAAAGCAATTTATTATGAAAATTGCTAAGAAGTGTTTCTTGTCAAAGTCACATGGAAGGAGTTCTTAACAAGAATCAGTATCTTGAATACTGATGAGTGAAATACATGATTTCAATCACACTTGTGTTAATTCCATGGTATGTATATAACCAGATATGTCTAAGTACTCCAAGCAAGTTGTGAGTAAAGTTACCAGAATGGTCAAATTGTTGATCATAGGACAACATTTAAATGTCATTAAGTACCGACAATTCAATGTTTTGCGTACGGAGAAAATGAAAATATTGTTGTAAGGAGTTACATCAATACATGCTTGATGTAGGTAGTACATCGACAAAAAAATTCATTCGGTGCTCCAAGCAAATTTTTATTTCAATTATTTATGGTGGCACGGTAAAATTGGAATTAGTCCAAGAGAGTTACTGTGGTGAATTCTATAAGAGAAGGCTGAGTATATAGTTGTTTTAGAAGCAACAAAAGAGGGAGATGAATCAGAGTTTTCATTTATGAACTCAGATTGGTTTCTAGATGATTGTGCAAATAGAACACTGTTCTTAATAGAGGTTTTATAGCTCAATCTGAGGAATCAAAGGTCATGCCAGTAATTCAATACATACAAAGCCAGTTTCACACAAATTATAAATTTATGTGAAAGCATGACAGATGCATTGAGATGCAAATGATACACACGGATCTGAAGTTGTCAAGATCCGATAGGACGAATTCTATACCACAAGGAAAGCATGGACTAACACCGGATTGCCATTGGTGTTTAAAAGTTCTAACTATATTATTGACTCTAGTGCAAGTGCTAGACTATTGGAAATATGCCTTAGAGGCAATAATATTTGTAGTATTGTATTTCATTATTTCTAATTAAGAGTTTATGTTTCATGATATAACTGCTCTGATCCTGGAATATGCGATTTAGTGGAAACATCATATGCACATGTGGAATGATAAACGGTCAAACAATAGGTTCCCGGTCCAGCCTCTAGGACTGGCTCAAATCATTAGTAGAAAACAGGGAACTAGTCCCGGTTCCAGAAGGCATTTAGTCCCGGTTCTGGAACTAGGACAAAAGGGTCGGGACTAACGCCCGAAACCTTTAGTCCCGGTTCTCTTATGAATCGAGACAGAAGGGGATCCACGTGGTCGCTGTGGGGCGCCCAGGCAGGAGGACCTTTAGTCCCGGTTGGTTCTACCTCTTGAGCACTGCGTTGGTTTTCCCTTGAAGAGGAAAGGGTGATGCAGTAAAGTAGCGTAAGTATTTCCCTCAGTTTTCGAGAACCAAGGTATCAATCCAGTAGGAGACCACGCTCAAGTCCCACGCACCTACACAAACAAATAAGAACCTTGCAACCAACGCGATAAAGGGGTTGTCAATCCCTTCACGGCCTCTTGCAAAAGTGAGATCTGATAGAGCTGATAAGATAATAGTTTTGGTATTTTTATGATAAAGACTAAAAGTAAAGAAAGCAATAGGTTTCACTAGTGGCTTCTCTCAAGAGCAAAAGTATTACGGTGGGTGAACAAATTACTATCGAGCAATTGATAGAATTGAGCATAGTTATGAGAATATCTAGGTATGATCATGTATATATGCATCACGTCCGTGACAAGTAGACCGACTCCTGCCTGCATCTACTACTATTACTCCACACATCGACCGCTATCCAGCATGCATCTAGAGTATTAAGTTCATAAGAACGGAGTAACGCTTAAAGCAAGATGACATGATGTAGAGGGATAAACTCATGCAATATGATATAAACCCCATCTTTTTATCCTCGAGGGCAACAATACAATATGTGTCGTTTCCCCTACTGTCACTGGGATCGAGCACCGCAAGATTGAACCCAAAGCTAAGCACTTCTCCCATTGCAAGAAAGATCAATCTAGTAGGCCAAACCAAACGATAATTCGAAGAGACTTGCAAAGATAACCAATCATACATAAAAGAATTCAGAGGAGATTCAAATATTGTTCATAGATAATCTTGATCATAAACCCACAATTCATCGGATCTCCACAAACACAACGCAAAAGAAGATTACATCGAATAGATCTCCAAGAGAATCGAGGAGAACTTTGTATTGAGATCCAAAGAGAGAGAAGAAACCATATAGCTAACAACTATGGACCCGAAGGTCTGAGGTAAACTACTCACACATCATCGGAGAGGCTATGGTGTTGATGTAGAAGCCCTCTGTGATCAATGCCCCCTCCGGCGGAGCGCCGGAAAAGGCCCCAAGATGGGATCTCACCGGTACAGAAGGTTGCGGCGGTGGAAATAGGGTTTTGCCTCATGTTCTGATGTTTCCAGGGTATATAAGTATATATAGGTGAAAGAGGTCGGTTAGGAGAGCTACAAGGGGCCCACAAGGGTGGGGGCGCGCCCAGGGGGGCAGGCGCGCCTCCCTGCCTCGTGGCCTCCTCGTTGATTGCTTGATGTCCACTCCAAGTCCTCTGGATCACGTTTGTTCCGAAATCATGTTACCGAAGGTTTCATTCCGTTTGGACTCCGTTTGATATTCCTTTCCTTCGAAACACTGAAATAGGAAAAAAAACAGCAATTTGGGTTGGGCCTCCGGTTAATAGGTTTGTCCCAAAAATAATATAAAAGTGTATAATAAAGCCCATTGAAAATCCAAAACAGATAATATAATAGCATGGAACAATCAAAAATTATAGATACGTTGGAGACATATCAAGCATCCCCAAGCTTAATTCCTGCTCGTCCTCGAGTAGGTAAATGATAAAAATAGAATTTTTGATGTGGAATCCTTCTGAGCATAATTTTCAATATAATTCTTTTTATTGTGGCATGAATATTTAGATCCGGAAGATTCAAGATAAAAGTTTAATGTTGACATAAAAACAATAATACTTCAAACATGCTAACCAAGCAATTATGTCTTATCAAAATAACATAGCCAAAGAAAGCTCATCCCAACAAAATCATATAGTTAGCCCATGTTTCAATTTCTCACACAAAATGTTCTCATCATGCATAACCCCGATGACAAGCCGAGCAATTGGTTCATACTTTTTAACGCGCTTCAGCCTTTTCAACCCTTACGCAATACATGAGCGCAAGCCATGGATATAGCACTATGGGTGGAATAAAGTATAATGATGGGGGTTATGTGAGAAGACAAAAAGGTAGAAAGTCTCACACTGACGCGGCTAATCAATAGGCTATGGAGATGCCCATCAATTGATGTCAATGAGAGGAGTAGGGATTGCCATGCATCGGATGCACTAGAGCTATAATATATGAAATCTCAACAAAAGAAACTAAGTGGGTGTGCATCCAACTTGCTTGCTCATGAAGACCTAGGGCATTTTGAGGAAGCCCATCATTGGAATATACAAGCCAAGTTCTATAATGAAAAATTCCCACTAGTATATGAAAGTGACAACATAGGAGACTCTCTATCATGATGATCACGGTGCTACTTTGAAGCACAAGTGTGGAAAAGGGTAGTAACATTGTCCCTTATCTCTTTTTCTCTCATTTTTTTGCTTTCTCTCTTTTTTTTGTTGGGCCTTCTCTTTTTTCTTTGGCCTCTTTTTTTAAGTCCGGAATCTCATCCCGACTTGTGGGGGAATCATAGTCTCCATCGTCCTTTCCTCACATGGGACAATGCTCTAATAATGATGATCATCACAATTTTATTACTTACAACTCAAGAATTACATCTCAATACTTAGAACAAAATATGACTCTATGTGAATGCCTCCGGCGGTGTACCGGGATATGCAATGAATCAAGAGTGACATGTATATAAAAAATTATGAAAGGTGGCTTTGCCACAAATACGATGTCAACTACATGATCATGCAAAGCAATATGACAATGATGGAGCGTGTCATAATAAACGGAACGGTGGTAAGTTGCATTGCAATATATCTCGGAATGGCTATGGAAATGCCATGATAGGTAGGTATGGTGGCTGTTTTGAGGAAGATATAAGGAGGTTTATGTGTGATAGAGCGTATCATATCATGGGGTTTGGATGCACCAGCGAAGTTTGCACCAACTCTCAAGGCGAGAAAAGGCAATGCACGGTACCGTAGAGGCTAGAAAATTGTGGAAGGTTTAGAGTGTGTATAATCCATGGACTCACATTAGTCATAAAGAACTCATATACTTATTGCAAAAGTTTATTTGCCCTCGAAGCAAAGTACTACTACGCATGCCCCTAGAGGGATAGATTGGTAGGAAAAGACCATCGCTCGTCCCCGACCGCCACTCATAAGGAAAGCAATAAAAGAACACCTTATGTGTCAAAATTGTCACACAACTTTTATCATACGTGCATGCTATGGGACTTGCCAACCTTAACACAAGTATTTATCATTTCACAGTTACTCAACTAGCACAATCTAATATTACCACCTTTATATCTCAAAACACTTATCAAGTATCAAACTTCTCATGATATTCAATGAACTCAATATGGAAGTTTTTATTATGCTCATCTTGGATGCCTATCACATTCGGATTAATTTCACAATTAAAGAAAATTACCATGATGTTTAAGACTCTCAAAATAATATAAGTGAAGCATGAGAGATCAATAATTTCTATAAAATAAAACGACCACCGTGCTCTAAAAGATATAAGTGAAGCACTAGAGCAAAAACTATATAGCTCAAAAGATATAAGTGAAGCACATAGAGTATTCTAACAAATTCTGAATCATGTGTGTCTCTCTCAAAAGGTGTGTACAGCAAGGATGATTGTGGTAAACTAAAAAGAAAAGACTCAAATCATACAAGACGCTCCAACCAAAACACATATCATGTGGTGAATAAAAATATAGCCCCAAGTAAAGTTACCGATAGACGAAAACGAAAGAGGGGATGCCTTCCGGGGCATCCCCAAGCTTAAGCTTTTGGTTGTCCTTGAATTTTACCTTGGGGTGCCTTGGGAATACCCAAGCTTAGGCTCTTGCCAATCCTTGTTCCATAATCCATCAAATCTTTACCCAAAACTTGAAAACTTCACAACACAAAACTTAACAGAAAATCTCGTGAGCTCCATTAGCGAAAGAAAAGAAAACACCACTTCAAGGTAATGCAATGAACTCATTATTTATTTATATTGGTGTTAAACCTACTGTATTCCAACTTCTCTATGGTTTATAAGCTCTTTTACTAGCCATACATTCATCAAAATAAGCAAACAACACACGAAAAAACAGAATCTGTCAAAAACAGAACAGTCTGTAGTAATCTGTATCAAATGCAAACTTCTGGAACTAAGAAATATCTACCAAAATAGGAAGACCTAGATAATTTGTTTATTGATCTACTGCGATTGGAATAAGTATTTTATCACGTTCTGGTGATTTTAAACAATTGTTTTTGTGAACAGAAAGTTTCTGGAATTTTCAGCAAGATCAAATAGCTATCATCCAAGAAGATCCTATAGGTTTCACTTGGCACAAACACTAATTAAAACATAAAAACACATATAACCAGAGGCTAGATCAAATATTTATTACTAAACAGAACCAAAAAGCAAGAAACTAAAATAAAATTGGGTTGCCTCCCAACAAGCGCTATCGTTTAACGCCCCTAGCTAGGCATAAAAGCAAGGATGGATCTAGGTATTGCCATCTTTGGTAGGCAATCCATAGGTGACTCTCATAATAGATTCATAAGGTAATTTAAACTTATTTTTAGGGAAGTTTTCCATGCCTTTCCTTAACGGAAATTGGAAACTAATATTCCCTTCCTTCATATCAATAATTGCACCAATCGTTCTAAGGAAAGGTCTACCAAGAATAATAGGACATGAAGGATTGCAATCTATATCAAGAACAATAAAATCTACGGGCACATAATTCCTATATGAAATCATAAGAACATCATTAATTCTTCCCATAGGTTTCTTGATAGTAGAATCCGCAAGATGCAGGTTTAAGGAACAATCATCAAATTCACGGAAACCTAGCAAATCACACAAAGTTTTTGGGATCGTGGAAACACTAGCACCCAGATCGCACAAAGCATAGCATTCATGATCTAGCATTCATGATCTTTAATTTTAATTTTAATTGTAGGTTCCCACTCATCATAAAGTTTTCTAGGGATAGAAACTTCTAACTCAAGTTTTTCTTCGTAAGATTGCATCAAAGCATCAACGATATGTTTAGTAAAGGCTTTATTTTGGCTATAGGCATGAGGAGAATTTAGCATGGATTGCAACAAGGAAATACAATCTATCAAAGAGCAATTATCATAATTAAATTCCTTGAAATCCAAAATAGTGGGTTCATTGCTATCTAAAGTTTTAACCTGTTCAATCCCACTTTTACCAATTTTTGCATTAAGATCTAAAAACTCCGAATTTGTGGGACGCCTTTTAACTAAAGTTGACTCATCTCCAGTCCCATAATTATCAAGATTCATATTGCAAAACAAAGATTTAATAGGAGACACATCAATAACTTTTAGATCTTCATCTTTATTCTCATAAAAACTAGAAGAACACGCCTTCACAAAGCAATCTTTCTTAGCACGTATCCTAGCGTTTCTTTCTTTGCACTCATCAATGGAAATTCTCATGGCTTTGAGAGACTCATTGATATGATGCTTAGGTGGAATAGATCTAAGCTTCAAGGAATCAACATCAAGAGAAATTCTATCCACGTTCCTAGCCAACTCGTCAACCTTAAGCAATTTTTCTTCAAGCAAAGTATTGAAATTCTTTTGCGAATTCATAAACTCTTTAACACTAGTATCAAAATCAGAGGGAAACTTATTAAAATTTCCATAAGGATTGTTGTAGGAATTACCATAATTATTAGAGGAATTACTAGGGAACGGCCTAGGATTAAAGTTTCCTCTATACGCGTTGTTACCAAAATTATTCCTACCAACAAAATTCACATCCATAGATTCATTATTATTCTCAATCAAAGTAGACAAAGGCATTTCATTAGGATCAGAAGAAACACTCTTATTAGCAAACAATTTCATAAGTTCATCCATCTTTCCACTCAAAACATTAATTTCTTCAATCGCATGAACCTTTTTACTAGTAGATCTTTCAGTGTGCCATTGAGAATAATTAACCATAATATTATCTAGGAGTTTAGTAGCTTATCCTAAAGTGATTTCCATAAAAGTGCCTCCCGCGGCCGAATCTAAAAGATTTCTAGAAGCAAAATTCAATCCGGCATAAAATTTTGTATAATCATCCACAAATTCAAACCATGAGTAGGGCAATTACGTATCATTAATTTCATCCTCTCCCAAGCTTGTGCAACATGTTCATGATCAAGTTGCTTAAAATTCATAATATCGTTTCTAAGAGAGATGATCTTAGCGGGAGGAAAATACTTAGAGATAAAAGCATCTTTGCACTTATTCCAAGAATCAATACTATTTTTAAGCAAAGATGAAAACCAAGTTTTAGCACGATCTCTAAGAGAAAACGGAAATAGCTTTAATTTCACAATATCATTATCCACATCTTTCTTCTTTGGCATATCACACAAATCAACAAAGGTATTTAGATGGGTAGCGGCATCTTCACTAGGAAGGCCGGCGAATTGATCTTTCATGACAAGATTCAGCAAAGCAGCATTAATTTCACAAGATTCGGCTTCGGTAAAAGGAGCAATCGGAGTGCTAAGAAAATTATTGTTGTTGGTATTGGCAAAGTCACATAATTTAGTATTGTCTTGAGCCATCGTGACAAGCAAGCAATCCAACACATGAGCAAACAAGAACCAAGCGGAAAATAGGCGGACAAAAAGAGAGGGCGAATAAAATGGCAAGGGTGAAGTGGGGGAGAGGAAAACGAGAGGCCAATGGAAAATAATGTAATGGGAGGGATAAGAGTTTGTGATGGGTAATTGGTATGTCTTGACTTGTGCGTAGACTCCCCGGCAACGGCGCCAAAAATCCTTCTTGCTACCTCTTGAGCATTGCGTTGGTTTTACCTTGAAGAGGAAAGGGTGATGCAGTAAAGTAGCGTAAGTATTTCCCTCAGTTTTTGAGAACCATGGTATCAATCCAGTAGGAGACCACGCTCAAGTCCCACGCGCCTACACAAACAAATAAGAACCTTGCAACCAACGCGATAAAGGGGTTGTCAATCCCTTCACGGCCACTTGCAAAAGTGAGATCTGATAGAGATGATAAGATAATATTTTTGGTATTTTTATGATAAAGATAAAAGTAAAGAATGCAAAATAAACGGCGCCAGAAATAGCTTGTTGATGAAGATTAATATGATGGAAAATAGACCCGGGGGCCATAGGTTTCACTAGTGGCTTCTCTCAAGATAGCATAAGTATTACGGTGGGTGAACAAATTACTGTCGAGCAATTGATAGAATTGAGCATAGTTATGAGAATATCTAGGTATGATCATGTATATAGGAATCACGTCCGTGACAAGTAGACCGACTCCTGCCTGCATCTACTACTATTACTCCACACATCGACCGCTATCTAGCATGCATCTAGAGTATTAAGTTCATAAGAACGGAGTAACGCCTTAAGCAAGATGACATGATGTAGAGGGATAAACTCATGCAATATGATATAAACCCCATCTTTTTATCCTCGATGGCAACAATACAATACGTGTCATTTCCCCTACTGTCACTGGGATCGAGCACCGCAAGATTGAACCCAAAGCTAAGCACCTCTCCCATTGCAAGAAAGATCAATCCAGTAGGCCAAACAAAACTGATAATTCGAAGAGACTTGCAAAGATAACCAATCATACATAAAAGAATTCAGAGGAGATTCAAATATTGTTCATAGATAATCTTGATCATAAACCCACAATTCATCAGATCTCGACAAACACACTGCAAAAGAAGATTACATCGAATAGATCTCCAAGAGAATCGAGGAGAACTTTGTATTGAGATCCAAAGAGAGAGAAGAAGCCATCTAGCTAATAACTATGGACCCGAAGGTCTGAGGTAAACTACTCACACATCATCGGAGAGGCTATGGTGTTGATGTTGAGGCCCTCCGTGATCAATGCCCCCTCCGGCGGAGCGCCGGAAAAGGCCCGAAGATGGGATCTCATGGGTACAGAAGGTTGCGGCGGTGGAAATAGGGTTTTGGCTCCTGTTCTGATGTTTCCAGGGTATATGAGTATATATAGGCGAAAGGGGTCGGTCAGGAGAGCTACGAGGGGCCCACGAGGGTGGGGGCGCGCCCAAGGCAGGCGTACCCCCCTGCCTCGTGGCCTCCTCGTTGATTGCTTGACGTCCACTCCAAGTCCTCTGGATCACGTTTGTTCCGAAAATCACGTTCCCGAAGGTTTCATTCCGTTTGGACTCCGTTTGGTATTCCTTTCCTTTGAAACACTGAAATAGGCAAAAAAAACAGCAATTTAGGCTAGGCCTCCTGTTAATAGGTTAGTCCCAAAAATAATATAAAAGTGTATAATAAATCCCATTGAATATCCAAAACAGATAATATAATAGCATGGAACAATAAAAAATTATAGATACGTTGGAGACGTATCAGTTGGTAATACTAACCGGGACCAAAAAGCATCCACGCATCAGCAGCTCAGGAGCTGGTTTTTTTTTGAAAGGGTGGGTTAGTTTAGGGTGTTAACTAGCTAATAGAAAGAAGTGTCCTCTCTTATCTCCGTGCTTGGTCGACGCTAGCTACTACACGTATAGAGAGAACTCGACACGCTAGCTAGTAAGCAAATGAAGGAACCATTAATTACAAGATCGTCGTGAACATATACAGAGAGGAGTGACCTCTCTTTCTCCGAGAGATCGGTTGAACACCAAGTTTTCGTATATCTATCTGATGCTACTAGGTACATATATACAATATAAGATCTCTTACAATCCCTAACATCTCATGTCAATCTCAATTTCCACATGGTATTCTCCGGCTTTATTGAAGACATGATCAAGAAAGAATCCCGCCAATTCCTCTTGAATTGCGTTTGTGCGATCATGTGGTAGGAGTTCATCCTGCATCTGCCAGACCTAATTTGAAGAAGGGGGTCAATACATGTATATGAATGAAACTCAACACAAATGATGGTAATAAAATAAAATTGTGAATATTTTTGCTTACGCGCATCATATTGTTTTTTAGAGTAGCCCCGCTTATTAGAGATCTTGGCGTTGTAGATGTACTCGCAAACGTAGTATCCACAAAAATCATTCCCGGCTTCCTGCCACAACCACTTTACAAGAAATAGAGTTCAATCAAACTGATAATCAAGCATTATAAATGGTACTAATGAAACTAGCTAGAATCAATGGGAGATGCGCGGAAATAGGTAGTAGTACTTACTTTCGGGTGTGTAAATCGCAGCTCGCTCGGCAGTCCCGGAGTCCTTTCGGTGAACTCTTTCCAAACCATGCCAGAACAAGTAAATGATTACTTGATATCAGGATCAAATGAACAAAGTTGCCGATATGGTACGATAATGATCGATTGAACTTACTTCTGGAGCATTGCAGTCATGTTTGCATACTCCTGGAGATCTTTTTGTCTCGAGTCTATGACGGTTACTACTCCCCGCTCAAGCTGGATCTCTAGCAGAATAAAGTGGAACCTGCGCACGCATGCATAACTCATCAATTACATTACTATAACCTCGAGTAATAATAAGGGAAACCGAATATGCATAAGACATTAACACTCACTTGAAGTTGTAAGGAAAGAGTATTTTATCTTTGTTTTGATTTTTTAGCAACGATTGTAGCAAGTTGTCCTCGGTTTCTTTGACAGTTTTAACCGTCCATTCATGTATGATACCTGGGTTAATGAACCCAATGTCCCAGATTTGTGCTTTCCTGCATTCGACGATCTTCAATCTGCATAATAGTGAGGATAATTATATATACATGCAATGAAAGAGCTGAGCTATATATATAGAGAGAGAGACTTAATTACAGAAGTAGTACTTACAGACAGTAGCAAGTCAGGAGTGTTTTGTTGAGGGCCTTTTTATTGTATAACTGGAATAACTCCTCAAATGCAACAGAAAACAGACTAGTTCCAACGAGGTCGTGCTCCTCTTTAATTCTCATCGTCAAAACATCCTTCCCAGACTCCCTGCAGGTTTTCATGTACCATTCAAGGAATCTTCGCATCATCATTGTTAGAGGAGGATGATCAGGTTTGACGAGAGGCTTCCCGTACTGGTATCTGAATTCATCAACCTCCATTGTATCAAACACTACATCATCACCCAGGTAATCACCAAGATTGGTACCGGGCACCATCCCCAGCAGATTTGCGACGATATCGCTAGACACTTTGAGCGGGGGGCACGATTAGTTCGCCTATTCGTCGAGCTGGGGAATTGTTTTCCCACTTCTTCGTTCTTCTAACCTTTTATCACTGGAAGTAGTTCCCGACAGGCGTGCTTCTTGTAGTGTATTTTTAAGAGCGCGGACATGGTTGTCATCCAGCGGAGGCGGTGGTGGTCGCTTCAGGGCATCGATAGTGCGCATCAATTTCACCGGATCTATTATCTCCTTCGGAGGTGGAGGTTTCTTTGCAAAAAAGTCCTTCACATAGGCTTCAACGATCTCCGTGTTTTCCTCCACGGTCCTCTCGTATGGTAACTTCTCTAGAGGCTTGAGAGATGGACCGTATCTGTATTGCCTCCCGCCTCTGGCTGTACTGATAAACGCCGGAGCGGCGGCATCTCTCTTCCGTCATTTCTTACGAGGCGGAGTGCTCCCACGCGCCGGAGGAGCGGGAGCGGTGGCGTTTGTCTTCCGCCGTTGCTGATGAGGCGGAGGAGGAGGCGGACTGCTCAGACGCGCCGGAGGAGGCGAAGGAGGAGGCAGAGTGTCGGCCTCATGATACATCTCCAATGTATCTATAGTTTTTTATTGATCCATGCTATTATATATTCTGTTTTGGATGTTTAATGGGCTTTATTATACACTTTTATATTATTTTTGGACTAACCTATTAACCGGAGGCCCAGCCCAAATTGCTGTTTTTTTTGCCTATTTCAGTGTTTCGAAGGAAAAGAATATCAAACGGAGTCCAAACGGAATGAAACCTTCGGGAACGTGATTTTCGGAACAAACGTGATCCAGAGGACTTGGAGTGGATGTCAAGTAATCAACGAGGAGGCCACGAGGCAGGGGGCGCGCCCACCACCCTCGTGGGCCCCTCGTGGCTCCACCGACCTACTTCTTCCTCCTATATATACCTACGTACCCCCAAACCAGCAGAGGAGCCAAAACCCTATTTCCACCACCGCAACGTTCTGTACCCGTGAGATCCCATCTTGGGGCCTTTTCCGGCGCTCCGCCGGAGGAGGCATTGATCACGGAGGGCTTCTACATCAACACCATAGCCTCTCCGATGATGTGTGAGTAGTTTACCTCAGACCTTCGGGTCCATAGTTATTAGCTAGATGGCTTCTTCTCTCTCTTTGGATCTCAATACAAAGTTCTCCTCGATTCTCTTGGAGATCTATTCGATGTAATCTTCTTTTGCGGTGTGTTTGTCGAGATCCGATGAACTGTGGGTTTATGATCAAGATTATCTATGAACAATATTTGAATCTTCTCTGAATTCTTTTATGTATATTGGTTATCTTTGCAAGTCTCTTCGAATTATCAGTTTTGTTTGGCCTACTAGATTGATCTTTCTTGCAATGGAAGAAGTGCTTAGCTTTGGGTTCAATCTTGCGGTGCTCGATCCCAGTGACAGTAGGGGAAATGACACGTATTGTATTGCTGCCATCGAGGATAAAAAGATGGGGTTTATATCATATTGCATGAGTTTATCCCTCTACATCATGTCATCTTGCTTAAAGCGTTACTCCGTTCTTATGAACTTAATACTCTAGATGCATGCCGGATAGCGGTCGATGTGTGGAGTAATAGTAGTAGATGCAGGCAGGAGTCGTTCTACTTGTCACGGACGTGATACCTATATACATGATCATACCTAGATATTCTCATAACTATGCTCAATTTTATCAATTGCTCGACAGTAATTTGTTCACCCACCGTAATACTTATGCTATCTTGAGAGAAGCCACTAGTGAAACCTATGGCCCCCGGGCCTATTTTCCATCATATTAATCTTCCATCAACAAGCTATTTCTGGCGTCGTTTATTTTGCAATCTTTACTTTTTATCGTTATCATAAAAATACCAAAAATATTATCTTATCATCTTTATCAGATCTCACTTTTGCAAGTGGTCATGAAGGGATTGACAACCCCTTTATCGCGTTGGTTGCAAGGTTCTTGTTTGTTTGTGTAGGTGCGTGGGACTTGAGCATGGTCTCCTACTGGATTGATACCTTGGTTCTCAAAAACTGAGGGAAATAATTACGCTACTTTACTGCATCACCCTTTCCTCTTCAAGGGAAAAATCAACGCAGTGCTCAAGAGGTAGCATGAAGGATTTTTGGCGCCGCCGCCGGGGAGTCTACGCACAAATCAAGACATACCAAGTACCCATCACAAACTCTTATCCCTCGCATTACATTATTTGCCATTTGCCTCTCGTTTTCCTCTCCCCCACTTCACCCTTGCCGTTTTATTTCGCCCTCTTTTCCGTTCTCCTCTTTTTCGCTTGCCCTCTTGTGCCATGGCCGAATCAAAAAGGGCCAAGGTCTCTTTCCATGGTTTTAATACTTTGGATAGCCCCTCGGTCCTCTCTAAGCTCATAAATAATGATGCTATGGAAAGTCCTACCGGGGTTGTCAATGAGGGTTTGAATAATTTCGATGAAGATGATCCCGGAATTTTTCGTTATTTACTTGATGAGTCTTTGAAAGACGCTTGGGATAGGCTTTTGAGGATCCGAGCTAGCTATGTGCCCCAATATCAAATTGAGGTATACCTAAAAAGCTTTTATGTTGGGTTGCCCGCTTCGTTCAAACAAGTTTTAGATTCTATTTTTGAAGAGGGTTTTCTTGAAGGGGATCCCATAGATACCTATGAAAAGATGAAAACTATATTTGGGCACCCTAGGAGTGAGAAAGTTGAATCCACCTCTCTTTTGTGCTTTTACCAAAACGAAATTATCAAAGAGATGAAAGCTAGCATAGATGCGAATTTCCGTAGAGTGCTTAATCTTTCTTCCACCATTAATGGCCACGTGCTTTATCAAAATAGAAAGATAAATTCTATAGATAATAAATTTTCTATTTTCTTTCCCGACACTAAAGATGGCAATACCTAGATCTATCCTCGCTTTTATGCCTAGATAGGGGCGTTAAACGATAGCGCTTGTTGGGAGGCAACCCAATTTTATTTTATTTTCTTGCTTTTTGGTTCTGTTTAGTAATAAATATTTGATCTAGCCTCTGGTTAGATGTGGTTTTGTGTTTTAATTAGTGTTTGTGCCAAGTTAAACCTATAGGATCTTCTTGGATGATAGTTAATTGATCTTGCTGAAAATTCCAGAAACTTTCTGTTCACGAAAACAATTGTTGAAAATCACCAGAACGTGATAAAATACTGATTCCAATTGCAGTAGATCAATAAACAAATTATCTAGGTCTTCCTATTTTGGTAGAATTTTTGGAATTCCAGAAATTTGCGTTAGTTACAGATTACTACAGACTGTTCTGTTTTTGACAGATTCTGTTTTTCGTGTGTTGTTTGCTTATTTTGATGAATCTATGGCTAGTAAAAGAGTTTATAAACCATAGAGAAGTTGGAATACAGTAGGTTTAACACCAATATAAATAAAGAATGAGTTCATTACAGTACCTTGAAGTGGTGTTCTGCTTTCTTTCGCTAACGGAGCTCACAAGATTTTCTGTTAAGTTTTGTGTTGTGAAGTTTTCAAGTTTTGGGTAAAGATTTGATGGATTATGGAACAAGGATTGGCAAGATCCTAAGCTTGGGGATGCCCAAGGCACCCCAACGTAAAATTCAAGGACAACCAAAAGCCTAAGCTTGGGGATGCCCCGGAAGGCATCCCCTCTTTCGTCTTCGTCTATCGGTAACTTTACTTGGGGCTATATTTTTATTCACCACATGATATGTGTTTTGGTTGGAGTGTCTTGTATGATTTGAGTCTTTTCTTTTTAGTTTACCACAATCATCCTTACTGTACACACCTTTTGAGAGAGACACACATGATTCGGAATTTGTTAGAATACTCTATGTGCTTCACTTATATCTTTTGAGCTATATAGTTTTTGCTCTAGTGCTTCACTTATATCTTTTAGAGCACGGTGGTGGTTTTATTTTATAGAAATTATTGATATCTCATGCTTCACTTATATTATTTTGAGAGTCTTAAACATCATGGTAATTTGCTTTAATTGTGAAATTAATCCGAATATGATAGGCATCCAAGATGAGCATAATAAAAACTTCCATATTGAGTTCATTGAATATCATGAGAAGTTTGATACTTGATAAGTGTTTTGAGATATAAAGGTGGTAATATTAGAGTGTGCTAGTTGTGTAATTGTGAAATTGATAAATACTTGTGTTAAGGTTGGCAAGTCCCGTAGCATGCACGTATGGTAAAAGTTGTGTGACAATTTTGACATATAGGATGTTCTTTTATTGCTTTCCTTATGAGTGGCGGTCGGGGACAAGCGATGGTCTTTTCCTACCAATCTATCCCTCTAGGGGCATGCATAGTAGTAATTTGCTTCGAGGGCTAATAAACTTTTGCAATAAGTATATGAGTTCTTTATGACTAATGTGAGTCCGTGGATTATACGCACTCTCAACCTTCCACAATTTTCTAGCCTCTACGGTACCGTGCACTGCCCTTTCTCACCTTGAGAGTTGGTGCAAATTTCGCCGGTGCATCCAAACCCCGTGATATGATACGCTCTATCACACATAAACCTCCTTATATCTTCCTCAAAACAGCCACCATACCTACCTATCATCGCATTTCCATAGCCATTCCGAGATATATTGCTATGCAACTTTCCACCGTTCCGTTTATTATGACACGCTCCATCATTGTCATATTGCTTTGCATGATCATGTAGTTGACATTGTATTTGTGGCAAAGCCACCATTCATAATTTTTCATACATGTCACTCTTGATTCATTGCATATCCCGGTACACCGCCGGAGGCATTCACATAGAGTCATATTTTTG
Source organism: Triticum aestivum (assembly GCF_018294505.1). Taxonomy (NCBI): domain Eukaryota; kingdom Viridiplantae; phylum Streptophyta; class Magnoliopsida; order Poales; family Poaceae; genus Triticum; species Triticum aestivum. The sequence goes on from NC_057805.1 coordinate 360,737,318, forward strand.
TTCTAAATGTTGAGTTGTAAGTAATAAAAGTGTGATGATCATAATTATTAGAGCATTGTCCCATGTGAGGAAAGGATGATGGAGACTATGATTCCCCCACAAGTCGGGATGAGATTCCAGACTAAATAAAAAAAGAGAAAAAAATGAGAGGAAAAGAGAGAAGGGACAATGTTACTATCCTTTTTCCACACTTGTGCTTCAAAGTAGCACCGTGATCTTCATGATAGAGAGTCTCCTATGTTATCACTTTCATATACTAGTGGGAATTTTTCATTATAGAACTTGGCTTGTATATTCCAATGATGGGCTTCCTCAAAATGCCCTAGGTCTTCGTGAGCAAGCAAGTTGGATGCACACCCACTTAGTTTCTTTTGTTGAGCTTTCATATATTAATAGCTCTAGTGCATCCGTTGCATGGCAATCCCTACTCCTCTCATTGACATCAATTGATGGGAATCTCCATAGCCTATTGATTAGCCGCGTCAATGTGAGACTTTCTACCTTTTTGTCTTCTCACATAACCCCCATCATTATACTTTATTCCACCCATAGTGCTATATCCATGGCTTGCGCTCATGTATTGCGTAAGGGTTGAAAAGGCTGAAGCGCGTTAAAAAGTATGAACCAATTGCACGGCTTGTCATCGGGGTTATGCATGATGAGAACGTTTTGTGTGACAAAATTGAAGCATGGCCTACCTATATGATTTTGTAGGGATAAGCTTTCTTTGGCTATGTTATTTTGATAAGACATAATTGCTTGGTTAGCATGTTTGAAATATTTTTTTTATGTCAACATTAAACTTTTATCTTGAATATTTTGGATCTAAATATTCATGCCACAATAAAAAGAATACATTGAGAATTATGCTAAGAAGCATTCCACATCAAAAAATCTGTTTTTATCATTTACCTACTCGAGGACGAGCAGGAATTAAGCTTGGGGATGCTTGATACGTCTCCAACGTATCTATAATTTTTGATTGTTCCATGTTATTATATATTCTGTTTTGGATGTTTAATGGGCTTTATTATACACTTTTATATTATTTTTGGGACTAACCTATTAACCGGAGGCCCAGCCCAAATTGCTGTTTTTTTGCCTATTCAGTGTTTCAGAGGAAAAGAATATCAAACGGAGTCCAAACGGAATGAAACCTTCGGGAACGTGATTTTCGGAACAAACGTGATCCAGAGGACTTGGAGTGGACGTCAAGCAATCAACGAGGAGGCCACGAGGCAGGGGGTGCGCCTACCCCCCTGGGCGCGCCCTCCACCCTTGTGGGCCCCTCGTGGCTCCACCGACCTACTTCTTCCTCCTATATATACCTACGTACCCCCAAACCATCAGCAGAGGAGCCAAAACCCTATTTCCACCACCGCAACCTTCTGTACCCGTGAGATCCCATCTTGGGGCCTTTTCCAGCGCTCCGCCGGAGGGGGCATTGATCACGGAGGGCTTCTACATCAACACCATAGCCTCTCCGATGATGTGTGAGTAGTTTACCTCAGACCTTTGGGTCCATAGTTATTAGCTAGATGGCTTCTTCTCTCTCTTTGGATCTCAATACAAAGTTCTCCTCGATTCTCTTGGAGATCTATTCGATGTAATCTTCTTTTGCGGTGTATTTGTCGAGATCCGATGAATTGTGGGTTTATGATCAAGATTATCTATGAACAATATTTGAATCTTCTCTGAATTCTTTTATGTATGATTGGTTATCTTTGCAAGTCTCTTCGAATTATCATTTTTGTTTGGCCTACTAGATTGATCTTTCTTGCAATGGGAGAAGTGCTTAGCTTTGGGTTCAATCTTGCGGTGCTCGATCCCAGTGACAGTAGGGGAAACGACACATATTGTATTGTTGCCATCGAGGATAAAAAGATGGGGTTTATATCATATTGCATGAGTTTATCCCTCTACATCATGTCATCTTGCTTAAAGCATTACTCCATTCTTATGAACTTAATACTCTAGATGCATGCTGGATAGCGGTCGATGTGTGGAGTAATAGTAGTAGATGCAGGCAGGAGTCGGTCTACTTGTCACGGACGTGATGCCTATATACATGACCATACCTAGATATTCTCATAACTATGCTCAATTCTATCAATTGCTCGACAGTAATTTGTTCACCCACCGTAATACTTATGCTATCTTGAGAGAAGCCACTAGTGAAACCTATGGCCCCCGGGTCTATTTTCCATCATATTAATCTTCCATCAACAAGCTATTTCTGGCGCCGGTTATTTTGCAATCTTTAATTTTTATCTTTATCATAAAAATACCAAAAATATTATCTTATCATCTCTATCAGATCTCACTTTTGCAAGTGGCCGTGAAGGGATTGACAACCCCCTTATCGCGTTGGTTGCAAGGTTCTTATTTGTTTGTGTAGGTGCGTGGGACTTGAGTGTGGTGTCCTACTGGATTGATACCTTGGTTCTCAAAAACTGAGGGAAATACTTGCGCTAATTTACTGCATCACCCTTTCCTCTTCAAGGGAAAAACCAACGCAGTGCTCAAGAGGTAGCATCTCACGCGCCGGGGCAGCCGGAGAAGGAGGCGGAGTGCCCTGATCACTCACTAGAGGAGGAGGAGGAGGAGGCGGAGTGCCCTGACTCGCCGGAGGTGGAGGCGTCCAGTTCAGAAGCTTGATGTGCTCCTTCCACCATAGACATGGAGTCTTCAGAGCAAGACCCAGCTGAGTTTCCCCTTGACCTGTAGGGTGGTCAAGCTCGAGCTCCTCAAATCCCTCTGTTACTTCATCCACCATCACAATAGCATAGCCATGTGGAATCAGACGGCAGTGAAAAGTTCCGTCGGGTTGAGGAGGTGCAACAGATCCGACAGCCGCCTTGACTTTGAGGTTCTGCCATTGCGTCATAAGATGGCAATGTTGAGCCTCCGTGATAGCATCCACGGGGTAGCTAGGAGCCGTGAAGTCAGGCTGATGAACGAGCTCGGTGGAAGCCACGTTGCTTCTCTGCTGAGATGGCGAGGTAGCTTCTGGGGTAGCTCCGGTAGCTCGTTGGCTCTCAACTTTTTCATCTAGCTTTTGTACTCTTGCATTCAGCTTCTGCATTTCAGTCTGCTCCAATTTCCTCTTCCTCTCCCGGGTTTTGTAACCGCCTGCGCCAGGAAACCCAACCTTCCACGCAACGGAGCCTAGCGTGCCTCGTGTTCGTCCAGGGTGCTCAGGATTCCCGAGGACCTCAGTCAGCTCGTCATTCTCTCTGTCGGGAACAAACGTCCCTTGTTGCGCTGCGGCGATACACTTCTGAAGCTTCTTGACGGGTGTTGCAGGTTGCTCGTCCATCCAAATGCACTTCCCTGTTTCAGGGTCCAAGGTTTCCCCAACCCCGAAGAACCAAGTCCTTGAATAGTCTGGCCAGTTCAATGTCTCTGGTTCGACCCCTTTAGCAATCAGGTCATTCTTAGCTTTGTCCCACAACGGCCGGGCTTTGAGTAGCCACCTGACCCCGTGCGATGGTGATACAGCTTCTTTGCAGCATTTATCATGTTTGTCTCTAACATCTTCTTACTCATGTCCGATGTCTTGTAGGCCACAAATGCGGGCCAGTGATCTCTTATCTTCTCAAATCGGCCGGTGAATTATGGAGTCTTCCCTTTGTCGACATATGTTGATTTCAACTCATTCTTCCACCTCATGAATAGATCTGCCATCTTCGTAAGAGCACGAGCCTTGACCAATGGCTCTATAACTGGCTTATTCGGATCCTCCTCTAGCGGTAGGGTGAAATTTTCCTTCAGCGAGGTCCAAAGATCATCTTTCTGTCTATCGTTGACATAAGGAACTTGAGGGTCTCCGTTCTTAGGCTTATTCCATAGCTAGATGCTGATCGGGATCACGTCCCTAACAATAGCCCCGCACTAAGCAGAAAATGCTTCCTCTGTCCGCGTGGGTTCAATCCGTTGACCATCATCCGAGATTGTTGTGATCGTGAACCTTTCATCCAGGCGCAACCTTTTCTTCGGGCCTCGTCTCGTTACCGAAGTTTGGCTTGATCCGGAGGGCTATAAAAGAAGGAAGAAGAGTTAATATATGTACATACCAAAACAATTAATGCATCAATTAGCTAGTCAGCACAGGCTTAATATATATATATATACCTCACCGGACTTTGCAACAGCTCCCTCCTCCATTCGGTCACCGGAGCCATCATGATCATGTCCTTCCTCCTCCATTGTTCGATCACCGGAGCCTGCTTCACCCTCTCCTTCCAGACCATCGGTGTCGTTGAGATACGACAAGACATCACCTCCGCCGAGGATTATGTCCCCAACAACTGTTCTGTTTCCAAGTCTCCTTGCTCCATAGTTTCTGCAAATATTTCAACATGGCAATTAATATACAAACATGAGAGATGGATATATTAGTGGCAAACATAGACCTAGCTAGCTAATCACAACAAGGAATATTAATTAGTGGCCTCGAAGCTTCTATGGTTTGGGGTGGCCTCGACAACGCTTCTAGGGTTTGGGGTGGCCTCGACGACAATGCTGTTTTAACTTGGTAAATTTGGGTGGCCCCGGCAATGCTTCTAGGGTTTGGGGTGGCCTCAACGCTTCTAGGGTTTGGGCTGGCCTCGGCAATGCTTCTAGGGTTTGGGACAGACCGCCTCTCTCATGAATGTCCAACGTCCGGACCGACAAGGGATTTAACAAAATGGCGCCATTCTGGATGTGCAGAAAATGGTCCCTATTTTTCCTGATCTCATCTACCCTTCTATATGTCACGTTGTCTAGTGTCAAAGGATTCAAGAAAACCATGGCTTCATCATTAGCCGGAAGTAATAGACGCATGATGGTATGAAGCTCTCCAAATTTATTTTGGAACGGAGTCGTGATAGGATAATTTGCTTTTTGGTACGAAGTTCATCAATAGCCTTTCGAATATCGCTATTTGGAAGGCCTTTGCTGAACTTCGTACCATAAACGAGTTATCCTATCAGGACTCCTTTCCAAAATAACTTTGGAGAGCTTGATACCATCATGCGCCTGTTACTTCCGGCTAATTATGAAACCATGGATTTCTTTAATACTTTGGCACAAGAGAACGTGCACATATAGAAGCGTACTTGAGATCAGGAATAATATGGATCAATTTAATTATGCACATCCATAATGGGGGCATTCTTTATAAATCTCTTATAAACTCGAGAGAGTTTGCGGGTAGGGGCGAGAGGGGGTAGGAGATCGACAACATTTCTTTTCTAGGGTTTGGGTCTCCTCGAGAGTTGGTTGAGCGAGAGGGGGTTCATCGGCGTCCCCCTCTCGACCGCTCGGCGATCCTCGACCCTCGACCCTCGACCCCTCGACGAACCTCGACCCCTCGGCGACCCTCGACCCTCTACCCTAGTTCCCGACCCTCAACCGCTCGGCGATCCTCAACACCCTCGTTCCTGATAAAAAATAAGAAGAGTTAGAAGAAGAAAAAAAGAGGAGAAGTGAAGGGAATATGCCCTAGAGGCAATAATAAAGTTGTTATTTATATTTCCTTATATCATGATAAATGTTTATTATTCATGCTAGAATTGTATTAACCAGAAACTTAGTACATGTGTGAATACATAGACAAAACAGAGTGTCCCTAGTATGCCTCTACTTGACTAGCTCGTTAATCAAAGATGGTTATGTTTCCTGACCATAGACATGTGTTGTCATTTGATGAACGGGATCACATCATTAGAGAATGATGTGATGGAAAAGACCCATCCGTTAGCTTAGCATTATGATCGTTGATTTTTATTGCTATTGCTTTCTTCATGATTTATACATGCTCCTCTGACTATGAGATTATGCAACTCCCGAATACCAGAGGAACACCTTGTGTGCTATCAAACGTCACAACGTAACTGGGTGATTATAAAGATGCTCTATAGGTGTCTCTGAATGTGTTTGTTGGGTTGGCATAGATCGAGATTAGGATTTGTCACTCCAAGTATCAGAGAGGTATCTCTGGGCCCTCTCGGTAATGCACATCACTATAAGCCTTGCAAGCCATGTGACTAATGAGTTAGTTGCGGGATGATGCATTATGGAACGAGTAAAGAGACTTTCTGGTAATGAGATTGAACTAGGTATGATGATACTGACGATCGAATCTCGGGTAAGTAACATACCGATGACAAAGGGAACAACATATGTTGTTATGCGGTTTGACCGATAAAGATCTTCATAGAATATGTGGGAGCCAATATGAGCATCCAGGTTCCGCTATTGGTTATTGACGAGAGATGAGTCTCTGTCATGTCTACATAGTTCTCGAACACGTAGGGTCCGCACGCTTAACGTTCGATGACGATCAGTATTATGAGTTGATACGTCTCCAACGTATCTATAATTTATGAAGTATTCATGCCATGTTTACAATAGTTTTATATGATTTTGGTATGATTTGATTGGAACTAACCCGGACTGACGCTGTTTTTAGCAGAACTACCGTGGTGTTGTTTTTGTGCAGAAATAAAAGTTATCGGAATGCGATGAAAATCAACGGAGAATTTTTTCGGAAAATATAAAAAATACTGGAACGAAGAGTTACCAGAGGCCCCTGTGCCTCGTGGACTTCCCGGGGGACCCCTTACTTGTTATCGACGCCAACCTCTCCTACAAATACCCAAACCTCCAGAAAATAACCTAGATTGGAAGTTCCGCCGCCGCAAGCCTCTATAGCCACGAGAAATCAATCTAGGCCCTCTCTAGCACCCTGCCGGAGGGGGCCATCATCACCGGAGGCCATGGAGCAGGATCCCGGAGGGGCCATCATCGTCGTGAAGGCCAAGGACCAGAGGGAGAACCTCTCCCCATCTAGGGGGGAGGCCATGGAGGAGGAAGCACAAGGGGGAGAACCTCTCCTCCTCTCTCACGGTGGCGCCGGAGTGCCATCGGGAGGGGAATCATTGCCGCGGTGGTCGTCTTCATCAACATCACCATCATCATCACCATCCTCATCTCTTTTACGCAGTCCACTCTCCTGCACCCCGCTGTAATCCCTACTTGAACATGGTGCTTTATGCCACATATTATGATCCAATGATGTGTTGCCATCCTATGATGTTTTGAGTAGATATCCTTTGTCTTTGGGTTGATTGATGATCTAGATTGGTATGAGTTGTATGTTTTATTTTGGTGATGTCCTATTGTGCCCTCCGTGTCGCGCAAGCGTGAGGGATTCCCGTTGTAGGGTGTTGTAATACGTTCATGATTCGCTTATAGTGGGTTGCTTGAGTGACAGAAGCATAAACCCGAGTAAGGGGGTTGTTGCGTATGGGATAAAGGGGACTTCATATGTTAATGCTATGGTTGGGTTTTACCTTAGTGATCTTTAGTAGTTGCGGATGAGTTCCAATCATAAGTGCATATGATCCAAGAAGAGAAAGTATGTTAGCTTATGCCTCTCCCTCGTATGAAATTGCAATGACGACTACCGGTCTTGTTAACAATTTCCTAGGATAATTCCGCACACCGACCCATCATTATTCCACACTCGCTATTTATAATATTTAGTAATATATTCTAACTTTATGATAACAACACCTACTTTTGTGTTTTAGCTCTCCGATATCATGCAAAGTTATCCTCTTCATACCCACAATGTAGTTTTATTTCTCAATTCTAGTTGGAAGCAAACGTTCGGTGTACGTAGAGTCGTATCACTGGCAGATAGGACTTGAGAGAATATTCATCTTACCTTTAGCTCCTTGTGTGTTCAACACTCCATACTTATCACTTTCACCATTGGGAATTGCTACGATGATTCCCTGCACTTGGGGATTATCAAGCTCTTTTCTGGCGCCGTTGCCGGGGAGCAATAGCGTGGGGTTGATATTCTCGTGTGTGCTTGTTTGCTTTCTTCACTAACTAGATTTTGTTTTTTCCTTTTTGTTTATGTTTAGTTGTGGGTGAAACATACAAAAAAATTAAAAGAATGAAAATACAAAAAAAAATACTTGCCTCTCATGCCTAAAAGGTTTTTCAATAAGAGAAGTGATTGGGAGGTTATGCATTGGAGAAGTGAGGGTCGACCTTGAACACTTGTGTTCATGCTCATGGAAACAATGTAAAAAAATTCATGGAAACTTCTCTGAAAATAATTATCCCCTTGTATATCCAATGTATTAGAAAAATAATGTGCCAAGCTTCGGTTTTAGGATGATTAGATTGCTTGGTTACTATGTGCAGTACAAAAACAGAAACTTTGGCTATAGCGCGTGATTTTTTTACTGGAAAGTCAAATAGGTCTGAAACTTTTGCCACATTTCTTCTCTACACATTTTTTTAAATTTTCATATTTTTTTAGAATTTTTTGGAGTTACAGAAGTTTACTAAACTTCCAGATTACTACAGACTGTCCTGTTTTTGACAGATTCTGTTTTCTATGTGTTGATCGCTTATTTTGATGAATCTATGGGTAGTATCAGGGGGTATGAACCATGTTGAAGTTGGAATACAGTAGAAAAAGTGCTAATATGAAATTGGAATGAGTTTGCAATAGTACCTAAAGGTAGTGATTTGCTCTACTATACTAACGGATCTCACAAAGTTTTTGTTAAGTTTTTGTGGATGAAGTGTTGGAAGAACGAGGAGTTACCGATGTGAGAAGAATAAAGAGATGCAAGAGTTCAAGCTTGGGGATACCCAAGGCACCCCAAGTAAATATTCCAAGGATACTCAAGCATCTAAGCTTGGGGATGCCCCGGTTGGCATCCCATCTTTCTTCTTTAACAATTATCGGTATACCTTGGTTTTTGTTTTGTTCACATGATTTGTGTCCTTTGTGTTTTTCTTTTTCTTTAAGAACCATGCTAGTATGAGATATCCCTTCATCTATTTATATAATGATTCATGTGCTTCACTTATATCTTTTGAGTATGGTTTTATAGAATGCTTCGTGTGCTTCACTTATATATTTTGAGCTTGGATATTGGTTAGTCTACAGTAATTGTAGAATTCTCCATGAACTTCACTTATATCTTTTGGAGTATGAATAATACTATCATCTAAAGTGGATTTGGAAGAGTGTCGACTTTAGTTAGTAATGATTCCACTATTTCGGAAGAGGTTCCAATTGATTATGAGAACAAAGTTGCTATCTATGATGATTATTGTGATGACATGTATGCTATAAAGAATAATTTTAACCATGAAACTTGTCATCATGATTTTAATTTTCAATTGGATTATGCCTCACATGACAGTTATTTTGTTGAGTTTGCTCCCACTATTCCGAATGAGAAGAATTTTGCTTATGTGGAGAGTAGTAAAATTTCTATGCTTGTAGATCATGAAAAGAATGCTTTATGTGATGGTTATATTGTTGAACTCATTCATGATGCTACTGAAAATGATTATGAGGGAGGAATACATGATTGTAGGAGTTGCAATAATATCAAGCTTCCTCTCGATGTGCTTAAAGTTTTGAAGTTATACTTGTTTTGCCTTCCTATGCTAGTTGATTCTTGTTCCTATAAATTGTGTGCTCAAAAAATCCCAAGGCATAGGAAATGGGTTAGATTTAAATGTTCTAGTCATATTCTTCATGATGCTCTCTTTATGTTTCACTATCTTTTATGTGAGCATCATTGAAATCATCATCCCTAGCTAAAAGGCATTAAAGAAAAGCGCTTGTTGGGAGACAACCCAATATTTACCCTTACTGTTTTTGTGTGTTTAAATGATTAATCTACTGTAGTAATCATGTTTTATAGATTTTGTTTCAATAAAGTGCCAACTAAGACCTTTGGGAAGACTTGGGTGAAAGTTAATGTGATCTTGCTATAAAAAACAGAATCTTTGCACTCACGAGATTAGCTGTGATTTTTTACAGAAGAGTGGTTTTGAGTTGATTCTTTTTTCAGAAGATTAATAGAAAAATTCCTCACGTCCACCAATTTATTTAATAATTTTTTGAGTAGCAGAAGTATGGTTGCTGTTCAGATCATTACATACTGTTCTGTTTCTGACAGATTCTGTTTTCATTGCATAGTTTGCTTGTTTTCTAGTTTCTATGGCTTATATTTCTCAATATACAATATAGAAATGATATGGTACAGTAGGCATTGTGTGATAACAATTATGAGTCATCTCTTTTACAGTACTAAAGTGAATGGTTTACACATTATCATACTAACCCATCTCATGAAGTTTTGTGTGATTGAAGTTTTCAAGCTTTGGGTGAGATATCGATATGAGGAGAATAAGAAGTGGAAAGACCCTAAGTTGGGGATGCCCAAGGCACCCCAAGGTAATATTCAAGGCATACTCAAGCGCCTAAGCTTGGGGGTGCCCCGGAAGGCATCCCCTCTTTCGTCTTCAAAACTATCGGTATACCTTACTCGGAGCTATATTTTTATTCGTCACATGATATGTGTTTTGCTTGGAGCGTATTTTTAATTTTACTTGATGTTTCAATAAAATCATTGGATCTGAAATCTTGAGTGAAATCCTCCCATGGCTAGTTAACTATTTGACTATTCAGTGTTCTTCATTTATATCTTTTTGGAGTAGTTTGTCATTTACTCATGTGCTTCACATATATCCTATGAGTAAATGGTTGAATGAATTGAATATCATAAATCTGAATTTATATATGTTTCATATGCTTATACCATGGGGAGTAATGACTTCACACATAATAAGTATAGGTGGTAAATTTATTGAAAGTTAGCAAACACAGAATTGGTCACTTGAACAATTCATGCAAGAATATTAAAGGAAGAGAGATTTCACATATAAATACACTATCTTGGACATATTTTGTAATTGTGAGCACTCATTAAAATATGACATGCTAAAAAGTTGATGTTGGACAAGGAAGACAACTTAATGGGTTATGTTTTCATATATCCGAAACATTATATTGTCTTGGATCATCCAACATGTTGAGCTTGCCTTTCCCTCTCATGCTAGCCAAATTCTTTGCACCAAGTAGAGATACTACTCGTGATTCCAAACATTCCTTAACCCAGTTTTGCTATGAGAGTCCACCATACCTACCTATGGATTGAGTAAGATCCTTCAAGTAAGTTGTCATTGGTGCATGCAATAAAAAATTGCTCCTTAAATATGTATGATCTATTAGTGCGAAGAAAATAAGCTTTGTACGAACTTGTGATAGGGAAGAAATAAAAGTGACGGACTGCATAATAAAGGTCTTTATCACAAGCGGCAATATAAAGTGACGTTCTTTTGCATTAAGATTTTGTGCATCCAACCATAAAAGCACATGACAACCTCTGCTTCCCTCTGCGAAGGGCCTATCTTTTACTTTTACCTTCTACCCTTATACAAGAGTCATGGTGATTTTCACCTTTCCTTTTTACACTTTTTCCTTTGGCAAGCACTTTGTGTTGGAGCGATCCGGGTATATATATCCACTTGGATGTAGGTTTTCATAAATTATTATTGTTGACATTACCCTTGAGGTAAAAGGTTGGGAGGCGAAACTATAAGCCCCTATCTTTCTCTGTGTCCGATTAAAACTTTGAACCCATAAATATCACATGAGTGTTAGCAATTGTGAAAGATTAAATGATAGTTGAGTATGTGGAGTTTGCTGAATCAAAGCTCTTACATAGACCCTTCCCAAAAATAAGATGAATTGCAATTGTTTGATGACTAAGAGCACGGTTTCTTAGTTTTCAAGAAAGTTTATGATCTATACTTTAACATGTGAATAGCTTGTTACTTGATCATGAGAAGTTTTATGAGTTGTGCTACTGTTATGATATATAATGATGCTAGAAAAGTGATTAGAACTATCATTGATCAAACTTATGCACTTGCTAGCATTCACACTTCATAAATTATTTCTTTTATCATTTACCTACTCAAGGACGAGCAGGAATTAAGCTTGGGGATGCTGATACGTCTCCAACGTATCTATAATTTATGAAGTATTCATGCCATGTTTACAATAGTTTTATATGATTTTGGTATGATTTGATTGGAACTAACCCGGACTGACGCTGTTTTCAGCAGAACTACCGTGGTGTTGTTTTTGTGCAGAAATAAAAGTTCTCGGGATGGGATGAAAATCAACGGAGAATTTTTCTGGGAAATATAAAAAATACTGGACCGAAGAGTTACCGGAGGGGAGGCCCGTGGGCCCCACGAGGATGGAGGGCACGCCCACCCCCCTAGGGCGCGCCCCTGTGCCTCGTGGACTTCCCGAGGGGGCCTGACTTGTTCTCGACGCCAACCTCTCCTATAAATACCCAAACCTCGAGAAAATAACCTAGATTGGAAGTTCCGCCTTCACAAGCCTCTGTGGCCACGAGAAATCAATCTAGGCCCTCTCTGACACCCTGCCGGAGGGGGCCATCATCACCGAAGGCCATGGAGGAGGATCCCGGAGGGGCCATCATCACCATGAAGGCCAAGGACCAGAGGGAGAACCTCTCCCCATCTAGGGGGGAGGCCATGGAGGAGGAAGCACAAGGGGGAGAACCTCTCCTCCTCTCTCTCGGTGGCGCCAGAGTGCCATCGGGAGGGGAATCATCGCCGCGGTGATCGTCTTCATCAACATCACCATCATCATCTCTTTTACGCGGTCCTCTCTCCCACACCCCGCTGTAATCCCTCCTTGAACATGGTGCTTTATGCCACATATTATGATCCAATGATGTGTTGCCATCCTATGATGTTTTGAGTAGATATCCTTTATGAAAGGATCTAGATGACGACGAGATGGGGGGGGTGAATAGGCGTTTTAAAACTGTTACGGATTTGGCTTTATCCTAATGCGGAATTAAACTAAACGGATACCTTTCAAGCACAAATCCTAAATATGCTAGGCTCAACTAAGTGCACCAACAACCTATGCTAAACAAGATAGGCACTTAAGGAAACTAGCAAGCACAAACTATATCACAAGATATGGAAATGTAGGAACAACTAAACAATTCAACTAGCACAAGATATATCAATATGAGCAAGTATGAATTGCGGTAAGTAAAGGGTGTGGGTAAGAGATAACCACAAGTGAGTCGGAGACGCGGATTTATCCCGAAGTTCACACTCGTGAGAGTGCTAATCTCCGTTAGAGCGGTGCCGAAGCCAAAGCTCCGGGGCGTCACCAAGTGACTCACCGTATTCTCCTTTTCGAGTCACCCCCAACGGATGAGCCTCGATTCACTCGGGGTTGGTCTTGAAGGCGACCACCACACCTTTACAAACTTCTCCGGAGCACACCACAAGCAAGGAAGCTTCCGGAGGAATTTGACCACCTAGGCCACTTCAACACCCTTCCCCGGAGCACACCACAAGAGGAAGCTTCCGGGGGAACCTTGGCCACATAGGCCTCTTCACAATCTTCACAATGAATATCACCAAACCGTCTAGGAGGCCGAAACCTCCAAGAGTAATAAACTCACGGACTCTCACTCGAACTAATCGATGTGGGGAGCTCAAACCAATGCAACAAATGCAATGCAATGCCAAGCAACAAATGCTCAACACACTCTCTCAATCTCACAAGATGCACTTTTGAAAGTAGGAGATTGAGGAGAGGGGATGCAATGGATATGATCAACAAATGGCTCACAAATCCATCCACAAATCCCCCTTCACATAGAGGGGAGAAAGGGCTTTGGGAGAGGTGTAGAGAGGCTCAAAATGGTGTTTTGAAAGTGTAAGAACCAACCCCCAACCGGTGGGAGGAAAGGGCCCTTAAATAGCCAAACTCAGAAACTAGCCGTTGGGGCTCCAACGGGCATTTCCTGGGCACCCCGTGTGCACGGGGGTTTAGACCCCGTGCCCACGGGGTCTCGTGCGCACGGTACAAGCCCCGTGCACATGGGGCCCCGTGCCCACGGGGGTCAAATACCCCGTGCACACGGAGTCCCCAGGACAGCCAGCAGCAGCCCACTAAAACGTTGATAACTTTGGCATACGGACTCCGAATTCGATGATCTTGGGCTAGTTTTGAAGCTATGGAAAAGCCCAAGGTCCTCAGATAGAGAACCACCCAAGATCAACAAGAAAGAATGATGCAAGTAATGCAAAGGTTTGAGCTCTCTACATGCGACGTGATCAAGCTACTTGCCCGAGAGTCCCTCTTGATAGTACGGCTATCAAACCTATAATCCGGTCTCCCACCAAGCACTATGAGACCGGCAAAACTAGGAAAACCTAGATAAGGTATACCCTTGCCTTGCACATTCAACTTGAGCTTGATGATGACTTTAATGCTTGCCTCAAGTTGGAATCCCTTTCTTGTCCACGACCACTTGGTGAAGATACTCGAATTGCTTCCTCATGATGCAATGAGGGAAGCCTTATCTCAAGCCCATCTTCACATGCACGTTATCATGATGTGGACCGCAAGCTTCAAAGCATATAACCTCCGGCTTCTCATCTTGCACCTGGACTCCCCGAACTCGATGACCATCACCACTTGATGTCATCTCATCTTGCACTTGGACTCCTCGAATCCGATGACCATCACCACTTGATGTCATCCACACATAGGCTACACGCGATCTTTCCTTTTGATGCAAGCCTATGAGAAACACCTAACCCACATAGACATAACAAGCATATAGCATGGGTTAGGTAGCAAAGCACAATTCACAATTACTTACCATACCACTAGATCACTTGATCTCACGTGGTACATTGTTTGTGCTTTGTGAGTTGACCACTTAGATATACTCTTCGAGCTTCATCTTGGTCAACCAACATCTTTACTTCAAGCTCCATCTTGGTTTCTTGAAAGCCACAATGAACTCTTCATTTCACTTCATTGCTTCAAGACAATATCACCAAAGACTCTTTCATGACCATATCAAGTTCCACTATGAATATCATCTTGGTCACCACTTGCCCTTCTAAAAACTCCATCCCAAACTCTTGAGAGGCATAATGAATTCGTCACTCTAGTTGCTTGCTTCAAGACTTGATCAACATGATCTTGTCTTGAGAGGCATAATGAATTCTTCACTCTAGTTGCTTGCTTCAAGGCTTGATCAACCGAAACCCAACACATGAGCTCACCATGATCTTGTCTTGAAACCATAACTCGAATTCTTCTCTTTGATTATTCTCTCAAGCCTTGATCCTCAGAAGACCAACTTGAAACCTCGCTGGATATGGAATCTCGAGAGCCAACACCTAGGCCCCGTGAGCACGGGGTATCCAGAGAGTTGACACTCGACCCCGTGCGCACGGTATAAGCCCGTGTGCATGGGATATCCAGAGAGGGATACCATGAGGACTTCTTCGGATGCTTTGATGGCAATCTTCACATAACAACCCAAAGAACTTCAAGCATCACTATGGAACATATCTTCATATAAGATCCAATGCACTTGATGCTCCATAGGAATTGTCATTTAATACCAAAGCTTAGAGCAAATATAACTTCATCTATATGGACTTCATCCTTGATTCCATCCAATATCCTTGAGGCATTATCTTCATATATATGGACTTCATCCTTGATTCCATCCAATATCCTTGAGGCACCATCTATGGACAAAACCTTCAAATATATCTCACTGAAAACATTAGTCCATAGAGATTGTCATTCAATTACCAAAACCACACTTAGGGGCTACATGCCCTTTCACTTTGTCTTTGGGTTGATTGATGATCTAGATTGGTATGAGTTGTATGTTTTATTTTGGTGTTGTTCTATTGTGCCCTCCGTGTCGCGCAAGCGTGAGGGATTCCCGCTGTAGGGTGTTGCAATACATCATGATTCGCTTATAGTGGGTTGCTTGAGTGACAGAAGCATAAACCCGAGTAAGGGGGTTGTTGCGTATGGGATAAAGGGGACTTGATATGTTAATGCTATGGTTGGGTTTTACCTTAATGATCTTTAGTAGTTGCAGATGCTTGCTAGAGTTCCAATCATAAGTGCATATGATCCAAGAAGAGAAAGTATGTTAGCTTATGCCTCTCCCTCATATGAAATTGCAATGACGACTGCCGGTCTTGTTAACAATTGCCTAGGATAATTCCGCACACCGATCCATCATTATTCCACACTCGCTATTTACAATATTTAGTAATATATTCTAACTTTATGATAACATCACCTACTTTTATGTTTTAGCTCTCCGATATCATGCAAAGTTATCCTCTTCATACCCACAACGTAGTTTTATTTCTCGTTTCTAGTTGGAAGCAAACGTTTGGTGTATGTAGAGTGGTATCAGTGGCAGATAGAACTTGAGTGAATATTGATCTTACCTTTAGCTCCTTGTGGGTTCGACACTCCATACATGATCCAAGAAGGAGTCTCGAAATGGTCGAGACATAAAGAATGATATATTGGACGATGTTATTCAGACACCGGATGAGTTCCGGGGGTCACCGGATAAATATCGGAGTGCTGGAAGGGTTATCGGAACCACCGGAGAAGTAATGGGCCTTATTGGGCCTAGGGGAGAGAGAGAGGGGCAGCCAAGGGCTGGCCGTGCGCCCCCCCATGGGCCTAGTCCGATTGGACTAGGGGAAGGGGCGGCGCCCCCTCCTTCCTTCTCTTTCCCCTCTCCTTCCTTCTTCTCATAGTAGGACTAGGAAAGGGGGATCCAACTACTACTTGGAGTAGGATTTTCCCCCTTGGGCGCGCCCTATGAGGGCCGGTCGGCCGGCCTCCCCCTTGCTCCTTTATATACGGGGACAGAGGGCACCCCGTAGACACACAAGTTGATTGTTTAGCCGCGTGCAGTGCCCCCCTCCACAGATTTCCACCTCAATCATATCGTTGTAGTGCTTAGGCGAAGCCCTACGTCGGTAACTTCATCATCACCGCCATCACGCCGTCGTGCTGGCGAAACTCTCCCTCGACCTCAGCTGGATCAAGAGTTCATGGGACGTCACCGAGCTGAACGTGTGCAGATCACGGAGGTGTCCTGCGTTCGGTACTTGATCGGTTGGATCGCGAAGACGTTCGACTACATCAACCGCGTTACTTAACGCTTCTGCTTTCGGTCTACGAGGGTACGTGGACACACTCTCCCCGCTCGTTGCTATGCATCTCCTAGATAGATCTTGCGTGATCGTAGGATTTTTTTTGAAATTACTGCGTTCCCCAACAGTGGCATCCGAGCCAGGTCTATGCGTAGATGTTATATGCACGAGTAGAACACAAAGAGTTGTGGGCGATAATAGTACCAACATGTCATACTTTGGTTCGGCGGTATTGTTGGATGAAGCGGCTCAGACCGACATTACGCGTACGCTTACGCGAGACTGGTTCTACCGACGTGCTTCGCACACAGGTGGCTAGTGGGTGTCTGTTTCTCCAACTTTAGTTGAATCAAGTGTGACTATGCCCGGTCCTTGTTGAAGGTTAAAACATCACACTTGACAAAAAATCGTTGTGGTTTTGATGCATAGGTAAGAACGGTTCTTGCTAAGCCCGTAGCAGCCACGTAAAACTTGCAACAACAAAGTAGAGGACGTCTAACTTGTTTTTGCAGGGCATGTTGTGATGTGATATGGTCAAGATGTGATGAGATATAAATTGTTGTATGAGATGATCATGTTTTGTTAAAGTTATCGGCAACTGGCAGTAGCCTTATGGTTGTCTCTTTATTGCATAAGATGCAAGCACCATATAATTGCTTTACTTTATCGCTATGTGATAGCAATAGTTGCAAAAGCAATAGTTGGCGAGACGACCATGTGACGACACATTGATAGAGATCAAGATGATGGAGATCATGGTGTCATGCCGGTGATGATGGAGATCATGACAGTACTTTGGAGATGGAGATCAAAGGCACAAGATGATGATGGCCATATCATGTCACATATTTTGATTGCATGTGATGTTTATCTTTTTACATCTTATTTTGCTTAGTTCGGCGGTAGCTTTATAAGATGATGCCTTACTAAAATTTCAAGGTATAAGTGTTCTCCCTGAGTATGCACCATTGCGACAGTTCTTCGTGCTGAGACACCACGTGATGATCGGGTGTGATAAGCTCTACGTTCAAATACAATGGGTGCAAGCTAGTTTTGCACACGCAGAATACTTGGGTTAAACTTGACGAGCCTAGCATATGCAGATATGGCCTCGGAACACTGAGATTGAAAGGTCGAACGTGAATCATATAGTAGATATGATCAACATAGTGATGTTCACCATTGAAAACTACTCCATCTCACGTGATGATCGGACATGGTTTAGTTGATATGGATCACGTGATCATTTAGATGACTAGAGGGATGTCTATCTAAGTGGGAGTTCTTAAATAATATGATTAATTGAACTTTAATTTATCATGAACTTAGTCCTGATAGTATTTGCATATCTATGTTGTAGATCAATAGCTCGCGTATAGCTTCCCTGTTTTATTTTTGATATGTTCCTAGAGAAAAATAAGTTGAAAGATGATAGTAGCAATGATGCGGACTTGGTCCATGATCTGAGAATTATCCTCATTCCTGCATAGAAGAATTATGTTCTTGATGCACCGCTAGGTGACGGGCCTATTGCAGGAGCAGATGCAGACGTTATGAATGTTTGACAAAGCTCGGTAAGATGATTACTTGATAGTTTAGTGCACCACGCTTTATGGCTTAGAACCGGGACTTCAAAAACGTTTTGAACGCCACAGAGCATATGAGATGTTCCAAGAGCTGAAATTGGTATTTCGGACTCATGCCCGAGTCGAGAGGTATGAGACCTCTGACAAAGTACTTTGCCTACAAGATGGAGGAGAATAGCTCAGCTAGTGAGCATGTGCTCAGAATGTCTGAGTACTACAATCACTTGAATCAAGTGGGAGTTAATCTTCCAGATAAGATAGTGATTGACAGAGTTCTCAAGTCACTATCACCAAGTTACTAGAACTTCTTGATGAACTATAATATGCAAGGGATAACGGAAACGATTCCCAAGCTCTTCGTGATGCTGAAATCGGCGAAGGTAGAAATCAAGAAGGAGCATCAAGTGTTGATGGTCAACAAGACCACTAGTTTCAAGAAAAAGGGCAAAGGAAAGAAGGGGAACTTCAAGAAGAACGGCAAGCAAGTTGCTGCTCAAGTAAAGAAGCCCAAGTCTAGACCCAAGCTTGAAACTGAGTGCTTCTAACTGCAAAGGAAATGATCACTGGAAGTGGAACTGCCCTAGATACTTGGAGGATAAGAAGGATGGCAAAGCGAAAAAAGGTATATTTGATATACATGTTATTGATGTGTATTTTACTAGTGTTTATAAGCAACCCCTCGGTATTTGATACTGGTTCAGTTGCTAAGAGTAGTAACTCGAAATGGGAGTCGCAAAATAAACAGAGACTAGTTAAGGGCGAGGTGATGATGTGTGTTGGAAGTGATTCCAAGGTTGATAAGATCACCATTGCACACTCCCTTTACCTTCGGGATTAGTGTTGAACCTAAAATAAATGTTATTTGGTGTTTGCGTTGAGCATAATATGATTGGATCATGTTTATTGCAATACGGTTATTCATTTAAGTCAAAGAATAATTGTTATTCTATTTACATGAATAAAAACCTTCTATGGTCATACACTCAATATAAATGGTTTATTGAATCTCGATCATAGTGATACACATATTCATAACATTGAAGCCAAAAGATGCAAAGTTAATAATGATAGTGCAACTTATATGTGGCACTACCGTTTAGGTCATATTTGTGCAAAGCGCATGAAGAAACTCCATGCTGATGGACTTTTGGAATCACTTGATTATGAATCACTTGATGCTTGCGAACCATGCCTCATGGGCAAGATGACTAAAACTCTGTTCTCTGGAACAATGGAGCGAGCAACTGACTTATTGGAAATAATACATACTGATGTATGCGATCCGATGAGTGGTAAGGCTCGCGGCGGGTATCGTTATTTTCTGACCTTCATAGATGATTTGAGCAGATATGGGTATATCTACTTGATGAAACATAAGTCTGAAGCATTTGAAAAGTTCAAAGAATTTCAGAGTGAAGTGGAATATCATCGTAACAAGAAAATAAAGTTTCTACGATCCGATCGCGAAGACGAATATTTGAGTTATGAGTTTGGTCTTCATTTGAAACAATGTGGAATAGTTTCGCAGCTCACGCCACCTGGAACACCATAGCGTAATGGTGTGTCGTAACATCGTAACCGTACTTTATTAGATATGGTACGATCTATGATGTCTCTTACCGATTTACCACTATCATTTTGGGGTTATGCATTAGATGCAGCTGCATTCACGTTAAATAGGGCACCATCTAAATCCGTTGAGACGACACCATATGAACTATGGTTTAGCAAGAAACCTAAGCTATCGTTTCTTAAAGTTTGGGGCTGCGATGCTTATGTGAAAAAGCTTCAACCTGATAAGCTCGAACCCAAATCGGAGAAATGCGTCTTCATAGGATACCCAAAGGAAACTGTTGGGTACACCTTCTACCACAGATCCGAAGGCAAGTTATTCGTTGCTAAGAATGGATTCTTTCTAGAGAAGGAGTTTCTCTCGAAAGAAGTGAGTGGGAGGAAAGTAGAACTTGATGAGGTAATTGTACCTTCTCCCAAATTGGGAAGTAGTTCATCACACAAATCAGTTCCAGTGATGCCTACAACAATTAGTGAGGAAGTTAATGATGATCATCATGAAACTTCAAATCAAGTTACTACCGATCCTCGTAGGTCAAACAGAATATGTTCCGCACCAGAGTGGTACGGTAATCCTATTCTGGGAGTCATGTTACTAGACCATGACAAACCTACGAACTATGAGGAAGCGATGATGAGCCCAGATTTCGCGAAATGGTTTGAGGCCATGAATCTGAGATGGGATCCATGTATGAGAACAAAGTATGTACTTTGATTGACTTGCCCGATGATCGGTGAGCCATTGAGAATAAATGGATCTTCAAGAGGAAGACGGACGATGATAGTAGTATTACTATCTACAAAGCTCGAATTTTCGCAAAAGGTTTTCGACAAGTTCGAGGTGTTGACTATGATGAGTTTTTCTCACTCGTATCGATGCTTAAGTCTGTCCGAATCATGTTAGCAATTGCCGCATTTTATGAAATCTGGCACAATGGATATCAAAACTGCATTCCTTAATGGATTTATTAAAGAAGATTTTTATATGATGCAACCAGAAGGTTTTGTCAATCCTAAAGGTGCTAATAAAATGTGCAACCTCCAGCGATCCATCTATGGACTAGTGCAAGCATCTCAGAGTTGGAATATACGCTTTGATGAGTTGATCAAAGCATATAGTTTTATACAAACTTGTGGTGAAGCCTGTATTTACAAGAAAGTGAGTGGGAGCACTACAGCCTTTCTGATAAGTATATGTGAATGACATATTGTTGATCAGAAATAATGTAGAATTTTTCTAGAA
Organism: Triticum aestivum; assembly: GCF_018294505.1. Classification (NCBI taxonomy): domain Eukaryota; kingdom Viridiplantae; phylum Streptophyta; class Magnoliopsida; order Poales; family Poaceae; genus Triticum; species Triticum aestivum. The sequence continues at coordinate 360,758,663 of NC_057805.1, forward strand.
AGCATAAAGGAGTATTTGAAAGGAGTTTTTCAAAGAAAGACCTCGGTGAAGCTGCTTACATAATTGAGCATCAAGATCTATAGAGATAGATCAAGACGCTTGATAAGTTTTTTCAATAAGTACATACCTTGACAAGTTTTTGAAGTAGTTCAAAATGGAACAGTCAAAGAAAGAGTTCTTGCCTGTGTTGCAAGGTGTGAAGTTGAGTAAGACTTGAAGCCTGACCACGGCAGAAGATAGAGAGAGAATGAAAGTCATTCCATATGCCTCAGCCATAGGTTCTATAAAGTATGCCATGTTGTGTACCAGACCTATTGTATACCTTGCTATGAATTTGGCAAGGGGGTACAATAGTGATCCCGGAGTGGATCACTAGACAGCAGTCAAAATTATCCTTAGTGGAATAAGGAAATGTTTCTCGGTTATGGAGGTGACAAAGAGTTCATCGTAAAGAGTTACGTCGATGCAAGCTTTGACACCGATCTGGATGACTCTAAGTCTCGATCTAGATACATATTGAAAGTGGGAGCAATTAGCTAGAGTAGCTCCGTGCAGAGTATTGTAGACATAGAAATTTGCAAAATACATACGGATCTGAATGTTGCAGACCCATAGACTAAAAAAATTTCTCTCACGAGCAAAATATGATCATACCTTATTGCTCTTGGGTGTTAATCACATAGCGATGTGAACTAGATTATCGACTCTAGTAAATCCTTTGGGTGTTGGTCACATGGCGATGTGAACTATGGGTGTTAATCACATGGTAATGTGAACTATTGATGTTAAATCACATGGCGATGTGAACTAGATTATTGACTCTAGTGCAAGTGGGAGACTGAAGGAAATATGCCCTAGAGGCTATAATAAAGTTGTTATTTATATTTCCTTATGTCATGATAAATGTTTATTATTCATGCTAGAATTGTATTAACCGGAAACTTAGTACATGTGTGAATACGTAGACAAAACAGAGTGTCCCTAGTATGCCTCTACTTGACTAGCTCGTTAATCAAAGATGGTTATGTTTCCTGACCATAGACATGTGTTGTCATTTGATGAACGGGATCACATCATTAGAGAATGATGTGATGGACAAGACCCATCTATTAGCTTAGCATTATGATCATTGAGTTTTATTGCTATTTCTTTATTCATGACTTATACATGTTCCTCTGACTATGAGATTATGCAACTCCCGAATACCAGAGGAACACCTTGTGTGCTATCAAACGTCACAACGTAACTAGGTGATTATAAAGATGCTCTACAGGTGTCTCCGAATGTGTTTGTTGGGTTGGCATAGATCGAGATTAGGATTTGTCACTCTAAGTATCGGAGAGGTATCTCTGGGCCCTCTCGGTAATGCACATCACTATAAGCCTTGCAAGCAATGTGACTAATGAGTTAGTTGCGGGATGATGCATTATGGAACGAGTAAAGAGACTTGCCGATAACGAGATTGAACTAGGTATGATGATACTGACGATCGAACCTCGGGCAAGTAACATACCGATGACAAAGGGAACAACATATGTTGTTATGCGGTTTGACCGATAAAGATCTTCATAGAATATGTGGGAGCCAATATGAGCATCCAGGTTCCACTATTGGTTATTGACGAGAGATGAGTCTCTGTCATGTCTACATAGTTCTCGAACCCGTAGGGTCCGCACGCTTAACGTTCGATGACGATCGGTATTATGAGTTTATGTGTTTTGATGTACCGAAGGTAGTTCGAAGTCCTGGATGTGATCACGGACATGACGAGGAGTCTCGAAATGGTCGAGACATAAAGAATGATATATTGGATGATGTTATTCGGACACCGGATGAGTTCCGAGGGTCACCGGATAAATATCAGAGTGCTAGAAGGGTTATCGAAACCATCGGAGAAGTAATGGGCCTTATTGGACCTCGGGGAGAGAGAGGCAGCCAAGGGCTCCCCCCCCATGGGCCTAGTCCGAATTGGACTAGGGGGAGGGGCGGCGCCCCCTCCTTCCTTCTCTTTCCCCTCTCCTTCCTTCTTCTCCTAGTAGGACTAGGAAAGGGGGGATCCAACTCCTACTTGGAGTAGGATTGCCCCCCTTGGGCGCGCCCTATGAGGGCCGGCCGGCCTCCCCCTTGCTCCTTTATATACGGGGGCAGGGGGCACCCCATAGACACACAAGTTGATTGTTTAGCCGTGTGCGGTGCCCCCCTCCACAGATTTCCACCTCGGTCATATCGTTGTAGTGCTTAGGCGAAGCCCTGCGTCGGTAACTTCATCATCACCGTCATCAGATCGTCGTGCTGACGAAACTCTCCCTCGACCTCAGCTGGATTAAGAGTTCAAGGGACGTCACCGAGCTGAACATGTGCAGATCGCGGAGGTGTCCTGCGTTCGGTACTTGATCGGTTGGATCGCGAAGACGTTCGACTACATCAACCGCGTTACTTAACGCTTCCGCTTTCGGTCTACGAGGGTACGTGGACACACTCTCCCCGCTCGTTGCTATGCATCTCCTAGATAATTCTATTTTTTCTTCTTCTCCTCCATTCCTTCTTCTTCTTCTCCTCCATTCCTTCTTCTTCTTCTCCTCTTTTTTTTCTTCTTCTTCCTCTTCTTATTTTTTTCTCCTCTTCTTCCTCTCCTCTTCTTCTCCTTCTTCTCCTCCTTCTTCCTCTTCTTATTTTCCTTTTTCCTCTACTTCTTTTTCTTCTTCTTCCTTCTTCCTTCTTCCTCTTTTCTTCTTTTCCTTATTTTCCTTTTTCCTCTCCACTAACCTAAAATGCTCTAACAACAACTAACCTAAAATGCACTATAAATCAACTAACCTAAAATGCACTAACCTAAATCAACTAACTCAACATATGAACAAGGAAATGTTATCGGGGAGGGGGTATATCGACAACGACATACATACATGGAAAAAATATTATCAGGGGGGTATATCGAACCCCTCCCCCCCTCATGTCGAAGTTATTGGGGAGGGGGTATATCGACAATGACAATATGGAAAAAATGATATCCATCTATACATACATAGCCACATACATATATACATGGAAAAAATGCTATGAAAAAAATACATATATGAACAAAAATACATATATACTTGGTAAATATTCTATGAACATCATTTCTCATATATCAATGCATACATCCATGGATCATTATTGCTCATATATCCATAGTCATATATAAAAACTTTCTATGAACAAAAAAACATTTTTGACATATTTAGCATATTCCAAATTTTCCTAGCTCTTTTACAACCAGAAAAATTACTCCAACTTCATGACAGTACCCACACTCCATTTCACCAAAAACATTCTGATCCATAGTACAAATTTCGTTCAAATGAAATTTGAACCAGATTCAAATTCCTTGCTGAAAACCTATTCTAAACCACTCCAAAAATTCTGAAATTTTGCCATCGCCTTTGTCTTGCATCAGTACCTCACCAAAAAAAATTCAAAAATTCCAAAAATGCCCAAAGCCATCTAGCATTTCATCAATCACCTTCTATGCACTGTTCATCACTGTAAAAAATCAGAAAGTTCAGAAGTGGCTAGCATTGCTGCTGCTCCACTCCTTCTCCTCTCCTTCACAGCGTTGTTGCTGCTCTTCAATGCATCGGGGCCGGCTGTGACCATGGAGCAGTGGCAGAGTAAGGGGATCGGGGCAGGTCCGGAGACGGGGAACAGGGGACCATGCGAGGGGGGGGCTCCCTTGGAGGGGGCGGCGATGGCTGGAGTCCGGTGACGAGGACGGTGGGCTCGGGCGGCACGCAGTGACGGGGACAGCGGGCTCGGGGAGGCACGCGGCGACGGGGACGATGACGGCGGGCTCGGGGAGGCGACGACGCGGTCCAGAGGGCTCGGCGGCGACGGCAGCGAGGAGCAGCCTGGCGGCATCATCGGAGGAGAGGACGTGGAGATCGATCGAACTGAGAAGGAAACTGCTAAGTGTTGCTTATATACACAAAGCATTGGTCCCGGTTGGTGGCACCAACCAGGACCAATGCCCCCCTTTAGTCCCGGTTGGTGCCACCAACCGGGACCAAAGGTCTCTTTTTAGCAGCCCAAAGGGCAGGAAACAAGGACCTTTGATCCCGATTGGTGGCACCAACCGGGACTAAAGGTGGGCATTGGTCCCGGTTGGTACCACGAACCGGTACCAATGCACCCCTTTCGTCCTGGTTGGTGCCACCAACCGGGACCAAAGGCTTTGTGCTGCCTGCGGCCAAAAGTTTAGTCCCACCTCGCTAGTTGAGAGGGGCTCGGAGTGGTTTATAAGCCCCACTGACGCTGCCCTCTCGATCTCCTCTCAAATGCAGGCTTACGGGCCTAATCTCACACTCTTCTGCCTGTGGGCCTACTAGGCCTACTGCGGGCCTGAATCCTGGCCCAATGGGGTTTCTAGTCATATTCAGGCCGTGGTGGCCCCGTAGGTGGCATTTTTTTTTCCAGTTTTTTGTTTTGTTTTTTGCATTATTTATTTTCTTTTTTTTGCTTTATTTTTTAATTCCTTTTGCTTTTAGGTCACAAAAATTATAAACTTTCTCTAAGTGCCATTAGTTCTAAAATTTGAATAGTTTAAATTTGAATTCTTTGAAATTTGTGTGAATCACTAGTTTGTGATTAACTTTACTATAAAAATAGATTTTGGAGTGATTCTTTTTCCTGCTATTTAATATTACTGTGTTTTATCATTATATTCAAAAACAGATATTATTAGTTTAGTTTCTAACAAAAAAATCTTTATGATAGTTCTTTTTGCTATTAAAGTTTCTAACAAAAAAATTCTTTATGAAAATTCTTTTTGATTTTCATGTTTTGAACAGAAAATACTTTGATAATTTTAGTTGCATAAATTTTATATAATTTTAGTTTTGAAATACTAGAGGTTTATAAAAGCTTTTTAGTTGATTCCTTTTGCTATTAGAGTTTTATAATAGCTTTTTAGCTGATTCTTTTTGCTATTGAAGAATATTATAGTTTTGTTTTAGTTGATCATAACAGAATATTTTAATTGAATATTTTTAGTTCATCCTTTTTGCTATTAGTTCATTCTTTTTGCTATTAGTTCATTCTTTGAGCTAAATGACCCTGAAATTGAAAAGCACTACAAATGAACTCTGAAAAGGTTTAAAGTTGGCATTGTATCATCATTTCACCCACATAACATGTGCTAAAAAGTTGAGAGGGTTACCGCAAAAATTGGATGCACTTCGTGTACAAAACGGATAATCTCTTTCGAGGTATCAGGGTTTCGGACGAAAACTCATCTATTACAAGGGGATTTCATTTTTTTGAACTTATTTGAACTCCAGACTTTTTGTGTGTTCAAAATGAACCATTCAAAGCCACATCATCAATTTTCAACCCTTTCTGACTTCATTTGTTATTTTTCATGCATTTACTGATTTTTTGAGCTAAATGACCCTGAAAATGAAAAGCACTACAAATGAACTCTGAAAAGGTTGAAAGTTGGCATGGTATCATCATTTCACCCACATAGAATGTGCTAAAAAGTTGAGAGGGTTACGGCAAAAACTGGATGCACTTCGTGTACAAAACGGACAATCTCTTTCGAAGTATCAGGGTTTCAGACGAAAACTCATCTGTTACAAAGGGATTTCAATTTTTTGAACTTACTTGAACTCCAAACTTTTTGTGTGTTCAAAATGAACCATTCAAAGCCACATCATCAATTTTCAACCCTTTCTGACTTCATTTGTTATTTTTCATGCATTTACTGATTTTTTGAGCTATATGACCCTGAAAATGAAAAGCACTACAAATGAACTCTCAAAAGGTTGAAAGTTGGCATGGTATCATCATTTCACCCACATAGCATGTGCTAAAAAGTTGAGAGGGTTACGGCAAAACTGGATGCACTTCGTGTACAAAACGGACAATCTCTTTCGAAGTATCAGGGTTTCATACGGAAACTCATCTGTTACAAAAGGCATTTCATTTCTTCACATGTAACTGCAGTGATATTCTAGATCAAAGGCATCATCATAATAGTTGTGGAGAGAAAGTCTTCACTTTTTCTTCGCTTGTGTCCTTTGCTTATTGCGCCGTAACCATGGATATTCTTCATCGTTTAACAGGGTGCTTGGGTCAGCCTTGACTTTGAAGGGAGGAATTTCATGAAACTTTTCATAATCTTCAGACATGCTTGTCTTTCCCTCCAATCCCACGATGTCTCTTTTTCCTGAAAGAACTATGTGGCGCTTTGGCTCATCGTATGATGTATTCGCTTCCTTATCTTTTCTTTTTCTCGGTTTGGTAGACATGTCCTTCACATAGAAAACCTGCGCCACATCATTGGCTAGGACGAATGGTTCGTCTGTGTACCCAAGATTGTTCAGATCCACTGTTGTCATTCCGTACTGTGGGTCTACCTGTACCCCGCCTCCTGACAGATTGACCCATTTGCACTGAAACAAAGGGACCTTAAAATCATGTCCGTAGTCAAGTTCCCATATGTCCACTATGTAACCATAATATGTGTCCTTTCCCCTCTTGGTTGCTGCATCAAAGCGGACACCGCTGTTTTGGTTGGTGCTCTTTTGATCTTGGGCGATCATGTAAAATGTATTCCCATTTATCTCGTACCCTTTGTAAGTCAATACAGTTGAAGATGGTCCCCTGGCCAACGAGTACAGCTCATCAGAAACAGTGTTGTCACCCCTGAGACGTGTTTGCAACCAACTGCCGAAAGTCCTGATGTGTTCACATGTAATCCAGTCGTCACACTGCTCCGGGTGTTTGGAGCGCAGAATGTTCTTGTGTTCATCGACATACGCGGTCACCAAGGTAGAGTTCTGTAGAATTGTGTAGTGTGCTTGAGACCAAGAATGCCCGTCCCTACATACTATTGAGTCCCCTCCTAGCGTGCCTTTTCCAGTCAGTCTCCCCTCATACCGCGATTGAGGGAGACCAATCTTCTTAAGGTCAGGAATGAAGTCAACACAAAACCCAATGACATCCTCTGTTTGATGGCCCATGGAGATGCTTCCTTCTGGCCTAACGCGGTTACGGACATATTTCTTTAGGACTCCCATGAACCTCTCAAAGGGGAACATATTGTGTAGAAATACAGGGCCCAGAACGACAATCTCGTCGACTAGATGAACTAGGACGTGCGTCATGATATTGAAGAAGGATGGTGGGAACACCAGCTCGAAACTGACAAGACATTGCGCCACATCACTCCTTAACCTTGGTAGGATTTCTGGATCGATCACCTTCTGAGAGATTGCATTGAGGAATGCACATAGCTTCACAATGGCTAATCGAACGTTTTCCGGTAGAAGCCCCCTCAATGCAACCGGAAGCAGTTGCGTCATAATCACGTGGCAGTCATGAGACTTTAGGTTCTGGAACTTTTTCTCTGGCATATTTATTATTCCCTTTATATTCGACGAGAAGCCAGACGGGACCTTCATACTGAGCAGGCATTCAAAGAAGATTTCCTTCTCTTCTTTGGTAAGAGCGTAGCTGGCAGGACCTTCATACTGCTTTGGAGGCATGCCGTCTTTTTCCTGCACACGTTGCTGGTCCTCCTGTGCCTCCGGTGTATCTTTTGTCTTCCCATACACGCCCAAGAAGCCTAGCAGGTTCACGCAAAGATTCTTCGTCACGTGCATCACGTCGATTGAAGAGCGGACCTCTAGGTCTTTCCAGTAGGGTAGGTCCCAAAATATAGATTTCTTCTTCCACATGGGTGCGCGTCCCTCAGCGTCATTCGGAACAGATAGTCCGCCGGGACCCTTTCCAAAGATTACTTGTAAATCATTGACCATAGCAAGTACGTGATCACCAGTACGGATGGCGGGCTTCTTCCGGTGATCTGCCTCGCCTTTGAAATGCTTGCCTTTCTTTCGACATTGATGGTTGGTCGGAAGAAATGGACGATGCCCCAGGTACACATTCTTCCTGCATTTGTCCAGGTATATACTTTCGGTGTCATCTAAACAGTGCGTGCATGCGTGGTATCCCTTGTTTGTCTGCCCTGAAAGGTTACTGAGAGCAGGCCAATCATTGATGGTTACAAACAGCAATGCATGCAGGTCAAATTCCTCCTGTTTGTGCTCATCCCACACACGTACACCATTTCCATTCCACAGCTGTAAAAGTTCTTCAACTAATGGCCTTAGGTACACATCAATGTCGTTGCCAGGTTGCTTAGGGTCTTGGATGAGAACTGGCATCATAATGAACTTCCGCTTCATGCACAGCCAAGGAGGAAGGTTATAGATACATAGAGTCACGGGCCAGGTGATGTGATTGCTGCTCTGCTCCCCAAAAGGATTAATGCCATCCGCGCTTAAACCAAACCATACGTTCCTTGCGTCACCTGCAAACTCCTCCCAGTACTTTCTCTCGATTTTTCTCCACTGCGACCCGTCAGCGGGTGCTCTCAACTTCCCGTCTTTCTTACGGTCCTCTCTGTGCCATCGCATCAACTTGGCATGCTCTTTGTTTCTGAACAGACGTTTCAACCGTGGTATTATAGGAGCATACCACATCACCTTGGCAGGAACCCTCTTCCTGGGGCGCTCGCCGTCAACATCACCAGGGTCATCTCGTCTGATCTTATACCGCAATGCACCGCATACCGGGCATGCGTTCAAATCCTCGTACGCACCGCGGTAGAGGATGCAGTCATTAGGGCATGCATGTATCTTCTGCACCTCCAATCCTAGAGGGCATACAACCTTCTTTGTTGCGTACGTACTGTCGGGCAATTCGTTATCCTTTGGAAGCTTCTTCTTCAATATTTTCAGTAGCTTCTCAAATCCTTTGTCAGGTACACCATTCTCTGCCTTCCACTGCAGCAATTCCAGTACGGTACCGAGCTTTGTGTTGCCATCTTCGCAATTGGGGTACAACCCTTTTTTGTGATCCTCTAACATGCGATCGAACTTCAGCTTCTCCTTTTGACTTTCGCACTGTCTCTTTGCATCAACAATGACCCGGCGAAGATCATCATCGGGCACATCGTCTGGTTCCTCTTGATCTTCAGCTTCCCCCGTTGCAGCATCACCGTATTCAGGGGGCACATAGTTGTCATCATCCTCTTCTTCTTCGTTGTCTTCCATCATAACCCCTCTTTCTCCGTGCTTGGTCCAAACATTATAGTGTGGCATGAAACCCTTATAAAGCAGGTGGGTGTGAAGGGTTTTCGAGTCAGAGCAAGACTTCGTATTCCCACAACTATGGCATGGACAACACATAAAACCATTCTGCTTGTTTGCCTCAGCCACTTCGAGAAAATTATGCACGCCCTTAATGTACTCGGAGGTGCGTCTGTTACCGTACATCCATTGCAGGTTCATCTGCGTGCATTATATATAATTAAGTGTGTCAAAAACCATTAGAGAACATCATGAATAGATAAGTGACCAAATTAATAGAAGTTCATCATCACATTAAAACCAAAGTACATACATAGTTCTCATTGAACAACATATAGCTCTCCAGAGCATCTAATTAAACCATACATTGAAACTATGTAAAACATTTCAATGCAACAACAAATGCGATCATAATCGCAACTAAGGTAACAATTGATCCAACGGCATAATGATACCAAGCCTCGGTATGAATGGCATATTTTCTAATCTTTCTAATCTTCAAGCGCATTGCATCCATCTTGATCTTGTGATCATCGACGACATCCGCAACATGCAACTCCAATATCATCTTCTCCTCCTCAATTTTTTTCAATTTTTCCTTCAAGTAATTGTTTTCTTCTTCAACTAAATTTAACCTCTCGACAATAGGGTCGGTTGGAATTTACGGTTCACATACCTCCTAGATAAAAAAATCTATGTCGTGTTGGTCGGCATAATTGTCATAAACACTAAATGAAACTAATAGTTATAAAAGATAATATATATATACCACATCCGAATCATAGACAGGACGAGGGCCGACGGAGGCGGATACCAAAACCATTGCACTATATAATAACAAACAATAATAAAAGTAAGAAAAGTACACAAGTATCTATCTAAATCATACAAGTAAGAATTTTTTTATTTTAGAAAGAAGATAAGATCAAGAGGCTCACCACGGTGGTGCCGGCGACGAGATCGGCCCGGGCGATCGTCGGCGGTCAGGACGGGGACGGGACAGGATCACGGACCGCCAAACCTAGACAAATCTCGAGGAAAATGGAGCTTGGACAAGGAGCTTCTAGAGGAGAAAGCTTAAGTATGGCTCGGGCATTTCGTCGAACACCTCATGTGCATAGGAGGTGAGCTAGAGCACCACAAAGCTCTCCAACGGCCGGCCAGAAGAAAAGAGCAGTGGAGTGCTTTGCTCGCGGGCGAGGGGGTATATATAGGCATCTCATTGGTCCCGGTTCGTGGCTGGAACCGGGACAACCAGGACTAAAGGACCCCCTTTGGTCCCGATTCCAGCCACGAACCGGGACCAATGGTTGTGGGCCAGGAGCGAGGCCCATTGGTCCCGCTCCGTGTCTGGAACCGGGACCAAAGGGTCCAGACGAACCAGGACCAATGCCCCACGAGGTCCGGCCGCCCCCTGGCCTCACGAACCGGGACCGTTGCCCCCATGGGTCCTGATTCGTGACTGAACCGGGACTAATGGGCTGGCCCGGCCTGGACCAAAGCCCTGTTTTCTACTAGTGAGTGTTGTTGGTGATCACATTTTCCGGATCTTAGGATATCGTTAGGTGCAAGGATAGTCCTGTTAGAAGAACGATCATATTGAATCGACCCAGTCTTGTATGTTATACTTTGTGATCATATCGTCTGAAATCATTTGTTATAACACGGAGTGTTAGCATGTGTAATTTAGTTCCTCAGACCATGAGAGTGTCTCGGTTACTTCCTACCAAACGGTGGACTTTGGGGTTGCTCAAACGTCATCTGTAACAAGGTGATCATAATGACAACTTTCAGGTTCACCGGAAAGTTTGACAAGTGAACAAATAGCTCGAGAGTGGGATTTGCTCCTCCGATGATGGAGAGATATTCTTAGGTCCCTCTCGGTGTGACGACATCCATCATCATCTGGCCAGACACATGTGACTACGTCGCGAGGATTGATGGAAATATGCCCTAGAGGCAATAATAAAGTTGTTATTATTATATTTCCTTATTCATGATAAATGTTTATTATTCATGGTAGAATTGTATTGATCGGAAACTTAAATGTGTGGATACATAAACAAATAATGTGTCCCTAGTGAGCCTCTACTAGACTAGCTCGTCGATCAAAGATGGTTAAGGTTTCCTAACCATGGACATGTGTTGTCACTTGATAAACGGGATCACATCATTAGGAGAATGTCTGATGGAGAAGACCCATCCGTTAGCTTAGCATATGATCATTCAGTTTATTGCTATTGCTTTCTCAATGTCAAATACATATTCCTTTGACCATGAGATCATGCAACTCCCGGATACCGGAGGAATACCTTGTGTGCTATGAAACGTCACAATGTAACTGGGTGATCATAAAGATGCTCTACAGGTATCTCCGAAGGTGTCTGTTGAGTTGGCATGGGTCGAGATTGGGATTTGTCACTCCGTGTATTGGAGAGGTATCTCTGGGCCCTCTCGGTAATACACATCACAAGAAGCTTACAAGCAAAGTGACTAAGGAGTTAGTTACGAGATGATGTATTATGGAACGAGTAAAGAGACTTGCCGGTAACGAGATTGAACAAGGTATGAAGATACCGACGATCGAATCTCGGGGAAGTAATATACCGACAGACAAAGGGAATTACGTATGTTGTCATAAAGGTTCGACCGATAAAGATCTTTGTAGAATATGTAGGAACCAATATGGGCATCCAGGTTCCGCTATTGGTTATTGATCGGAGAGGCATCTCGGTCATGTCTACATCATTCTCGAACCCATAGGGTCCGCACACTTAACGTTCGTTGACGATATAGTATTATATGAGTTATGTGAGTTCATGATCGAATGTTGTTCAGAGTCTCGGATGAGATCACAGACATGACGAGGAGCTCTGGAATGGTCCAGAGGTAAAGATTGATATATAGTGCGATGATATTCGGAAAGGTTTCAGAATGTCTCGGGTAGTCATCGGATCACCAGAAGAGGTTCCGGGAGGCCCCGGGAGGTTATTGGGCCATATGGGCCAAAAGAGGGGAGCACACCAGCCCACAAGGGGATGGCGTGCCCCACCTCTAGGCCGTCGATCCTAGGGAAGGAAAGGGGGAAGGGCTAGCCCTTCCTGCCTTCCCCTCCTCAAGAGAGAAAGGAAAGGGGGCACCCCCTCCTGCCTTCCTCCAGCGCGCCCAAGAAGGAAGGGGGCGCGATCAAGGGCAGGAGCCCAAGGCGGCCGTCGACCCCTTGGGGAAGCCCTAGGCTGCTTCCCCTCCTCCCCCACCTATATATATGTGTGTATGGAGGGAGAGGGGCAACAAACACCACGATTCCCTAGCCGTGTGCGGCGCCCCTCTCCCTCTAGTTCATCCTCGGTCATATTTTCATAGTGCTCGACGAAGCCCTGCGGAGATAGTTGCATCACCACCGTCACCACACCGTCGTGCTGTCGGAACTCATCTACTACTTCGTCCGTCTTGCTGGATCAAGAAGGCGAGGATGTCATCGAGCTGAACGTGTGCTGAACGCGGAGGTGCCGTACGTTCGGTACTTGATCGGGCGAATCGTGAAGGTGTACGACTACATCAACCGTGTTGATAAACGCTTCCGCTTAACGGTCTACGAGGGTACGTAGACACACTCTCCCCTCCCGTTGCTATGCATCTCCATGAATAGATCTTGTGTGTGCATAGAATTTTTTTTGTTTTCCATGCAACGTTCCCTAACAGGGATGCCGGAACACGTCAACGAGAAAGAAGAACAAAACGGGTAACGGGAGCAAGGGTATAATGGGAATGGTGATGACCCAGGAGGATACCAATACACACCGGGTTTTGTAAAGTATTGCGAAGCAAAGGGAACTTCACATGATAACCAAAGGTTCACTCGAATATCATTCGTGTAATCATAGGGACCGATATGGATGTCCACGGTTCCGCTATCGGTCATTGAACGAAGGAGTTTCGTTCATGTCTATGCTTTACCGAACCTACGGGGTCACAAGCTTAAGGTAATAATGATCCGCTGAGTGCTAGTGAAACGGGAGTGATGATAATATATTCATGAAATAGTTTCATTAATATTCGAAATAGTTTCGAGAGGTTCCGGAAGCGTTTCGGGGTCACCGGAAGGGTTTCGGTGAATATCGCGTAATACCGGGTATTACCGATTAAATATATATAGGTGGAAAATGTTTCCAGAGGTGTTAAATTACATATGTAATACTCTGGGAATGTTTAAAGCATTTTATATATAATTTAAATATCAACGGGCCTTAAAAGGCCAAGAGGTGGAAGGCAACTTGGGCCAAAAAGGCCCAAGTGGGAAAGTGCCACCCTTCCCTAAGGAAGAGGGCCGAATTGAGTCCTACTCCCACCCCCTTGGTGCGCCTTTCCTCCTTTGGTGGCTGCCCTCTCCTCCCCTACTAACCTATATATACTAGAGGTTTTCCACCCTATTGACACACAAGTTTTGGGTGCCTCTTCTAGTTGATCTAGTTCTAGTTCTAGTTGGTCCTACACTAATTAGAGCTAGCCCTAGCCACCTCTAATCCTCATAATTAGAAGCCCAGTGTGGTTCTCATCTCCTTCCTCTAATTCTCCGGTGGCGATTAGCTCTGGACGGCGAAGCGCTACCGAATTGTGAAGACCGTACGCTTGCAACCAAGCAGAGAGGCCGTGCTTTCGGTCTTCTCTTCGAGGGATCGTTCGAGGGCGGTTCGCGGGATCTTCATTGTTCAAGGGACTTCGAACACGATCTACACTGACTCTTCTTTTTCTGCTGCACTCCGAAGTTGGTAACGATCATTGATCCCAACCCGTATGCATCTTCATATTGATCTTGGTGATCGTAGGTGCAACAAATTTTTGTTTTCTACTACGTTTCCCAACAGGGAGGAGGATGTCCACAAGGAGGACAATGACATGCAGTGATAGGGAAGGGGCGGTCACGACTGCGTGTGCGGTGACGAGTTGTCCTAGTGGCGTCAGGAGTCAGATATACTGCCGGGTCCCGCGTCGCGCGGACTGCTCGGATGAGAAGTCATAGAGGAGCCACGATGCATGTGACCGCGCACACCGCTTGGCCCAAACATCCTCCCCCTTGGTGCGGCCCATCGCAAGGGGTGACAGCTGATAGGGTTTTCTGTGGTTACCTGCTACGACTTGGGCGGCGAGGAGGGGTAGTGGAGTTAGGGGCAGTTTGGTTCATGCCCTGGAGAAGAATTGTCTGGCCTGGAAACTCCCTGGGATGTGCCTGGATATTGTTTGGATGAAAGCCACAAATTTTGGATGCCTCCCTGGCCCGGAGCTGACGGCCTGGCAGGCAACTTCATTAGCCTAGCTCAGGCGGGTGAAATGGGACGCCTGGGTGCCAGGCAAATGCCATTCCAAGCTGATTAGTACACATGCATTGATTATTATTGTTCTCATGCAAATATCGCATGCCATCCTGATTTTTTTATTGTATACATACTCACACCCAGGCTAGGAGTCCAACCAAACAAGAGATGCACAGGCACGCCTGGCCAGGCAGAAATCCTCTTCTCTCCAGGCTACTACCAGGCACCCTTTTTTGCCAGGCATGCAGCCCAGGGCATGAACCAAACTGCCCCTTAGTGTGTAAGGGATATATACAAAGATGGGGCCAGGCTGTTGGGCCCACATAGCGGACAACCTAATTTCATCCCGACATAAAATGAGGTTGTCCGCTAGGTGGGGATACACTCTCAGCGCATCTGGTAATATTTGGGAAGGGGAGTGGGAGTTTAGAGTAGGGAGTTGTATTGATATTAGACATGGGATGAGATGTTTATTCCCAATCCACTGTTTGGCACATAATAGGAATTATATGTGAGATTTGAGGAGAAACTGTATTCTCTTGTTTGGTTCATGGGAATTAGCGAGGGACTAGACATGAAAAGTTTAAAGTTATGATGAAGGGCTAAGATTGCCTCACTAAGACAATTTCCTTTCAATTACCACCCCCTCCCCTGTTAATAAAACGGTGAAAGTTGGAGTCTAAAGTCCCATGCATATTCCCTTCTGAATTCCCAATCCCCCAACCAAACAGTAAATTTGAAGTCTCATATCCCATCAATTCCCATTCCCTAGATCTAATTACCCACAACCAAACACGCTGTCTAGTCTAGTTTATTTTGACAAACACCTTTCTACGCACCCGGCATTGTACATGATCTTGATCGGCAGGGTAAATAAAACTCAACAAGAAAATAGCAACAACCTTTGGATGCATAAACATCACAGAGGAAGGAACTGGGAACACATCATGTACAGAAACTCTCGGCAGGACTAAACAGCTCGTCCCCGATTCCATGGGTTTTCCTTTAGTACTACCGCCTAGTAATATTAGGTTAAGAACTGAAGCTCATGTCATGTTACACCATGGCATCCATTTCACCACCGCTGCCGGCGCCACGCCACACGTCGCTGACCTGGTGCTTGCAGATCGGGCATGTTCCTTGTTGGCGCAACCATGGATCAATGCAGTTCACATGAAACTGCAAAACAAGATGGGGGATCGAGTAAATCTTGCAGGCTCGTCTCATGTCATGACACAAGATTAATGGCAGGCTAGCAGCATGTACAACATCAGCAATTCAGAGTAGTGCAGAAATGCATACGGAAGGGAGTGGCCAACCAAGTGAAAGTGGTTCTAAAAAAAACAAAAAACAAGTGAAAGTGTGGAACAAATAATGTACTCCCTTCGATCCATAGTACTCCCTCTGTTCACTTCTATAAGGCGTTGTAGACACTTCAGACAGCGTGCAAAACAGCTCAATTTCAGTTGTCTGAAACGACTTATAAAAGTGAACGGAGGGAGTACTAAAGTTGTACTAAGTGAGCGACAAGTAATACGGATCAGAGGGAGTAAAATATTTGTATATGATATCTCTATAAGCAATGAGGTAAAACTTTCACGTTTGTTGCTTCACTGTAATCATGGATAAACTGCGCAAAATGCACTAGCATGAAACACAGTTTTGGATTCCTAGGATGCTTATAGGAAATTGGTCAACATTATATCAACTAAATTGTTCTATCACAGTACTACAGTTTTCAGGTATTACACATTATCATATCATGACAATAATTGAAGTCTTCTACTGTCAAAATGAAGAAAACAACTGCAAGATGATCAGTATGATAATTACCCGATGCAAGCATGGCAGGCTTCTCAATAGATCACCCGCCACAACTTGCTCTAAGCAAACACTGCACGTCAACTCATCCTCTGTCATTTTGCTTGTTGCATCTGCGTCTTGCTTTTTCTGTACAGCAAAAGCAAACATGAAATACTGAAGACAAGGACTGCCTACCATGGTGGCACAGTCCAGACCATGCATGTGCTTGGATACACGCTTAATTGAAACAAAAAGGGCACAGCCATTAGCTGTGTGATTGTTATGGTACTACCACGGCTGACTAAAGAAATTCCGAAGAGCGTAACTGTCAAGCTGAGGCTACACTGCTAGTTGTCTAGTCGTACCAAAATGGAAATAGATATATAATGGACTTACACAAGAAATATCAAAGGAACACATTTATTCATTACCTCCTTGCCGGATTCAGGAGAAGAAACCAATGGTTCAGATGGCCCGTCACTACTGAATCAAAGAAAAAAGGAGTTAGCTACACGCTGTACAAGCAAGCAATTATGCATTGTTGGTTACATTTTTCCTAGAGGAACTCCTCAAACTGCGCTATAATTGGTCAGTTACATACTGAAGAAAGAAGGCACTCAAAATCAGTTTGCTTTGGCCATAATGCACCTTAAAAAGATAATTAATCTTGCCTATTTCGATAAGGGGTGCTCCTCTGCTGCGCCTGAAGTTTGTATCTGAAAACAGGCAGAGTATTTATTTCTTCTTCAGTCATAGAAGGAGCATGTGGGCTATTGTCGGTATCTAGCGCTCTGAGAGCATCATAATCTGCAAGCAAAATATCCAACAATGGTATTATGTTTGCATGAAACAGTAAAACAGCAAGCAGAGCAAACAAAACTTATCAGTGTACCTAAATCATCAAACTCGCGGTCAAGCAGAGCAAGTTGGAGTCTAAGGCTTTGCAACCGGCCCCTCGAAGCAAGGGCTATGGTTGGCGGGACATGCACCCGCAACTCTGTGCGTCCAAGGAAGCCGTTGCCGTCTGCAGCATGAGCTTGAGACTGCGCTTGGAGCTGCTGGCATGTAGCGTACATCCTAAGGCTGGTGGCCAATAGGAACACACCTAAGACCATCCAAAGCTACAAAAAGAGACAGTTCCGAGCAATCCGACAAAAGTTATGATATTACTCAATGAAGCTTCATAAGCATAATAACACATGCATAACCACATTGTGCATGAACAACTAACCAAAAAGTTCGGAGACATCTGGTGCGAGCTCAGTACCATGAACAGAACAAGAACTGGCCAAGAAAAAAAACACTAATTGTTAACAGCTTAAAGATAACTGGTTGTACACACAACGCACCCACATTACCAGTTACAAGAAAAGCTAAGGAATTGCTGTTCACCGGCCGCCCCCCGGCATGAATCCGCTGCACACAAGCACACAAGTGAATGGGGTCAGATATTTAGAACAGCAAATCTGCTCTAGGTTGAAATGCCGAGCCATTTCAGACGAAATGCACAGAACAGAAATTCACCATGGCACGGCGCTCCGTGGCGAACCCTGGGAAGCCACCGGCCTCGATGTCGGCCCTGCTGCCCCGGAACACAAAGCTCATGGTGTCCACCGGCCACCACCACCACCACTTCCACCAGGTGTAAGATGGGTTCCAAAGCAGCGCCTTCCTGCCCCTCGCGGCAACAAAAACTTTGACGAGCCCACGTAGCAGCGCCCACTGAAACCGAAGAGGACACCGAGAATGTAAATCGAACAAGCGGCGGAAAGCGACGCCTCAACCGAAACTGCAATTTCTGGAATGCCGGCTGTCCCGACGCGGAAAACGCCCGGATAACCCTGAAGCTTCCGGAAGCTTCGTCGCGCAGGTGCGCGAATTCAGGGCCCAATCGGGAGAGGCAGTCACAGATTCGGGGAAAGGAGCGGGATTTCCAGGAGGCACGTACCTGATTGGAGAGGCCTGTTGAGCCGGCGTTTGCTCGCGCGGACGCGGGTAGCGGCGGGGAATGGGGGAAAGGGGGAGAGCAGTAGAGAAGAAGAGCTCGAGAGCGAAAAAGGCGTTTTTTATTTTTGGCGGTTTCAGATCGTGTGCGTCATGTGGTGGAAGGTGCGTGGCCTCATCTTAGGCATGGGTTAGAGCCACCCATACACTTACCCGCAGCATTTAATCTTACCCATCACGTATACCTATATCTGCTAGTGGGTACAATTTTTTCCCATGCCCATCATCCACAGGGTAAATGGGTACCCGCGGGTAAAAATACCCACGTTTGAATAACATTAATTTGAGCATCACATAATTTATAAAAACTACATATAATAGTAATTTATAAACAACAGCACATAATAATATCAATACATACTTATAAACAACAACACATCCTATAAAAATCGACACTTTCTTGTAAACAACAACACATCAAAACATCAACACATATTCATACATTTTAAGTTGACAAACTCACGACAAAGTATAGAGGTAATTTGTCAATATTCGTTAGATTTTATAAGGGTACATGGGTACGCGGGCATGGGTTATGTGATCCCATACTCATACCCGCTCTACTCGATGTGTTTGAGATTTGCTCATTTATATACCCATGGGTAAGGTTTTGTCCCATACCCATACCCTAATAGGGTTTTTAACCGCAGGGTACGTGGATAATGGGTACCCATTGCCATCCCTAATTTTAGGCCGTGTTGAGTTATGATCTTACAGCAACTCTAGCAGAATCGCCAAATTCATTCAAACTGCTTTCTTTTTTTACCGTCGTATGGAGTGCGGACAAAAAAACAGCTATAGCAGATTCTTCATGTGCATGAAGCTTCATGGAGGCAGGGGGTATGAATCACACACTACAAAACTTCCGGCACTTGGTGGAGGATATTTTCTCTCCAACGCTTCCCTTCACGCGACCCTTCCGTCGCCGGCGAGTCTCCATCGGCACCACGGTTGGACGTCGGTAAGTCACCATCGCGGTTGGACGCTGGCGCGTGCTTGTTATCCCCTTCCTATTTCTGACACAATCGATGTCACGACCCGATCCCGAGAGGGCCACCGAATCTTTGTGCTTTATGTGCCAGTCACTGGATCGATTGCTGGCATGCACAGTTGACGATGAAATACCAAGTAATAACACATGACATAGTATAACATAGCAGATCCAGTCTTTAATACGTTACATACCTGCTAGCTCATGGGCAAAAAAACTTACAATACAATCATGCAACGAAAATAATATTCTACTCTTGTGGTGTCCATCCACACACACGCAGCAGTTGAGTATAGCGTCATAACCCTACTTTGTATCTCTCCTTCGATATGGAAAATCTTGCAACATGATACGTTGCAGCCACAAAGGTCAATACTTTGAATGTATTGACAAATAACAGTAATTGAAGTAAAGTTTCTTTAGAAAATCAATTTCAGGTTGAACTACTTAGCCATTGGGACATAGGTTATACTGCCAAACTATGTGATAGGATCGTTCGTGATGTCGATGGCTTCGATTTCCCCCTCCCGGAGGGAAGTTTCCCGAGCGGAATCGCTCCACCGGAAAGCAAAAGTGCTCCTGCCCACGTTCCGCCTCGAGACGGCGACGCTTCGTCCCGAAATCTTCTTCTTGATTTTTTTTCTAGGTCAACTGACATCATATAGCAGAAGATGGGCTTCAGAGGCCTGCCAGGGGACCCCACAAGCTTGGGGCACACCCTGTGGGGTAGGGCGCACCCCCAGGCTTGTGGCTGCTTGGTGGGTCCCCCTCTGGGTAATTCCTTCGCTAGTATTTTTTATATATTCCAAAATAAATCTCTGTAAAATGTCAGGTCATTTGGAGTTGTGCAGAATAGGTGTCTTTGATGTAGCCCTTTCCGGTCCAGAATTCCAGTTGCCCGCAATCTCCCTCTTCATGTGAAACTTGCAAAATAAGAGAGAAAAGACATAAGAATTGTATCATAAATTGAAATAACAGTCCAAATTGCAATAAATACCAATAGGAAAACATGATGCAAAATGAACGTATCAACTCCCCCAAGCTTAGACCTCGCTTGTCCTCAAGCGAAAGCCGAAATCGATACTCATGACCAGATGTTTAGAGAGATCCTCTCACCGTGGGAGGACCAATCTTCATCAACATCTTCACCAGCGCCATCTCATCTCAAACCCTAGTTCATCTCTTATATTCAATCTTTGTCTCAAAACCTCATATTGGTACCTATGGGTGTCCACTTGCTAGTAGTGTTGATTACATCCTATAGTTGATGCTAGTTGGTTTATTTGGTGGAAGATTATATGTTCAGATCCTTATTGATATTCAATACCCCTTTGATCTTGAACATGAATATGATTTGTGAGTAGTTACTTTTGTTCTTGAGTACATGGAAGTAGTCCGGTTATAAGTAATCAGGTGAATCTGGTATTCGTTCGATATTTTGATGATATGTATGTTGTGTTTCCCTTGGTAGTGTCATGTGAACGTCGACTAGATGACACTTCACCATGCTTGGGCCTAAGGGAAGGCATTGTGGAGTAGTAATAAGATGATGGGTTGCTAGAGTGACAGAAGCTTAAACCCTTGTTTATGCGCTATTCCGCAAGGGGCTAATTTGGATCCATATGTTTCATGCTATGGTTAGATTTATCTTAATTCTTCTTTCGTGGTTGCGGATGCTTGCGAGAGGAGGTAATCATAAGTGGAAGGCTTGTTCAAGTAACAACAGTACCCAAGCACCGGTTCACCCACATATCAAATTATCAAAGTAGCGAACGC
Source organism: Triticum aestivum (assembly GCF_018294505.1). NCBI lineage: Eukaryota > Viridiplantae > Streptophyta > Magnoliopsida > Poales > Poaceae > Triticum > Triticum aestivum. Next base: position 360,779,686 of record NC_057805.1, read on the forward strand.
GAATCAAACAAACATGATGAAAGTGACTAGATGAAATTCCCATGTGTCCTCAAGAATGCTTTGCTTTCTATAAGAGAAAGTTTCGGTCTGTCCTTTGCTCTAAAAAGGATTGGGGTACCTTGCTACACCTTTGTTACTACTACTTATCACTTGTTACGAATTACCTTGCTATCAAACTATCTGTCACTGATAAATTCAGTGCTTGCAGAAAATACCTTGCTAAAAAACGCTTGTCATTTCCTTCTGCTCCTCGTTGGGTTCTACACTCTTACTTATCAAAAGGACTACGATTGATCCCCTATACTTGTGGTCATCACTATCCAACAGTAGGGTAAACAAACAACCAGCTTCTGATTCTCAGGAATCCAAAGCTACAACTGATTTTCAAGAATCCACAACCATAGTGATTCTCAGAATCTGTTCCCCAAACTAAGGGGGCCTTAGTTTTTAGTAATGAGCACAAAGTAGCATATATCATGTAACATCGAACTCTACCCCTCTTCATATGCATTGGCATGTCTTAAGAGAACAATTCATGCACACAAAGTAAAGGCCGATACATAGTATAAGTAGTTTCTTGCAATTTGATTGTATTAAAAACGTAGAGAGGTGGAGACGAGGTTCCTCTCTTGTAATAATTGCAAGTAGGAGCAGCAAGCACATGCATATTTTATTTATTAAAATCATCATGTGCATGAGAGAAACGCAACCCATCAATGTAATCCTTAATAAGAGCAAACTTCTCTGATATGGTGTAGGTTGGAGAATTCAAAAGGATAATAGGACTATCAAGTGTGGGTGCAATAGCAACAATTGCATTCTTAATATACAGAACTGTGGAAATTTCATCTCCGTAAGCATCAGTCACAGTGGCATCATGGTTATAAGCATAGCAATCATCAAGTTCATCAAATAGGGATATTTCAAATGTATCCAAGGGATCATATCATTCATCCTCCAGTAAGTATGGAGAGAAATTAAATAATGCATGAGTTAAAGAGTTACTCTCATTATAAGGTGGGCACGGGTGATATCCGCTCTTCCCCCTTTTGCTCTTTGCTCTCCTCCTCGTCTTTTTCATCTAATGAGCTCATAGTTTCAGCAATTTCTTCTTCCATGGGTTGAGCATTGTATTCATTGTTTTGATAGCAATATTTAAGTATGGCAAGCTTTTTAGATTTGTAAAGAGCATTATCAAACTTTTCAAGCAAAGAAGCAATTTCATAAGCACCCTTAAAAGCAACAAATTCTTCTATTTGTTCCACATCATAGTAATCACCTTAGCATAAGAAGTTAAGGTTTCATTATCATTAAACTCACATTGAAAGCAAAGGTGGTTAGTCTCCCTTCTATAGCAACAAGTAAAATCATACATAGGGCACAAATTCCAAGCATACCAATGTAACATATTTATTTAATCTCATAAGTGTTTCCCTTTTGAGTCAAGCGATAATCCCTAAAGTATCATGATCCAAAGTGTATCCCATTACCATGTTTAACGGGGTTTTATCAGGATTATCAAAGTAATATTCAATATTTCCCACATAAGTAGCATCGAGGGTTTTAGGAGGTTCTCCATCTCCTTTGGGTAGCAAATATAACTAACTTTTTTGGTATTTCATGTTCCGTATCCATAACTAAAGATAGAGAACAACTTAGAACAAGAAAGGAAATATACTTAGTGATAAAGCCAACAAGCGCACACGAGTATATTCGCCCCACGCTATTGCTCCACAGCAACGGCGGCAACAAAGCTCATGATAACCCATATGTGTAGGGGGTCAGTCGTAGCCTTTTTGATAAGTAAGAGTGTCAAACCAAACGAGAAGCTAAAGGTAAGATTAATATTCTCTCAAGTTCTATCAACCATTGATATAACTCTACACACACTAAACATTTGCTTTACCTAGAAACAAGAAATAAAACTACTTTGCTGGTACGAAAGATAGGTTTGCAAGATAATAAAACACATGTAAGTAAAAGTTAGTTACTATTTAAATAAAATAAAAATAAAGTAAATATAGCGAGCATGGAAAAGTGATGGTAGGATGTGCGGAATTGTCCCTAGGCAATTGATAACTAGAAAGATAATACTCATTACAATTTTATGTGTGGGAGAGGCCTCTGCTAGCATGTCATCCCTTACTTGGAATTATGCACTTATGCTTGGAACTATTAGCAAGCATTCACAACTACTAATGATGACCCACAAGTATGGGGGATCGCAATAGTCTTCGAGGGTAGTATTTCACCCAAATTTATTGATTCGACGCAAGGGAAGCTGGAGAATATTTATAAGCCTTAGTAGTTGAGTTGTCAATATTGATATACAAATTACCCATGTTGTCCTAATTTTTCAGAATTTTTGGAGTTACAGAAGTATTCGAAGTTTTCAGATTGCTACAAACTGTTCTGTTTTTGACAGATTCTGTTTTCTTTGCGTTGTGTGCTTATTTTGATGAATCTATGGTTAGTATTGGAGGGTATAAGCCATGATAAAGTTGAAATACAATAGATATAATGCAAAAATAAAATATGAATGGGTTTGCAACAGTACTTAGAGTAGTGATTTGCTTTCTTATACTAACGGATCTCACGAAGGTTTTGTTAAGTTTTGTGTGATTGAAGTTTTCAAGTTTTGGGTGAGATCCCGATGGATGAAGGAATAAGGAGTAGCGAGAACCTAAGCTTGGGGATGCCCCATGGCACCCCAAGATAATATCCAAGGATGAACAAGCAACTAAGCTTGGGGATGCCCCGAGTGGCATCCCCTCTTTCTTCTAACGACCATCGGTATTTTACTTGAAGCTATGTTCTTACTCGTCACATATCATGAGTTTTGCTTGGAGTGTCTTGTATGATACGAGTCTTTGCTTGTTTTGCTTTTTAGTTTGTGTCAAATATCCTTGCTGGACACACCTATTTGAGAGAGCCAAAATTATGCTATGATTTGTTAGAATTGCTCTTTATGCTTCACTTAAATTTTTTGAGCTATGGAATTGCTCTAGTTGCTTCACTTATATCTTTTTGAGCACGGTGTGCTTTAATATTATTGAAGAAATGCTCTCATGTTTGTACGTCCATTTTGCACCATGCTTTTATATTGATATTTATTGCATTATGGGCTGTTATTACACTTTATATCACAATACTTATGCCTTTTCTCTCTTATTTTATAAGGTTTACATGAAGAGGGAGAATGTCGGCAGCTGGAATTCTAGACTAGAAAAGGAGCAAATATTAGAGACCTATTCTGCACAACTCCAAAAGTCCTGAAACTTCACGGAGCATGTTTTTGGAATAAATAAAAAATATTGGGTGAATAAAATACCAGAGGGGGCCACCAGCCAGCCACAAGGGTGGAGGGCGCGCCCTACCCCCTCGGCGCGCCCCCCGACCTTGTGGGCCCCCCTGGCAGGCCTCTGGTGCCCATCTTTGGCTATATGGTGTGTTTTGACCTGGAAAAAATCGAAAGGAAGCTTTCGGGACGAGGCGCCGTCGTCTCGAGGCGGAACCTGGGAAGAACCAATCTCGGGCTCCGGTGGAGCTGTTCTGCCGGGGAAACATCCCTCCGGGAGGGGGAAATCGTCACCATCGTCATCACCAACGATCCTCTCATCAAGAGGGGGTCAATCTCCACCAACATCTTCACCAGCACCATCTCCTCTCAAACCCTAGTTCATCTCTTGTATTCGATCTTGGTCCCAAAACCTCAGATTGGTACCTGTGGGTTGCTAGTAGTGTTGATTACTCCTTGTAGTTGATGCTAGTTGGTTTATCCGGTGGAAGATTATATTTTTAGATCCTTAATGATAATTAATAATCCTCTGATTATGATTATGAATATGCTTTGTGAGTAGTTACGTTGGTTCCTGAGGACATGGGAGAAGTCTTGTTATAAGTAATCATGTGAATTTGGTATTCGTTCGTTATTTTGATGAGATGTATGTTGTCTTTCCTCTAGTGGTGTTATGTGAACGTCAACTACATGAAACTTCGCCATTATTTGGGCCTAGGGGAAGGCATTAGGAAGTAATAAGTAGATGATGGGTTGCTAGAGTGACAGAAGGTTAAACCCTAGTTTATGCGTTGCTTCATAAGGGGCTGATTTGGATCCATATATTTCATGCTATGCTTAGGTTTACCTTAATTCTTCTTTCCTAGTTGCGGATGCTTGCGAGAGGGATTAATCATAAGTGGGAGGCTTGTCCAATGAAGGGCAGCAACTAAGCACCGGTCCACCCACATATCAAATTATCAAAGTAACGAACGCGAATCATATGAGCATGATGAAAACTAACTTGACAACAATTCCCAAGTGTCCTCAAGAGCGCTTTGCTTTATATAAGAGTTCGTTCAGGCTTGTCCTTTGCTACAAAAAGGATTGGGCCACCTTGCTGCACCTTGTTTACTTTTATTACTTGTTACCCGTTACGACTTATCTTATCACAAAATTATTTGTTACCGATAATTTCAGTGCTTGCAGAGAATACCTTGCTGAAAACCGCTTGTCATTTCCTTCTGCTCCTCGTTGGGTTCGACACTCTTACTTATCGAAAGGACTAAGATAGATCCCCTATAGTTGTGGGTCATCAAGACTCTTTTCTGGCGCCGTAGCCGGGGATTGAAGCGCCTTTGGTAAGTGGAATTTGGTAAGGAAACATTTATATAGTGTGCTGAAATTTATTGTCACTTGTTACTATGGAAAATAATCCTTTGAGGGGCTTATTCGGGGTATCTTCACCTCGACCGGAAGAGCAAAGAGTTTCTCCTCAACCTACTGCACCTACTGAAAATATTTATTATGAAATTCCTTCGGGTATGATAGAGAAACTGCTAGCTAATCCTCATGCAGAAGATGGAACATTACATCCTGATATGCACCTAATCTATGTGGATGAAGTTTGTGGATTATTTAAGCTTGCAGGTATGCCCGAGGATGTGGTCAAGAAGAAGGTCTTCCCTTTATCTTTGAAGTTCAAGGCATTGACATGGTATAGGCTATTGGATGATATTGGATCATGGAACTACAACCGATTGAAATTGGAATTTCATCAAAAGTTTTATCCTATGCATCTGGTTCATCGTGATTGAAGTTATATATATAATTTTTGGCCTCATGAAGGAGAAAGTATCGCTCAAGCTTGGGGGAGGCTTAAGTCAATGTTATATTCATGCCCCAATCATGAGCTCTCAAGAGAAATTATTATTCAAAAAATTTATGCTCGGCTTTCTCATAATGATCGATCCATGCTCGACACTTCTTGTATTGGTTCCTATATGAAGAAGGATATTGAATTCAAATGGGATTTGTTGGAAAGAATTCAACGCAACTCTGAAGATTGGGAACTCGACAAAGGTAAGGAGTCAGGTATAAACCTTAAGTTCGATTGTGTTAAATCTTTTATGGATACCGATGCTTTTCGTGATTTTAGCACTAAATATGGACTAGACTCTGAGATAGTAGCTTCTTTCTGTGAATCTTTTGCTACTCATGTTGATCTCCCTAAGGAGAAGTGGTTTAAATATCATCCAACCATTGAAGTTAAAGTAGTTGAACCTATTAAAGTTGAAGAAGAAACTATTACTTATAATGTAGATCCTATTGTTCCTACTGCTTATATTGAGAAACCACCATTCCCTGTTACAATAAAGGATCATGCTAAAGCTTCAACTGTGGTCAACAGAAGTAATATTAGAAAACCCAAACCCTCTGAGCAAATTAAAGTTGAACCTAGTATTTCTATGGTTAAAGATCTCTTGGTTGATAATATTGATGGGCATGTTATTTATTTCTGTGATGAAGCTGCTAGAATTGCCAAACCTGATACTAAAGACAAACATAGACCTATTGTTGGCATGCCTATTGTTTCTGTTAAAATAGGAGATCATTGTTATCATGGCTTATCTGATGTGGGTGCTACTGTTAGTGCAATACCTTATACCTTATATAAAGAAATTATGAATGACATTGCACTAGCTGAGATAGAAGATATTGATGTTACTATTAAGCTTGCCAATAGAGATACTATATCACCAATTGGGATTGTTAGAGATGTTGAAGTCTTGTGCGGGAAGATAAAATATCCTACTGATTTCCTTGTCCTTGCTTCCCCACAAGCTAATTTTTATCCCATTATATTTGGTAGACCCTTCTTGAATACTGTTAATTCTAAGATAGACTGCGAGAAAGATATTGTTACTGTTGGTTTAGGGGATATGTCTCATGATTTTAATTTCTCTAAATTTCGTAGAAAACCTCATGATAAAGAATTGCCTAATAAGGATGAAATTATGGGTCTTGCTTCTATTGCCGTTCCTCCTGCTGATCCTCTAGAACAATATTTGCTAGACCATGAAAAGGATATGTTTACGAATGAAAGAAGGGAAATAGATGAAGTATTCTTTAATCAAGGACCTATTTTGAAACACAATTTGCCTGTTGAAATCCTTGGGGATCCTCCTCCACCTAAGGGTGATCCCGTGTTTGAGCTTAAACAATTACCTGATACTCTGAAATATGCTCATCTTGATGACAAGAAGATATATCCTATTATTATTAGTGCTAACCTTTCAGAGCATGAAGAAAAGAAATTATTGAAAACTCCGAAGAAGCACCGTGCCGCCATTGGATATACTCTTGGTGATCTTAAGGGCATTAGTCCCACTCTATGTCAGCACAAAATTAAATTGGAGAAAGATGCTAAACCAGTTGTTGATCATCAACGATGGTTAAATCCTATGATGAAAGAAGTGGTAAGAAATGAAATACTAAAGCTTGTGGAGGTAGGTATAATTTATCCTATTGCTGATAGTCAATGGGTACGCCATGTTCATTGTGTCCGTAAGAAGGGAGGTATTACTGTTGTTCCTAATGATAAGAATGAATTGATTACACAAAGAATTGTTACAGGTTATAGAATGGTAATTGATTTCGCAAATTAAATAAAGCTACTAGGAAAGATCATTACCCTCTACCTTTTATTGATCAACTGCTAGAAAGATTATCCAAACATACACACTTTTACTCTCTAGATGGTTATTCTGGTTTCTCTCAAATACCTGTGTCAAAAGAGGATGAAGAGAAAACTACTTTTACTTGCCCTTTCGATACCTTTGCTTATAGACGTATGCCTTTTGGTTTTGCAATGCACCTGCTACCTTTCAAAGATGTATGACTGCTATATTCTCCAACTTCTGTGAAAAGATTGTTGAGGTTTTCATGGATGATTTCTCCGTTTACGGAACTTGTTTAGATGATTGCAGAGATGCGAAGAAACTAATCTCGTCTTGAATTGGAAAAAGTGCCACTTTATGGTTAATGAAGGTATTGTCTTGGGGCATAAAATTTCTGAAAGAGGTATTGAAGTTGATAAAGCTAAGGTAGATGCTATTGAAAATATGTCGTGTCCTAAAGATATCAAAGTTATAAGAAGTTTCCTTTGTCATGCTGGCTTCTATAGGAGGTTTATTAAAGACTTCTCTAAAATTTCTAGGCCTGTCATTAATCTCTTACAGAAATATGTTCCTTTTGTTTTTGAAGATGATTGTGTAGAAGCATTTGAAATACTTAAGAAAGCCTTGATTTCTGCTCCTATTGTTCAGCCACCTTATTGGAATTTACCCTTTGAAATTATGTGCGATGCTAGTGATTATGCTGTTGGTGTTGTTCTAGGACAAAGAGTTGATAAGAAATTTAATGTTATTCAGTATGCTAGTAAAACTCTAGACAGTGCCCAGATAAATTATGCTACTACTGAAAAAGAATTTTTAGCAGTGGTTTTTGCTTGTGATAAGTTCAGACCTTATATTGTTGATTCCAAAGTAATTGTTCACACTGATCATTCTGCTGTTAAATATCTTATGGAAAAGAAAGATGCTAAACCTAGACTTATTAGGTGGGTTCTCTTGCGACAAGAATTTGATTAGCATATTATTGATAGAAAGGGAGCTGAGAACCCCGTTGCAGACACTTGTCTAGGTTAGAAAATGTTCTTGATGACCCACTACCTATTGATGATAGCTTTCCCGATGAACATTTAAATTTCATAAATGCTTCTCATAATACTCCATCGTATGCTGATTATGCTAATTACATTGTTGCTAAATTTATACCACCTAGTTTCACATACCAGCACAAGAAAAAGTTTTTCTATGATTTAAGAAATTACTTTTGGGATGACCTACACCTTTATAAAGAAGGAGTAGATGGTGTTATTAGACGTTGTGTGCCTGAGCATGAACAGGAACAGATCCTACGCAAGTGCCACTCCAAGTCTTACAGAGGACACCACGCTGGAGATAGAACTGCACATAAGGTATTGCAATCCGGTTTCTATTGGCCCACTCTCTTTAAGGATGCTCGTAAGTTTTTCTTGTCTTGTGATCAATGTCAAAGAATTGGTAATATTAGTAGACGTCAGGAAATGCCAATGAACTATTCACTTGTTATTGAACCATTTGATGTTTGGGGCTTTGATTATATGGGACCTTTTCCTTCCTCTAATGGGTATACACATACTTAAGTTGCTGTTGATTACATTACTAAGTGGGTAGAAGCTATTCCAACTAGTAGTGTTGATCATAACACTTCTATTAAGATGCTTAAAGAAGTTATTTTTCTGAGGTTTGGAGTCCCTAGATATTTAATGACTGATGGTGGTTCACATTTTATTCATGGTACCTTTCGTAAAATGTTTGCGAAGTATGATGTTAATCATAGAATTGCATCTCCATATCATTCTCAGTCTAGTGGTCAAGTATAATTGAGCAATAGAGAGATTAAATTAATTTTGCAAAAGACTGTTAATAGATCTAGAAAAAATTGGTCTAAGAAACTTGATGATGCATTATGGGCTTATAGAACTGCTTATAAGAATCCTATGGGTATGTCTCCGTATAAAATGGTTCATGGAAAAGCATGTCAGTTACCTCTTGAACTAGAACATAAGGCATATTGGGTTATTAAGGAGCTCAATTATGATTTCAAACTTGCCGGTGAGAATAGGTTATTTGACATTAGCTCACTTGATGAATGGAGAACCCAAGCCTATAACAATGCCAAGTTGTTTAAAGAAAAATTTAGAAGATGGCATGACAAAAGGATACAAAAGCGTGAGTTTAATGTAGGCGATTATGTTTTGCTATACAACTCTCGTTTAAGATTTTTTGCAAGAAAGCTTCTCTCTAAATGGGAAGGTCTGTACATTATCGAGGAGGTCTATCGTTCCGGTGCCATAAAAATTAACAATGCTGAAGGCACAAATCCGAAGGTGGTAAACGGTCAAAGAATCAAACATTATATCTCAGGTAATCCCATAAATTTTGAGACCAATATAATTGACACCGTAACCCCGGAGGAGTACATAAGAGATACTTTCCAGAACGTTTCAGACTCCAAAAGGGAATAGGTATGTTGTACGGTAAGTAAACCGACTCCAAAACGTTTCCAATGATAAATTTACTGCATTCTGGAATATTTTAAAAATTAGGAAAATTAAAAGTAGTCCGAAAGAGACACGAGGCCCCCATAAGGGTGGAGGGCGCCCCCCCCATCCTTGTGGCCACCTCGTGTGCCCCCGGACTCCGTTTTCTTGCGCAATACTTCTTTTGGTCGGTAAAAATTCATTATATAATCTCTCGAAGGTTTTGACCACCGTACCACGGCAAAATCCTCTGTTCTTGTTTTGAGCTGTTTTTCTGACAGATTTAAATCACCATGACGTCTCCAAGCGCCCCCAAGGACAAGTTTTACGAGAAGGCCATCAAACCCTACCTTGCGGAGGTGCTGCGACACCCTCAAGCCATTGAGATGCATGAGGGGGTGTTGCACATCCGCGATGTTGAGGGGCCGAAGAAGACCAGAAGCGCGGAGACAAGACTCGAAGCAATGGAGCAGCAAGTTTTCAAGTGCCAAGTTATGGTGGAACGTGGACTCCACGCCAATCACATGATGATTGCGGAGTTCACCAACAAGCACAAGCTAGATCCCTAGAGCATTGAGGAGCCCATCTTCAGGCTTCATGAGAAAATCGAGCACCTCCAAGCCTATATCTATGACCTGCAAAACCAAAACTGTGAGTATGAATATAGATTCAAGAGGATGAGTTTGGCTGCAGATTCGAGGATCCTAGAACCCCCCTCATCTTTCTATGATCACTACTGCAGGATGCTGCTAACGCGATACTATGATTAGAGACCCTTCGAGAAACTGTGTGCGATGCAATAATCGCAAACGGTGGTGTATGAAAACCGTCAAAAATGTATAAAACGTTTGCGATGACGGATGCATCAAACACGGTTCAGATTTTAGTTGCGTGCGCGATGAAGGGCATACGATTCAGTTCAATTAACTGTTTGCGATGAGGAGGAACAAAAGAAACGGGCAGCCAGATGAAGGCGTGTGCGATACATAGCATACGGTTCACCCGGATGAACTGTTTGTGATTAGGCAACACAAAAGAAATGGGCAGCCAGATGAAGGTGTGTGCGATGTACAGCATACGGTTCACTCGGATGAACTGTTTGTGATTAGGCAGCACAAAAGAAACGGTCAGCCAGATCAAGGTGCGTGCGATATACGCATGCGGTTCACTCGGCCTTGTCGTCAGTATGTGACCTCTGTGGAAACCGTTCGCTCCCCACTAGCCTCTTCTTGTACCATGGCAACCGTCCACCGCATCTTCGCCTTTCCCTCTTGATTTGGAACTGCTATCGCATGCTCTTCCTCCCTCCATTTGCCTTCACCCTTCCTTCTGCCATTGTTCGATCATCTTCTCCATGGAGGGAATAGGCCGGAAATGACCCCGTTATTCTTGCCCCGATCTGAAAGATGACGTGGTGGAGGAACTCATTGATCGGTGCGATGTCATCACCTCGGCTAGCATGGCAGGTTCGTTCAAGACCATTCTCGACTCAACTAATAACATCACTACAAGGAACCCAAGGGTCCAGGAGCGGTTTGATCTCCCCTATCTTCTTCGCCGTGACCCTGCTGATTGGCGCGGGGACGAGGGAAGCCTCGCCTTATGCAAGTTGATGCCGCTTGATAATGATACGTATGATGTTAAGATGCCATCGCTTGAGGGCAAGGCTTGGGCAGGCGCAAATGGAGATTGGGTTGTTTATATTGGGTACAACTGCGAGTGGGAACTTGTGAATGTGTACACTCGTCACCGGGTTCCACTTCCAAAAATCTCAGACTGCCCAGAACTTGAGTACACCGGTATTCTACGTGAGTTCAAATACGATCATGTTGACTGTCGTTTATGGAAGATAGCAATTTGTCGAGTTCCCAACCGCTCTTGGGATTACACGAACTGTGAAGTTGTTGCTATCTTCGACAAGCTTGTTGCCGTCCTTACTTCCACACCTCGATGGATATTGCTCAAAAAACAATTTCTGTACACGAATGAGTACTGTGATGCAATTCAATATGAGGGTCTTGTGTTTGCTGCCACCACTCGTGGCACTGTTTTCACATGGAATCCAGATGCTTTCAGTATGTTTGTCTTCCACCATAATTATAATTGTTTCATCCACATGCATGCGGGTTAGCTAGTTCCCTTTACTAATTAACCTTCTTGTGTTTTCAAGGTCCTGTGAACATTCCACCACCTATACTTGAAAATTTTTATAACCAAGGGGGAGATGACGATGCTGATGATCACGAGCATGAGGACGAGCAGGACCCATATACTCAGTGGCACCTGGCAACTTATTCCAGGGGATCACCTCTTCTTGTCTATATACAAGGCACTGCTGATGTTACTAAGGAAGCAGGTGTTGTCTCGCATGGTCGCACTCTCCGGAACTATTTCAACATCCGTTGCAGGGTATTCGGGATGGATACTAGTGTACTAGTGCCAACACCTTCTCCCTGGTTAATTATTGAAAGTCTTGGAGGAAACTTGCTCTTCCTTGGACAAAACTATCCAATGATGGTGGAAGGCGATCCATCTGCTGTTGACACAACATTACTACCATTTATGAGAAGCAACTGTATCTATACCTCGAACATTCTATGCTTCCCTACCATCCCAATATGGGTCCTGACATAGGCCGCTTCAGCCTGGATGATCAGTCCTGTGTTGGTCTCGAGATTGACAGTAGCTGGCCCTTCCTAGAGAATCACTTCTGGTTCAAAGCAAGCGTTTCCAACGCCGACGAGTGGTTGAGCTGAAGTTCATTTCATCGCTTTGTTATTTGTTGTGTGAGAAAAACTTTACTTTACTAGAATGTTTTGTTGGAAATGATCTATAATCCAACGTGTATCCTCGTTGATGTTGTGGGTTCATGACTTGTTGTATGTAATCAATGGTACATTTGCATATGCTTCCATCAACTCACGCCTGCTAGTGGTGTCCATATGAACAGTGCTAGTGATTTTACTTGCAAAAATTAGATAGTGCTAGTGATTTTTAGCTGCATATTTTGACAAATCACAGTGTTACTAGGTTGACAAATGGCAATGTTACTAGATAAACAAATGTCAATCTTTCCAGTTTGACAAATGGCAACATACCCAAAATGACAGATATGCAGATCTTACCCAATGGTTTGTACGTGGTTGCACACGGGCCATGCAAAACAACCGTTTGCGTTGAAGGGATGCACAAATCCTGCACTGCGCAAGGGAAGACCATAGCTCTCACTTTGCATACGGGTGTTCTATCTAAAACATTTGCGATCAAGGGATGCAGAAATCCCTGCTTGGCACATTTTCCCTTGGCTTCCTGGGGAAGCTGTCGGTTTGCATACGGGTGTTCTAACTAAAACGTTTGCGATGAGTGTTTTATATTTAAAAACCATTGACGTTTTTTTCAAAAGAAAATCGTTTGATAAGTCTGTACATTAAGAGAGAAAAACGCAAGTTCGTTCAAACCATATCTTTCATTCAGTCACACTGCGAATTTATATTCATATGATCGAGAATTCGAGATACAGTATTAAACCCCAAAAAAACTATTTCCGGCGGCAGCGAAGGCGGCACGCCGTGCTGTCGTTGTCGTTGTCGTCCTCTGGGACGCCGTTGTTGAAGTCTTCAAGGTAGCACAAAATGTTCTTCACTTGTAAATCAAACATCATGTCGTCGCGCGATCGACGGGCGGGGCGCGGGAGGACGGAAACTGGCATCGCTGAGAGGTAGCGGTCGACGGCAGTGTCCCATGCCGCCGAGGGGGGGCGCGTGCACGGGCGCGGCGGGTCCAGCCAAACGCACGGGGGATGGCGCCACGGTGTGTGGAGGGGCGCGCACGGGCACGGGCATGGGCGTTGGCGCTGGCATGTACACGAGCTCGCGCGGGTCCGCAGAGACCTCGCTGACGCCCGCGACTTCCAGCTCTGCGATAGTGCTCGGCGACCAGCCCGTCAATGCTACGGGGATGGTCGCTGGCGCGGGCACGAGGATGAGAGCTGGGACGGGAGCGGGGGCAGCAACCGCCGCGGCCAACTTGTTCTGGGCCATGTCCATGAGGCCCCATTCCTCCTTATTTTCTATCTCCTCCGGCACAGAGTCGACTTCACCAAACTTGAAGACTAGTGGCAGATGATCATTCTGTGCCATGGCGTTGGTGGAGGTCTGTGGGAGGGAGGGGAATGGGAGGCGAACAGTAAGGCCGCCCGTATTAAACAGCGGCTCGGGCGCCATTAATGGAGAGGAAGGCGGGCGGCCATGGAAGTTAAAGGGCTCGCTTCCCAGTGAGCCTACACATCATACAACTCGCACGCTTCCCGGTGAGCCTGCACATTCGAGGACAGCTTGCACGCCTCTCGGACAGCCTGTGCACCGGATTGCGCTCGCACGCCTCCCGTTCAGTTAAGGTCAAGCAGCTGTCCGCATGGCACGTCCTATAGCCATTAAAACCAAGACACATGGCGTCACGTGAATGGTTAACAGAATGCACACAGTTTGAATTATACAAACGTTTGAGATATTAAAGTGGCAGCTATTTTTTCAGAATGCCTTTGTTGGCTGTCATTATTCGAGTGCGCTTTCTCTCAAAATGGACACGAAAAATACCACAGCATGTCGAGTGCCATTCCATGATAGCATGCCAAGTTTCGTGAATTTCACACGAGTTTTGGATTTACTAGAATTTAAAAACCAGGTATCTCAATGTTTTGCCGGCAATCAACGGTGCCCTGGTGATTGAAATTCATTACCATTTATTGCATGGGACCTAAGCATGCACCCAAGGAAACAGATTTGATTTTTCAACCAATTTATATGCACTGGAGCATGTGCATGTAGTTCAAATTTGAATTATGCACATAAATGCATTCAAAACTCAGTTAATGCATAAAAATGTCCAAACTAACCCTGAAAAATCACAAAAATTGACACAACACTCCTATTGTTCTATGTTGACATGAGAAAAAGTTTGAAAGCAATAAGAGGCAATGGATATCGTTTCGTCCCCAAAGGTGGGACGTTCCCTACCGAAACCATCATGCTTGTTGTGAGAAGCTCTGGTTTGTGAGCAACATATACCCAAACCTGCCCCAAATGGGATAAAAGATTTATCACAGCATGTTGATGCCGCTCATGATAGCATGCCAAATTTCATGAATTTCAGACGAGTTTTGGATTTACTAGAATTTAAAAACCAGGTATCTCAACGTTTTGCCGGCAATCAACGGTGCCCTGGTGATTGAAATTCATTACCATTTATTGCATGGGACCTAAGCATGCACCCAAGGAAACAGATTTGATTTTTCGACCAATTTATATGCACTGGAGCATGTGCATGTAGTTCAAATTTGAATTATGCACATAAATGCATTGAAAACTCAGTTAATGCATAAAAATGTCCAAACGAACCCCCAAAAATCACAAAAATTGACACAACACTCGTGTTGTTCTATGTTGACATGAGAAAAATTTGAAAGCAATAAGAGGCAATGGATATCGTTTCGTCCCCAAAGGTGGGACGTTCCCTACCAAAACCATCATGCTTGTTGTGAGAAGCTCTGGTTTGTGAGAAGCTTATACCCAAACCTGCCCCAAATGGGACAAATTTTTTACCACAACATGTTGATGCCGCTCCATGATATCATGCCAAGTTTCATGAATTTCAGATGAGTTTTGGATTGACTAGAATTTAAAACCCAGGCATCTCAACGTTTTGTCGGCAATCAACAGTGCCCTGGTGTTTGAAATTCATTCCCATTTCTTGCATGGGACCTAAGCATGCACCCAAGGACACATATTTGATTTTTCAACCAATTTATATGCACTGGAGCATGTGCATGTAGTTCAAATTTGAATTATGCACATAAATGCATTGAAAACTCAGTTAATGCATAAAAATGTCCAAACGAACCCTGAAAATCACAAAAATTGACACAACACTCCCGTTGTTCTATGTTGACACGAGAAAAATTTGAAAGCAATAAGAGGCAATGGATATCGTTTCGTCCCCAAAGGTGGGACGTTCCCTACCGAAACCATCAGGCTTGTTGTGAGAAGCTCTGGTTTGTGAGAAGCATATACCCAAACCAGCCCCAAATGGGACAAATTTTCTACCACGGCATATTGATGCCGCTCCATGATAGCATGCCAAGTTTCATGAATTTCAGACGAGTTTTGGATTTACTAGAATTTAAAAACCAGGCATCTCAATGTTTTGCCGGCAATCAACGGTGCCCTGGTGTTTGAAATTCATTCCCATTTCTTGCATGGGACCTAAGCATGCACCCAGGGACATAAATTTGATCTTTCAACCAATTTATATGCACTAGAGCATGTGCATGTAGCTCGAATTTGAATTATGCACATAAATGCATTGAAAACTCAGTTAATGCATAAAAATGTCCAAACGAACCCCAGAAAATCACAAAAATTGACACAACACTCCTGTTTTTGTGTGGAATTAGACAGTAGGAGAGGCTCCTACTGTATTTTTCATATATATATATATATAATGTTACAAAGTTACATCTCATGTACAAGGGTTTCACACATCGTCATCCCCTAGGGGGGGTGAGAATGTGTGACAGCAAGCTAAGAAAAGTACAAGTGTTAGTGCAGAGAGTTTACAAACGAGACAATGGAGGTACCAAGGGCCTCTTTAGTTCTATGCTGCAGTAGGCTAAAGTCTTTGACGAATCTACGAAGCCAGGTGTCAATGTTGGGATTGATGCCTCTGAAGTGTTTATTGTTTCTTTCTTTCCATAGGCTCCAAGCAGCGACCAAAAATATGTCAAAGAAAAACAGTGGCCCGTCCTAAGTTTGGTGCATCCCGTGGAGTAGTTGAAGCCTACATGAATATGAGGGCCACAAAACGCCAAGTTTGTTCCAGCAGGCTTGACTGAATGAGCATGAGAAAATCATGTGGTCAACCGTTTCCTCCACTTGCGTCCCACAGAGTAGGCATGTGTGATCATCACCAATGTTAAAATGCCTGCGTTTCAACATGTTCCTATTGTTGAGGCGATCATGAATGAGGAGCCACCCAAAGACCTTGATCCGCATAATGCAGTGTGATTTCCATAAGTGTGAGAAAGTAGGGTGTGTAGCCGCCTCCCTGAAACAATATTTATAGTAATCGGCTGCTCTGAAATCAACTTTTCCCCATGCGTAAGACCAAACATCATTCGTGGAAGTGGAGGGTTGCATGCGCATGGCTATTTCCTGGAGATCACGCACCTCATCAAACGCTTGGGTGGACAAGGGGAGGTGGAAGGTTTCAACAAGCGTCGTGTTGTCCAAGAAATCTTTAACTAATATGTCTTCATGGATGGAGAAGGAGAATGCACGGGGATGAGTGGTGTCAAGCACATCATTATGCCAGAGATCTTTCCAAAACAGAGCCGTTGAGCCAGAAGAAAAAATTGACACAACACTCCTGTTGTTCTATGTTGACACGAGAAATAATTTGAAAGCAATAAGAGGCAATGGATGTCGTTTCGTCCCCAAAGGTGGGACGTTCCCTATCGAAACGATCATGCTTGTTGTAAGAAGCTCTGGTTTGTGAGAAGCTTATACCCAAACCTGCCCAAATGGGACAATTTTTTTACCATGGCATGTTGATGCCACTCCATGATAGCATGCCAAGTTTCATGAATTTTAGACGAGTTTTTGATTTACTAGAATTTAAAAACCAGACATCTCAACATTTTGTCGGCAATCAGTAGTGCCCTGGTGTTTGAATTACATTCCCATCTCTTGCATGGGACCTAGAAATTCACCCAAGGACACACATGTGATTTTTCAACCAACTTTAGTGCAATGGAGCATGTGCTTGTAGTTCAAATTTGAATTATGCACATAAAATGCTTAGAAAACCCAGTTAATGTATAAAAAAGGCCAAACGAAGCCTGAAAAATTCCAAGATTAAACACAACACTCCTGTTGTTCTATGTTGACACTAGAAATTTTTTGAAAGCAATAAGAGGCAACGGTTATCGTCTTATCCCCAAAGGTGGTACGTTCCCTACCGAAACCATCATGCTTGTTGTGAGAAGCTTATACCCAAACCTGCCCCAAACGGGACAAAATTTTCACCACGACATGTTGATGCCGCTCCATGATAGCATGCCAAGTTTCATGAATTTCAGATGAGTTTTGGATTTACTAGAATTTAAAAATCAGGTATCTCAATGTTTTGCCGGCAATCAACAATGTCGGTGTACAAAAGTATGGGCCTTCTGTACCCCTTTACTTGTACGCGGGCAGTTGTAGCCACACCTGCGGCCACGCTTGGTGGGGCAGAGAAAGCGAAGAACAAGACTACCAGAGCAGCGCTCAAACCAGAGGCGCGAAGAGCAAAGGGGCAAGGTGGGCTTCTCCTGGCAAGAGCCTTGCCGGGGCGGCCTACGCAGCCCTGGCAAAAACCTTGTCGGGGCAACTTGCCCAACACTAGCAAGGCCGCCACCCTTGAGCCCGAGAGTCCTGACACCATCATTAGGAGCCAAGGCCCGGGAGGCGCCTATATGGTGGCATGCAGATCTTTGTGAAGAACGAAGGCCTGCAAATCTAGATGAGAACCAGAAGACGAAGGCCACCGACAAGATCCTTGTCGGGGATGCCCACGAGACCCCGGCAAGACCCTTGCCGGGGACATCTGCAGGGCCGCGGCCAGGCCCACATCTACCAAGGTTTCGCTACCCCGCACCCGTTCCGACGTGGCAACCAGCCTGCCAACTAGGCGAGCACCTGCGTGGCAGCATGCAGCTTCTAGGCCAACTAGCCAAGCACCTGCGTGGTGGCATGCAGATCTTCGTGAAGACCCTGCCACCGCACCAGCTCAGCAGCCAGCCAGCATGGTGCTGCATGCCTCATCAGCTTGGACGCGCGTCGGAGCGAGGCGAGGCGGCGAAAGACGAGACAAGGTCCTTTGCCGTCCCCAATAAAGCAAGAGGGCACGTCGGTAGCGCATTAAATGCGTTTGTCCTATGGTGCCAAGCGATAGACTTGTACACTGTACGTACTTTCCACCTCATGTGTGCCACTGTGGCGACCCCTTTGACGTATAAAAGGAGGCCTGAGGCGTACTGAGGAAGGATTCAGACTTTTTGGGCTAGGCATGCACCACAGCTAGTTCAAGAGCTCAAGAACACCAAATATACACAAAAGCAGGACTAGGGTATTACGCATCGTTTGCGGCCCGAACCTGGATAAAATTTCCCCGTGTTGATCTTCTAGACCCGCTCTTTGCACAACCCCGCGCCCCGCCAACCGTAGTAGGGATTCCCTCTGATCCCATAGGTGTCGTTTCCCCGACAACTGTGCCCTGGTGTTTGAAATTCATTCCCATCTCTTGCATGGGACCTAAGCATGCACCCAAGGACACACATGTGATTTTTGAACCTACTTTGGTGCACTGGAGCATGTGCTTGTAGTTCAAATTTGAATTATGCACATAAAATGCCTAGAAAACCCAGTTAATGTATAAAAAAGGCCAAACAAACCCCGAAAAATCCATTCCCATTTCTTGCATGGGACCTAAGCATGCACTGAAGGACACATATTTGATTTTTCAACCAATTTATATGCACCGGAGCATGTGCATGTAGTTTAATTTTGAATTGTGCACCTGAAATGGCTAGAAAACCAGTTTAATGTATAAAATGTCCAAACGAACCCTGAATAATTACAATTATTTTATGACACACATATAGTTGCATGTTCACTGCAGATAAAAGGTCTAGCAGTTCAAACAGCGTCCATTGCCGCTGTGACCCCATTATGTAATTCAAATTAAGTAGATCCCACACAGTTTATTATCACCAACCGTGTGAGATGTAGTACAAAATATATTGGAGCACCGTCGGTGTATAGTACGCCTATGGCTTACGCGAGAAGGTGTGTCGGCTACAATCCATTGCCGGCGTGTCAAGCACCCTAGCTCGCTCCCCAAAAACTCCCGCCTCTGCATCCCTCGCAATCTCGAAAATATTACTGCATCATAATCTCGAAAATATCTACCGCCTGGAAGGTTTTATTGTTTGATAGCACATGATTAGTATGTGCGGACCGTGTGCGATGTCTGTTACTCCCGCTCTGATTCAGTCCCTTGCTTCAAATTTTCAGTAGCCCCGGCATTTTACTCCCGCCATCTGCATCCCTCGCAATCTCAAAAATATCTGCTCGCCCTTGATCCAAATTTTCAGTAGCCCGGCCTTGTTACTCCCACCTAGTAAAATTTTCAGTTGACGCAGTATTTCCTCAAACACAACCTTGCCCCCCGCCCCCTCCACACACACCCCAAAACCTCTGCTCACATAGACACACACAACCCTCGAAACCATTGGTAGGTCACCGCCATCGCCGGCGCCTCCATCCCGAACCTCTGCCTGTGTGCCGGGGAGCTTGAGGAGCCAATGGCCAAAAAAAGGTTTATCGCGGCCTTTTCGCCCGACGCCGGCGAGGTGGCCGCCGACGTGTCCCCGTCGTCCTCCGCGGGCCCGATCCGCTGTCGCCAGTCCCCCGATCTGCCTGCCCCTACGTCGGTTCGAGGACTCCCGTCCTCCCTCGGACCCGACAGCCGACGAAGTCCTACCTCGGGGTCCGGCAGCGGCGGTGGGGGATGTGGGTCGCCAAGATTACAGATTGAGAGACGCACACCCGCCGGTGGCTCGGTAGCTTCCACACGGCCGAGCTTGCGGCCATGGAGTACGACTGCTGGCAGGTCCGCTGCCACAGCGCGGCGGCTAGGCTCAATTTCCCCTTCGGCACACGTCCGGTCGACCTCGTTCCCCCGGAGCCAGGGTGGTGAGCTCGGCTATGGCGCGGGAGGACCGCGAGGTGTGGGAGCGCCTCGAGGCCGAGGCCGCTGACAAGGCCTACACGCAAGAGCTCCGCCGGCAGCACCCGGAGCTCGTGGAGGCGGAGCGGGCAATCTTTGTCGGCGCAGGGGGCGGCGAGGTTATCGCGCTCTCCTCCGATGACGAGGTCGAAGGCGGCGAGGACGGCGACGCGGAGGGCGGCGAGGTTATCGCACTCTCCTCCGATGACGAGGTCGAAGGCGGCGGCAACGGCGGCGCGGAGGGCTTCGAGGTGGGCCCCGAGGACGAGGAGATCAACGTCGACGAGTGGAGGAGTGCCTTCCCAACGACCCCGACGACGGTACCGGCCCGGACCCGACTCGCGGCACACCGTACATGACGTGGAAGGATTGGCTCGACCTCTACTTTGACCGAAAGTAGTTTAGCTTAGTTTAAATTTATGATTTATGTTCGGTCATGCAAAATTATCTATGTTTATGTTTGAACGCATGCTACTTTCGGTTGAACCTGCTTTGAACTTGATCAAATTGAAGTTTACAACCTTAAGTTTAGGGGATCGACTAGAAAAGGCCAAAAATTGCTGGAGTCACTACAAAAAAAAACACTTCTGTGATGATACGTGTTTGTCACAGTAGGTCACGTTTTCTGTCATGCATGTACATCCATGACGATTTTATGACACAATCAAGATAGTCATACCTGTGCTGTCGTAGAAGTGTTCCATGACATTACCAAAATTATCATCACGGAAGTGTCCACTTCCATGACGATAAATCGCGCGTCATGGAAGTGCTTTCGTCAAGGGTGACCGACACGTGGCATCCACCGTAACGGGTCGCCGTTAAGCTATCGGGTCTGGTTTTGGATCCGATAACCCGTTAACAGCTTGGACCAATGAGGATTTTCCATGTGTAAAATTGTCATTGGCCGGCGGAAACACGTGTTGGCTCACCGTTGGGACAGATGTCATCCATTCATTGGAGAGGAGGCGCCTATGATAGGTCGACACGTGGCACGGCCAAACAGAGGCCCATTCTGGTGAATAGGCCGGCCCATTTGACATGGTCAAAAGGTAACGGGCGGCCCATGGGAAGCCTGTTCCTATATAGCCCATTTACGGCCCGCTAACTCACGGCCCGTTACGGCCTATCAGAATTAAGCCCAGTAACTTCATCTGGGCCGTCCAATATGATTTTAGCCCGTTGTAACTTCCGGCCCATGTATGGCCCATGATGTCTATCGGCCCGTACGAGGCCATTTGTAACTCTTGGCCCATTAACGGCCCGTAGTGAATCTGGCCCGCAATGAACAGTGTATCGCTTCATACCCACTAACGGCCCATTATTCCATTGGGCCGTTTCCAACCCGTGTTATCTTTCGGCCTTCTCATGGCCCATTTATTCTTGGGCTTATTTCCAGCATTCGGTTACTTACGGCCCGTTACTGGCCTTTTCTGCTTGTGGGCCAAATTCAGCCCGTGGTTACAATCGGCCTGTTTGCAGCCCATTAATCCGTTGGGTCATTTTCATAGCGCCATCAAATACGACCGATTAACGACGGCTCGTTATTGTTGGCCCATGAATGGACGATTCCAAATCTAGCCCGTTTACGGCCCATAATGCGGTCTGTTATTGGCCCATGTTTGGCCGATCAATCATACGGCCCGTAGAAGGCCCATAGATGCTATGGCCCGTACAAGGCCCATTGTTTCTACGGCCCTTACAAGTAGGGCTGCAAGAAAAGCTCGAGGCTCGTGAGCCGCTTGAGATCGACTCGTTTTTTGATTCGACTCGAGATTGACTTGAAAAAAAACAAGCTGAATTTGAACACTTTATGTAACTCGACCGAGAAACGAGTCGATCTTGAGCCAATGTTGGCTCGCTCGATTTTAGCTCGATAGCTCGACAGAATATCATTATGTTAAATGATCATGCCATATATTAAATGGAAATAAGATAATTATTACCATATATGTTGTCCATAATTTGTCTCCATTTTATTTACCAACGAACATGGAAACTTAATTAAGTGCATAGAAGATTTAGGCCTAATTATGGCACGTGGTCGACTATGTGTTCAATATCCTATATTTTTGGCAAAGGTTCCCAGCATATTCACCTTAATTTTTTTTTTGTTTTTCATCCATAGATTTGTTATTTTTACCATCTCATTTAGCTTGAAACTAGCTCGAGATCGACTCGAGATCGTTACAAGATGAGCACAAGTCATGTTCTACAGCTCGAACATGAGCTTTACTCAGTTTGAGCTCGCTCGAATTTTCATATGAGTTGAGCTGAGCCAACTCCAACTCGCTCGAGCTCGACTCGTTTGCAGCCCTACTTTCAAGGCCCATTGTTTCTACAGCCCTTACAAGGCCCATTGTTTCTACGACCCGTAGGAGGCCCATGGTAACTACAATAAATATGTAGCCCATGGTTATTGTGGCCTAGTCTTAAAAAAATAGGTTATTGCGGCCAAACCGCGGAAAAAGAACTGCACTGACTACAAGCAAACAAATAAACAAGACAACAAGGAAATAAATAAGCAAGCAACTTACGCTAGGCTATCACGGCTATTACACATATTACATCCACTGGGCATCAAAGTTTGCCACCAGTGCAAATATAGGGAACAAAGCAGCATATCATATACACTGGTTGTCAAAGTTGGCGACCAGTGCAAATAAATGCCGTAGCAAAATAAGTCCAGAACTGAAACCACTTCAGAAGATCTCAAGAAATAATATCCTGGGTACCCATAATGCTGGCAAGATGCTTAGCAAGCTTATTAACTTTCTCTTGTTTGGCGCTTAAATCCTCCAGTGCTTGCTGTTGCACCAGAAAGTATGCATCTGAATTCTGCAGGGACTTCCTCAGTCCTTCAGCTTCCTGTCGTAGCACATCTGATCGATGTCTTTCAACTTGAAGTTGAGACTCAAGAAGACGAACTGGTTCAGGCAGCGAGTTCGAAGAGCTTGTGCCAGCAGTAGTGGCCAGTAACTCGAACACTACATCAAGACAGGACTTTTGGGTTGCACTGTCATCAAGATAGTTTTTATCAGCTTTCTTGGAGACCAACAGGGATGTCTCACTATCTTGAACCTTATCTGCATTACTTCCTTTACCATTGCATAACGAGGTACTGTTCTCCAATATTTTGTTCGCATTCTAAAAGAGAAACAAGCAGACACATCACAGGTTTACCATGTTGTATATGAAACTCATTTTGGTAAATCAGTTCAGTAGTAAAGTGGATAGGATAACAGCATGAAACAAACATATATCTATGTACCATGGTCACTTTATGGTCTATATCATTCTAGTTTTTGTTGCCAAATCAAGATAGAGACACAGTTCAAATAATATTTGTACAAGACAAAGCAGAATAGACAGAATATAAGTGTAGGAAACTATAGAGCAATAACAACACTTGTAATGTGCATGACATGAGAACATAACTGTTTATTCAATTGAAACTGAAATCAACATAGAGCAAGTTACAACAACAAACCAGTTAAAGAAACAAGTTTAAAACATACCTGTTGCGCCATTGGAGTTTCAATTCCATCCTTGAAATTTGAAAATAGTTGGTATGAGTAAATACAGTGATGCAAGAGCAAAGGAGTATGAACCATAGCTACAGAAGTTGACCTGAGAACAATTCTTCTTCTCTTTTAAGCGTTGAGTTGGGATTCGGAGTGGTGGTCCTCGTGCTTTGGGCACTGCAGTTCCCTTACTAACTGATCGTGTTTGGGTGCTCTGTGGTGGAGACGGTGCTATGTCAACTGGAACTGGGTTACTATCTGCTGGGGTTGGGGTTAGAAGGGGTGTAACTGGTTCTCTGTCCAACTGGGTAGGGGTACAATCTGCGAGAGTCTGGGTTATGTGTGGTGGGGATGGTTCTTGGGCAAGTACAACCGTGGTTCTATCTGCATCAACTGGTAGCACTATCTTTTCTGAAGACCGTGTTGTTACTCCCTTAGATACTGCCATCACCCTCTCCAATTCAAATGGCTGATAAACAAGAAAAGTAATTGAATGTACATACATTGTATGATAAGACAGGTGCAATGGATAGTGGGGAATAAAAGAGGGATGAAATAATTCACATTTATGTGGTCTAACCAAACAGGATAGCATGACACAATTTCACATATATGATGGCTAACTAAACAGGATAGCATGACACAATTTCACATTATGATGGCTAACTAAAAAAGATGGAAAGACACAGTTCAAAATATGATGACTATGTAAACAGGATGACATGATATAATTATATAATGTGTTTATTAAATAGGTTGGCATGCCATAATTCACATACATGCCGCCTATGGAAACATAATAGCATGATATAATTCACGGATAGAATGACATAATTCAAAATATGATGACTGTAAAGACTAAACAGGATGAGATGATATAACTATATGATGTCTTTATTAAATGGG
This sequence comes from Triticum aestivum, assembly GCF_018294505.1. Lineage (NCBI taxonomy): Eukaryota > Viridiplantae > Streptophyta > Magnoliopsida > Poales > Poaceae > Triticum > Triticum aestivum. Next base: position 360,804,365 of record NC_057805.1, read on the forward strand.
TTGCCATGCCATAGTTCAAATAGATGTTGTGTATGTAAACACGATGGCCTGATATAATTCAAATATATGATTTATATAGTAAGCAAGTAAGAAGATGGCATTCCATATATGGTGTAAAAACTAAGCAATGCAAGACAACATGCATGACATGGGTAATATAACCCTGCCAAGTTTGAGCATAGACCTCAGGGGGGAAATAGGACTCGTCATCAGTGTCTGAATCCTCCTCTGAGGAGCTCTCTGTAACCAGCAAGATGTCTGCTTCAGCAGGTAGCATTGTCTGCTCTGAATACCTTGTTTTCACTCCAGATACTTCCATCACCGCTTCAAATGGCTGATGCACAGGAAGAGTAGTTGAATATACAAATGTTGTCGACAAATGGAACACGTAATACAAAAAATGATAGCATGATATAATTCACATACATGATGATTGGCTAAACAGCATGGCATTGGATAATTCACATATATAATGCCTTTGCAACAAGGTAGCATTGCATAATTCGCATATACAATGTCTTGCAACAAGATGGCAATGCATAATTCACATATATGGTAATTAGACACTAAACAGGTGGCATTCACACAAAGCATGTCTAAACTAATCAAATGACATATCAATGCAAGACACCATACGCACTATATGAGCAACATAACCCTGCCAAGTTAGAGCATACACCTTGGGGGGAAATAGGACTGGTCATCTATCTCTGAATCCTCCTCTGGGGAGCTATCCGTAACCAGCGAGATATGCGCTTCGTCAGATAGCATAGTCTGCTCTGAAGACCTTGTTTTCACTCCAGAATTTTCCATCACCATGTCAAATGGCTGATGCATATGAAGAGTAGTTGAATGTACTAACATTGTTGACAAATGTAATACGTAACGAAAAAAAGGATGGCCTGATATAATTCACATATAAGATGACTGGCTAAGCATGATGGCATTGCAAAATTCACATATATGATGCCCGGCTAAACAAGATGGCGTTGCATAATTCACATAAACGATGAATAAACTAAACATATGGCATTCACACAAAGCATGTCTAAACTTAGCAGATGACATATTTGATGTATAAAGTAAGCAATGCAAGGCACCATATGCATGATATAACCAACATCAGCATGCCAAGTTAGAGCGAAGACCTCAGGGGGTAAATAGGAGTGGTCTTCTCCTTCTGAATCCCTCTCAGAACAGATATCTTCCTCTCGATTACAATCCGAAATGGGTGGAGGGGGCTGCCTTTGCGCCTACCATGGAGCGACGTCGGCATGAAATTTTATTGCCACGCAAGGCCCGTCTCTTTTGCTCTACATGTTCAGTTCCATTGTGTACAATAACTGACATGCATAGGAATAAAACATAGTGAGATTATGTAAGGAGTGCATGCAGAAATCCAGAGTGATGGTAGAAACCTGTGGATAGACCCAAAATCAATGATAGCAGGCAGATAATGGCTTCAGTTAAAAAATACAAATAATGACTTCTTTACTGTTTGTTTCCCACCCAACATGAAACTCATAGTAGACACCAGAGATTAACCAGATCGTAGATAGATACTATTGATTGCGGCCCCGATATGTACCCCACAACCATTTAAAAACTCAAGTTTGACCATTAGTTTGGAGCTGACTCAGAGTCTAATCGGTGAACAAGACGATAAAGTAGCATGTAATATTAAGCGATGCATAACGTAAGCAGACACGAAAGAGTGCGACCTCTCTTGCGGACCCGCTTAGTCCTCGAGGTCATCTGCTTGGCTGATGATGGTAATCCAGTTGTCATGGCTGCCAGCGGCGGGGAAGAAGATCTGAGGTGGCGAAAGACAGTCTGGAGGCCGGATCCCTGCTGTGTTGGACCCTTTTGTCGTTGGAGCAGCTGAGCTATGGTGGACGACGGCGCAACAAGAGCAGGACAAACCACACAAGGTTTTCTTTGACAACTATCTGTAAGAGAAGTAATTCTGTAAGGGCTCGTTTGAATTGGAGGATTCTAACAACGCAGGGATAGGAAATACACAGTAATAGGATAGGAATGCACGTGCAAAACAGAGAATTTAAAAACACAATATTTCTGCCAATCTGGGTGTTTGGTTCACAAGAATTGGAAGATCACAGGATGCACAGAAGCATGCTGAGATTAAGTCAAAGCACAAGAAAATGTACGGTTATAATGCTATTATGCTACTATCTCTTAGTCTTGTGCTACATGAATAGGAATTTGAAAAGGAGGACAAGTGGATATTAAAATTCATATGGTTTTTCTTTCAAGGAGACACTAAAGGAACAAATCCTACAGTTTTCCTTTGCTCCATTCCTTTGAACCAAATGCATGAATAGTAGTACCATAGGAAACTTTCCAATTCCTATGTTTTTCCTTCACTTTTCCTTTCAAGCCCTGGCGATTCTAGCAGGCAGGCTTGAGCAAGGAAAAGCCTACACTCAAAAAATGTTTTTATGCTACTTCTACTACTTTGGACCCAGGCCACTGCACTACTAGCTTAACTCCCAGGCCCATCGACAAATGCGCAGCTCAAACGCGCAGAGATAAATAATGATGGCATTCAAGAGAGTCCATCATGGATAGCTAAGTTGCCTGGTACCTCACTGCTTGTCATATAGTAGGAGAAACTAATCGTATTTCACGTTACTGCGTGTGCTCAGTGGACAATAATATAACATGTAGAGTAAAAAAGAGATGCAACAAGTGTACAACCTCTTTGGCGAAGCCATGTCGATCTCAGCGTGATTGGGTTGGTCGGTGAGGATGATCCGGCTGACTTGGCTACCGGAGGAGGGGAAGAAGATCTTAGGCATCTTGAGGTGGAGCCAGGGGTACTGCTCCGCTGTGATGGAGGGTTTCGTTGTTGGAGCAGCTCCGGTGAGTTGTACGACGCAGAGGTTGAAGCAGGACAGGATAGACAATGTTAACCTGAGTGGAATTCTAATAGCATCTCCAATGGATGACGTAAAATACATAACCACAAAGTGCTAGATGTAAAATACACCAGCCGCTCATCTCTAAACTTAACTGTCGAAACTGAATTTAACTATCGAAACTGAATTTAACTGTCGAAACTGAACTTCACTGTTGAAACTGAATTTTGCTATCGAAACTGAATTTTGCTATCGAAACTGAATTTTGCTATCGAAACTGAATTGTACTGTCGAAACTGAACGCACTAGTAGCAGAAAAGCAGTAGCAGCAGCGCGTGCGAGAGCCGAAGCAGCTGGTCGTGTAGCAGCATCAGGTGAGGCTACACGTCAGTCGACTGACTTTTTCATCTCTGGTCAGTCGATTTTCCAGCTGTTGGATACGAAATCAAGGGCCTGCAGTTCATCTTCAACCTCCACCCCCTAAGTCACCAGCCACCACTAGCCAAACAGCCGCCCCCCCGCCGCCCGCGGCCAGCGGTGCGCCGCTCCGCCCGCCCCGAAACCACTCCCCACCACCGGTCCGCCGCCCCCCGGCCATACCTCTAGGTCCCCCTGTGCCGAGCTTTTTCTCCGGCGATCCCCACGCCATTGCCCCACCACCGCCGGCGACCACCGCCCCCACCCTCAACCCTAAGATAGATAGTGGGGTTCCTCTCCGGCGAGCCCCCCCTCCCCGCTGCGGCTGGTTCTTCCTTAACTCCAGCGAGCCCCCCCCACCCCCTGAAAATCGACTGACCCAAAATTTGATTCAGTCGACTGAAGTATAGCTAAATCGGAGCAACATCGCAAGCAAGAGCAAGAGTGAGAGCAGCAGCGCGAGCAAGAGCAAGAGCAGACCAAGCAGGGGACCGAGAGCAAGAGCAGAGCAGCAGCGCGAGCGAGAGCTAAAGCAGCAACAGCTCCTACTGACGTGGACGTCACTGCCGAGGGAGCGACACCATGGAGGAAGTGGCCGGCGACGCCGCCATGGATGGAGCCGCGCCGTGTCGGCTCGGGACCGAGCGCCGGCAACACCGTGAGATCGAATCAAGAAGAAAATGCTTCGATTAGTGTACAACCTCTTTGGTGGCGCCGATTAGGCCTCACCTTCATCCGAGGAAACAGTGATGATGATGCTCTTCCCGTGGTGCAGGTGAAGATGGCGGTGTGGGAATGGAGGTGGCGCGAAAGATGAGGGGAACGTCGGGGCAGCTCCTTGGAGGTGGAGGATCGGGTGGCTGAACCGGCGGGACAACGAGATCGATGACGGATCCTCATCCGGTACGGTGGATGAGGGACGTCGAGGTGTTGCTGTGGAGGACGTTGTCGGGGAAGAGGCTCCGGCTGGGTGGCGGACGGAGGAGGGTTTGGGGCTTCGCGGGTTTTTGCTGCCTCGGTGTACGAATGGGTGGGCCGATGGGATGGGAGTGGGGAACCATGGCTTAGGGACGCGCTTGTCCGAAATGTGGGGTAAGTTACGAAAGTACCCCCACCGATTTGACCTAGGCGGTTCTTTCAGTTCAGGGGTATCACGGGCATTTCGCGTGTCGGGATATCATACGAGGTGGGAGTTTTCGCGCGCGTTGTAATTTTGGAATAGCAAGGCATGGGTTGAGATGAAGTTGTCGGAGCACAACGAGACAAAGATATATCTTAAATATTTCGGGGTAACAAGGCGCAAGTTGAAATTTCCAGACAAGCCTAACGTGTACTGTACCAAATCAAATCGCACTTCCGTCGACGAAAAAACAAAAAGAAATCAATTCGCAGCACACAAGAGAGTCTAGTCCCGTGTATTGTACCAAATCAATTCGCACTACAAATGTCATTCAAAACTTTGAGTTCATGTTATGTTCAATTAAAATATTTCGCTACGTGTATAATGCATGCAACCTGCTACTCAAATGAATGTTGTAGTGCATTCCAAACGTATATACTACTGCTTCAATATGAACTAAAATTGAATCGTTTCTCTATTTTAATAAGATCTACAATAATGATTGTTGTGAAGTCAAACCATTTGAAATCGTTTCTCTATTTCAATAAGATCAACAATCATCATTATTGTCAGGTTAAACCATCGTTTGTGTATTATCTTCACAGCACACCACATGATTACTCTCGAGTTAGATATGAACTATGTGTACTATATGAACTCGAACTCGATTTTTTGAATCCACTTTATGTTGTTTTCAAATCACGGTACATTTCAAGCTCTAGCTAGATCTTCATAATCTAAACCATGTCTCATATGTATAATGTGTTTATCACATAATGCATGGTGCCCCTCCCCCTACGCCTACAAGTATTTAGATGTGAGTTGCAAACACCACACATTACCACAAATTCAAATAAAATGTGAGATTGTTTGATATATAATATTGTTTAGATTGTTCGATATTTAGTTGTAAGCTGCAAACGCCACACATTATCACAAATTCAAATAAAATGTGAGATTGTTCGATGTATAGTATGGTTTAGATTGTTCGACATTTAGCTGTGAGTTGCAAACACCATGCATTATCACATTATGGTATAACATGTGCAAAACCACAACACGCGTATCACCGCTATATTCATGCATGCATATGTTTATAACACTATGATCTCCTATTCAAATATATGAATCCACTTTCATATCAAATTATGATCTTTGTTAGTCTCTTACACCCACGCAATCCTCTAACCTTTGTAGCTAGCACTAACTTTCTCTCGTGCACGTGCACACCCTCCTCGCCCTCCCCCTCCCTCAGCATTCTATCCATCGCGCACATTCATTTTTTTAGGTCGTTCTCCCACAGTCTCCACAACTCCTTTCCGACACACACTGATCGATAAACCTCTCCAGCGATGTCTGCCTACAACATACACACGCACCTTCCATCTCCTCCTTTCTGTGTCCATGCCTCGTGTCTCTCATACGGTCCCACACATGTGTAAACTCTCGCCCCTCTTTTCATCGATCTCACAACCGCACACTCCTCCCCCTATCTAGCTAGTAGCTCGGCCTCTCGCACCACCTCCTAGCTCCATTCTCTCTATCTATCCGTCTCGCTGGGCCTTATTTGCCTCTAACAAATGGATGTACCCCGACCGATCTCCCGCTATACATATAGCTAGCTAGGTCCTTATAACTCGTTTTTCCCACACGTCGATCGATCTACCTCATTAGTTATGTCTCTCCCTTCCTCCGACAAAGAACAATTGATCTACCGATCTAGTTAGGTTTTCTTACCAAACACATGGTTCCCCTTCATCATCCATGCACGCGTCCTGACAGATCTATCACGCACAGGCACACACAGAAACACATCATCACTCTTATTGATAATATTGCAGTTCTACCCTCAGTTTGTCTAGTAGGCCTCTCCCACCATCTTCGACAAGTGAGGGAGTCCTGGATTAAGGGGTCCACGGGCGTCCGGGCTATGTGACATGGGCCGGACTAATGGGTCGTGAAGATACAAGACAGAAGACTTCCTCCCGTGTCCGGATGGGACTCCCCTTTGCGTGGAAGGCAAGCTTGGCGTTCGGATGTGAAGATTCCTTTCTCTGTAAACCGACTCTATACAATCCTAGGCCCCTTCGGTGTCTATATAAACCGAAGGGTTTAGTCCATAGAGGCAATCATAATCATACAGGCTAGACATCTAGGGTTTAGCCATTACAATCTCGAGGTAGATCAACTTTTGTAAACCCCATATTCATCTAAGATAATCAAGCAGGAAGTAGGGTATTACCTCCATCAAGAGGGCCCGAACCTGGGTAAACATGGTTTCCCCTACCCGAGATCCTCAAACGCACAGTTCGGGACCCCCTACCCGAGATCTGCCGGTTTTGACACCGACATTGGTGCTTTCATAGAGAGTTCCTCTGTGGCGTTGACAAACAGGATTGATGGCTCGCCTTGTTATCAAGGACAGTATCACTTCCAGAGAAGCCCTGGCCTCAGGCCAAACCCTCCGGTTGGGCAGCTTTACCATGGCCGCCCGTTCGGCCTTTAAGCCGATGATGACTTCCCAAGTCCTCAAAAATTGTCTCCGTGTGGATCCCGAATACTCCAAACGGATGGATCCGGCGGATTTGTCGTCTTTAAATGAACTCCTGGATCACATCGCCGCCCTGGGGGTCGCTTCAGACTATGATCGGATTGGGCTTAAACCCGATCAGAGAGAAATCAAATCTCCGCCGGTCACCCATCAGATAGCGGTCGTAGAGGAGCAAAAGAACAACTCTTCCCCTATGCTGAAAACAAGCTATGTTCGGATTTCCGAGCTCAGAGAGCCAGATACCCGTCTGCGGGGTGACACTCCAAGTCCTCCGATCTTAGAATCGGGCGTTGAGCCTAAAGAATCATTGGACACCCCGGAGCCTGAACTAATAAACTCGGAAGTTCTTCAAACTCCGGACTCCACATTGGGTCAGGGTTCGGATTTAACGCCACCCACCCACCACAAGCAATATTCGCCAAGCAATTCCGGCCCCCCGGATATATGCGACTTCATGAACATACGGCAGCAGCCTCAGGAAACAGTCCATCCAGATTCCTCCTTGTCAAGGACAAGATTAAAGATTGCCGCGATGAGGACGCGATTTCAGTATTCTGCAATAATTGCGGACGAAGGAATCCTCAACACCCTCAACCACCGTCGCGTAGTACACTTCGCTGACTTGGCAACCATAGTACAGAAGTATTGCGCAATGGAAAGCGCCTGGAAAACTCAGACAGCTCGCTGGGAACCACCGACCTTCATGCCACCTCCCTGGCGGGCAAAAAGGATGCACCCTCGCGGGGCACCCGACCCCGTAGGCAAGAAAATTAAACCCATTATGGGATGTGGAACCGTCCTTGAGGGATGGCTCGATAAGCCATGCAAAATACACATGACACCGGATACCGAACCAACACACAGCCTCAGAGCATGTTGGATACTCCGGTAAGTGGCCAAGAGCGGCGAGGATATCCTCACCAAAAACACCTCAGAGCAGCACTCTCTGGAAGACAACGACCTCAGATTATTAACGGTCTTCGAGACTTTCGCTTCAAACAATCGGCGCAAGAGGGCACTCCGTGACCTCGCTGAAGTCTGCCAAGTCGCAACAATAAATCCCTGGAATGACACGGCCATAACTTTTAATGCCGAGGACGAACCAAAATTCCGGTCAGTCCGGGCACCAGCCGCCTTGGTTCTCAACCCAATTGTGGATGGCTTTCGGCTCACTAAAGTGCTCATGGACGGCGGCAGCAGGCTGAACCTCATCTACGAGGACACGCTCAATAAAATGCAAATGGATAGGAGCCGCATCGAGCAAAGGAATACGGACTTTCGAGGAATCATTCCCAGTCGGGAAGCAAGATGCGCGGGAAAAATTAAACTCGACGTGGTATTCGGAACGCCGGAGAACTATCGGTCCGAAGAGATAACCTTCCAAGTGGCCCCTTTCAACAGTGGATACCATGCCCTGTTGGGGCGAGACGCATTCACGCGCTTTCAAGCCATACCTCACTACGGGTATATGAAGCTCAAGATGCCCGGGCCCAACGGTATTATCACTCTCGCCAGTGATCCGGACGTAGCGCTCCACGTCGAAAACAAAACCCCATCCCTGGCCCTCAAAGCACTATCCGAGGCCCTTGCGGCCGAAGAATTAACCGCACTACGCTCCACGGTGCATAGGGACGATGTAATCCTCGATAAGCGACCCAAATCCACCTTCTTCAAACCAGCGGACGAAATAGTCAAATTTCAAGTTCACCCGACGGACCCCAAGAAGACAGCTTCCATCGGGGCACAACTGGACCCGACGATCGACGCCGCATTACGCGTGTTCCTGCGCGAAAACTGGGACATATTCGCCTGGCACCCTTCTGATATGCCAGGAATCCCACGCAGATTGGCCGAACATAGCCTCAATATATTGAAGGGATACAAGCCGGTCAAGCAAACACTGCGGTGCTTTTCCGAACCCAAACGGCAAGCTATGGGGGAGGAGCTAGCCAAGTTAATTGAGGCCGGGTTCATCAGAGAAATAAAACACCCGGACTGGCTAGCAAACCTGGTGATGGTACCAAAGAAGGATAAATCCTGGCGCCTGTGCATCGATTTCAAAGACCTCAACAAGGCCTGCCCTAAGGATCCCTTCCCCCTCCTCCGCATCGATCAAATCATTGATGCTACCGCAGGACACGACTCACTGTGTTTCCTCAACGCATACTCCGGATACCATCAAATCAAAATGAAGGAGTCTGATCAAGCCGCAACAGCATTCATTACCCCATACGGGCCTTTCTGCTTCAACACTATGCCCTTCGGGCTGAAAAACGCCGGCGCGACCTACCAACGCATGATTCAAACATGCCTGGAGAAACAAATCGGCAAGACGGTTGAAGCATATGTGGATGACGTCGTCATCAAAACTAAGCACGTCGGGTCACTAGTAGACGATCCGCGTCTCACATTCGACAACCTCCGTACATATGACATCAAGCTCAATCCGGAAAAGTGTGTCTTCGACGTCCTCGCCGGAAAACTGCTGGGCTTCATCGTTTCCAATAGAGGAATTGAGGCAAAGCCAGCCAAAATCCGAGCTTTGTCACAATTGGCTACACCAATAGACCTCAAACAGGTCCAAAAACTAGCCGGATGCGTGGCAGCTTTAAGCCGCTTTATCTCCAGGTTAGGAGAAAAGGCATTGCCACTATATCGCCTGCTCCGACGCACCGACCACTTCGAGTGGACGGACGCGGCAACGGCCGGACTGGAAGAAATAAAAGCTCTTTTAGCAAGCAACCCAATCCTGGCCGCGCCGAACATCGGCGAACCCATGTTATTATACATCTCTGCAACACACCAGGTGGTGAGTGCGGTGCTCATCGTTGAACGAGAAGAGGACGGACATAAATTTCCACTTCAGAAACCGGCATACTATGTATCCACCGTCCTCACACCGTGCAAATCCCAGTACCCTCATTACCAAAAGATAGCATACGCGGTCCTCATGGCATCCCGAAAGCTACGGCACTACTTCCAAGAGTGCTCGATCACGGTGGCTTCCGAGTACCACTCAATGACATATTAAACAACCGCGATGCTACAAGACGGATTGCCAAGTGGGCCATTGAGCTCTTGGCATTCGATATAAGATACAAACCACGCCGAGCTATTAAATCCCAAGTATTGTCCAACTTCGTTGCCGAATGGACAGAGGCCGAACTCCCTAAAGAGTACGGTACATATTCCAACTGGGTCATGCACTTCGATGGCTCTAAAATGCTGGCCGGTTTAGGAGCGGGCGTTGTCTTAACGTCCCCCACAGGAGACACAGTCCAGTACGTCCTCCAAATATTATACAAAGACTCCAATAACGCAGCCGAATACGAGTCCTTATTGCACGGTCTTCGGATGGCTGTCTCCATGGGCATACAACGCCTGGAGGTGCGCGGGGATTCAAACCTCGCAATATCCCAAATAAATGGATATTTCGATGCCAAAGATCCGAAGATGGCGGCCTATCGTAACGTTGTCCTCAAAATATCAGCTCGGTTCGAGGGACTCGAGTTTCATCATGTGGCTCGAGAAAGTAATCCAGCGGCGGATGTCCTTGCTCGCACGGGCGCCAAACGTGACCCCGTCCCACCTAACATCTTTTTGGAAAGGCTCTTCAAGCCATCCGTGGTGTGGTAGGATGAGAGCGGCAACACTAGTCCGGATCCGATTATACCCCTAGATTTCAAACACAACACCGATATCATCGGCGGCTCAGCCACCGAAATAACACCATCGGCCCATCTAATAATGGCAGTAATTGCCCCATGGACCGAACCCTTCTTGGCCTACCTTAATAGGCGAGAGCTCCCTGAGGGTCAAAATGAGGCTCGATGCATCGTTCGGTGTTCGAAAGCCTACAAGGTTCATGAAGGAGAGCTCTACAAGAAGAGCGCTACCGGAATACTTCAAAGATGTATTTCCAAATAAGAAGGACGGCAGCTCCTGGCCGAAATCCATGCTGGTCTTGGCGGTCACTGATACGTCTCCGTTGTATCTACTTTTCCAAACACTTTTGCCCTTGTTTTGGACTCTAACTCGCATGATTTGAATGGAACTAACCCGGACTGACGCTGTTTTCAGCAGAATTGCCATGGTGTTATCTTTGTGCAGAAACAAAAGTTCTCGGAATGACCTGAAACTTCACGGAGATTATTTTTCGAAATAATTAAAAATACTGGCGAAAGAATCAAGGCCAGGGGTCCCACACCCTTTCCATGAGGGTGGGAGGCGCGCCTGCCCCCCCAGGGCGCGCCTCCTGCCTCGTGGGCCCCCTGGAGCTCCACCGACCTCAACTCCAACTCCATATATTCGTGTTCGGGGAGAAAAAAAATCAGAGAGAAGGATTCATCGTGTTTTACGATACGGAGCCATCGCCAAGCCCTAAACTCTCTCGGGAGGGCTGATCTGGAGTCCGTTCGGGGCTCCAGAGAGGGGAATCCGTCGCCATCGTCATCATCAACCATCCTCCATCACCAATTTCATGATGCTCACCGCCGTGCGTGAGTAATTCCATCGTAGGCTTGCTGGACGGTGATGGGTTGGATGAGATTTATCATGTAATCGAGTTAGTTTTGTTAGGGTTTGATCCCTAGTATCCACTATGTTCTGAGATTGATGTTGCTATGACTTTGCTATGCTTAATGCTTGTCACTAGGGCCCGAGTGCCATGATTTCAGATCTGAACCTATTATGTTTTCATGAATATATGTGAGTTCTTGATCCTATCTTGCAAGTCTATAGTCACCTACTATGTGTTATGATCCGGCAACCCCGAAGTGACAATAATCAGGACCACTCCCGGTGATGACCGTAGTTTGAGGAGTTCATGTATTCACCATGTGTTAATGCTTTGGTCCGGTACTATATTAAAAGGAGGCCTTAATATCCCTTAGTTTCCATTAGGACCCCGCTGCCACGGGAGGGTAGGACAAAAGATGTCATGCAAGTTCTTTTCCATAAGCACGTATGACTATATTCGGAATACATTCCTACATTACATTTCTGAATTGGAGCTAGTTCTGTGTCACCCTATGTTATAGCTGTTGCATGAATAATCGCATCCGGCATAATTCTCCATCACCAATCCAATGCCTACGAGCTTTTGACATATTGTTCTTCGCTTATTTACTTTTCCGTTGCTACTGCTACAATCACTACAAAACCCAAAAGTATCACTTTTGCTACTGTTACCGTTACTTCCATACTACTTTGCTACTAAATACTTTGCTACAGATATTAAGTTATCCAGGTGTGGTTGAATTGACAACTCAAATGCTAATACTTGAGAATATTTTTTGGCTCCCCTTGTGTCGAATCAATAAATTTGGGTTGAATACTCTACCCTCAAAAACTGTTGCGACCCCCTATACTTGTGGGTTATCAAGACTATTTTCTGGCGCCGTTTCCGGGGAGCATAGCTCTATTCTTTGAGTCACTTGGGATTTATATCTGCTGGTCACTATGAAGAACTTGAAAGACGCGAAAACAAAAATTTATCCCTCAACTACGAGGGGAGGTAAGGAACTGCCATCTAGCTCTGCACTTGATTCACCTTATGTTTTGAGTAAGCTTGCGACACCTAAACCTGCTTCTGCTATTAATTCTGATATGTCGCATGTTATTGATGATGCCACTTCTGCTATGCATGATACTTATGATGAAACTACTTCTATGCTTGATACTACTGTGCCACTTGGTGAATTTCTTGATGAACAACTTGCTAGGGCTAGGGAGAATGAAATTATTGAAACTGATAATATTGATGAAAGTGATGATGAAGATTCTCCCCCTAGATATGAATTGTCTGTTGTGCCTGAGGGTTATGTTATGGATGAAGAAACTGCTAGAGACTTTCTTGCTTGCAATGATAGAAGTGATCTTAAGAAATTATTAGCCAAGCTGAAACAAAAATCTCTAAATGCTAGAATGAAATATGATCCTGCTTATGCTACTTCACCTATTTTTGTTACTGATAAGGATTATGAATTCTCTGTTGATCCTGATATAATTACTTTGGTTGAATCTGATCCTTTTTATGGCTATGAATCTGAAACTGTTGTGGCACACCTTACTAAATTAAATGATATAGCCACCCTGTTCACTAATGATGAGAAAACTCGCTACTATTATATCCTTAAAATATTTCCGTTCTCATTAAAGGGTGATGCTAAGATATGGTTTAATTCTCTTGATCCTGGTTGTGTGCGTAGTCCCGAGGATATGATTTATTACTTCTCTGCTAAATATTTCCCTGCTCATAAGAAACAAGCTGTTTTAAAGGAAATATATAATTTTGTGCAAATTGAAGAAGAGAGTCTGCCACAAGCTTGGGGGAGGCTTCTCCAATTACTTAATTCTTTGTCTGATCATCCTCTTAAGAAAAATGAAATACTTTATATCTTTTATAATGAACTAACCGATGCTTCCAGAGACCACCTGGATAGTTGTGCTGTTGTGTTTTCAGGGAAAGAATACCAGATGAAGCTGAAATTCTATTGAATAATATGTTGACCAATGAAAATAATTGGACACTTCCTGAACCAACTCCTAAGCCAACTCCAAAGAAAAGGGGTGTTCTATTTCTCAATCCTGAAGATATGCAAGAGGCAAAGAAATTTATGAAAGAAAAGGGTATTAAAGCTGAAGATGTTAAGAATTTACCTCCTATTGAAGAAATACATGGTCTTAATTCATCACCTATTGAAGAAGTACACAGTCTTGATAACCCAACACAGGTAGTAAAGGTAAATTCTCTCTATAGATATGATAAAGCTGAAATCCCTCCTACTAAGTTTGCTAGCCAATGCTTAGATGAGTTTGATAACTTTATTGTTAAACAAGAAAACTTCAATGCTTATGTTGGTAGACAATTAAAACACACCGCTTATATGATTGAACACTTGGGTGATTATATGTCTAGAGTTAAAGGTGAACTTAAACTCATTAGTAAACATGCTTCTATGGTTACCACTCAAGTAGAACAAGTACATAAAGCTCAGAATGATTTGCTCAATGAATTGAATAGTAAGAATAATGACTTTGTTGTTAGAGTTGCAACTAGAGGGGGTAAAGTGACTCAGGAACCTTTGTATCCCGAGGGCCACCCTAAGAGAATTGAGCAGGATTCTTAGAGAACTAATGTAGATGCACCTAGTCCTTCTAAAAAGAAGAAAAAGAAAAATGATAGGACTTTGCATGCTTCTAGTGAACCTGTTGTAGACACACCTGAGAATCCCAATGATATTTCTATTTCTGATGCTGAAACACAATCTGGTGATGAACATGAACCTAGTGATAATGTTAATGATGATGTTCATGTTGATGCTCAACCTAGCAATAATAATGATGTAGAAATTGAACCTGATGTTGATCTTGATAACCCACAATCAAAGAATAAACGTTATGACAAGAAAGACTTTGTTGCTAGGAAGCACGGTAAGGAAAGAGAACCATGGGTTCAGAAACCCATGCATTTTCCTCCTAAGCCATCCAAGAAGAAGGATGATGAGGATTTTGAGTGCTTTGCTAAAATGATTAGACCTATCTTTTTGCGTACGCGTTTGACTGATATGCTTAAAATGAATCCTTATGCTAAGTATATGAAGGATATTGTTACAAATAAAGAAAGATACCGGAAGCTGAAATTTCCACCATGCTTGCTAATTATACTTTTAAGGGTGGAATACCTAAGAAGTTAGGAGATCCAGGAGTACCCACTGTACCATGCTCCATTAAAAGAAATTATGTTAGAACCGCTTTATGTGATCTTGGAGCCGGTGTTAGTGTTATGCCTCTCTCTTTATCGTAGACTTGATTTGAATAAGTTGACACCTACTGAAATATCTTTGCAAATGGCTGATAAATCAACTGCTATACCTGTCGGTATTTGTGAGGACGTGCCTGTTGTGGTTGCAAATGTTACTATTTTAACAGACTTTGTTATTCTTGATATTCCCGAGGACGTTAGTATGTGTATTATTCTTGGAAGACCCTTTATGAATACTGTGGGGGCTGTTATTGATTGCAACAAAGGCAATGTCACTTTTCATGTTAATGGTAATGAGCATACGGTACACTTTCCGAGGAAACAACCTCAAGTCCACAGTATCAATTCTATTGGAAAAAGTCCATCGATTATTTTTGGAGGTTTTGAATTCCCTCTTCCTACTCTCAAGAAGAAATCTGATGTTCTTATTATTGGGGATGTGCATATCCCCGTTGAGGTAACTTAGTGTTATTCGAAATTTCTCGAGTTTCATGCGATTCAGAATGAGTTTGTTAACAAGACTTGATCAACCTTGTTAGTGGATTCCTTTTGATGAGCATGAGATGGATGAAGTTAGAAAGCACAACCTTCTGTACCCTCCTTTTACTTTCTGTTATTTAGAATGAAGAAAGTAAAAATAGTATTTTCTGTCGGTTTTCTGAATTATCCGTGCAATAAAAAAATGGGATAATTAGATTTATGCCCCTAGTTGTGTCCCACTCGTCTGTTTTACCCCTAATTCCCAAAAGTCACCGGTTCTGTCCAAATCACTTTGCTCCTCTTATGCTTTTGCCCTTTGACTGTTTGACCGTCAGTTTGAAAACTTCATAACTAATTCATACTAAATCAGAAAAATGCAAAAAAGATACCAAAATGTTCAAAAAAACATCACCTATATGTCAGTGTCATTTGCATTCATGAAAAAAGTGTTGGAAAGTGCCCATCCGAGTTTTAGTTCTTATGCTACCACCATTAATAGTAAAATCTAAAAAAGTTCAAAAAAATTCAAAAATAATTTGGTGGCAAAGAATGACAACTGTTTTAAGTGCCTGCCAAGTTTCATTAGGGAATAACATTCGTGGGTGCCGCGGCAAAAAAAACAATCAGCACTCCAAAATAGTTTATTTTTTGCCACGACTTCCACGAATGTCGTTCCCTAATGAAACTTGGCAAGCACTTAGAACACTTGTCGTTCTTTGCCACCATATTTTTTTGAATTTTTTTAGAGTTTACTATTCATGGTGGTATCAAAAGAGCTAAAACTTGGATGTGCACTTTCCAATACTTTTTTCATGAATGCAAATGACACTGACATATAGGTGATGTTTTTCTGAACATTTTGGTATCTTATTTGCATTTTTTTGATTTTGTATGAATTAGTTATGAAGTTTTCAAACTGACGGTCAAACGGTCAAAGGGCAAAAGCATAAGAGGATCAAAGTGACTTGGACAGAACCGGTGACTTTTGGGAATTAGGGGTAAAACAGATGAGTGGGACACAACTAGGGGCATAAATCTAATTATCCCTAAAAAAATACCCCGAAAATAAAAGTTCTCCAAATGCCCTGAAATTGAAATATGATTTTTTCTGGAATATTTGAGAATATCTGGCACTGAGAACACAGCAGGGGAGAAAGCACCTGGCCACGAGGGTCCAGGGCGCGCCCCCTGCCTCGTGGGTGTTGGAGATATGCCCTAGAGGCAATCATGTGATGATGATATTTCCATATGTATTCATGAGTCCTTTGTATTGTCCTTGAACATCATAAATGATATGTATCAATAAGTATGTGACTTGTTTGTGGAACTATGTATTGTATGATGATTGTTTTAATGGTCCCTAGTTGATAAGGTTATGCGGACACATAGCCTTGACTAGTATACGACTCGGTTGATGACTATGTTTCACAAGTCATGTGCATGGAGATGCTAAACCGATAGTATGGGCTCGGGGATGGAGATCACCGAGCCGGACAGATCCACTTTGAGACGCAGCGAGATATAGTCATCTGTTAGTCTCAAGTGCAATGTCTATGCCATGTCCTAGATCTGAGGTCCTCGCATGTTCTCGGGATGAGGATCGACTCACTTAGGGTCTATCAAACGCTACTCCGTAACTGGGTAGTTATAAAGGTAGCTTTCAGGTGAGTCGTGAGACATGCCGCGAGACATGGTTGACCAAGATGGAATTTGCCCCTCCTATTTGGAGAGATATTCTCTGGGCCCTCTCGAGTGATCAGATTCGGAAAGCATGGCCATGCGACTTGGGTTAAGTGTTAACCCAGTTCGGGAATCTGTATCATGGTTTCGAGAAGAGAGGTCGAGCTAACACAAGGGTGACAAGTACTCGCCTTGAGCTCGACAACAAATATCGTGAGGCAAAAGGAATGTTGCATATGCCACATTGTTGAGGTTCGTCAAACGACTTTACGCCCACATGGGAGTTGGCACGTTCTGCTAGGAGCCGCTACCAACTATCGACTCTGGTCGTGTCCATGTGTACGTGAACCTATAGGGTCGCACACTTAAGGGGCTGCAGCCCATTCGGATTGGATCTGAGTGGAAAATGGATGTGGACTCCTAGTGGGCTCAAGTGTTGAGCCCACCTCGGAGGTCTATATAAAGGGGAGTGGGCACACCACTTAGGGTTGATCGGATTGAACCCTGGTTAGCCACCGCCACTCCCCATGCCCATGCCGCGCGACCGGACCTAGCAGTCCGCCGCTCGACGCTGCTCCCCGTACGTGTGGATACCTTGGAGGCATCGCATCTGCGGTGCTTGGACGAACCGTTCGAGGGAACCGCGAGGTGCCGTTCGCGGGAGATCACCGTTCACGGGTCTTCGCTGTTCGCGGGAGATCGGCAACGCGAGGAGGAGACGGCCCGGGAGATCGGCTACACGCATCACCAACTCTACTTCCGCTGTGGTGACTGCGCGTCTAGTGGTAAACCCGATCCCGTGATCTATTTCCAGCAGCATGATCTTGGGTGCGCGGTAGAAAATTTTATTTGGCGCTAGCGTAGCGTACCGCGTGTTCCAACAGTGGTATCAGAGCCTCCGCTGTGTGGTAATAGATTCGATGATATGCATATGAGATATGTAGATCGGTTCAGGTGCGGGTCGATGAGATCGGTCGCGCATGTCAGTGTTGAAGGTTGGTTTCGTGATCTTGTTTCCGTGATCGTGATGCAGAGGTCGTGACACGACTTACCCCTACCGGTCGGTTGTCCGCCATCGGGGTAGACAGTGGAACGTAAATCCGGATGCAGCACGCGAAGATCAATGAGATTGATCGAATCGGAACATAGATCAACACCTTGGAAATGTGATTTCCGCGGTGCTGAAATCTGTTGGAGCGGTCTCGGTAAAACGGCTGTAACTTTTGCATACGAACTCCGATTTTGCTCCACGACCTGTCAAACTGAAGCTAACGAAAAGTTGGATTAGCGGCGAAATCTGGAACAGGATTTCGGCGCTTCTGGCTAGGCCAAAATCCGCTTGGAAGATAGAGTTTCAGGAGGTTTTATCTTCGGCGGTAGAACGTCTGACTCGTTTTTGCAGGGAATGACTGTGATTTGGTATAGCCCATGTATGTTGCTTGTATATTATTGTTTCATGACCTGCGTGTCATGAGTGCGGCAACCGGCAGGAGCCATATGGTTGTCCCATTATTGTATTAATGACCTGCGTGTCAACATGAGAAGCCATGTAATGTAATTTACTTTCAGTAGCTATTAGTTTTTAATAGCATAGTATCTTATGTAACACTTGGCGGTTGACACCATGGCGTGGAGATGGAGATCACCACGAGGACAACCATGCATGGGCAGACTGCGCACGTGGAGATGGAGATCACCACGCGCTGTGAAAAGGGGCTATACCATATCACACATACATAAACTGCCTGTGAAAGTTTATCCCTTTTATGCACCCTTCCTTTTGCATGGTAGATGTTTTAAGTAGGGTGATCCCTCAAAGAATGTCAAGTACAAATGCCTCCCCAATTGCTGCACCTTCACATGTCAAGTATATTTAGTGGCGGGCCTATGAAATTAGGGTGCCACTAGATCTCCTTGAAGTGATGGGTTTGTGTCGGACACTTACACGCGGAGCATTGGTTGACTTGTCGTGGCTATCAAAACAGTTTTGGGCTACGAGGCATAGGAGTTGGCGAGGCATGAGATGTCCCCAACAACAAGAGTCGTATGGAGATACGATTAGCAAGAGTTGCTTACCGAGTGATCTTGTCCTCTAGCGGTGATGCAAAAGCTCACTAGTTGACATGTTGATCTTGGATCTTGAATCACTAAGTATCAACCGAGGGATGTTGATTTTAGTGGGAGTAATGATCTTATTAAAATGTTTAATATGAATTACTCTTCATGAATACATGTCTTAGTGTTTTGCATATTTCTGTTGTAGATCAATGGCACCACCTGCTCAAGTTACCCCTTTTGCGTTGAAATCAATCCTGGAAAAAGATAAATTGAATGGAACAAACTTTACCACCTGGTATAGAAACCTGAGAATTGTTCTTAGGCATGAGAAAAAGGAACAAGTTCTAGAGAATCCGCTTCCAGAGGAACCTGCCGATAATGCTAATGCCACAGCCAGAAATGCCTACCAGAAACTCGTTGATGAATCAAACGAGATCAGCTGTCTCATGCTGGCTTCTATGGAGCCCGATCTGCAGCAGCAGTTCGAAAATATTGAGGCTTTCGATATGATCGAGAACCTTAAGAGCATGTTTCAAATGCAGGCTAGGACCGAAAGGTTCAACGTCTGGCGATCCTTGATGGATTGTAAGCTGAAAGAGGGTGATCCACTGAGCCCGCATGTGATCAAGATGATCGGGTACATGCAAGCTCTGGATAGGCTGGGCTTCCCACTTGGGGATGAGTTGTCCACAGATACAATTCTGGGTTCTCTTCCGGACAGCTATGGGCCGTTCATCTCGAACTACCATATGCATGGGATGGAAAAGAAGCTCACTGAATTGCATGGGATGCTCAAAGTGGCAGAGCAGGATATCAAGAAAGGTACACATCGTCAAGTGTTGATGGTGCAGAACTCGGCTAAGTTCAAGAAGAGCTGGTCCAAGAAAAAGGCTAAGGCAAAGGGCAAAGAGAAGGAGGCAACTCCAACTACAGCCGCTGCGCCTAAGTCAGGGACGGCTTCGGGGAGTATTTGCTTTCATTGCAAGGAACCCGGACACTGGAAAAGGAACTGTAGCAAGTGGCTTGCCGAGAAGGGCAAGAAGACTGGAAGTATGACTTCTTCTTCAGGTACACTTGTTGTATATGTTATAGACATTTATCTTGCTGATGTTTCTAGTAGCTCTTGGGTATATGATACCGGATCGGTTGTTCACATATGCAACTCGATGCAGGGGCTAAGCAGAACTAGGAATGTCGCAAGAGGAGAAGTTGACATTCGCGTCGGGAATAAAGCAAGAGTTGCTGCATTGGCCGTCGGCACTATGCAACTTAATTTACCTTCAGGATTTGTAATGGAACTTGATAATTGTTATTATGTTCCTGCTTTGAGTCGAAACATTATTTCTGCCTCATGTTTGATGAGACAAGGTTATGAATTCAGTATTAAGGACAATGGTTGTTCTATTTACTTGAATAATATGTTTCATGGCTTTGCACCCGTTGTAAATGGGTTATTTATCCTAGATCTTGAAGGTGAATCAGTCTATAACATAAATGTCAAGAGGCATAAGCCTAATGAGATAAATCCGACTTACATCTGGCATTGTCGACTAGGACACATTAGTCAAAAGCGCATGAAGAAGCTCCATGATGATGGAATTCTAACTTCGTTTGAGTTTGAATCATTCGAGACATGCGAGTCTTGCCTACTCGGTAAGATGACTAAGACTCCTTTTGCAAAGAGTTGCGAGAGGGCGTCCGAGTTGTTGGAACTTATACATAGTGATGTATGTGGACCAATGAGCACGGCAGCCAGAGGTGGTTTCCAATACTTCGTGACTTTCACCGACGACTTGAGTAGATATGGATATGTCTACTTGATGAGGCACAAGTCAGAAACTTTTGAAAAGTTCAAGGAGTTTCAGAACGAAGTGGAAAATCAACTCGGCAAGAAAATCAAACTTCTACGATCTGATCGTGGCGGTGAGTATATGAGCCAGGAGTTTGATGATCATCTGAAGAATCGTGGAATAGTTCCACAACTGACTCCTCCGGGTACGCCACAGAGAAATGGTGTGTCAGAACGGAGGAATCGGACCCTGTTGGACATGGTCCGATCGATGATGAGTCAGTCGGATTTACCCTTGTCATTTTGGGGATACGCTCTAGAAACTGCAGCTTTCACACTAAACAGGGTACCATCTAAGTCCGTAGATAAGACACCATATGAGATATGGACTGCGAAGAGTCACAGTTTGTCTTTTCTGAAAATTTGGGGATGTGAAGCATATGTCAAGCGACTCCAGTCGGATAAGCTCACACCCAAATCGGACAAGTGCATATTCGTGGGATATCCAAGGGAAACCTTGGGATATTACTTCTACAACCGTGAAGAGGGCAAAGTGTTTGTCGCTCGACATGGAGTTTTCCTTGAGAAAGAGTTTCTCAATCGGAAGGCTAGTGGGAGGACGGTCCGACTAGAAGAAATTCGAGAACCACACGGGGACGTTCCGGTAGGTGATACTGTCACACCGGAGTTAGTCAGGGAACCCGTAGTGGAGTCGACACCGGTTCCACGGAGGTCGGAAAGGTTACGCAATTTGCATGACTGCAATGTGTTGTTCTTGGAGAACAACGAGCCGACTACGTATGCGGAAGCGATGGAGAGCCCTGATTCCGAGTTATGGCTTGAGGCCATGAGATCCGAATTAAAGTCCATGGATGACAATCAAGTTTGGAACTTGGTTGATCTGCCAGATGGCGTTCGAGCCATTGAGTGCAAGTGGATCTTTAAGAAGAAAACTGATATGGACGGAAATGTCACAGTCCATAAGGCTCGACTTGTTGCTAAAGGTTATCGACAAGTTCAAGGAGTTGACTACGATGAGACTTACTCACCGGTAGCGATGCCTAAATCAATTCGGATCATTCTTGCTATAGCGGCATATTTCGACTATGAAATATGGCAGATGGATGTCAAAACGGCTTTCCTTAATGGAAATTTAACCGAGGATGTGTATATGACACAACCCGAGGGTTTTGTCGATCCAAAGAAGTCTAGCATGGTATGCAAGCTTCAGAGATCCATTTATGGATTAAGGCAAGCATCTCGGAATTGGAACATTCGTTTTAATGAAGCTGTCAAAGAGTTTGGCTTCATCAAGAATGACTGTGATCATTGTGTATTCAAGAAGGTCAGTGGGAGCTCAGTTGCATTTCTGATCTTATATGTGGATGACATATTATTGATTGGAAATGATGTTCAAATGCTTGAATCTGTCAAGGACTCATTGAAAAATAGTTTTTCTATGAAGGACTTGGGAGAAGCAGCTTACATTTTGGGAATCAAGATCTATAGAGATAGATCGAGAAGGCTTATTGGATTAAGCCAGAGTGCGTATATTGACAAGGTGTTGAAGCGGTTCAACATGCAAGATGCCAAGAAAGGTTTCTTGCCCATGTCACATGGCATTAGTCTTAGCAAGACTCAGAGTCCTACGACTCCTGATGAGCGAAGACGCATGGATGGGATTCCGTATGCTTCGGCTGTTGGGTCCATCATGTATGCTATGGTATGTACTCGTCCCGATGTTAGTTTTGCTCTTAGCGTGGTGGGCAGATACCAGGCTGATCCAGGGGAGAGTCACTGGACAGCGGTTAAGAATATCCTTAAGTACTTGAGAAGGACTAAGGATATGTTCCTGGTTTATGGAGGTGAGGATGAGCTCGTTGTAAATAGTTACACCGATGCTAGTTTCCAAACAGATAGGGATGATAGTCGATCGCAATCTGGGTTTGTGTTCATTCTGAACGGAGGAGCAGTGAGCTGGAGGAGCTCCAAGCAAGATACGGTAGCTGATTCTACAACAGAGGCCGAGTACATTGCGGCTTCTGAAGCTGCAAAAGAAGGTGTTTGGGTGAAGAATTTTATTTCTGATCTTGGTGTGGTTGAGGGCGCGTCTAATCCATTGGACCTCTATTGTGATAATAGTGGTGCCATTGCGCAAGTCAAGGAACCACGGAACCATCATAAAACCCAACACATACTCAGGCGTTTTAACCTTATTCGCGACATTGTCGAAAGAGGTGATGTAAACATATGCAAGGTACACACGGATGCAAATGTTGCTGATCCATTGACGAAGCCTCTCCCACGTCCGAAGCATGAGGCGCACATGAGCTCCATGGGCATACGATGCCTAAATGATTGACTCTAGTGCAAGTGGGAGACTGTTGGAGATATGCCCTAGAGGCAATCATGTGATGATGATATTTCCATATGTATTCATGAGTCCTTTGTATTGTCCTTGAACATCATCAATGATATGTATCAATAAGTATGTGACTTGTTTGTGGAACTATGTATTGTATGATGATTGTTTTAATGGTCCCTAGTTGATAAGGTTATGCGGACACATATCCTTGACTAGTATACGACTCGGTTGATGACTATGTTTCACAAGTCATGTGCATGGAGATGCTAAACCGATAGTATGGGCTCGGGGATGGAGATCACCGAGCCGGACAGACCCACTTTGAGACGCAGCGAGATATAGTCATCTGTTAGTCTCAAGTGCAATGTCTATGCCATGTCCTAGACCTGAGGTCCTCGCATGTTCTCGGGATGAGGATCGACTCACTTAGGGTCTATCAAACGCTACTCCGTAACTGGGTAGTTATAAAGGTAGCTTTCAGGTGAGTCGTGAGACATGCCGCGAGACATGGTTGACCAAGATGGAATTTGCCCCTCCTATTTGGAGAGATATTCTCTGGGCCCTCTCGAGTGATCAGATTCGGAAAGCATGGCCATGCGACTTGGGTTAAGTGTTAACCCAGTTCGGGAATCTGTATCATGGTTTCGAGAAGAGAGGTCGAGCTAACACAAGGGTGACAAGTACTCGCCTTGAGCTCGACAACAAATATCGTGAGGCAAAAGGAATGTTGCATATGCCACATTGTTGAGGTTCGTCAAACGACTTTACGCCCACATGGGAGTTGGCACGTTCTGCTAGGAGCCGCTGCCAACTATCGACTATGGTCGTGTCCATGTGTACGTGAACCTATAGGGTCGCACACTTAAGGGGCTGCAGCCCATTCGGATTGGATCTGAGTGGAAAATGGATGTGGACTCCTAGTGGGCTCAAGTGTTGAGCCCACCTCGAAGGTCTATATAAAGGGGAGTGGGCACACCACTTAGGGTTGATCGAATTGAACCCTGGTTACCCACCGCCACTCCCCACGCCCATGCCGCGCGACCGGACCTAGCAGTCCGCCGCTCGACGCTGCTCCCCGTACGTGTGGATACCTTGGAGGCATCGCATCTGCGGTGCTTGGATGAACCGTTCGAGGGAACCTCGAGGCGCCGTTCGCGAGAGATCACCGTTCATGGGTCTTCGTTGTTCGCGGGAGATCGGCAACGCGAGGAGGAGACGGCTTGGGAGATCGGCTACACACATCACTAAATCTACTTCCGCTACGGTGACTGCGCGTCTAGTGGTGAACCCGATCCCGTGATCTATTTCCAGCAGCATGATCTTGGGTGCGCGGTAGAAAATTTTATTTGGCGCTAGCGTAGCGTACCGCGTGTTCCAATAGTGGGCCCACGGTGGCTCCCCTCCACTTATTCCGTCCACCACACACTCCTTCTTCCTCCAAAAAAAAATCACCAACCAGCTCAAGCACGAGTTCTTGCTCATTTTGCTGCGATTTTCGATCTCCTTGCTCAAAGCTCCACTCACAAAACTGCTTTGGGGGATTGTTCCTTGGTATGTGACTCCTCCAATGGTCCAATTAGTTTTTGTTCTAGTGCTTTATTCATTGCAAATTTGTGCTGCCTAGGTGACCATGTTCTTGAGCTTGCATGTCAAATTTATATGGTTCCAAGTAGTTCTAATGCATGATTTAGTCTCTAGGCACTTGTGGGAGTAGTTGCTATCAGTTTTGTTGAGTCTGTTTCACTTTTATTTGAAGTTACTAAAATTTTCAGAAATTTTTCAGAGGAAGAAGTATGTTTAGGAAAATGTACCAAGGTGGCCCTTCAAGGAAGCAAGGACCCAGGCTCGCAATGCGCGATGCCGACGATGAACCACCAAGGGACCCTCAAGTGCGGGCTTGTGAATGGCCTTCAAAGGACTTCATGGATCGAGCAGGAACTAAGGAAGAATTTAAAGCATACGTGCATAACACTGATCTTGTGGCTTCAAGGCAGATAAGTGCCGTCAGTACCACTATCTCACTGATTCCTTTGTGAGGAGGTTTGAATTTTCATCATCACGCAATTCTCAAACTGTCCTCTTTGATCTTTATGAAAATTCTTATACTATGGACTTAGAGGATTTTAATACTGCTTGCAAACTTCCACAATGGGGTAGTCCTAGTGAACCTCACAAATCTGAGTTTAGAGATTTTCTTGCTAGTATAATTGTGGGGGAATCTAGAGATATAACACAAGCTACCATAGGGAGCATTCATTTTCCTGCAATACATTATTTTGCTCTCTTCATAGGTAGGTGCATAAATGGTAAGGATGAAGCATGTCACATGTGTGTCCCTAATCTCAGTGTTCTCAAGAGCGATGCGTTTGGAGATAAACATTATAATTTGGGAGCCATTGTTGCACGCAGGTTACATAATAATAAAATTTATGGTGATTTGTTTGGTGGAATTTATGCAACCCGTTTAGCTAATTTTCTTGATATACCTATTCGTGATTATGATATGGAATTGCCTCCTTCTTATCTGGATTTTAATGCCATGGTTCACCATCAGTTTGTTGAGAGGAATGAACCGCCTCTCCAGTACCGACTAATCTTTGACAGGCGTCACGCCATCAATATTGTCCTCCCTGCTCCTACTCTCTTTGAATTTCAGGCAAAGGGGAGATATTTTATAACCAGGGAGGAGGCAAACGAGTACGAGAGGAGGATGAGGGCAGCTCGCCTCCAAGCTGCAGCCCATGATGCAATAGCCGTTGCATCTCAGTACGACCCCAATTACAACTTCGGATATCCGCCAGGCCAGCCGTGGCAATAGACCAACTTAGGCCAAAAGCCTAAGCTTGGGGGAGTACGTATTTCTCACCGACATTACATTTATGTTCACACGCTCATTGCTAGTTGTCGGTGCTCATACTTTTTCACTGTAATATCCATGCTAGTTTATTTTCCTTTTTATGCTTTCTTCTTGTGTGTTTGACAAACCTTAAGAAAAACCAAAAAAAAATTAGTTGTAGCTTTTAGCTAGTTTACTTTCTTGCTGTAGTAGTAATAATTAAAAGAAAACCCAAAAAGAATTCTTGTTCTTCTTTTGCTTGTTGGGAGCTTTCCCGTGTAAATAGTTTTATTTCTTTTCTTTGGGGGTCGATAGGAGAAGACCATAATGAAATTGTTGAAGTGGCTCTTATATGCATTATTGTTGATTTAACCAAGAGCCCATATTGCCTTGTCTTCTCCTTTGTATTGAATGCTTGCGGATTCCAGCTTAGTCCAATGCACGTGCACTATTATTATTCACATCATTCGGTCGTGCAAGTGAAAGGCAATTATGACGATATATGATGGACCGATTGAGATGAGAGAAGCTGGTATGAACTTGACCTCTCTTGTTTTTGTAAATATGATTAGTTCATCGTTCCTGATTCAGCTTATTATGAATAAACATGTTTGCAATGACAATTAGAGATTATAGTTACTTATACCATGCTTAATTATCTAGGAGTTTATAATGGTTTACCTTGCGTGCCAACATGCTATTAAAATGGTTGTGATGTGGTATGATAGGGTGGTATCCTCCTTTGAATGATCTAAGTGACTTGACTTGGCACATGTTCACGCATGTAGTTGAAACAAATCAACATAGCCTTCACGATATTTATGTTCATGGTGCATTATATCCTACTCATGCTTGCACTCAATGTTCATTAATTTTAATGCATGTTCACGACTGTTGTCGCTCTCTAGTTGGTCGCTTCCCAGTCTTTTGCTAGCCTTCACTTGTACTAAGCGGGAATACTGCTTGTGCATCCAATCCCTTAAACCCCAAAGTTATTCCATATGAGTCCACCATACCTTCCTATATGCGGTATCTACCTGCCGTTCCAAGTAAATTTGTATGTGCCAAACTCTAAACCTTCAAATGAAATTCTGTTTTGTATGCTCGAATAGCTCATGTATCAACTAGGGTTGTCTGTATCTTCCATGTTAGGCAGGTTATTCTCAAGAGGAGTGGACTCCGCTCCTCACTCACGAGATAATGGCTGGTCACCGGGATGCCCAGTCCCATTCTTTATGCAAACCAAATCAAAATAATTGCAAACAAAACTCCCCCGGGACTGTTGTTAGTTGGAGGCACTCGTTGTTTCGAGCAAGCCATGGATTGATGCTTGTTGGTGGAAGGGGAGTATAAACTTTACCATTCTGTTTGGGAACCGCCTATAATGTGTGTAGCATGGAAGATATTGCCATCTCTCGGTTGTTATGTTGACAATGAAAGTAGGCCGCTCAAAATATTATTTATCTCTATTTCAAAATCGAGCTCTGGCACCTCTACAAATCCCTGCTTCCCTCTGCGAAGGGCCTATCTGTTTACTTTTATGTCGAGTCATCACCCTCTTATCAATAAGCACCAGCTGGAGAGCACCGCTGTCATTTGCATCCATTACTATTAATTTATATTGGGTATGACTATGACTGGATCTCTTTTACCATGAATTACAATGTTTAGTCAGTCCTTGATCTTTAAAGGTGCTCTGCATTTATGTTTTGCGGTCTCAGAAAGGGCTAGCGAGATACCATCTTGTTATATCATATCATGATTGTTTTGAGAAAGTGTTGTCATCCAAGATTTATTATTATTGCTCGCTAGTTGATTATGCCATTGACATGAGTAAACATGAGATCTAAGTGTTACTGTGAATATGGTTAGTCATAATCTTTGCTGAAAACTTCAATGCTGGCTTTACATATTTACAACAACAAGAGCAAACAGAGTTTGTAAAAGTTTTTCTTTATCACTTTCAGTTTATCAACTGAATTGCTTGAGGACAAGCAAATGTTTAAGCTTGGGGGAGTTGATACGTCTCCGTCGTATCTACTTTTCCAAACACTTTTGCCCTTGTTTTGGACTCTAACTTGCATGATTTGAATGGAACTAACCCGGACTGACGCTGTTTTCAGCAGAATTGCCATGGTGTTATCTTTGTGCAGAAACAGAAGTTCTCGGAATGACCTGAAACTTCACGGAGATTATTTTTGGAAATAATTAAAAATATTGGCAAAAGAATCAAGGCCAGGGGCCCACACCCTTTCCACGAGGGTGGGAGGTGCGCCTGCCCCCCCAGGGCGCGCCCCCTGCCTCGTGGGCCGCCTGGAGCTCCACCGACCTCAACTCCAACTCCATATATTCGGGTTCGGGGAGAAAATATCAGAGAGAAGGATTCATCGCGTTTTACAATACGGAGCCGCCGCCAAGCCCTAAACTCTCTCGGGAGGGCTGATCTGGAGTCCGTTCGGGGCTCCAGAGAGGGGAATCCGTCGCCATCGTCATCATCAACCATCCTCCATCACCAATTTCATGATGCTCACCACCGTGCGTGAGTAATTCCATCATAGGCTTGCTGGACGGTGATGGGTTGGATGAGATTTATCATGTAATCGAGTTAGTTTTGTTAGGGTTTGATCCCTAGTATCCACTATGTTCTGAGATTGATGTTGCTATGACTTTGCTATGCTTAATGCTTGTCACTAGGGCCCGAGTGCCATGATTTCAGATCTGAACCTATTATGTTTTCATGAATATATGTGAGTTCTTGATCCTATATTGCAAGTCTATAGTCACCTACTACGTGTTATGATCCGACAACCCTGAAGTGACAATAATCGGGACCACTCCCGGTGATGACCGTAGTTTGAGGAGTTCATGTATTCACCATGTGTTAGTGCTTTGGTCCGGTACTCTATTAAAAGGAGGCCTTAATATCCCTTAGTTTCCATTAGGACCCTGCTGCCACGGAAGGGCAGGACAAAAGATGTCATGCAAGTTCTTTTCCATAAGCACGTATGACTATATTCGGTATACATGCCTACATTACATTCATGAATTTGAGCTAGTTCTGTGTCACCCTATGTTATAACTGTTGCATGAATAATCGCATCCGGCATAATTCTCCATCACCGATCCAATGCCTACGAGATTTTCACATATTGTTCTTCGCTTATTTACTTTTCCGTTGCTACTGCTACAATCACTACAAAACCCAAAAATATCACTTTTGCTACTGTTACCGTTACTTCCATATTACTTTGCTACTAAATACTTTGCTGCAGATATTAAGTTATCCAGGTGTGGTTGAATTGACAACTCAACTGCTAATACTTGAGAATATTCTTTGGCTCCCCTTGTGTCGAATCAATAAATTTGGGTTGAATACTCTACCCTCGAAAACTGTTGCGATCCCCTATACTTGTGGGTTATCAGTCACCACGCCGCGGCTCGGGCTCTCGTAAGCAAAGCCTTCCGTACCGGTTTCTTCTGGCCGACGGCCCGAGCATATGCACAGGACCTTGTCCAACGTTGTATGGGATGCCAGCTTTTCGCCAATCAAAGCCATATGCCGCCTACCAAACTACAAACAATCCCCATTACTTGGCCTTTCGCGGTCTGGGGGCTGGATATGGTTGGACCCCTTAAAGGGGGATGCCATAAGAAAAAAATATCTGCTGGTCATGGTAGATAAATTCACTAAGTGGATAGAGGCCAAACCAGTTAAAACGGCCGATGCCGGACCAGTGATAGACTTTATATCCGGTGTCGTACACCGCTATGGTGTCCCACGCAGCATCATCACCGATAACGGCTCGAACTTTACAGCTGACGAAGTGCAAACCTGGTGTGCTAACCTGGGCATCAAGCTTGATTATGCCTCCGTCTATCACCCCCAAACAAACGGTTAAGTCGAACGAGCTAATGGTCTTATCATGAGCGGCATTAAGCCTAGACTAGTACGGTCCTTAAAAGAGTCAGACAAACACTGGGTCGAGGAGCTCGACTCCGTACTCTGGGGGCTGCGGACCACGCCCAATCGCACTACCGATTACACACCATTCTTCATGGTGTACGGCGCGAAGGCTGTTTTGCCCTGCGACATAATTCATGACTCACCTCGAGTGCGCATGTACGAAGAGAGAGAAGCCGAACTGGATCGGCAGGACAGTCTAGATACCCTGGAGGAGGAGCGCGACGTTGCAAAATCCCGTTCCGCATTATATGAACAACATGCTCGCAGATACCAAAGCAGAGAAGTGCGGGCCAAGACTTATAATGTTGGTGAACTCGTTATACGCTTGCCAGAAAAGAAAAAGGAAAAACTCAAGCCCAAGTGGGAAGGTCCCTTCGTTATAGATGAAGTTCTCACTGGAGGTGCGTACCGTCTGCGTGATGCATCGGGTAATCGCTTAGAGCCGAACCCGTGGAATGCCGCCAGACTCCGAAGATTCTATGCCTAGAGCCAGACTCATTGTTCGTTTTCTTTTTCTCCTTTTTCCATTTCTTCTCTCTTTAATTTTTTAGCTTTATAGCTCTTGTGCGGCTAGACCGCACACTTATGAGGTACACATCCTTAAATGTATACGCCCGTAATACTTGGGTGCTTCTTTTACAGAAGCTTATTATCATTTTCCGAGCATCAAGGTCACCACATATGTGTCCTTTTCTAATATATACCTTTTCTTCGCCATTATATGCACCTTTATGATTTAAGTTTTTGCCAAGCTGGGTTGCCTGGCTCCTATACTTATGCCGTACATTCCCGTTTGTTTGGCTAGGCCATAAAGGGAGCACCTCTGCGATTGTTACAGCCGGGTCATCCAGACTTGTATCTCAGACTGGGTGAAGCCGAAAGCTAGCGTTCTGAAGGGAATAATCAGTCGGCGGACTAAAGACATTTTATACTCGTTGAACTATGAATCCCGAGATATTACGTGTACTGCGATTTTTCAAATCACAGTTTGGCATGCATACTAACGCATGTTCACCCAGGGAAAGGAATCCTTAACGGAACTATTCTCTCTGGAAGATGTTTCTTACAATCAATAAGTAATATAACATAGCTAGCCGGATACAACTTATCTGTTCAAGCAACTATGACCCCTACGCTTGGTTTCCACGCATGCCCCGGTATTTATCGCCGGTCCGGTACTCGGAAACACTCCACACCTTCGGGTCCGGAGGTCGAAGCGAAAAGGCCTGCCATGACAATCGTTTTACAATTCGGCTAGGGACAAATTTGTCAATTGAAGTACATAGTCACTTGGACTCAAAAGCTTCTTCCTCTATACCGTCTAACAGGCTGTCTAGCTTATAATCCTGTTGTGAAAACTTGGCGGCTACCTTTACTTGGTCATATACCAAGCTTACTGGAATCTCTTGTCCATCTTACCCTCGAGGTCCGACCCGGGCCATATGATTCGAATCAAGTCCAGTGTACCACGTTTTCACCATGGCCCTGGCCTCTCATGCGCCTTCCCGGCAAGCCGATATCTTCCATAATCTAAAGCGGTGCCGAGCTACCTTGAATAGCTTCACAAGCTCCTCCATACTTCCTGGAGGGGATGCAGATGGCCATAAAGCCTTGGCAACACTCCGCGTCGCTTTCCGACCTCGATCGTGCACTTGTGACAGCTCTTGCAGCAGATCGCCTTGAGCTCCGGACATTTCCTCTTCGGGCCGGCCAGTCAGCATACCTGCAGACATAAATCTGTTAACTCATTTTTTACGCACTACACGAAGGTAAGTTCAAAAGCATACTAAATATGCCGCCCAGTAGCCTCCTGTTCTCTTTTACGATGTCCGCTAGCTGGGCTTGCACGTCTTTTAGCTCTTCGCCCAGATGGGTGTTGGAATCCTGCAGCTTGTTCTTATCATACCTGGTCCGTGTCAACACACGTTCGCCAGCGGCCAGTTGCTTTTTGGCCTGATGTTTACCCGCCTGCATGATATTCAGTTCCTCTTTCAGTTGATCTAGCGATCCTGCCACAGGAAATACAACAGTATTAACATTACTGGTATATGATTATATTTTTCTGGATGGAGGAGAACGTTACCAGGCGGTGCCTCCTTGGATTTCTCCAGATCGGCGGTAACAATAGTTAGCTGGGTCCGACACTTTTCCAGCTCATGAGACAACATTTTGTTCTTCTCTGTGAGTGGCTGATTATACAATGATCCTTAAGTCAGTTGTTTCAACTGCTTCAAGTCTCGGGGGCTACTGGGATATGATTACCAGATCTATACAATGCGTACTTACCCGCATATCTTTCAAATGCTGGTCACTGGCTCTGGCAAGCCCATCCCGAGCAACTCGGATGTACGCATCAGCCGAGCTGAAGGCATTGAGCTCCTCTTTAGTAAAGCTAGGGTCGCGAAGAGCGGCCCTCCGGCGCCGATGACTCATGGTGCTCTCTACTTCAGAGTTCGTGACGGATACATTATCCGAATCCTCTGAAGGAAGACAATCCGTCGTCACTCCCGTGTCAGCCCCCGCCCTAGAGGCAGGGTCTGGAACCTGACTGGTGGAGGCGCGACCGGCAGGATCCCCAGACATAGTCCGGCGAACGCTCTTCCTGGTAAAACACAGCGGACAATATCACGGTTCGATGTGACTGCCATGGGGCATATTTAAAGTCATACCTCTTTGATGAAGGCTCGGCCATGCTGTCATTTGCCTTCCTCTTCGAAGACCCACCCGACGCAGGCACCGCTCTCTTACGAGACGCCTCTGGTGCAGCATGGCACGCCGAGCGCCTCCCCTTTGGAGCACAAGATAGTGCGGTGGGTGAGGCGTGATGAGGAAGCTCTTTCGGAGGAGATGTCTCCGGATTAATTACATGTGAGGCACGTAGGAGCCCGGGGTAATCGGCCATGATGGCCACTTCCGTGCCATCATAGCTCGCCTCGTAGAAGACTCCCTCCTTGAGCTCTACAAATATGTCCGGATCCTCTTCGAATCCGGGATCGAGGTCCCGGTTATGGCCCTCCAGCTGTGGAGCAGGGCTATGGATCCCCGCGATAACCTTCCGCCATTCCTATTAAAAGTGGACGGGTTAATGTCAATTAAACATGACTCAGGAGAGGATTGAGTAAGGTGGCGGGATTAAAACTCACCCAGTTGGGGGGATTGTACATGGAAAATCCCTCTCGCCGCTTAAGACGAGTGAAATCCTCTTTCTCCCCTTTATACAGATCGGCCAATATTGTGGCCAGAGCGGAGGGGGTGTCCAGACCCTTTCGTCCGCAGCGTGAGGCGTCATCTTCCCCATTGTAGTACCACATAGGGAGCCCTCTGAATTGGAGTGGCTGAACACCTCGCAATATGGAAGTCGCCATTACCTCGATTATTGATAATCCGGACTGGGCAAGTGTCCTTATCTTGCCCATTAATTGTTGGACTTCTGCGCTATCTTCCTCCTCGAGGCTCCGGGGACGCGAGTTGTGACGTTTCCTCAATGGAGCGCTGGAAAATTCAGGAAGGCCCATTCGGACTGGGTCGGGGAGAGCGACATCTTCAATATAGAACCACTCTGAGGGCCACTCTACAGACGCCTTCTTCGGTGTGCCGGACAGGTAACCGGTCCCGGCTATGCGCCATACCTCGGCGCCGCCCACCTCGAATACAGATCCCTTTTGGGTGCGAGGGACGAGGTAGAAAAGCTTCCTCCATAACTCAAAATGGGCCTCGCAGCCCAGGAATAGCTCGCAAAGAGCGACAAAGCCCGCGATGTGCAGGATAGAGGCCGACGTGAGATTGTGCAGCTGGAGGCCGTAGTACTCCAGGAGACCATGGAGGAAAGGGTGGATTGGAAATCCGACGCCTCTTAATAAGAAGGAGATGAAGCACACTCGCTCCCCCCTGGTTGGATTGGGGAAATTTTCCGCCAGGGTTTCGCCGGTGAAAGAGGTTAATCCTGCCCGAACGGGGACTAGATCCGCGGGGGGGATGGAATCCCTGCGTTTGAAGCTTAACTAGTTGGTCATGGGATACTGAACATCTCTCCCAATCGCCTTTTTCGGAGCCATGAGGGCGGAAGGAAGAACAGGGATCGCTAGCCATGTTTGAATGTTTTCTCCTAGCAAGCTCTAAGGATTTTCCGCCTGGTGTGGAATGGCATCTGAGATCCAATCCCTTTAAATAGACGCCTTTCTTACATGGCCAGGGAGTTATGTGCAAAAAATACTCTGACCTTTGGTATTCCCTCGACACGTGGAAGCAGAAGCAACGGAGGCGCAAAAGCCAAAGGGTATGACATTAAATGAAAAGCCGAGTACAACTCTTCGGGTCAGATGCTTTGAAGTATTCGGAGGAGGAACCCACCTTGAAATGCCGAAGACAATCTACGCGCCGGACACATCGTCATTGAAGCCTGGTTTGGGGGCTACTGAGGGAGTCCTGGATTAAGGGGTCCTCGGGCGTCCGGGCTATGTGACATGGGCCAGACTAATGGGTCGTGAAGATACAAGACAGAAGACTTCCTCCCGTGTCCGGATGGGACTCCCCTTTGCGTGGAAGGCAAGCTTGGCATTCGGATGTGAAGATTCCTTTCTCTGTAAACCGACTCTGTACAATCCTAGGCCCCTCCAGTGTCTATATAAACCGGAGGGTTTAGTCCGTAGAGGCAATCATAATCATACATGCTAGACATCTAGGGTTTAGCCATTACGATCTCGAGGTAGATCAACTTTTGTAAACCCCATATTCATCCAAGATAATCAAGCAGGAAGTAGGGTATTACCTCCATCAAGAGGGCCCGAACCTGGGTAAACATCGTGTCCCTGTCTCCTGTTACCTTCGATCCTCAAACGCACAGTTCGGGACCCCTACCCGAGATCTGCCGGTTTTGACACCGACAAGAAGCAACTCCGTCACCCATCCAACACTCTACCCCTCTCCCTCTCTCTCTCTCTCTCTCTCTCTCTGTCCCAACCTATTTCCTGTCCTTCAGTTATGTATGGATGTCGACCGCTCTCCCTCAAGACATAGCTGGGTCTCTCCTTCTCAACACATATACGAGTCGTTCTACCTCTCTAGTTAGGCCTCTGCCTACCCCCTCCCCCCACCCCCCCACACACACACCGATACATCGAGTGCTCTAGTCATGTCTCCCTGCCACACACAAACTTGCCCTGTGCCCTCTGACATTCCGGTAGGTCAGTCGCCCTATATCTTTGACTTACACACATACAATTTCGATGGCTCTCTTCATTGATCTCGCACCCACCCACTTAATCCTCTCTTCGACTCTATCGATATCTATGACCCCTCCCTCTCTTCTCGTGGATCGCCCCCTCTATATATGATATGGATAGGCCTCTATTTCACACACATTGCATGCAAAATTTTGTTTGAGATGTCATCGACACATATTCCCACAGATACATTCACGAAATCACACCCGCCAACCAAAAAACACTCACGAACGCACATGCCATCTGTCTAGGTTTGTATCTCTCTCTCACACACCCACATAGGTGGGGGACGTGCACGAAGAGAAGAGGTGCACGCACGGCGCATGTACTCCCGTCTCTTTCCCAACCACACCCGCGCGGGTACACGGTGGAGCTCATTTCTGTACGAAAAGGCAGCCCACGTGGTAATTTGACACGTGTACTGGTTGTCCACTTGATGGAGGATCGTCTACCACGGGTGGACAAAAAAATTGCTACTTGACATGTTATGTTAAAAAAGAGGCAAACCATGTGGGGCCTACCTTAGAGGCAAGGTTCTATACACTCAAGATGCTCTGTACGTATTACTTTTGATGTGTCCCGTCAACTCATAGAACGAGGAGAAGCTTGCTTACTACGCCGTCTCCCCCGCCCACGGGCGCGATGGCTCACAGGACGAGGTGAAGCTTTCTTACTACTCCTCATCGTATATTGGTTTATTGTTCCCCATTGTATATTGTGTCAAATTTTGACTATAGATTGAACTAACAAAACATTCATGCATGTTACCAAAAATTATATCATTGAAAACTATGTTGAAATACGAATCCAACGATATAATTTTTGTTGACATGCATTAACATTTTGTTAGCTAGATATTTGGTAACAATTTGGCACGAACTACAAAGGTGACCTATAAACCAGGACGGAGGTAGTAGTACTACGCCTTACGCCCGCTCCCTCGCCCACGCGCGCGGTGGCTCGCAGGACGAGGAGAAAATTTTACTACTCCCTCCGTTTACTCCTCGTCCCAACCTTGGTTAGAGAGATTATCATATTGTTTGGAATATATGCCCTTTAGTAGATTTCAATATGAACTACTAGTACATACTCCAAACACTGATGTATATAGACATATTTTAGAGTGTAGATTCACTCATTTTGCTCCGTATGTAGTCCATATTGAAACGGACGTAATAGTACGCACTCTCCCTCGCCCCTCGACCTTCGCCCACGTGGTGGACGTGCAGCAATTCATTCGGTCTCAAAGAGGCGAAGAGCCAATCGCAAGGTTAATATTTTGGAGATGCCAAGCTCAAGGTTTATAGGAGAACGAGTAGTAGGTGCCGCGTCATTTATAAATACAGTTTTTTTTCTTCAGTGGCATGTACGCAATATAAATAGGTTCATATGGAGAGAAAAGGAAATCGCTCCACTATATACATAGGCAGGACGAGCCTACACGGTTGCTTGCTGGGGTTGCTCTCTTCACACTCTCTCGCACAAAACGACTGTGGCCACATCTCTAACATCCCGGCGGATCACGTCTGTCGGGGGAAGGGGTGGATGCTTAGTGTAGATGCGGTCGCCGTCGCCGACGGTGAAAACCCAATGTCGGCACGTCCCGATCAGGGGTCCCCGCCGTTCTCTCTCACAAAGCCGGTGAGGTTGCCTTTGTCCCTTGCTCACTGCCATGATGTGGGCAGTTGCCGCTTCCCTCCGCCCTCCTCTAGGTTGAGCTACGTCCTAACATCCCAGGTACAACTCCCTTTACAGCCAGCTTGCGCCACTGCTCCAGCTGCCCACATCACTCCATGTGGATATTTCTCTACTTCTTTGCCCCGCACATACCTCCACTGGCTTCTACGTACTGTATTTGTGATGAGTTTATGTCTCATCAACTAGTCCCAGTAATCTTATTCTAATCACGCTTCTTCAATTTCTTTGCCACAGGGATGCTCATCTCGATTTTGGTGAAACTGCACAAAATGATCCGATGGTCAAAGGGTTGCAAACTTCATTTCTTTGGAAGCTCCGACGTTGCCAGCAAATTAAAGCCTGGTTAGGTTTTACGGTTCAAGGGCTAGGGACTGCATGGATCTTTTTTTTTTCTTTAGCTGTCTCTATTCCAAAATAAGTGTCAACTTTAGTAGTAGTACAACTTTGTACTAAAGTTTGCATAAAGTTGAGACACTTATTTTGGACAGAGGGAGTACATATTGGCTATGATCTGTCAATCATTGAGATGCAATAGCATGCATGTTAGTCTCCTTTGTATTTGATGAAATGTTGCAACGGGCAACCTTGGACGCAAGATACATGAAACAAAAGCTGGAAGCTTCATAGCATTGTACAAATTTATCTCGCTGATAAATTACAGTACGTACTATACTAGTACTACTATGTAAAGAGTTAGGTGTCGCACGGTGTCCAGAAAATATGGTGATGACGTGAGGTGGGCCATGTAATCCCTGAGCCTGCATGTTCTCACTGCTCTCGCACTCCTCCGCTGTAAGAATGGAGAAAATTGTAATCTAGTAGTACCTCCTTTTGCCGAAAGCATCGGACATGCAACAGTCCTACCACCTCAGTAATAATGACCAATGAGCCGTCAAATCACATAGACCCAGCAGTAAGTTGGACGGATGAAGCAACCATCACTCTAGAATCCCCTTCTCTCTTCAACGCAGGCGCCAGTGAGAGGTCGCGTCCGCTCTGCCCGGGCATGAATGCGGCACCGATTCTTTGGAGCGGCGCTGACCGTTTCAGGTAGGAAGCGCGCGCGGGCGATGGAGGGGCTTTGGGTGGGCCAGGCTGGTCAGGAGCGGGCGTGGCAGCGGTCCGCCTGTCCCGACCGGACGCCCGGAAGAGGATGCACCGACTCTCGCGGCTAAATCATAGACTACACACCATCTCTCTATAGGAGTAGGTCGATGTGTCGCTCTCTCTAACACACACATGCTGTTAAACACACACGCACACACACACATAGGTTCATAGAATAGGAATATCGTGCATGTTACTAGTCCAAGTTACTCACCACTATGACCAGCCTAAGCAATGTAACCAAACGCTCCTTACTCTGCCTTGTTATCTCCCCCGAAAACCCAATGCATGGAGCGCAACTACGCATCGATCAGTCAAGAAATCAAAGTCGGCTTGCATGCGAGTTAATACGTGGCCCTGCCTTGTAGCTAAAACGGCATCTCTTAGTTGTTGGGATTAATTGTTGCGTTTAGAGACAGAAATCAGGGCTTTGATTGGAGGAAGGACTGGTCAAGTTTCTCCTTCTCCTCCAATCTGCTTGCACCTTGGTCCCGATGCACCTTCTAACGTGACTTATTACACCTAGACGGAGGGAGTAGTACGAGATACAGTGGCACACTGACTTAGGTCGAATACAAGTGCCCAAAATTGTGTGCATGTTATAATAAGGATTCACTTAAAATAGTACGTGAGCGAACAGAGGGATCAATTGGACAGAGTTCATGAGCAGTAGCGAGATGTGTGAAGTAAGATACACCGCTGGCGCTTTTAATTTTTCTTATTAATTTGTTTGTTTCACCCTCTGACTGGTGGGACCCAATGTACTATGTGGAGAGAGGTAAGGTGACTAAGGTTGCATTATTTCTGTACTACCAACACTGCTTTAAATCCCAAAAGACCTTACCACCAAACCCACATGACACGATTATGATTTAAATCCCAATGACCCGCATGCAAAAAAAAACACGGCATGCTTGTCACACGAATGCAGGAATGTATAAAAGGTTATTTTCCTCTCGTTGAACATAATGGGAGGGTAGTGTAGCTGGTTAGCCTGTTCGCTCATCAAACTTGAGGTCTCAGGTTGGATAACTACACTTGAGCATAATTTTGTTTTTGTTTGACTTCTTTCTTCCACCCAATGACAGGTAGGCCCGCATGACAGAGAGAGAGAAAGTGATCTGGGGTGGTGCCAGGAGGATTCTTTGGCTGGTCAAAATGGATGGATACGGAGCTATACGATCTCGTAGTGACCGTATAATCACCTCATCACGTATACGCTGCAGCGTCGGCGCTTGTTTTCTAGGGTTTGGACTCTTCACACTCTCTCTCCAGTATATATATACACGCTGGAGACT
This sequence comes from Triticum aestivum, assembly GCF_018294505.1. NCBI lineage: Eukaryota > Viridiplantae > Streptophyta > Magnoliopsida > Poales > Poaceae > Triticum > Triticum aestivum. The sequence continues at coordinate 360,843,594 of NC_057805.1, forward strand.
CAGCGCTTGTAGTTGCTCTCTTCACACTCTCTCACCCTCTCCAGATCTAAACAAGACTTCGTTGGCCTCTCACTCTCCCCTCACTGCTAGTTAAAGAGCCGGCAGGATCCGTCCGCCGGGAAGGGAAGGAGGCTTAACGCTGTCGCCGTCGGCGAGGGAGGGAATCCACCACCAGCGCAGCTGTTCTCTTTCGCCTAGCGGTGGCGCATGAGGGCCTCCGACCGCTTCTTCCTCGTCGTCGTACGTAGTGTGGGCCGAACGGCCTCCGGTCGCCCACCGAACCACACCCCAAGAACCTTAAGGTATAATTTACTTATTCCACATGCATTGCTCTAGCTGCATGTGGGCTTTTTCTGCTTCTGCACTCGAATCTAGGTGTTGGATCAAACAGGAAAGTAGTGGGGAAAGTTGTATAGCCTGAATCTAGGACGTGGTTCAAAGAGGAAAGGAATGGGGGAAAGTAGTGGGGAAAGTTGTATAGCATGAATCTAGGACGTGGTTCAAAAAGGAAAGGAAGGGGAGAAAGTAGTGGGGAAAGTTGTATAGCATGAATCTAAGATGTGGTTCAAAGAGGAAAGGAATGGGGGTACGTAGTGGGGAAAGTTGTATAGGATGAATCTAGGACGTGGTTCAAAGAGGAAAGGAAGGGGGAAAGTACTAGTACAGACTGGCTATCAAGCACCTACGTTGGTCGAAAAGGGAAAACAATGACAAACGCAATACGCACATCTGTAACGAACTGATCTTTTTGTTTTGGGGGACAAGGCTGTAGAGTTTGAGCATGACTAGATTTGCTGTGCTCACATAGGGAAAGGTGTCTAAAGATAACAAAATAGGGACCAACACAAATATGCTCCTTGGTTGTTTGTTCTTTGTTGCAACAGACTGTGCATCACCCCTTCATACATCGGTAGATGCACATGGTGCTGGTGCGTCCACTGTCCCGTGCAACTCTTTAGCTGTTATTAATCTAAGGCCCTGTTTGGTTAAAAAGTCCCTAGTCCCTACCTTCTTGGTTCCAGGGACTAAACATGGACTAGAGGTTATTAAATAACATGCTAAAAGACCATGTTACCCCTAGTAATGAACTAATAGAGACAAGGTGCGATGCGGGGCAGGGGCAACTGTTGGAAAAAGTCCCAAAAAGACTCTCCCTCGGGGTCTTCTTTCTTTAGTCCCAAATGCCCACTTTTAGTCCCTAAAAGTCCCTCCTTTTTGGTTTAGATGGGACTGACACAGGACTTTTTTTAGTCCCTACACCAAAAAGTCCCTGTAAACAAACACCCTCTAATAATGCCACTGGAAAATTGATGCAATGCCACAATTAAAAGAAAATTACATGTTTAACGAATTTTATTGTTAATATAATCTCTCTGTTAATATTAATCAATGCCACCATTTGAGAGATGCTACTGTCTTGCTTTCTTTCCCATTTAGATAATTTAGATGCTTCTTTTTGTTGGCTTCTATGTCATCCACCGTTATTGACCACTAGTTGTTTCCTTTGCACCTCTGTGTAAACAGGGTTATCTACTTCACCTCGTTGCTATTGTGACCTTTTGTTGCACTGCACAAAACACTTTTGTTTTAAGAGTGTTTTGTGCAGTTCGACCAAAATGTCACACCGACAACATTGCTTGATTGCTTGATCTTAGTGGAACTGCACAAGAGGAGATCTTACTTCCTATCCGTCTTGGCAAATTTAGATCAGATCTTCTTGTGAGTTGTTTGAATTCCGCGTCATGAGAGGTCAGTACTAGCTTTCTTTAACATGATTGTGCAGTGTGCTTTCATATGGCTACTTGTACGGTAATGTTGCTTGATTTTAGTGAACTGCACAAATGGAGACAAGACTTCCAATCTGTATGTGCACCGTAATATCCCAGTGAGGTAAGATAAGGATATTTCACAACTGTTGGCCTGTATTTCGCCACTTTCATCAGAAAATTAATGTCGTTATTTGGTGCTATACTTGTGCTCCCTAATTGACATGCCAAATCTTACATTGAAGGTGAAGCTTGTCTGTTATTGAACCAAGTGATGAAGGGGAAGAACAAGCGGAAGAAAAAAAAATCAACTCCCGGTGCTATAATGAAGCACTGGAACTGTGATGACACAAGTAATGATATAGTTTTGCATCTTAATTTATTGCTATGGCTGGAACGAGCAATTGTTTTGCCACTGATTTGATGCCACTCTTAATGTAATATGTAATTATCTCTACTTGTGCAAACAGGGATCTTCTTTCAAGATACCATATATTTTAGTGGAACTGCACAAGAAGATGTTGGAAACATTAAACTAATTGAGGAGTATATAGTAAGCATGGCAACCACAGTAGATAACAACAGATGGTTCCAGAGAAGTGCTTGATCTATATGCTCTACACAATAAGCCTCCTGACAAAGGTTGGTACTCGCCCACGGATTTCATCCATATGATTGAGCTTTGTCATCTCTATTGGTGTTGTGCTACTGTTTAGATATTGTCATGAGAAAGTGGTATTGTCCTTGAGAAGTGCTTCATCTGTTGTTTGAAATATTTCCTTTCCTTTTTTCCGAGCAAACAGAGATGCTAGCATTTAGTTGTCCTCTTGTCTTTGCACAACAGGATCATCCTCCTCTGGTGAAGTATATGGAGTAAGTGAAGTGACTAGTTCCGATTATGCCAGGATGAAGAAGCCCTATCTATCTTCTCATTAGAAGGAGCAGTTGAAGGATGGTTACATTACTCCCCACAAGATCAAACTAACTTCAGCTCAGAAGGACTGACATATCTCCATCTTTTTGCTGTGATGCGCAAGTACAATGTTGTTCTAGGATTCTTTCCGGTGAGTTCCATTTTTTTACAGTGTGCTCTACATGGACAGTGTACGTGCCTGTTTAAACTGTCAATTCATAGTATAGTTTGCTTTACAAATCACTTTTTTTGTATTTGTGCAAACAGGGGTGCTCAGCTTGATTTCAATGGAACTGCACAAAATGTTTATGAATACATCGAATCATTCATTTCCACCACAAGAAAGGAGGTGCCGATATGTTTAAGGCGTTGCAACATATAAGGGTGAAATCATACAAGCTATGCGCGAATTGGTTGATTTTGGTGGAAATGCACAAAAAGAACAGCTGGTTTATTTAGCACGAGGTGTCATGTCAATGTCCGAACTGATGGCAAACCCTGCCCATTCCACAATCGTTGGCATTTGATATTTTAGAATGGGAAAACCTTGTCAAAGTTTGCTCATTGATGTACGCAAAACAACAAGCATTTGACATTTTGGAATGGGACAACCTTGTCAAATTTTGCTCATTGATGTTAGCAAGAAGACATGCGTTTGATATTTTCGAATGGGGCGCCCTTTGCTGTCAGCAGCGTCAATCTATTTTTCTTTATTCTTTAGTTGTGAAGTAAATATTGGCTCTGACATGTGAATCGCTGAGATGCATAACCATCGATTGTTTTGAATGTTCTCTATGAATTTCCAGGCCTGTGTGTTTGATTGCAATGTACAGGAACGCTAAAAATCTGCTCAAACTCTTTGTACTCCGGTCAAAGTAGAGATACTTTAACTGCAGACAAAACTTGTATGCAGACTAAAAAGGACCAGAGGGAGTACATGTGAAACTGCTGCAAACGAGGTGATCACCCTGGGAATAATGCTAGTACGTTTTGTTTTGCATGTTCATCCAATGCCAGTGATACAAGAATTCGAACTAATCGAACTAAATTCATTCATCCACGGTCGGATTTCATATAAACATGCCGGATTCATTACATTTCATACATTCTTCAACTAACAAGGGGTGCGCTGGAGGTATAATTAATTAACCGAAGCTACCCACCTGTGTCTGGCTGAGCCAAACAGAAGCTTCTTCTCCAGCGGACTGAGCTTCAGTGACTTAACTGCAGGTGCAGTTTTGTAACTGACATGTGGCCCAGATGCTTGTTGGGCCCACATGTCAGTGAGCCAACTGCACCAGCAGTTAAGTAGAAGCAGCGTCCTTCTCCAACATAGCTCTCTGACTCCACGTCACCGCCAAGAAGCTAATCGCCCGCCAATGGTCAACCCGCCTAGCTTGGCTTCAACCGGAGGGTAGTAGCGGTGGCCTTACTTGGACCCGAGCGGCAGCGACCTACCGTGTTCTACCCTTCCTCGTTTTCTGTGTGGCACGACCTCGTTGACAGCAGGGCGGGGCCTCGACAGAGCCAGCGATGTCCTCTATCTCGTTGTTGGAAGGGTGGGGCCTCGACGGAGTAGGGCCTCCGCCTCGGTGCCGGCGGGGTTGGGCCTCGGCGGAGCCGGCGGGGCGGCGCCTCAGCGGAGCGGGGGAAATCCTTCCCTCGTTGCCAGCGGGGCGGCGCCTCGGCGGAGCGGGGAAAATCCTTCCCTCGTTGCCGGCAGGGTGGGGCCTCGGCTGAGCCGGCGATGTCCTCTGCCTCGTTGTTGGAAGGGTGGGGCCTCGATGGAGTAGGGCCTCCGCCTCGGTGCCGGCGGGGTTGGGCCTCGGCGGAGCCGGCGGTGTCCTCTGCCTCGTTGTTGGCGCCGCGGGGCCTCGGAGGAGCAGGGCCTCGTCGACGCCAGTGGAGCGGGCACTCGTCAAAGCCGGCATTGTCCTCTGCCTCATCCTCGGTCTCGCCAAACAGCGCCTCGCCCGCTTCATCGCCCTCTTTGTAGGCGGCTGCAGCCCCCGCCACCCGCATGTGGTACCGCCAGCGGTCGAGGCGGCCCTCGCGAGCGGAGCGGTACGAGTCGAGCAGTGCCTCCTCCTCCGTCCGCTCCGCGGCTATCTGCTCCTCCGCCTGCAGGTGCTCCTGGAGGAGATGGTGGTTGTAGGCGGCATCGGCCTTCGCCTCCCTGAACTGCTCCTCACGCTTCTGCCTCACCGTGTCCATGTATTGGGCACGGGCCTCGCCAATGGACATGGTGCAATGCACCGGCGAGGATGGCGCGGAGGAGGGGGTTGGCGCCGGATTGTCGACTACCATGTTCTCCATTGGGACGTCGTCATCCTCCGGCTGCGTGCCGGCCAGGCAGTCGGGAGCAATGGCTGCCATCTCCTTGTGGTCCGTCGTCCGGCCGTCCTGAAGAGCACTGGAGTGCGAGGAAGCCATGGTGGGCAGTAGTGGTGTTGACAGGAGAAAGGGAACGGAGGCGGATGACTACGGCTATGGCCGGCGCAGCAGTTTATATAGCAATGGTGGGCAGCGGAGGGACGGACGTGTGGCGCCGGAGTAGCTGCCTTGGCAACCGTGTATCATTAATGTGGGCAGCAGACGGACGGACGGACGGTACTTGTGTCGTTTGAAGGCGGAGCAATCGCCTGCACCAGGAAGCGGGGCGGGCGGCGCTGACCGTTTAGGGCGTAAAGCACGCGCGGGCGAGGGAGGCGGTCTGGGTGCGCCAGGGCAGTCAGACTCGTGCTTGGTAGCGGGTCGGTCCAGCAGCCGGATATGCTGGCTCGCCAACGAGCTCGCTGAGCTGAGCGATGACAATCAGACGATAGACGTAGCTTCCGACCAGGAGCTGGCGCCACTGTCCAAGCCGGTTCATGCCGTGTTCACCATAGAGCAGGCGCGGCCGCACTTCGACGCCCTAATGGCGGAAGAGCTACCAGCGCAGGAGGACCTCTGCTGCAACCTCCGTCTCGTCAACGAGCACGGATGAACAAGCAAACGACAATGCCATCGCGGACATGTGGCCCTATGATCCTAGCTTCCGGAATGAGCAGCGGGCGCTGTACCAGACCATCCGTAGGGCCCGCAAGGCCCTCTCCGTCGTCCTTCGAGTTGTTGCGCTCGCCGTGGCGCCGCCGTCTCGTGTTGTCAACATGGTCAACAGACATGAGGAATGAGGAGATGGCTTTACTTGGAGAGGATGACAGTGGGGACCCACCAGGGCCATAGCCGCACGTACGCAAGTGCCTCCTTATTATATACTACAACTGTATTTTTTTGCTTCTTCCTGGTTACCTGACATCACGGTCCCACACCATTGTCAACCTATATAGTCAATAAACGAGAGAATTGCACAAGGAGCGGCCGACAGCTGGGACCAAGCAGCTCGAGCAGTATTTGTGTTTTTGAGGTGTGAGCACTGCAGAGTTTTTCTTGAGCGATGTTTTCATTTTTTTTGAGACAAGAGCGATGTTTTCGTTGTTGTTCAAAGGAGAGCAGGGTATTAACTGGGCGGGCTGTGGCCCATCTAGCCCAGGCCAGGTATCCAGCCCAGATATTAAATTTTTTCAAGCTGAAAATGGCTAGCCCAACTATACTTGTTTTTGAGGAATATCCAGGCAAGGTCAACTTGTTATTCACCCCCCCCGCTGGGCTGCAAATCTTTCCTAGGAGGGATGCATTAGGCTTAGCAAGAAAACATGCTTTAAGAAATAATAAATGGGATGTAATTATAAAAACTGCGCTATAACTATAAAAAATGCACCAAACACGTAATTAGTTTATGAAATATTATTTTTGGATTTAGAAAAATTTAATTTCATTAATTGTTGCGCGCGCAATGTTTCGTTGGATTTTTAACTAAGACAAATTTATATTGAAATCTTATTTAATCTGACTAGAAATTTAGGGATAAAAATATTTCGGATCCCATCAAAATGTGGGAATTTTTATTGAATTCTGTTTTCAACGGTTGGAAATTATTAATCGTTGTCCTAGCTAGAAAATGGGCTGTACTTTTAAAAAACTGTAAATGGGTGTAGTAAATTCCATTAGAATTCAAAAATGGGCTGGACATTCTTACAAATCTCAAATGGGCTATAAGTTCTCTGCCACACACTTGTGGGCCTACTAAGTTGACGCGTCCCCTAAAAAATAAGTTGACGCGTATGCAAGGCTTTATCAACTTATAGTCAACACACGGTTCTAGCAACAGTGGCCGTTGGATATCCATCCAACGGATGCCGTGCTTCTTCTTCAATCTCGGATATTCTAGCTTTACCCGCCCAAAAAATGATTCCTCCCCCTGACATCTGGGGCGCACCGTTACGGAGGCTGACCTGTGGGCCTACTAAGTTGATGCGTACCAAGGGCTTTGTAAACTTAGTCAATATAAACGATTCTAGCTGCAGTGACCGTACGATGTCCATCTAATGGCCGTCGTGCTTCTTCAACCTCTGGTCTTCTTGCTCCAGCCGCCCAAAGCAGCGCCGGTCGTGCCGCCTGCTCCTGCCTCCCGTGGCCAGCTGTGCTGCCGCGGAGGCCTCACAGCCCCCTACTACTCCCACCGCTGGCCAGGCCCTACGGCGACGGCAGCCTCACACCGCAGCCGAACCAGTGAACCCTCGTACTCCTCTCCGCGTGGGTATCCACTGCCGCGCTTCCCTGGCTCCGCTTCGTTCCCTTCCTAGGCCTCGCCGTCATCCACTGCCTTGGTGCTCTCGGCGCGGCGTGGTAAATGTGGTCAACGAACGACTTCCATCGGAAGAGTACTGTACGTTGAGAGGCTGACAACTGGGTCCACGGCTGCAGCAAGGAAGTGCCTCCTTATTACACGCAAAATAATTATTCCTCCACCTGACAGCAGGGACCCACCGGACGGGCCACCGTATTTCATGAAAAAAAAATGTTTCCCTCCTGACTGCTGGGACCCACCGCTACATCTTCGCACGCAAGGAAGTGCGTCCATATTACAGGCACAAAAATGATTCGCCCCCTGACTGCTGGGACCCACCAACTACATCTTCGCACGCAAGGAAGTGCCTGACAGTCGGGACCCACCCGGTCGAAGCGTACGTAGCGTTGTCATTCTGGTCGTAAACGTGTACGTACATACTGGTCGGTCGGTCTGTCTACAGGCTGCAGCGATGAACTGTGTCCATTTAAGGAAGGGCACGTGTCGTAGTAGAGGCGCGCACGTAGCATGTACACGTATGTACAACGGCCAGGGTGCAAGAAAGTAAATACGGCCACGTACGTACAAACGGGCGGGGTCTCGAACGCCTACTCGCGCATACGTATGGCCAGGGCTCGTGTACATGGCTGGGTCGGAACGGAGAAACTGCGTCGTCATCGTGTTCATGGGGAGGCAACAAAATGCGGCGTGTTCATCGGGAGGCAACGGAACGCGTGCTGTTCATCGGGAGCCAACCGGCTTGGACGGAACAGCCGATGGAAACGAGGCCTGGCGTACCGCGGAACGGAGGAAACAGCCTTGTGTTCGACCGACCACGGTCGAAACGGGATCCTGTTCATCGGGAGGGGTCTGGCGTACCGCAAAATGGAGGAAATGGACCTCCTACGGTCGAAACGGTGTCTTTTGGATCGGGAGGGGTGTGGCGTACCGCAAAACGGAGGAAACGGACTTGTGTTGGAGCGCTACGGTCGAAAAGGGGGTCCTGTTCATCGGGAGGGGTGTGGCGTACCACAAAACGGGACTCCACGGGATACTGTTCATCTCCACCATCGACTGCCTCCACGGGCTACTGTTCATCCACCGTCGACTGCCTCCACGGGCTACTGTTCATCCACCGCCGACCTCCTCCAGCCTCCACCTGCGACTGTTCATCCACGGGCTCCTGTTCATCCAGCCTCCACCGCTCCTCCACCGGCTACTGTTCAAGCAGCCCTCTCCACGGGGTCCTGTTGAACTAACCCTCCACGGTCTACTGTTCATCCAGCCCTCCACCGGCTACTGTTCAACCATCCCTCCACCGGCTACTGTTCAACCAGCCCTCCACGGGGTCCTGTCCATCCAGCCCTCCACGGGCTCCTGTTCATCTACCGGCTCGATCGATCGGGGTCCTGTTCATCCAGCGGCAACGGCCTGTACTAGCACGGGGTCCTGTTCATCCAACCCCCCATTGGGAACTATTCATCCAAACCCCCCAACAACGCTCACTGTTCATCAAGGGAAGGAGGCAGCAGTGTTCGATTGGCTTCAGTTAGCAGGAGCAGCGAAGGAATTGCTCGATCAAGTTCAGTTAACAGCCATCGATCGATCGCTCGGGTTCAGTAACGTGTAGCCTGTAGTGCAATCGCTCGAGTTCAATAGGCGAACGCCTCGCTCGGGTTCAGTTAGAGCCCAATGCCTCGCACCCACGCGTCTAGGTGTACGAGAGAAACGCGCATCGCTCGGCCCCCTACCACCCACTGTAACCAGGAACTCCCCGACATTTTCCTCGCCCTCGCTTCTACCATGGTTTTTTCCGTCATGCATGGCCCAAAGAATGTCATGTAGCTGCGTCTCCGGCCCGCCTAGGACGAAAATCCCATTTTATGTCATGATTTTTTCATAGAAGTAGGAGTCCACACATCTATGATGATACCGGTTTTTGTCACAATTATTGTCATAGAAGTGTCATAAGCATGACAGGATTTTTTTTCGTTCGGCCCAAAATGTCACGGACGTGTCTTTTTTTGTAGTGAGTATATATATCCACTAAGGGTTTTAGTCCTTTAACTTTTTAAGGATTGCTTAGGGATGTCCTTACGACTTGTTTATTTCAGTTCTTCACAATGTGATGCTCTATATGTGCAACTATTTGCCGTGCAGTTCAATTTCATCAATAACAGTTTCAACAATACCACTATGAATTACGATATTTGGTTGCTGTTAAGGATATTGCAGTTAACATGCCTTTTCGTTTTTCAATTGTTGTTTAGGGACATGCATTGTACTGAATGACTAAATATGCAATCCCAGGCTACATAGCAACAAGGAAGAGTGTTACCTTAACGTTCAAATGATGTCTAGATATACATGTAATAAAATCTTATATAATGGGATGGATGGAGTGTTGTACTACATCATTTTTCAATTGTTTTTTTATCTTCTAATATTAACTTGGTGCTCTTAGGTACATATATCATTGCCAAAGATCCACACTTCGACCCTTTCTGCGTATGGGGCAATGAGATATTCATGAACCAGCATCAAGTGAGGAAACTGATAAAGATTGTTACTAAATGGGTCAAAAGATGTCAATCGAACTATTTGTTTACACTTTATGCAAGACAACAGTGAACTGCAGGATGGTAAGTAAGAACCCTGTAGCCTTCTTTTTACTGCCCGTAATGAGTTGTGTTAGATAACAATATCTGAATCTTTTTTATTTTGCAGTGGATCCTGAAGCAGTTTACTCAAGATTACCTCTCACACTACATGATTGGCGGCCGGCCATCACAAGGGGTTGGACTAGAGTCCTGCATGCCTTCTTCATCCAGGAGAGCACAATAGGGCCATTCGGCTTCACCTTGTTCAGCAACCGGAATGTCTGTCGCCTCTTTCTTTACCATCTGTAATAGTACAAGTATAGAACCCTGGTTCATCATTCTTTATTTGGTGCTTATGTAATTCTTAAACATATGTACCTATGAATCGAATAATGCATTGGTTGTTTGAACCTAATGGATATGAATAAAGCTATAGCCTACTTTCAAGTTTAAATTAGGTACAATTTTAAACAGCAGCAATTAAATTAGGGCAAAATTACGTTGTGCAGGTCATTACGGCACACACGGTTGGTAAAACACAAACGTTTGCGGTATACACCATGATCCGAGACGGTTCATAGAGAGGAAACATGTGCAAGCATGCACACAGTTGCCGTTTGCAAAGCGTGTGTGATGTCAGACACTGTCACATATGGTGCGGGAAAACTAAAAGTGTGTGATTGTCTACCTATCAAACACGGTTTATAATCCTGACCTGTTTGTGATGTGCCAGGCATCGTAAAACTCCCGTGCCTGGAATCTACCTAGTTTTAGGTAAAATCACAAAACTCTGACTGCGATGGCAATGGGAGCACAAACGAGTAGCAAGGATGAAGCGTTTGGGATATTCGAGATATCGGAAATGGTTATATAGGGACAACTGTATGCATCAAGGCTACATATCCCCGACGGTTTCTGGGTTGTGTGGGAAGGACCCCCCTATCGCCCACACTCACTTGGCGACGGTTCCAAATGCCATCACGGAAAGGGGTTAAAAACCGTTTGTATAGCACCGACGCGCATCAGTGGATGGTGAGCCTATGCCTTGGAAGATGGACGACAGACCTACTTCATCAAGAACTCCTTCATCACCACCTCTGAAGAAAGAGACATAAATACATGGGTATGGGCACTCCCCTTGGCAACTACCAAGCTTGGGGGAGGTGCCCCGGTATCGTATCACCATCACACCTCTACCTTTATTGTTTTCTTAGTTCGATCCTTTTTGTTATATCTTGATCTAGTAGAATAAAGTTTTAGTATGATCTAGCTTTGAGTTTTGCTTTATGTTCCCTCTATGTAATCGAGTCCTTGAGTTATATATAATAAAGAGTAGTTTTGAGTTGAGGGCTTTCTTTTTTTGCTATGATCTTGAGGGAATTAAATAAAAGAAAGAATAAAAAGAAATAAAAGAAATAAAAAGTTCATATATTGATCTTATGGAGAGTAATGACTTCACATATAAAGGCTATGATGAATGAAAGTTGTTGAGAGTTGACAAACATAGTTTTGGTCATTGTTGCAATTAATAGGAAGTAATAAAGAAAGAGAGGCTTCACATATAAATATACCATCTTGGACATCTTTTGTAATTGTGAGCACTCATTAAAATATGAAATGCTAAAAGGTTGATGTCGGACAAGGAAGACAACATAATGGGTTATGTTTTCTTATATCCGAATAGAAGTTATATTGTCATGGATCCTCCAACATGCTGAGCTTGCCTTTCCCTCTCATGCTAGCCAAATTCTTTGCATTAAGTAGAGATACTAGTTTTGCTTCCAAACACCGTTAAACCCAGTATTGCCATGAGAGTCCACCATACCTACCTATGGATTGAGTAAGATCCTTCAACTAAGTTGTCATCGGTGGAAGCAATAAAAATTGCTCCTCTAAATATGTATGATCTATTAGTGTGAAGAAAATAAGCTTTATACGAACTTGTGATATGGAAGAAATGAAAGCGACAGACTGCATAATAAAGGTCTTTATCACAAGCGGCAATATAAAGTGACGTTCTTTTGCATTAAGATTTTGTGCATCCAACCATAAAAGCGCATGACAACCTCTGCTTCCCTCTGTGAAGGGCCTATCTTTTATCTTCCGCCCTTATACAAGAGTCATGGTGATAGTCACCTTTCCTTTTTACACTTTTTCCTTTGGTAAGTTCTGTGTGTTGGAGAGATCTGGATATATATATCCACTTGGATGTAGGTTTTCATAAAGTATTATTGTTGACATTACCCTTGAGGTAAAATGTTGGGAGGCGGAACTATAAGCCCCTATCTATCTCTGTGTCCGATTGAAACTTTGAACCCATAAGTATCGTGTGAGTATTCGCAATTGTGAAAGATTATATGATAGTTGAGTGTGTGGACTTGCTAAAAAGCTCTTGAATTGACTCTTTCCGATGTTATGATAAATTGCAATTGCTCCAATGACTGAGATCATAGTTTGTTAGTTTTCAATAAAGTTTTTGATTCATACTCTACCTTGTGAATGAATTGTTACTTTAGCGTAAGAGATTATATGGCATTATATGTTGCTATTCTAAAGATGGTCATGATACCCTCATGTCCATATTTTATTTTATCGACACCTCTATATCTAAACATGTGGACATATTTATCGATATCGGCATTCGCTTGAGGACAAGCGAGGTCTAAGCTTGGGGGAGTTGATACGTCCATTTTGCATCATGCTTTTCTATTGATATTTATTGCATTATGGGCTGTTATTACACTTTATATCACAATACTTATGCCTTTTCTCTCTTATTTTTTAAGGTTTACATGAAGAGGGAGAATGCCGGCAGCTGGAATTCTGGACTAGAAAAGGAACAAATATTAGAGACCTATTCTGCACAACTCCAAAAGTCCTGAAACTTCACAAAGCATGTTTTTGGAATAAATGAAAAATATTGGGCAAATAAAATACCAGAGGGGTGCCACCAGCCAGCCACAAGGGTGGAGGGCGCGCCCTACCCCCCTGGGCGCGCCCCCCGACCTTGTGGGCCCCCTAGGAGGCCTCCGGTGCCCATCTTTGGCTATATGGTGTGTTTTGACCTGGAAAAAATTGAAAGGAAGCTTTCAGGACGAAGCGCCGCCGTCTCGAGGCGGAACCTGGGTAGAACCAATCTAGGGCTCCGGCGGAGCTGTGCTGCCGGGGAAACATCCCTCCGGGAGGGGGAAATCGTCGCCATCGTCATCACCAATGATCCTCTCATCGGGAGGGGGTCAATATCCACCAACATCTTCACCAGCACCATCTCCTCTCAAACCCTAGTTCATATCTTGTATTCGATCTTGGTCCCTAAACCTGAGATTGGTACCTATGGGTTGCTAGTAGTGTTGATTACTCCTGATAGTTGATGCTAGTTGGTTTATCCGGTGGAAGATTATATTTTCAGATCCTTAATGATAATTAATACTCCTCTAATTATGATTATGAATATGCTTTGTGAGTAGTTACGTTGGTTCCCGAGGACATGGGAGAAGTCTTGTTATAAGTAATCATGTGAATTTGGTATTCGTTCGATATTTTGATGAGATGTATGTTGTCTTTCCTCTAGTGGTGTTATGTGAACGTCGACTACATGACACTTCACCATTATTTGGGCCTAGGGGAAGGCATTGGGAAGTAATAAGTAGATGATGGGTTGCTAGAGTGACAGAAGGTTAAACCCTAGTTTATGCGTTGCTTCGTAAGGGGCTGATTTGGATCCATATATTTCATGATATGGTTAGGTTTACCTTAATTCTTCTTTCCTAGTTGCGGATGCTTGCGAGAGGGGTTAATCATAAGTGGGAGGCTTGTCCAAGGAAGGGCAGCACCCAAGCACCGGTCCACCCACATATCAAATTATCAAAGTAACGAACGTGAATCATATGAGCATGATGAAAACTAACTTGACAACAATTCCCATGTGTCCTCGAGAGCGCTTTGCTTTATATAAGAGTTCGTTCAGGCTTGTCCTTTGCTACAAAAAGGATTGGGCCACCTTGCTTCACCTTGTTTACTTTTATTACTTGTTACCCGTTACGACTTATCTTATCACAAAATTATCTGTTACCGATTTCAGTGCTTGCAGAGAATACCTTGCTGAAAACCGCTTGTCATTTCCTTCTGCTCCTCGTTCGGTTCGACACTCTTACTTATCGAAAAGACTACGATAGATCCCCTATACTTGTGGGTCATCAGTTTCACTTAGATTTATTTGAGAGTTAGTAAATTTTTGAACAAATGCTCTCATGCTTCACTTAGATTTATTTGAGAGTTAGTAAATGTTTGAAGAAATTATCTCATGCTTCACTTATATTATTTTGAGAGACGAAAAATTGTATGCTCATGTTCTTCACTTAAATTTGTTTGAGATTATCAAAAGCAATTGCAACATATTAAATTAGTCCCAAAGTGATAGATATTCAAGAAGGATATAATAAAAAAATTCATGAAGATCATTGGACAAAATAAACTTGATTCTTTGTAATAGTTTTGAGATATGATGATAGTGATATGTGAGTCATGCTGATGAGTAATTATGCTTTAGTAAGAATATTGGTGTTAAGGTTTGTGATTCCCTATGCAAGCACGAAAGTCAATAGTTATGCAATGAAATTACATTCTACTTGTGGTGCATTATTCGGTGTTAGTTATGCTTAATGCTCGCTTACGTGATTTTTCGTTTCTTTGTTGGTTGCTTCTCAATCTTATTGCTAGCCTCCATTTGTACTAAGTAGGAATACTACTTGTGCATCCAAAATCCTTAAAACTAGTTTTTCCATATGAGTTCACCATACCTACCTATATGCGGTATTTCCGTGCCGTTCTAAGCAAATTTGTATGTGCCATCTCTAATTTTCAAAATAAATATCCTTTTTGTGTGCCCGTACCACTCATGAAGCGGCAGGGGGTGGCCAATATTTTCTATGCTAGATGTGTTATTCTCAATATGAGTGTTTATTCACTTGTCATTGCATGAGAGTATGGCGGTAATAGGGATGCCCAGTCCCAAAATGAAAAAGGAATTTACTTTATGTTGTCAAATAATAAATTCCTTGGAAAGTGTTGGTATGGACGGCACCCATGGATACGACTAGCCGTGGAATGTGAAAGAATGTTAGAAACAGAAATATTCTTTATTTTCTGTTTGGGAACCGCCTATGATATATCTAGCATGGAAAGTGTTGGGAATTACTCGGTCACTTTTGTTGACGGGAAAAGTATACCTCTCAAAATGTTTTATTTCTCAATTTTCGCTTTGAGCTCTGGCACCTCTACAAATCCCTACTTCCCTCTGCGAAGGGCCTTTCTATTTACTTTATGCAATTTTTATTTTTATTTGAGTCTCCATCTTCTCTTATAAAGCACCAATAAGGGGCACTATGATCGTACTTGAGCATTGGATGTAGCTAATATGCGAGTGTGTTTTATGAATGGATCAATGATTGAGCATGATGGGCTAGTGATAACTTGCTTTAGTGTTGATATTTTGAAAGACATGGTTGCTTATTGATATGCTTGAGTATTGAAATATTCATGTCAAAACTAGACTATTACTTTGAACCATATAAAAGTCCATATGTCCATGCTACAAAAGAAATGAATATGTGATGAACATATTAGGCAGCATTCCACATCAAAAATTCTATTTTTATCATTTACCTACTCGAGGACGAGCAGGAATTAAGCTTGGGGATGCTGATACGTCTCCAACGTATCTATAATTTTTTTATTGTTCCATGTTGTTATATTATCATTCTTGGATGTTTTACAATCATTTTATAGCAACTTTATATCATTTTTGGGGACTAACCTATTGACATAGTGCCCAGTGCCAGTTGTTGTTTTTTGCTTATTTTTTTACTTCACAGAATATCAATACCAAACGGAGTCCAAACGTAGCGAAAATTTTGGAGAATTTTTATGGTCCAGAAGGAACAACATGGGCCAAAGAAGTACCAGAGCGGTGCCCTGAGGGGTGCACAACCCACCTGGGCGTGCTTGGGGGCCCAGGCGCGCCTTGGTGGGTTGTGCCCACCTTGGTGGCCTCCCACACCGCTTCTTCACCCTATAAATACCCAAATATTTCAGAAACCCGAGGGGAGTCGACGAAACACAATTCCAGCCGCCGCTAGTTCCAAAACCACGAGATCCACTCTAGACACCATCACGGAGGGTTTCATCGTCATCATTGGTGCCTCTCTGATGATGCATGAGTAGTTCATTGTAGACCTACGGGTCCGTAGGCAGTAGCTAGATGGCTTCTTCTCTCTTTTGATTCTCAATACAATAGTCTCTTGGAGATCTATTTGATGTAACTCTTTTTGCGGTGTGTTTGTTGGGATCCAATGAACTTTGTGTTTATGATCAGATCTATTTATCCATGAAAGTTATTTGAGTTTCTTTGATCTCTTATATGCATGATTACTTATAGCCTCGTATTTCTTCTTCGAATCTTCGGTTTAATTAGGCCGACTAGATCGATTTTTCTTGCCATGGGAAGAGGTGCTTTGTGATGGGTTCGATCGTACGATGTTCTTTCCCAGTGACAGAAGGGGCAGCAAGACACGTATGTATCGTTGCTATTAAAGATAACAATGTGGGAGCTATTCCTACATGAATAGATCTCGTCTACATCATGTCATCATTCTTATTGCATTACTCTATTTCTCCATGAACTTCATACACAAGATGCATGTTGGATAGCGGTCGATGTGTGGAGTAATAATAGTACATGCAGGCAGGAGTCGGTCTACTAATCTTGGACATGATGCCTATATAATGAATTTGCCCGGATATCGTCATAATTATTTGAAGTTCTATCAACTGCCCAACAGTAATTTGTTTACCCACCGTATGCTATTTTCTCGAGAGAAGCCACTACTGAAATCTACGGCCCCCGGGTCTATTTTCTCATCATATATCTTCAGATCTATATTGCTATTTGCCTTTTTATTTATTTGCATCTTTTATTTTTAGATCTATATTATCAAAAACCCAAAAATACCTCGCTGAATTTTATTTGCCGTTATTTTATTTGCATCTACCAAATTATATCTTTACCAATCTTTTACCTGGGAGGAATTGACAACCCCTCTTACGCGTCGGGTTGCAAGTATTTGTTCTTTGTGTGCAGGTACCGTTTACATTGTGTTGCTTGGTTCTCCTACTGGTTCGATAACCTTGGTTTCATCACTTAGGGAAATAACTACCGTAGTTGTGCTGCATCATCCCTTCCTCTTCGGGGAAAAACTATCGCGGACACGAGCCATTAATTACCTTGCTGAAAACCACTTGTCATTTCGTTCTGCTCCTCTTTGGGTTCGACACTCTTACTTATCGAAAGGACTACGATTGATCCCCTATAGTTGTGGGGCATCAAACCCCGTGATATGATACGCTCTATCACACATAAGTGTCCTTATATCTCCTCAAAACAGCCACCATACCTACTTATTATGGCATTTCCATAGCTATTCTGAGATATATTGCTATGCAACTTCCACCGTTCCATTATTATGACACACATCATCATTGTCATATTGCTTTGCGTGATCACATAGCTGACATAGTATTTGTGTCTCAACCATCATTCATCATTCTTTATACATGTTACGCTAGTATCATTGCACATCCGGGTACACCGCCAAAGGCATTCATATAGAGTCATATTTTGTTCTAGTGCCGAGTTGTAGTTTTGAGTTGTAAATAAATAGAAGTGTGATGATCATCATTATTAATTATTGGAGCATTGTCCCAGTGAGGAAATAAAAAAGAGAGCCAAAAAGAGCCCAGAAAAAGAGGCCAAAAGAGCCCAACAAGAGAGAGAGAGAGAAGGGGCAATGTTACTATCCTTTTCACACTTGTGCTTCAAAGTAGCACCATGTTTTTATATGAGAGTCTCATGTGCTTTCACTTTCATATAACTAGTGGGAATTTTCATTATAGAACTTGGCTTGTATATTCCAATGATGGGCTTCCTCAAATGCCCGAGGTCTTCATGAGCAAGGAAGTTGGATGCACACCCACTTAGTTTTTTTTAGCTTTCATACACTTATAGCTCTTAGTGCATCCGTTGCATGGAAATCCCTACTCCTTGCATTGACATCAATTGATAGGCATCTCCATAGCTCGTTGATTAGCCTCGTCGATGTGATACTTTCTCCTTTTTTGTCTTCTCCATATTAATCTCTACCACTGTACTCTATTCTACCCATAGTGCTATATCCATGGCTTGTGCTCATGTATTGCGTGGGAGTTGAAAAGGCTTAAGCACGTTAAAAAGTATGAACCAATTGCTCGGCTTGTCATCGGGGTTGTGCATGATAAATACTTTGTGTTAAGAAGATGGAGCATGACAAGACTATATGATTTTGTAGGGATAACTTTCTTTAGCATTATTATTTTGAAAGGCATGATTGTTTGTTGGTATACCTGAGTATTGATGTCTTTATGTCAAATTATAGACTATTGCTTTGAATCATTCGGATATTAATATTCAGGCCACAAAAGAGATTACATGATGAATATGATAGGTAGCATTCCACACAAAAATTTTGTTTTTATCATTTACCTACTCGAGGATGAGTAGGAAAATTAAGCTTGGGGATGTTGATACGTCTCAAACGTATGTATAATTTTTTATTGTTTCATGCTACTATAGTATCAATCTTGGATGTTTATTATGCAATTATATGCTATTATATATCATTTTTGGGGACTAACCTATTAAACTAGTGCCCAGTTCCAGTTGTTATTTTTGCTTGGTTTTGGCTTTTCAGAATACCAGTATCAAATGGAGTCCAAACGCTACAAAATTTTTGATGATTTTTTCTGGACCAGAAGGGACCCTAGAAGCTTTAGGAGAAGACATGCGGAGCCATGAGAGAGCGACAAGCCCGCAGGGGCGCGTGATGTCTACTACACAACTTTATTCTTGTAGACTCGTGTTGGGCCTCCAAGCGCTGAGTTTTGTAGGACAATGGCAATTTTCCCTCAAGTGGATGACCTTAGGTTTATCAATCCGTGGGAGGTGTAGAATGAAGATGGTATCTCTCAAACAACCCTGCAATCAAATACAAGAAATCTCTTGTGTCCCCAACACACCAAGTACAATGATAATTGTATAGGTGCACTAGTTCGGGGAAGAGATGGTGATGCAAGTGTAGTATGGATAGTAGATATAGGTTTTTGTAATATGAAAATATAAAACAACAAGGTGGCAAGTGATAAAACGGAGGACAAACGGTATAGCAATGCTTGAAAACAAGGCCTAGGGTTCATACTTTCACTAGTGCAATCTCTCAACAGTGCTAACATAATTGAATCATATAACAATCCCGCAATGTGCGACAAAGAGTCACACCAATGTTCTTATCTAGCGGAGAACACAAGATGAAATTGTTGTAGGGTACGAAACCGCCTCAAAGTTATCTTTTTCGATCAATCTATTGAGCTATTCCTATAAGTGTCACAAACAGCCCTAGAGTTCGTACTAAAATAACACCATATGATACTAATCAACCAACTATAATGTCACCTAGATACTCTAATGTCACCAAAAGTATCCGTGAGTTGATTATTCGATACGCATCAAACAACTTCAAATTCATAATACTCACTCCAACACAAAGAAATTCAAAGAGTTCCCCAAGGATTCTACCGGAGAAAGTAGGACGAAAATGTGCATAAACCCTTATGCATAGATTACCCCAATGTCACCTCAGGAATCCACGAGTTGAGTGCCAAAACATAAATCAAGTGAATCAATATAACACCGCATTGTCACCACGGGTATTCATAGGCAAGACATACATCAAGTGTACTCAAATCCAACAAGTATTCCATCCGATAATAGTGAAACCTCAAAGGTAAAAAAATCAATTCATCACAAAAAGATAGAGAGGGGAAAACACCATATGATCCAACTATATTAGCAAAGTGTTGGGGAACGTAGTAATTTCAAAAAATTTCCTACGCACACGCAAGATCATGGTGATGCATAGCAACGAGAGGGGAGAGTGTTGTCCACGTACCCTCGTAGACCGACAGCGGAAGCGTTATCACAACGCGGTTGATGTAGTCGTACGTCTTCTCGATCCGACCGATCAAGTACCGAACGTACGGCACCTCCGAGTTCTACACACGTTCAGCTCGATGACGTCCCTCGAACTCCGATCCAGCTGAGTGTTGAGGGAGATTTTCGTCAGCACGACGGCGTGGTGAAGATGATGATGTTCCACCGACGCAGGGCTTCGCCTAAGCTCCGCAACGGTATTATCGAGGTGTAATATGGTGGAGAGGGGCACCGCACACGGCTAAGAGATCTCAAGGATCAATTGTTGTGTCCATGGGGTGCCCCCCTGCCCCCGTATATAAAGGAGCAAGGGAGGAGGAGGCCGGCCCTAGGAGGGGGCGCACCAAGTGTGGAGTCCTACTAGGATTCCCTAGTCCTAGTAGGATTCCACCTCCCATATGGAATAGGAAAAGAGGAAGGGAAAAAGAGAAGGAAGGAAGGGGGCGCCCCCCTTCCCTAGTCCAATTCGGACCAGACCAAGGGGAGGGGTGCGGCCACCCTTGAGGCCCTTTTCCTTCTTTCCCGTATGGCCCAATAAGGCCCAATACGTATTCCCGTAACTCTCCGGTACTCCGAAAAATACTCGAATCACTCGGAACCTTTCCGAAGTCTGAATATAGTCGTCCAATATATCGATCTTTACGTCTCGGCCATTTCGAGACTCCTCGTCATATCCCCGATCTCATCCGGGACTCCGAACTACTTCGGTACATCAAAACTTGTAACATCCCAAATTTTCAATTTGGTATGTTACACATAGATCATCATTGCATATCATGTTTTATTGCATTTTGACAAATCCTCGATAAATCCTAAGCAACTCAAGGACCCTCGGAGAGAGTTGGGGTTTTTTCTCGAATTTTCATATTTGATTTTCATCAAATATTAAGACGAGGATTTTGGTTTTAATTATTTTTTTCTCCGGAAAAATATTTCATTTTAAAAATAAACGAGAGGAGAAAATATGACTTCTCCAAAACAATTGAAATACTGGAGGAAAAATGTTAAAATCATTTATTGGAATTTATTTGGATTTTATTGTAATTTTTATTGCATTAAAAATATTGCATGTTTTCAAAATATTTATTTTGTGTTACAAATATGTTCACCCTATTCTAGATTTTCTAACTAGACGGGGAAAATTTATTTTATATTTTTCTGACTTTTATTTATTTTTCTGTGAATTATTTTCCGCGATACATTAAAAAAACAGCGCGCGCCCGCTGGGCCGAGCCCAGCCGAGCGCCAGGCCGCCGGCCCACCCCGTCGCCCTCTCCTTCCTCCGCACGGGAGAGCGCCGCCGCCGTGTCCATGGTGGACACGGGAGTCCGACCCCGCCGGAGCTTGCCCCTCCTCCAAGCTTGCTCCCCCCTCTTTATATACCCCTCAAACCCCCCCCCCCCCGCTCTTTCATCCCGCCGCCGCCCGCCTTGCCCGCCGCCGCCGCCGGAGCCGCCCCTTGCACCCCCCCCCCCGAGCCCCGCACCCCGCACCCCCTCGTCGCCCCTCGCCCCGAGCGCCGGAGCCCCGCCCCGATGAGGTACTGCCTGCCCCGTTCAACGCCGGTTTTGTTAAAAAAAAACCCTTCGTTTAAAAAAAACCCTAGATCGGTTTTTTTCAGTTTTATTATTTTGCGAGCGTTTACCGAACCGTTCGTTTTAACGAACGCGTTCGTCGGTTTTTCTCTGTTAACGAACGTCCGCACTTTAACCGTTCGTCCGTTTTTCTTTTTCGCCGGATTTTTTTTCTACGATTATCTCAGATTCGATTTCTGATCGAATCTTCGTTTCTGTTTAACTTCTCGCTCGTTTATCGGAATCAGGCGATTCAAGCGCCTAGAGTTTCGTCTCGAAATTCTCTTTCCGTTTAACCTACTCAAACAAGTTTTTGCTACAGTAAAATTTGACCTAGATCCAGATTAGTAAACGAAGCTTCTTTCTTTCGCCGTTTGACTTTCGTTGTTTCTTTCGAGTTGATTCTTTTTGCAAACCGGAGTTCTTAAGTTGAACTTTCTGGTTGGATCTTTCATTCGAGTTTTACCTGTGCATTAGATGAGTACTGATTGTATGCTTGTTTGTTTGCGATAGAGTACCCGGAGTGTGCCGCTTGTTACTTCGAATCGCTAGGTTTTGCGGATCATCAGCAAGGCAAGTAACACTTTGATCATACTTTTCATACCCAGTTTTTATTGCATTAGATCTATTCCTCAAACATTGCATGATTAGGATCTAATTAAATTGTGGGAGCTGGGAAGTAGTTGAGGTAGTACCTATTACCTGTTTTCTTATCAAACCCTTGGGAGTTATTTCTACGTTGCTATTATTATTGCCATGCTATGCTCGTAGACGTGGATTGGGTTTGAGAGATATTCATGACAGATGTGAGATGTTATTAATGGTTCAACTTAAGGTGGCAACTAAAACTCACATCTGGGTGGATTGAGGCACCTGGAGAACCCAGTGTTGTCTGATTTTATAAGGTCCGCCACCCAGGCTCAAAGGGATCATAAGATTATTCATGCTAGAAACTTCCGTGTGCAGCCACAAGCTATTATGGGCTCTAGCATAGTTGAGTAGGTTACATGATCTCTTGAAGAGGTGGACTAGCAGATGTAGGGGAAAGTAGGTGTACCGGTCCATCCAGAGTAAAGAGTGATTGTTTCTGAAAGACTGTGTCTCGGTCATTCGTTTCTCAAACATCATGCAGTGCGAGAAATAAAACGGAGGCGATCGAGTCTTGTGGGAAAAGTGCGCAAACCTCTGCAGAGTGTACAAACTAATCATGGTTAGCCGTGTCCCCGGTTATGGACAACTTGAGTATCTAGTACCTGGATTATCATTTGAATCTCATCACCATGTTACTTTTAATTAATTTTGTTGGGTTAATGATGACACTTAATTGGGATTGAGTTGGAGGTACCTTCTCAATGTTTAACAATCACCATGATAGTTAAATAAAATTATTCCTTTGTAGTAGGGAAAAATTGGCTTTTCGCAAAACTTTAACCATAGAGCTTTCCACCAGCCATATATGCATGTAGTATAGCATTATTGTTGTTCATTACTCTTTATGTGTTACTTCGCCAGCATATTCTATGTGCTGACCCGTTCTCGGGCTGCAACGTTTCATGTTGCAGACTTTTCAGACGATGAGTAAGGTGCCTTAGGTCATGGTCTTATACTCAGTGATGCCGCTGGAGTTGATGGACTCACATATCTTCCAAGTCTTCCGCTGTTATCGTTTTTAGATGGCCTTAAGCCATGTTTATCATACTTAATCTCTTCGGAGATATTCGATGTAATAAGTGTGTGATTGCTACTCTGTTATAAATCCTCCATTTGTACTGTGCGTGTCAGCATTACTGATCCAGGGATGACACTGGTGCACAGCAGCACAGACCATTTGAGGTCTGGTCGCTATAAAACTCAATAAAACTGTCATCGTAACGTTAAGCGTGCGGACCCTACGTGTTCGAGAACTATGTAGACATGACCGATACACGTCTCCGGTCAATAACCAATAGCGGGACCTGGATGCCCATATTGGCTCCCACATATTCTACGAAGATCTTTATCGGTCAGACCGCATAACAACATACGTTGTTCCCTTTGTCACCGGTATGTTACTTGCCCGAGATTTGATCGTCGGTATCTCGATACCTAGTTCAATCTCGTTACCGGCAAGTCTCTTTACTCGTTCCGTAACACATCATCCCGCAACTAACTCATTAGTCACAATGCTTGCAAGGCTTATAGTGATGTGCATTACCGAGTGGGCCCAGAGATACCTCTCCGACAATTGGAGTGACAAATCCTAATCTCGAAATACGCCAACCCAACAAGTACCTTTGGAGACACCTGTAGAGCACCTTTATAATCACCCATTTACGTTGTGACGTTTGGTAGCAAACAAAGTGTTCCTCCGGTAAACGGGAGTTGCATAATCTCATAGTCATAGGAACATGTATAAGTCATGAAGAAAGCAATAGCAACATACTAAACGATCGGGTGCTAAGCTAACGGAATGGGTCAAGTCAATCACGTCATTCTCCTAATGAGGTGATCCCGTTAATCAAATGACAACTCATGTCTATGCCTAGGAAACATAACCATCTTTGATTAACGAGCTAGTCAAGTAGAGACATACTAGTGACACTCTGTTTGTCTATGTATTCACACATGTATTATGTTTCCGGTTAATACAATTCTAGGATGAATAATAAACATTTATCATGATATAAGGAAATATATAATACTTTATTATTGCCTCTAGGGCATATTTCCTTCAGTCTACCACTTGCACTAGAGTCAATAATCTAGTTCACATCGCCATGTGATTTAACATCAATAATTCACATTGGCATGTGATTAATAGCCATAGTTCACATCCCTATGTGACCAACACTCAAAGTGTTTACTAGAGTCAATAATCTAGTTCACATCGCTATGTGATTAACACCCATAGTTCACATCTCTATGTGACCAACACTCAAAGGGTTTACTAGAGTCAATAATATAGTTCACATCGCTATGTGATTAACACCCAAAGAGTACTAAGGTGTGATCATGTTTTGATTGTGAGATAATTTTAGTCAACGGGTCTGTCACATTCAGATCCGTAAGTATTTTGTAAATATCTATGTCTACAATGCTCTTCACGGAGCTACTCTAGCTAATTGCTCCCACTTTCAATATGTATCTAGACCGAGACTTAGAGTCATCTAGATTTAGTGTCAAAACTTGCATCGACGTAACCCTTTACGACGAACCTTTTGTCACTTCCATAATCGAGAAACATATCCTTATTCCATTAAGGATAACTTTGACCGCTGTCCACTGATCTACTCCTAGATCACTATTGTACTCCCTTGCTAAAATCAGTGTAGGGTATACAATAGATCTGGTGCACAGCATGGCATACTTTATAGAACCTATGGCCGAGGCATAGGGAATGACTTCCATTCTCTTTCTATCTTCTGCCGCGGTCGGGCTTTGAGTCTTTACTCAATTTCACACCTTGTAACACAGGCAAGAACTCTTTCTTTGACTGTTCTATTTTGAACTACTTCAAAATCTTGTTAAGGTATGTACTCATTGAAAAAACTTATCAAGCGTCTTGATCTATCTCTATAGATCTTGATGCTCAATATGTAAGCAGCTTCACCGAGGTCTTTCTTTGAAAACTCCTTTCAAACACTCCTTTATGCTTTGCAAAATAATTCTACATTATTTCCGATCAACAATATGTCATTCACATATACTTATCAGAAATGTTGTAGTGCTCCCACTCACTTTCTTGTAAATATAGGCTTCACCGCAAGTCTGTATAAAACGATATCCTTTGATCAACTTATCAAAGCGTATATTCCAACTCCGAGATGCTTGCACCAGTCCATAAATGGATCGCTGGAGCTTGCATATTTTGTTAGCACCTTTAGGATTGACAAAACCTTCTGGTTGCATCATATACAACTCTTTTTTAATAAATCCATTAAGGAATGCAGTTTTGTTTATCCATTTGCCATATTTCATAAAATGCGGCAATTGCTAACATGATTCAGACAGACTTAAGCATAGATACGAGTGAGAAACTCTCATCGTAGTCAACATCTTGAACTTGTCGAAAACTTTTTTGCGACAATTCTAGCTTTGTAGATAGTGATACTACTATCAGCGTCCGTCTTCTTCTTGACGATCCATTTATTCTCAATTGCTTGCCGATCATCGGGCAAGTCAACCAAAGTCCACACTTTGTTCTCATACATGGATCTCATCTCAGATTTCATGGCCTCAAGCCGTTTTGCGGAATCTGGGCTCACCATCGCTTCTTCATAGTTCGTAGGTTCGTCATGGTCTAGTAACATAACCTCCAGAACAGGATTACCGTCCCACTCTGGTGCGGATCTTACTCTGGTTTACCTACGAGGTTTGGTAGTAACTTGATCAGAAGTTACATGATCATCATCATTAACTTCCTCACTAATTGGTGTAGGAGTCACAGGAACAGATTTCTGTGATGAACTACTTTCCAATAAGGGAGCAGGTACAGTTACCTCATCAAGTTCTACTTTCCTCCCACTCACTTCTTTCGAGAGAAACTCCTTCTCTAGAAAGGATCCATACTAAGCAACGAATGTCTTGCCTTCGGATCTGTGATAGAAGGTGTACCCAACTGTCTCCTTTGGGTATCCTATGAAGACACATTTCTCCGATTTGGGTTTGAGCTTATCAGGATGAAACCTTTTCACATAAGCATCGCAACCCCAAACTTTAAGAAACGACAACTTTGGTTTCTTGCCAAACCACAGTTCATAAGGCGTCGTCTCAACGGATTTTGATGGTGCCCTATTTAACGTGAATGTAGCTGTCTCTAATGCATAACCCCAAAACGATAGTGGTAAATTGGTAAGAGACATCATAGATTGTACTATATCCAATAAAGTACGGTTATGACGTTCGGACACACCATTATGCTGTGGTGTTCCAGGTGGCGTGAGTAGTGAAACTATTTCACATTGTTTTAACTGAAGGCCAAACTCGTAACTCAAATACTCTTCTCTACGATCAGATCGTAGAAACTTTATTTTTCTTGTTACGATGATTTTCCACTTCACTATGAAATTATATGAACTTTTCAAATGTTTCAGACTTATGTTTCATTAAGTAGATATACCCATATCTGCTCAAATCATCTGTGAAGGTGAGAAAAATAACGATATCCGCCACGAGCCTCAATATTCATTGGACCATATACATCTGTATGTATGACTTTCAACAAATCTGTTGCTCTCTCCATAGTTCCGGAGAACGGCGTTTTGGTCATCTTGCCCATGAGGCATGGTTCGCAAGCATCAAGTGATTCATAATCAATTGATTCCAAAATCCCATCAGTATGGAGTTTCTTCATGCGCTTTACACCAATATGACCTAAACAGCAGTGCCACAAATAAGTTGCACTATCATTATTAACTTTGCATCTTTTGGCTTCAATATTATGATTATGTGTATCACTACGATCGAGATCCAACAAACCATTTTCGTTGGTGTGTATGACCATAGAAGGTTTTTATTCATGTAAACAGAACAACAATTGTTCTCTAACTTAAATGAATAACCGTATTGCAATAAACATGATCAAATCATATTCATGCTCAACGCAAACACCAAATAACACTTATTTAGTTTCAACACTAAACCCAAAAGTATAGGGAGTGTGCGATGATGATCATATCAATCTTGGAACTACTTCCAACACACATCGTCTCCTCGCCTTTTACTAGTCTCTGTTTATTCTGCAACTCCCGTTTCGAGTTACTACTCTTAGCAACTGAACTAGTATCAAATACCGAGGGGTTGCTATAAACACTAGTAAAGTACACATCAATAACTTGTATATCCAATATACCTTTGTTCACCTTGCCATCCTTCTTATCCACCAAATACTTTGGGTAGTTCCGCTTCCAGTGACCAGTCCCTTTGCAGTAGAAGCACTTAGTCTCAGGCTTAGGACCAGACTTAGGCTTCTTCACTTGAGCAGCAACTTGCTTGCCGTTCTTCTTGAAGTTCCCCTTCTTCCCTTTGCCCTTTTCTTGAAACTAGTGGTCTTGTTAACCATCAACACTTGATGCTCTTTCTTGATTTCTACCTTCGTCGATTTCAGCATCGCGAAGAGCTCGGGAATTACTTTCGTCATCCCTTGCATACTATAGTTCATCACGAAGCTCTACTAACTTGGTGATGGTGACTAGAGAATTCTGTCAATCACTATTTTATCTGGAAGATAAACTCCCACTTGATTCAAGCAATTGTAGTACCCAGACAATCTGAGCACATGCTCACTAGTTGAGCGATTCTCCTCCATCTTTTAGCTATAGAACTTGTTGGAGACTTCATATCTCTCAACTCGGGTATTTGCTTGAAATATTAACTTCAACTCCTGGAACATCTCATATGGTCCATGACATTCAAAACGTCTTTGAAGTCCCGATTCTAAGCCGTTAAGCATGGTGCACTAAACTATCAAGTAGTCATCATATTGAGCTAGCCAAATGTTCATAACGTCTGCATCTGCTTCTGCAATAGATCTGTCACCTAGCGGTGCATCAAGGACATAATTTTTCTGTGCAGCAATGAGGATAATCCTCAGATCACGGATCCAATCCGCATCTTTGCTACTAACATCTTTCAACATAATTTTCTCTAGGAACATATCAAAATAAAACAGGGAAGCAACAACGCGAGCTATTGATCTACAACATAATTTGCAAAATACTATCAGGACTAAGTTCATGATAAATTTAAGTTCAATTAATCATATTATTTAAGAAATCCCACTTAGATAGACATCCCTCTAATCCTCTAAGTGATCATGTGATCCATATCAACTAAACCATGTCCGATCATCACGTGAGATGGAGTAGTTTCAATGGTGAACATCACTATGTTGATCATATCTACTATATGATTCATGCTCGACCTTTCGGTCTCCGTGTTCCGAGGCCATATCTGTTATATGCTAGGCTCGTCAAGTTTAACCTGAGTATTCCGCGTGTGCAACTGTTTTGCACCCGTTGTATTTGAACGTAGAGCCTATCACACCCGATCATCACGTGGTGTCTCAGCACGAAGAACTTTCGCAACGGTGCATACTCAGGGAGAACACTTATACTTTGATAATTTAGTGAAGGATCATCTTATAATGCTACCGTCAAACAAAGCAAGATAAGATGCATAAAGGATTAACATCACATCAATCAATATAAGTGATATGATATGGCCATCATCATCTTGCGCTTGTGATCTTCATCTCCGAAGCACCGTGCTTGTGATCTCCATCTCCGAAGCACCGTCATGATCACCATCGTCACCGGCGCGACACCTTGATCTCCATCGTAGCATCGTTGTCGTCTCGTCAATCTTATGCTTCTACGACTATCGCTACCGCTTAGTGATAAAGTAAAGGATTACATGGCGATTGCATTGCATACAATAAAACGACAACCATATGGCTCCTGCCAGTTGCCGATAACTCGGTTACAAAACATGATCATCTCATACAACAAATTATATCACATCATGTCTTGACCATATCACATCACAACATGCCCTGCAAAAACAAGTTAGACGTCCTCTACTTTGTTGTTGCAAGTTTTACGTGGCTGCTACGGGCTTAGCAAGAACCGATCTTACCTACGCATCAAAACCACAACGATAGTTTGTCAAGTTGGTGCTATTTTAACCTTCGCAAGGACCGGGCGTAGCCACACTCGGTTCAACTAAAGTGAGAGAGACAGACACCCGCCAGTCACCTTTAAGCAACGAGTGCTCGCAACGGTGAAACCAGTCTCGCGTAAGCATACGCGTAATGTCGGTCCGGGCCGCTTCATCTCACAATACCGTTGAACCAAAGTATGACATGCTGGTAAGCAGTATGACTTATATCGCCCACAACTCACTTGTGTTCTACTCGTGCATAGCATCAACGCATAAAACCAGGCTCGGATGCCACTGTTGGGGAACGTAGTAATTTGAAAAAAATTCCTACGCACACGCAAGATCATGGTGATGCATAGCAACGAGAGGGGAGAGTGTTGTCCACGTACCCTCGTAGACCGACAGCGGAAGCGTTATCACAACGCGGTTGATGTAGTCGTACGTCTTCACGATCCGACTGATCAAGTACCGAACGTACGGCACCTCCGAGTTCTACACACGTTCAGCTCGATGACGTCCCTCGAACTCCGATCCAGCCGAGTGTTGAGGGAGAGTTTCGTCGGCACGACGGCGTGGTGACGATGATGATGTTCCACCGACGCAGGGCTTCGCCTAAGCTCCGCAACGGTATTATCGAGGTGTAATATGGTGGAGAGGGGCACCGCACACGGCTAAGAGATCTCAAGGATCAATTGTTGTGTCCATGGGGTGCCCCCTTGCCCCCATATATAAAGGAGCAAGGGAGGAGGAGGCCGGCCCTAGGAGGGGGCGCACCAAGTGTGGAGTCCTACTAGGATTCCCTAGTCCTAGTAGGATTCCACCTCCCATATGGAATAGGAAAAGAGGAAGGGAAAAAGAGAAGGAAGGAAGGGAGCGCCCCCCTTCCCTAGTCCAATTCGGACCAGACCAAGGGGAGGGGTGCGGCCACCCTTGAGGCCCTTTTCCTTCTTTCCCGTATGGCCCAATAAGGCCCAATACGTATTCCCGTAACTCTCCGGTACTCCGAAAAATACTCGAATCACTCGGAACCTTTCCGAAGTCCGAATATAGTCGTGCAATATATCGATCTTTACATCTCGGCCATTTCGAGACTCCTCGTCATATCCCCGATCTCATCCGGGACTCCGAACTACTTCGGTACATCAAAACTCAATAAAACTGTCATCGTAACGTTAAGCGTGCGGACCCTACGGGTTCGAGAACTATGTAGACATGACCGAGACACGTCTCCGGTCAATAACCAATAGCGGGACCTGGATGCCCATATTGGCTCCCACATATTCTACGAAGATCTTTATCGGTCATACCGCATAACAACATACGTTGTTCCCTTTGTCACCGGTATGTTACTTGCCCGAGATTTGATCGTCGGTATCTCGATACCTAGTTCAATCTCGTTACCGGCAAGTCTCTTTACTCGTTCCGTAACACATCATCCCGCAACTAACTCATTAGTCACAATGCTTGCAAGGCTTATAGTGATGTGCATTACCGAGTGGGCCCAGAGATACCTATCCGACAATTGGAGTGACAAATCCTAATCTCGAAATACGCCAACCCAACAAGTACCTTTGGAGACACCTGTAGAGCACCTTTATAATCACCCATTTACATTGTGACGTTTGGTAGCACACAAAGTGTTCCTCCGGTAAACGGGAGTTGCATAATCTCATAGTCATAGGAACATGTATAAGTCATGAAGAAAGCAATAGCAACATACTAAACGATCGGGTGCTAAGCTAACGGAATGGGTCAAGTCAATCACGTCATTCTCCTAATGAGGTGATCCCGTTAATCAAATGACAACTCATGTCTATGGCTAGGAAACATAACCATCTTTGATTAACGAGCTAGTCAAGTAGAGGCATACTAGTGACACTCTGTTTGTCTATGTATTCACACATGTATTATGTTTCCGGTTAATACAATTCTAGCATGAATAATAAACATTTATCATGATATAAGGAAATATATAATACTTTATTATTGCCTCTAGGGCATATTTCCTTCACAAAGCTCGTTGTACATCAAGATCATGCCAAATCAAGAACACGAGAGAGAGAGAGAGAGAGAGAGAGAGAGAGAGAGAGATCTAACACATAGCTGCTGGTACATACCCTCAGCCCCGAGGGTGAACTACTCCCTCCTCGTCATGGAGACTACCGAGATGATGAAGATGGCCTCCAGTGATGATTTCCCCCTCCGGCAGGGAGCCGGAACAAGGCTCCTGGTGGGATCTCTTTGGTACAGAGGCTTGCGACGGCGGCGTCGAAGTTCTAGGGCTATTTCTGTATTTATATGAATTTTGGGCGTAGGAGTCACGTGAAGAGGGGCCACAGGGGGCCCACAAGCTACCTGGGCGTGCCCAGGTGGTACATGGGGCCCTTGTGGGTCTTATGGTACTCCCCCGGAGCTTCCTGGGTCTCTTTTCTTCTAGAAAAATTGTCAAAAAGTTTCGTTGCATTTGGAGTTCATTTGATATGGATTTGCTCAAAAACCAAAAACAAGCTGAAAGCAACAACTGACACTGGGCACTAGGTCCTTGAAAATCATATAAAAGTCATACAAAGTGCACCAAAACCATACAAAATTGTTGTAAACATGTCATGAATACTTCATAAAATATAGATACATTGGAGATGTATCAGCGCCCCCCCCCCCCCCCGGCTTGTGGGCCACTTGTGGAAACTCTTGACCTAATTCTAGCTCTATAAATTTCCAAATATTCCCAATACATCAGAGAGCCACCCAAAATACTTTTTCTACCGCCGCAAGTGTTTGTTCTTTGGAGATCCCATCTGGAGACCTTTTCTGGTACTCTGCCGGAGGGGGAATCGATCATGGAGGGCCTCTACATCAACCTTCCTACCCATCTGATGATGTGTGAGTAGTTTACCACAGACCTACAGGTCCATAGATAGTAGCTAGATGGCTTCTCTCTCTTTGATCTTCAATACAATGTTCTTCTCGATGTTCTTGGAGATCTATTCGATGTAATCCTTTTTTGCGGTGTGTTTGTTGGATCCGATGAATTGTGGGTTTATGATCAAATTATTCATGAATATTATTTGAGTCTTTTCTGAATCCTTATATGCATGATTATTATAGCTTTGTATTTCTCTCCGGTCTATCCGTTTGATTTGGCCAATTAGATTGATTTATCTTCCAATGGGAGAGGTGCTTTGTGATGGGTTCAATCTTGCGGTGCTCAGTCCCAGTGACAGAAAGGGACATGACACGTATTTGTATCGTTGCCATTAAGGATAAAAAGATTAGGTTTATTCATATTTATTGGGTTTACTTTGTCTACATCATGCCATCTTGCTTAAGGCTTTACTCCGCTCTTTATGAACATAATACCCTAGATGCAGGCAGGAGTCGGTCTACTTGTCTCAGACGTGATGCCCACGCGCCGTATCCTTTTTGTTCGAGAGAGAAATCTCTAGTGAAAACTATGGCCCCCGGGTCTATCTTTATCATATATTAAAAACCAAAAATATCTTGCTGCAATTTAATTACCGTTATCTTATTTTGTGTTTTTGTTTATCTAACTATCACTACGAGATTTGATCCTTGCAATTATCCGCCAAGGGATTGACAACCCCTTCTTTGCGTTGGGTGCAAGTATTTGTTCTTTTGTGTGTAGGTGTTGTTCATGAGGTCTTGCGTGATTCTCCTACTTGATTGGTAACCTTGGTTCTTAACCGAGGGAAATACTTATCTCTACTGTGCTGCATCATCCTCTCCTCTCGAGGAAATCCCAACGCATCTCATAAGTAGCACCGATCCAGCGGGCGGAGACTGGGTCATGGCGAGCAGTTTGTAGGCCCGGCCTTGATCTAGTTCGGTCGTATGGTGGATGCACCAGTTAGTGATGCGCTAGCTATCGTTCGGGTGGAGGCGCTTGGCGGTCGACAGTGTGGTGTGGCTGGTGGTGGCTCCTCGCGAGTGTTTGTGGGGTGGAGGTGGCCAGGACTTGGTGCTTGTGCTCGGATGGACCAGATTTGGGCCTGAGGTGGGTTGGAGCTTCTGCTCTGGATAGGTGGGGGTGGACTCGGTCTGGGTGGTGCCCACGCGCGATGAGGTCCCTCTTCCTGCGGGTGCGATAATCGATGGTGGTGGTCGGGACGCCGCTGCACTATGGGGTAGATTGGTGTCGAAGGCCACGGACATGGCGTCGTGTGAGCTTGCTCAGTAACGTCCGCCGGTAGTCATGTGGCATGTCTCTGCCTCTCCAGCGGGACTAGTTGGGTACGCAGGCGTGAGCGCCTCCTACCGTGGAGGTGTCGACCCAAACTCTGGGGCTGATGCCTAGTTGGGAATGAAAGATGTCGCCTTTTACTCTTCCTGCCGTGTCTGGTGCATCGTGATGTGCACAGTTGGTCATGTCTTAGACATGGATGCCAGGGCGGCGGCAGGGATGGCGGTCTGCATGGTTGGCTCTCCTGCGAGCACCATGGTGATGGTGGTGGCTTTCCCTCTTTGTCGTGTAGGCGGCGGGAGGTGTAGCAATGGGTGGCTCGAGCACGTCCTCTGTCATTCGTAATGGCGTCGCCCTGATCCGGCTATGGGGATCTAAACTTGTCGCGTTTGTTCTGGAGACCTCGTGGTGACACGGGTGAGCTGCCGAGCAAAAGCTTCGTGCTTTGATGCTAACGATGATGACACTCGTGGGCTTCTGTCGTCGTGGTTCTCCTTTCCTTTTCAGGGCTCAGGACCTTTGCCCGCTGTTGACTTGGCAGTGGTGACCCTTAGCGCTGTTCTCTGGGATATGGCAAACCAATTTAAACTTGTCACTCATTTGATTTTTTTTTGTTTATCTTTTTTTAGCAGTTTTAACATGCTCCCTCTTACCCCCTCTTTTCACATGAGAGGTAAGAGTATATAATAGATGTCAGCCGTTGATCTCATTAATTAGTGGTCCGATTAATTCTTACCTTCTTACCTCACATATAAAAAGAAGGGATAAGAGGGAGCTTGCTAAAATTTGCCCTTTTTTACCGCTGACTCAATTAGTGAGTTATTGCCCGATCGAAATTTAAATGTCGCTTACTATGTCATTAGATCGTGTAGAGAATGATTTGGTGCATCGATATATCATTGATCGTGCACTAGGCACATATATATAGGTACAAGGGGTGCGACCGGTATCTTGTCTCCTAAGATACATGTACATACAGAGGGAGACAGACACTACAAGTGCGGCATACAAAACCCAGACCTACGTACATGTACACATTTTCAACCCCCCCCCCCCCGCGCAGTCGAAGCGTCACCGGTGACGTAGATACTGGACCGAAAGCCCTTGAAAGTCGAGGTGGGTAGTCCCTTCATCATAACATCGGCGAACTGCTGATCGGTGGGCACATGCAGAACTCGGACACGACCAAGTGAGATGTGCTCCCTGACGAAGTGAATGTTGAGCTCAATATGCTTCGTCCGTCGGTGATGAACAGGGTTGGCAGCGAGGTACACCGCGGAGTACACCGCGGAGGTCATCGAACATCTTGGTCTTCTGGAATTGCCGATCAAGGGGAGGAGTTTCACCTGGTCCAATATGCAGCACATACCCCTTCTTGAACAGCTTGATTGGTTATTTACCACCTCGGATTGGATTTCTCATTATCCTAACACCGTGGTCTTTCCTCTAGCCAAAACTGCTTCGGATCATGTGCCTTGTGTGGTGTCCATTGACACTAAGATTCCTAAATCTAAGGTTTTTAGATTTGAAAACTTTTGGGTGGATATGCCAGGCTTTATGGATTGTGTTCGTAATTCTTGGGAGGCTCCGGTTTTTGCTGAGCTCTCTGCTTCGGCCGTGCTAACTAGGAAATTCAAACGGCTCATATATGATTTGAGAGCTTGGAGTAAGAAACTCTCTTACCTCAAGAAACTAACGCTGGACTGCAGTAAGGTTATCATCTTTTTTGATCAGTTAGAGGAGGTCAGACTGCTGGTTCGGACGGAGTTTAATTTCAGAAAAATTGTTAAGCTACACTATGAGCGTCTGCTGAAACTACATTATATCTATTGGAAGCAGAGGTGCACGATCAGATACATTAAGGTGGGTGAGGAGAATTCCAAGTTCTTCCACGCTATGGCGTCGGAACGCATGCGGAGGAACTCCATAGCCAGCTTGAAAACCGCGGGAATGGCTGATCCGGTATCGGACCATGATCAAATGGCGGGAATCTTGTGGGCCTCTTTTAAAAACAGAATGGGCCAGGCCCAGGGGATCTCAATGGGCTTTGACCTACCAAACCTCATGCAGCCCGTCCCAGGTCTGGAAGAACTGTCTCAGCCTTTCTCTGATGATGAAATTATGAAGGTTCCGAAGGAGATGCCACCTGATAGAGCACCTAGTCCAGATGGATTCAATGGTTTGTTTGTTAAGCGTTGCTGGCCGATAATTGAGCAGGATTTTCGGCGTCTCATCCAGGATTTTTATGAAGGGAAATTGTCACTTGAGAATATCAATGGCTCTCTCATTACTCTCATACCCAAGATGCTCTCTCCTGAGGGACCAGATGATTTTCGGCCTATTTCTTTGACTAACACCTGTTTGCTAAACTGTTAGCCAACAGGTTGCAAAAAGTGATCCTCAGTTGTATCCATAAAAATCAATATGGGTTCTTGAAGAGTAGATCAATTCAGGATTGCTTAGCTTGGGCCTTTGAATACATACACCAATGCAAACAGTCAAAGAGACCCATTATAATTCTGAAGCTGGATTTTGCAAAGGCATTTGACACTGTGGAGCATGAGGTTATTTTGCAAATGCTCAAGCACAAGAGGTTTGATGACAAATGGATTTGCTGGGTTAAACACATCCTCTCTACAGGATCTTCCTCTGTTTTTCTCAATGGCATACCTGGTAAACAGTTTAAGTGCAAGTGTGGTGTCAGACAGGGTGATCCGCTCTCACCTTTGCTGTTTGTAATTGCTGCTGATCTTCTGCAGTCAGTGGTTAACCAGATGTTCTCCCATGGAACCTTAACCCTCCCAATTCCCTCACATGACCAGGATTTCCCTATAATTCAGTATGCTGATGACACTGTCATCTTTTTGTCTGCCAGAGATGAGGAGTTGGTTGCTCTTAAAAATATGTTGCTTACCTTTCAACAATCCACCGGGCTTAAAGTCAATTTTGCAAAGTCTTCCATGATTCCTTTAAATATTGATGAGGTGGAAGCTGCCAGGTTAGCTGATCTGCTCGGATGCAAAATTGGTCAGCTCCCATTTACTTATCTGGGTTTGCCACTTGGTACTACCAGGCCCAGAATTGTGGATTTTATGCCCTTAGTTGATGCTTTGGAAAGGAGATTGACAGCTAGTTCATCCATGTTAAACCAAGGCTCCAGGTTGCAGCTGTTAACTTCTGTCTTGACATCTATGCCCATATATTTCCTATGCAGTTTACAACTCCCAGCTGGCATTATTAAGCAACTGGACAGGATTTTTAGACAGTGCTTGTGGAGAGGAAACAGTGATGCACCAAAACAATCTTTGGCTGCATGGGATCTGGTTTGTAGGCCAAAGGAAAAAGGAGGGCTTGGGGTGATTAATTTGCATATCCAAAATAAGGGCCTCCTTCTCAAGCATCTCCACAAATTCTTCAATAAGGCTGATATACCATGGGTAACATTGATCTGGAATAGTTATTATGTTGATGGTGTCCCACATGCTACAGCCCCAGTTGGTTCATTTGGGTGGAGGGATATTCTCAAGCTTCAGATGCATATACTGCTATTTCCTCAGTTCACATCAATATGGGAGACTCTGCCCTTTTTTGGTCTGATGCTTGGCTAATTGGTGGATCTTCCAGACCTCTATGTTGGAGATTACCTAGGATTTTCTCCTTGTTATTAATGACAAACTCTCTGTGCATGAATTCCTCATCTCTCAGGATTTCTATTCAATGTTCTTCTTGCCTTTGTCACATGAGGCTTCTCTGGAGTTGCAAGTTCTGGAAGCTTGGATCCTGGACTTACACAGGGACATCACACTGCCAGATGTTTGGATATGGCCTGGAAAATCTGGTGGCTACTCTGCAATGCTAGGAAACAAGGCCTAGCTAGGGTTCATACTTTCACTAGTGCAAGTTCTCTCAACAATAATAACATAATTGGATCATATAACTATCCCTCAACATGCAACAAAGAGTCACTCCAAAGTCACTAATAGAGGAGAACAAACAAAGAGATTATTGTAGGGTACAAAACCACCTCAAAGTTATTCTTTCCGATCAATCCGTTGGGCTATTCCTATAAGTGCCATAAACAGCCCTAGAGTTCGTAGTAAAATAACACCTTAAGACACAAATCGACCAAAACCCTAATGTCACCTAGATACTCCAATGTCACCTCAAGTATCCGCGGGTATGATTATACGATATGCATCACACAATCTTCTTTATATATTTTATACTTGTTTTTTAATAATATAGAATATATAGAAGGGTTTCTCATTTAAATCTATTTATATATATTTATATATCAAGTATACTCCATATATAGATATATGGTATGGAAGCCTATCCCCCATATAAGATAATTCATCTATTCAACCAACACAAAGAACTTCAAAGAGTGCCCCAAAGTTTCTACTGGAGAGTCAAGACAAAAACGTGTGCCAAACCCTATGCATAAGTTCACAATGTTACGAAACCCGCAAGTTGATCACCAAAACATACATCAAGTGGATCACGTGAATATCCCATTGTCACCACAGATAAGCACATGCAAGACATATATCACGTGTTCTGAAATCCTTAAAGACTCAATCCGATAAGATAACTTCAATGGGAAAACTCAATCCATTACAAGAGAGTATAGGGGGTGAAACATCATAAGATCCAACTATAGTAGCAAAGCTCGCGATACATCAAGATCGTGCCGAATCAAGAACACGAGAGAGAGAGAGAGAGAGATTAAACACATAGCTACTGGTACATACCCTCAGCCCCGAGGGTGAACTACTCCCTCCTCGTCATGGAGAGCGTCGGGATGATGAAGATGGCCTCCGGTGAGGGATCCCCCCTCCGGCAGGGTGCTGGAACAGGGTCCCGATTGGTTTTTGGTGGCTACAGAGGCTTGCGGCGGCGGAACTCTAGATCTAGGTTATGTTCTGGGGGTTTCTCTATATATAAGAGGTTTTGGCGTCGGGAACAAGTCAGGGGTGGGGTCTCCGAGGCGGCCACGAGGTAGGCGGCGCGCCCAGGGGGGTAGGGCGCGCCCCCACCCTCGTGGGTGCCTCGGGACTCTTCTGGCCCATCTTTGGTGCTCCGTGGGCTTCTTCTGGTCCAAAAACGATCTCCGTGAAATTTCAGGTCAATTGGACTCCGTTTGGTTTTCCTTTTCTGCGATACTCAAAAACAAGGAAAAACAGAAACTGGCACTGGGCTCTAGGTTAATAGGTTAGTCCCAAAAAATCATATAAAATAGCATATAAATGCATATAAAACATCCTAGATCGATAATATAATAGCATGGTACAATAAAAAATTATAGATACGTTGGAGACGTAACAAGCATCCCCAAGCTTAATTCCTGCTCGTCCTCGAGTAGGTAAATGATAAAAACAGAATTTTTGATGTGGAATGCTACCTAGCATAATTTTCAATGTAATCTTCTTTATTGTGGCAAGAATATTCAGATCCATAAGATTCAAGACAAAAGTTTAATATTGACATAAAAATAATAATACTTCAAGCATACTAACCAAGCAATTATGTCTTATCAAAATAACATAGCCAAAGAAAGCTCATCCCTACAAAATCATATAGTTTGGCCATGCTTCATTTTCGTCACACAAAAATGCTCTCGTCATGCACAACCCCGATGACAAGCCAAGCAATTGTTTCATACTTTAGTATTTTCAAACTTTTTCAACTTTCACGCAATACATGGGCGTGAGCCATGGACATAGCACTATGGGTGGAATAGAATATGATGATGGAGGTTCTGTGGAGAAGACAAAAGGAGAAAGTCTCACATCGATGCGGCTAATCAACGGGCTATGGAGATGCCCATCAATTGATGTCAATGCGAGGAGTAGGGATTGCCATGCAACGGATGCACTAGAGCTATAAATGCATGAAAGCTCAACAAAAGAAACTAAGTGGGTGTGCATCCAACTTGCTTGCTCACGAAGACCTAGGGCATTTCAGGAAGCCCATTGTTGGAATATACAAGCCAAGTTCTATAATGAAAATTCCCACTAGTATATGAAAGTGACAACATAGGAGACTCTCTATCATGGAGATCATGGTGCTACTTTGAAGCACAAGTGTGGTAAAAGGATAGTAGCATTGTCCCTTTTATTTCTCTTTTTTTTGGGCCTTTTTTCCTTATTTTTTTTATTTTTTTATTTGGGACAATGCTCTATTAATGATGATCATCACACTTCTATTTATTTACAACTCAATGATTACAACTCGATACTAGAACAAAGTATGACTCTATATAAGTGCCTCCAGCGGTGTACCGGGATAGGCAATGAATCAAGAGTGACATGTATGAAAAATTATGCATGGTGGCCTTGCCACAAATACGATGTCAACTACATGATCATGCAAGGCAATATGACAATGATGAGGCGTGTCATAATAAACGAAACGGTGGAAAGTTGCATGGCAATATATCTCGAAATGGCTATGGAAATGCCATAATAGGTAGGTATGGTGGCTGTTTTGAGGAAGATATAAGGAGGCTTATGTGTGATAGAGCGTATCATATCACGGGGTTTGGATGCACCGGCGAAGTTTGCACCAACTCTCAAGGTGAGAAAGGGCAATGCACGGTACCGAAGAGGCTAGCAATGATGGAAGGGTGAGAGTGCGTATAATCCATGGACTCAACATTAGTCATAAAGAACTCACATACTTGTTGCAAAAATCTACAAGTCATCAAAACCAAGCACTACGCGCAGGCTCCTAGGGGGATAGATTGGGAGGAAAAGACCATCACTCGTCCCCGACCGCCACTCATAAGGAAAGCAATCAAAGAACACCTCATGCTTCAAATTTGTCACACAACGGTTACCATACGTGCATGCTACGGGACTTGCAAACCTCCACACAAGTTTTTCTCAAATTCACAATTAATCAACTAGCACGACTCTAATATCACCATCTTCATATCTCAAAACAATCATCAAGCATCAAACTTCTCATAGTATTCAATGCACTCTATATGAAAGTTTTTATTATACCCATCTTGGATGCCCATCATATTAGGAC
This sequence comes from Triticum aestivum, assembly GCF_018294505.1. NCBI lineage: Eukaryota > Viridiplantae > Streptophyta > Magnoliopsida > Poales > Poaceae > Triticum > Triticum aestivum. The sequence goes on from NC_057805.1 coordinate 360,884,071, forward strand.
TAATTTTATAGCCCAAGCAAATTACCATGCTGTTAAAAAAGACTCTCAAAATAATATAAGTGAAGCATGAGAGATCAATAATTTCTATAAAATAAAAACACCACCGTGCTCTAAAAAGATATAAGTGAAGCACTAGAGCAAACGACAAACTACCCCGAAAGATATAAGTGAAGATCAATGAGTAGTTGAATAATTATGTAACTATGTGAAGACTCTCTAACATTTAAGAATTTAAGATCTTGGTATTTATTCAAACAGAAAGCAAAACAAAATAAAATAAAATGACGCTCCAAGCAAATCACATATCATGTGGTGAATAAAAATATAGCTCCAAGTAAAGTTACCGATGAACGAAGACGAAAGAGGGGATGCCATCCGGGGCATCCCCAAGCTTAGGCTCTTGGTTGTCCTTGAATATTACCTTGGGGTGCCTTGGGCATCCCCAAGCTTAGGCTCTTGCCACTCCTTATTCCATAGTCCATCGAATCTTTACCCAAAACTTGAAAACTTCACAACACAAACTTAACAAAAAACTCGTAAGCTCCGTTAGTATAAGATAATAAATTGCCACTTAGGTACTGTTGTGAACTCATTTTAAATTCATATTGGTGTAATATCTACTGTATTCCAACTTCTCTATGGTTCATACCCTCCGATACTACTCATAGATTCATCAAAATAAGCAAACAACACAATGAAAACAGAATCTGTCAAAAACAGAACAGTCTGTAGTAATCCGTATCATTCGAATACTTATGTAACTCCAAAAATTCTGAAATAAATTGGTGGACCTGAGGAATTTGTCTATTAATCATCTGAAAAAAGAATCAACCTAAAATCACTCCCCAGTAAAAAATGGCAGCTAATCTCGTGAGCGCTAAAGTTTCTGTTTTTTACAGCAAGATCGCAAAGACTTCACCCAAGTCTTACCAAAGGTTCTACTTTGCACAAACACTAATTAAAACAATAAAACTCCATCTAAACAGAGGCTAGATGGATTATTTATTACTAAACAGTAGCAAAAATCAAAGAACAAAAATAAAATTGGGTTGCCTCCCAACAAGCGCTAACGTTTAACGCCCCTAGCTAGGCATGATGATTTCAATAATGCTCACATAAAAGATAAGAATTGAAACATAAAGAGAGCATCATGAAGAATATGACTAGCACATTTAAGTCTAACCCACTTCCTATGCATAGGGATTTTGTGAGCAAACAACTTATGGGAACAATAATCAACTAGCATAGGAAGGCAAAACAAGCATAACTTCAAAACTTTTAACACATAGAGAGGAAACTTGATATTATTGCAATATGTAGAAGCATATGATCCTCTCTCATAATAATTTTCAGTAGCATCATGAATTAATTCAACCATATAACCCGCACATAAAGCATTCTTTTCATGATCTACTTGCATAGAAATTTTACTACTCTCCACATAAGCAAAATTCTTCTCATGAATAATAGTGGGAGCAAACTCAACAAAATAATTATCATGTGAGGCATAATCCAATTGAAAACTAAAATCATGATGACAAGTTCCATGGTTATAATTATTATTTATAGCATACATGTCATCGCAATAATCATCATAGATAGCAACTTAATTCTCATAATCAATTGGAACCTCTTCCGAAATAGTGGATTCATCACTAAATAAAGTCATGACTTCTCCATATTCACTTTCATAATTATCACAATAAGATTCAACACCCTCCAAAATAGTGGGATCATTACTTCCTAAAGTTGGCACTCTTCCAAACCCATTTTCATCAATATAATCATCATAAATAGGAGGCATGCTTTCATCATAATAAATATTCTCATCAAAACTTGGGGGACTAAACATATCATCTCCATCAAACATAGCATCCCCAAGCTTGTGGCTTTGCATATCATTAGCATCATGGGTATTCAAAGAATTCATACTAACAACATTGCAATCATGCTCATCATTCACATATTTTATGCCAAGCATTCTATGTGATTCTTCTTCTAGTACTTGAGCACAATTTTCCTTCCCATCATTTTCACGAAAGACATTAAAAAGAAGAAGCATATGAGGCAACCTTAATTCCATTTTTTTGTCGTTTTCTTTTATAAACTAAACTAGTGATAAAACAAGAAACTAAAAGATTCGATTGCAAGATCTAAAGATATACCTTCAAGCACTCACCTCCCCGGCAACGGCGCCAGAAATTGCTTGATGTCTACTACGCAACCTTCTTCTTGTAGACGTTGTTGGGCCTCCAAGTGCAGAGGTTTGTAGGACAGTAGCAAATTTCCCTCAAGTAGATGACCTAAGGTCTATCAATCCGTGGGAGGCGTAGGATGAAGATGGTCTCTCTCAAACAACCCTGCAACCAAATAACAAAGAGTCTCTTGTGTCCCCAACACACCCAATACAATGGTAAATTGTATAGGCGCACTAGTTCGGCTAAGAGATGGTGATAAAAGTGCAGTATGGATGGTAGATATAGGTTTTTGTAATCTAAAAATATAAAAACAACAAGGTAACAAGCGATGAAAGTGAGCGTAAACGGTATTGCAATGCTAGGAAACAAGGCCTAGCTAGGGTTCATACTTTCACTAGTGCAAGTTCCCTCAACAATAATAACATAATTGGATCATATAACTATCCCTCAACATGCAACAAAGAGTCACTCCAAAGTCACTAATAGCGGAGAACAAACGAAGAGATTATTGTAGGGTACGAAACCACCTCAAAGTTATTCTTTCCAATCAATCTGTTGGGCTATTACTATAAGTGTCATAAACAACCCTAGAGTTCGTAGTAAAATAACACCTTAAGGCACAAATCAACCAAAACCCTAATGTCACCTAGATACTCCAATGTCACCTCAAGTATCCGCGGGTATGATTATACGATATGCATCACACAGTCTCAGATTCATCTATTCAACCAACACAAAGAACTTCAAAGAGTGCCCCAAAGTTTCTACCGGAGAGTCAAGACGAAAACGTGTGCCAACCCCTATGCATAAGTTCACAATGTTACGAAACCCGCAAGTTGATCACCAAAAATACATCAAGTGGATCACGTGGATATCCCATTGTCACCACAGATAAGCACATGCAAGACATATATCAAGTGTTCTCAAATCCTTAAAGACTCAATCTGATAAGATAACTTCAAAGGGAAAACTCAATCCATTACAAGAGAGTAGAGGGGGAGAAACATCATAAGATCCAACTATAGTAGCAAAGCTCGCGAGACATCAATATCGTGCCGAATCAAGAACACGAGAGAGAGAGAGAGATCAAACACATAACTACTAGTACATACCCTCAGCCCCGAGGGTGAACTACTCCCTCCTCGTCAAGGAGAGCACAGGGATGATGAAGATGGCCACCGGTGAGGGATCCCCCCTCCGGCAGGGTCCGGAACAGGGTCCCGATTGGTTTTTGGTGGCTACAGAGGCTTGCGGCGGCGGAACTCCCGATATAGGTTATGTTCTGTGGGTTTCTGTATATATAAGAGGTTTTGGCGTCAGGAACAAGTCAGGGGGGTCTCCGAGGCGGCCACGAGGAAGGGGGTGAGGGAGTCCTGGCCTAAGGGGTCGTCGGGCGTCCGGCCTGTTATTTGTTGGGCCGGACTGATGGGCTATGAAGACATGAAGGCCGAAGACTATACCCGTGTCCGGATTGGACTCTACTTGGCGTGGAAGGCAAACTAGGCGACCGATTATGAAGATTTCCTCCTATGTAACCGACTCCCTGTAACCCTAGATCTCTCCGGTGTCTATATAAACTGGAGGGATAGTCCGGATAGGACAGATTCATTACCATATACTCATAGGCTAGGCTTCTAGGGTTTAGCCACTACGATCTCGTGGTAGATCAACTCTTGTAACACTCATATTCATCAAGATCAATCAAGCAGGAAGTAGGGTATTACCTCCATAGAGAGGGCCCGAACCTGTGTAAACATTGTGTCCCCCGTCTCCTGTTACCATCGATCCTAGACGCACAGTTCGGGACCCCCTACCCGAGATCCGCTGGTTTTGACACCGACATTGGTGCTTTCATTGAGAGTTCCACTGTGCCGTTGATGAAAGGCTCGATGGCCCCTTCAATCGTCGGTAATGGCGTCGTTCAGGGAGAAACCTTTCTCCCCGGACAGATTTTTGTATTCAGCGGCTTCGTACTGCGGGCCAACTCACTTGGCCATCTGGAGCAGGTCGATAGCTACGCCCCTGGCCATCAGGTCAGATTTGGAAGCTTGAACTACGTCGCAGATATCCGTGGAGACTTGATCTTCGATGGATTCGAGACCACGGCGATCGCTCCCCTTCTCTCCGACGAACATGACTCAAATCTGTCATCGGAGCACACCCAGGAGATGGATCCTGTTGCTGCAACGGCCTCAGTACCAAAGCAGGTCATCCCCTCCGAGGCCATAAAGTCCGCGGCGTTGGAGCCGCACATGGATTCGACATCCTACAATGCTGGCATCAATGGAACTCCGGACTCGTCTCCGGCTACATGTTCCGGATCAAGTGCGCCTACGGACACCGAGTTGGATCGGTAATCGATTTTCGAATTTAGCGCCGCAGACATCTTCCAGCATTCGCCTTTGGGTGACGTACTAAATTCTTTGAAGAACTTGTCCTTGGAGGAAGACTCACAGCCAAACTATGTTCGGTTCGAGCTAGAGGCGGACGACGAGGAATTTTGCTCCCCACCCGCCACCCACTTCATAGCCACCGTCGACGACTTAACCGACATGCTTGACTACGGCTCCAAAGACATCACCGGTATGGACGACGATGCCGACAATGAGCAAGGCCAAGACCCGCCATTCACTGGACGTTGGACGGCCACCTCTTCGTATGACGTATACATGGTTGATACAGCCAAAAGATCTGGCGACGACAAACAAGAGCCAGATAAGAATAAACCTTCTGAGACGCAGTCCAAGCGCCGGCGCCCCAAACGCCGTTCTAAGCCTCGCCGCTCAAAAGATAGCAACACTGGTACCAGAGAAAATAGCACTCCGGGCGACGCCGTAAACAATGAAGACCCTGTCGATGCTGCATCCGAACAGGAGGAACATGACGACAGACAAGACAACCCTGATGAGCAGGCAATAGAAGATGACTCAGGGGACGATAGTTAAGGTCCACCCTCCGAAGAGGAGACAAGCCTCGGCAACGAAGATTTCATCGTGCCTGAGGACCCTCTGGAGCAGGAGCGCTTTAAGCTTCAACTCATAGCCACCGCAAGGAGCCTGAAAAAGAAATAGCAGCAACTTCAAGCTGAACAAGATCTGCTCATCGACAGATGGACTGACGTCCTGACAGCGGAAGAATACGGCCTCAAGCGCCCAACCAAGAGCTACCCGAAACGCAGACTGCTACCTCAATTCGATGACGAGGCACAGGAGCACACATCTCCCTCGCGTAATGCGGAACGACCACCACGTGGTCGAGACAGGGCGGCCGACCGGCCACCACGCGATCGGGATAAAGCGGCAACTCAGGCCGAACAGCAGCCTGCCCAACCGCCCCGCAAAAATAAAGACGGAAGAGTTCGGGGTCACATGTATGACCTCCGTCAGACCCTGGACAGTATAGCAGGACATACAAGATCGATCTACGGATCACGAGGACGTGCCTTGAGGCACGAAGACGGCTACCTATTCGGACGTGACAAATCTAACCACGCCCGGTCCGAATGCCGCAGACGGACTCCATTAGAGCTACGCCGGGACACGGCCCGGTACAGAGGTGCCGCACACCCTCTCTGCTTCATAGACGAGGTACTGGATCATGAATTCCCCGAGGGATTCAAGCCCGTCAATATCGAATCATACGACGGCACAACCGATCCCGCCCGGACCGCATACTCGACCGTCCGTGCCAGATACACGGCACCCCGGACAAGCAAGCCAATCATACCAACATGGATTGTTCGGTTTTCAAGCAGGCTGGCAAGTTAAATGCCGAAAACAAAGAAAAGGGATCACAAAGTGAGGACGAGGACGAAGAGCCCCGGCAGCTGAACACTGGGGGCAGAAGAAGTTTCCCCCTCAAGACAAAACGGTGAACATGATATACGCTACACACATCCCCAAAAGGGAGCGTAAGCGTGCACTTAGAGACATCTACGCGGTAGAGCCACTCGCCCCCAAATTCAATCCATAGTCGTCATTTCCGATCACCTTTGATCGTCGAGACCACCCAACCAGTATCCGTCATGGCGGTTCGGCCGCATTGGTCCTCGACCCAATCATCGACGGATTTCACCTAACACGAGTCCTAATGGACGGTGGTAGCAGCCTCAACCTGCTCTATCAAGACACAGTTCGGAAGATAGGCATTGACCCCTCACGAATCAAACCAACAAAGACTACCTTCAAAGGAGTCATACCAGGCATCGAGGCCCGCTGTATGGGCTCAATCACGCTGGAAGTGGTCTTCGGTTCTCCGGACAATTTCCGAAGCGAGGAGTTAATCTTCAACATCGCCCCATTCCGCAGCGGCTACCACGCACTGCTCGGACGAACAGTGTTTGCTAGATTCAACGCAGTGCCACACTGCGCTTATCTCAAGCTCAAGATGCCCGGTCCACGCGGCGTCATAACAGTCAATGGCAACATGGAATGCTCCCTCCGAACCGAGGAGCACACCGCCGCCCTAGCAGCAGAGGTATGGAGCGGCCTTCTCAAACAGCACCATAGTGCGGCTGTCGAGCCCCTGGACACCATCAAGAGGTTCCGAACTACACTGCAGCGGGACGGCAAGGCTCGTCGAGAGCTCGACTAGCAATTCGGCCTCTGTCCCAGTCCCGATGAAGCAGTGCCATTCGTACCACGCGTACATAATTACGCACTCGAAATTCCATGGACATCGACGGAGGCACAAGCTAACCCGGGATCTACAGTTCGGCCAGACCGACCCCGGACACACTTTTTCCTTTCTGTTTCAGGTTCCTTTTCCCGCGAGCCTGATCACCAGCCCCTTCAAAGGATCGGCATACAAAGGGGGCATGCAGCATACATGCGTAGGGTAACCTCCATACGTTCTTCTTGACGGTATTTTTACTTATTTCCCAGGACCCGCACGCTGCTCCTTCTTGATCCCGGCACGTTAAATAGGCCGGGTGCTTATCGCACTATTTGTATAAGATACGCCTTGACGTATCCATTCAGTTATAATAAAAATGGTTTGCGGCCCAGTTTCTGTGGTTTTCGCTTCTTACTTCATTTTATTTCGATCTGCTTATCAGCTACAACGGTACTCTTTTGTACGTTTCATATTCGCCAGGGGCTGCTTATCGCCCCACAACACGGCAACAAAGTCCGAACACTTCTTGTATACAAGTTCGGCACCCCAAATTTAGCATTATATGCATTGGCTCCGAATCATGTCTTTGGTCAATAGTTGGGTTGCCCGGCTCCTGTGCTTGCTACCCTACGTTCCGCTCTATCGGCTAGGGTAGTAAAGGGAGAACTACCGCGATTGTGCCCTGGCCCTGACCGGATGAGAACCTCAGTAGAGAAAGCCGAAAACTGACTGTCATGATACGGCGAGAGCCGGTCAGCTGTTCGAGGGTTACAAAATCGTTGGAGATTTTTTCCGCGTCACGCGAAGGATCGGCACTTCCCGATCAGATGCTGACAGCACCCTGGCTTGGACCAGGGGCTATGCACTTGCTTAATTATAAAACTCCTATGGCTAAGTGAGGGTGTTTAAGCCGTATAGTCTGATTGCCTTGTTCGTTGCGCTAAACAACTCCTTCAAGGACCATATAATTGGATCAAGATTGTTTAGATCCCATCCCGAACACCTCCGTACTAATTACGTGAGGGCAGAAGCTGACGACTGGCCAACCCTCAGATTGCATATAACACGGCCGCACAGGAGGAAACAATTTAAAGCATAAAAAAATTACATTACAAAACAAGCTTTGTCTTTATAATACAAGGCAAAGGACAACATGAATGTATTCATTCAAAAATAATGTCCTTCAAACATTGAGCGGCCACAAGTCGAGACCCTTCTATGACATCCGCAAAATATTTCTCGGCTGTGCGGTGCTCCTTGCCCTCCGGCGGTCCACTGGCAACTTCAACAGCGTTCATATTCACCCACCACATCTTGCGGCGAGCGAAGGCCATACGGGCACCTTTAATACAGGCAGAGCGCTTGACGACATCCAGCCACGGACAGGCTTCCATTAGGCGCCTCACGAGTCTGAAGTAGCTGCCGGGCATAGCTTCGGCTGGCCATAGCCGGATTTCCAAATCTTTCATGGCTAGTTCGGCCACCCGGTGCAGCTCTACTAGCTGCTTCAGCTGATCGGTGAAAGACACGGGATGCTCTGATGCCGCATACTGCGCCCAGAATAGCTTCTCCGTAGAACCTCCTCCTTCGGCTCGGTAGAAATCTACAGCGTCTGATACGCTGTGTGGTAGATCCGCAAAAGCTCCTGGGGAACTCCGAACCCGGGTTATTAAAAGGTACTGCCTCTCCGCATACTTGCTTTGCATCTTAAAAGCCTTACCCGCCGTGATTTTCCTAGCCTCCTGGATCTCCTGGATAACGGCCTGGGCCTCATTCCGCGCGGTCTTCGCGCCCAGACGAGCCTTGGTGAGTTCGGCCTCCTGAGCCGACGCATCATTCTCCAAGGTCTCACATTTTTTCACTGCATCTTGGAGCTCCTGCTGGATTTCCTTGACACGGGCCTCGAGCTTCTTACGGGCGGCTTGCTGCTGGACAGCCTTCTCCTCGGCCTCGCCCAGGGCCTTCCTCAGGACCTCGACCTCGGTCACGGCTCCTGCATACATTTCGACATTACAGTCAATACACAGTGTCTCCGCTTTCCGAACACACAGCAAGACATTACTTACCTTGCTTCTCCTGCAGCCGCACTCTAACCTCGCCGAGCTCGTTCTCGGTCCGCTCCAGCCTCTGCCTCAGTTCAGAGACTTCGGCAGCATGTGAGGGCGCGGCCAACAGCGACGCCTGCTCATGCACACATATCACGTTAGTCTCCTTCACTAGAGGATTGATCCTCTGTCCGGTTCCTCTTACCGAGCACCGGACAGTGTCTCAGGGGCTACTGACTATATGGGTTTTTTTCTCTATTATTTACCTCGAAACCTGTCAACAGGTTTCTGTAGGCTTCATTCAGTCCACTCTTGGTGGACTGAACCTTCTCAATCACCGCACTCATAAGAACACGGTGCTCGTCCATAACGGAGGCACCTCGTAGCGCCTCCATCAGGTTATCCGGCGCCCCTGGATGGACAGGGGCCACCGGCGGAAACGGTGCACCCCCTCCTTCAAAGGGGGCTGCCCGCCCGACTCCGGAGCCATATGGGTCTCCGGAATCGTATCCGGCTGAGGGCCAAGCTGGATGCGGCCCTCTTCGCCAGTCTCCATGGGGATCTCTCCTCCATGTGTCCGGCAGTGGAGGCTTCGCCTCGTGGCGCCTCCCAGACAGCGTCCTGGGTTCCTCCCCGGCTCGGATCGGCCCTCCGGGACAGCGCCTCGGCGTCATCCCCGACCCCGTGGGAGTAAGCAGGTGTAATGCCCCGAGACCGACGCTCCAGATGCCTTCCTTGTTTTGCGAGTCAGTTGTGTTTTTTTTATTTGTTTGTAGCATCTCATCATGGCATCATCCGCATTGCATCGGCACTCGTTGCCGTCATTGTTTTTAAAAACTTGCATCCGCTCATAGTTGTCGCGTTCCCCCTTGCTTTCGTTGACCGTTTCGAGACCAACCACACTTGCAATGTTGCTCCTCATTTTCTCTCTTGTCTTCTCCGGGGTCTTTTGTCAGACACTTTGTCTTTGTCGACCCCTCTCAGACCACCCCTCGCGCGCGCCTGAAAATTGTCCCGAACCCGACCCGGGTTGTTGTTACCGTTGGGTCCGAATCATCCCCAAACATCTATAAAACATCACCGTTTTCTATGTTGGACGCTCTAGCCTACTTATTCTCGACCGCTCGATTACGATCGGACGGACCAAATATCCCCTAACCTAAATTCATCTGCTATATATATTAGTCTAACCCGAGACCAAATCCCTAATTTCTAGGGATCCTCCTCGCCGCCGCCACCTGTGTCCATTCCCTCCTCCTTCCTCGGGATCTCACCCACCTACCTCCCTCGTTTTCCCCAATGGCCCAACCAGCGCCCGAGCCATCTGCCCATCACCAGCCCGCAGCTACCTCCTCCTTCCTCGCGTCTGAGCCCGAGGAGCCCCTGCGCCGTGCTCCTCCCTTGCCCTTGCCTCTGCCGCTCCAGCCCCGAGCACCCCCGCAAGCAGCAGCAGTTCCCGCGTCCCCGGCGAGCAGGCGCCACCTCCAGGAGGCCGTCCCACTCCCCTGCCTCACCTCGCGCCTCCTCCCTCCCGTTCCTTCTTCTTTCCTTCACCTGCTGCCCGTGCTCATCTCCCTCTCTCTCTTGTGCTGCACCAGGGAGCAGCAGCCGCCGCCGCCCATGGACTTCCGCCGCCGACGCCGCACAGATCGGGGCGTCCCCGACCCCCACGGCCTTGGCCTCGCCGGATCCGCCTCCCACCGTCGGGAATCGGTTCCCCTCGACCTCGCCCCCGTCTCCGGTGGTCGTTCCGCTGTCTGCCGTCGCCGGAAGCACCGGCGCAGCCACCGCTCGTCTTCCTGGAACGCACGCAGCGCCAAGTCCCTGCGCACGTTGACCCGCGCATGGGCCTCGTCCAGCCTCGCCATATCCAGCGCCCCGCTTGGGCCTCCTCTCCAAGGTGCCAAGGCCCAGCTCCCTGGAGCCCAATGTGAGCAGCCAGCCCCTCTCCTCCAGCCGGCCCATGAGGCCTGGTGAGAAACCCCCCCCCCCCAGTGCCCATGTCCTGTTTCGGCCCGTGACTTGATTTTTTTCCTGTGCTGTGATTTTGTCATTAAATCCTGGACATGCTTATTACAGAAATGCCCCTGTTTTAAACTGCTAATAACTATTTAACCATGCATCCAAATAAAACATGTCATATATGTAACATGCTTAGAATTTCATCTAGTTTCACAATATCCCACTTTCATCCATGTTTAAAATGTTTAAAATGCTGTTTGTTTAAATTTGCTTAAATGCCATGTTAAAACGATTTATTTCATAACTAAATAACCGTAGCTCGGATTTTAATAAATTATATATGTAAATGGGGTAGAAAAATGCATAGATTAACATGGTGCACTTCATTTTGCTGTTTAACAACATTAAAATTGTGTTTAGGGCAGAACAGTACCAAATTCAAAATATGCATATGAGGGTTTTCCGGAATTGTTGTTTCTTGTTCCGGCCTCATTTAAATTGCCTAAAATGTGTAGTTTACTTATGTCTCACCTCTTGCCATGTTGATCAACATTTAATATTTTTGGGTACATAAATGAGAGAGAACTAAATAATTGATGTGGTGTTTCGTCAATATGCAACTCGTTGCATATTGAGCTCCACTTAATTTGTAGTGTTGTTTGTTGTACTTTGCCATGCCATGTCTCATTAAACCGGACATGCATCATACTTGATTGTGCATCATGCCATGTGTATATGGTGGTTGTTTACTATGTTGTTTGTTTCTTTCCGGGTTGCTTCTCTCGTTAGCTTCGGTTTCGTTCCGGAGTTGTGAGGATTCGTTCGACTTCGTCCGTTTGTCTTCTTCATGGACTCGTTCTTCTTCCTAGCGGGATCTCAGGCAAGATGACCATACCCTCGAAATCACTTCTATCTTTGCTTGCTAGTTGCTCGCTCTGTTGCTATGCTGCGCTACCTATTCACTTGCTCTTCAAGCCTCCCAAATTGCCATGAACCTCTAACCTTTGTCACCCTTCCTAGCAAACCGTTGTTTGGCTATGTTACCGCTGTTGCTCAGCCCCTCTTATAGCGTGTTAGTTGCAGGTGAAGATGAAGTTTGTTCCATGTTGGAACATGTTTATGTTGGGATATCACAATATCTCTTATTTAATTAATGCATCTATATACTTGGTAAAGGGTGGAAGGCTCGGCCTTATGCCTGGTGTTTTGATCCACTCTTGCCGCCCCTAGTTTCCGTCATACCGGTGTTATATTCCTTGATTTTGCATTCCTTATGCGGTTGGGTGATTTATGGGACCCCCTTGACAGTTCGCTTTGAATAAAACTCCTCCAGCAAGGCCCAACCTTGGTTTTACCATTCGCCTACCTAAGCCTTTTTTCCCTTGGGTTCTGCAGACTCAAGGGTCATCTTTTATTTTAAACCCCCGGGCCAGTGTTCCTCTGAGTCCTGGTCCAAACTAGAGCCACTTGCAGCGCCACCTCGGGGAAACTCGAGGTCTGGTTTTAGTTGTACGTAGTGTTCATCCGGTGTGCCCTGAGAACGAGATATGTGCAGCTCCTATCAGGATTTGTCGGCACATTCGGGTGGCTTTGCTGGTCTTGTTTTACCATTGTCGAAATGTCTTGTAAACCGGGATTCCGAGACTGATCGGGTCTTTCCGGGAGAAGGTTTATCCTTCGTTGACCGTGAGAGCTTATAATGGGCTAAGTTGGGACACCCCTGCAGGGTTTTATACTTTCGAGAGTCGTGCCCGCGGTTATGTGGCAGATGGGAATTTGTTAATGTCTGGTTGTAGAGAACTTGACACTTGACCTTAATTAAAATACATCAACCGCGTGTGTAGCCGTGATGGTCTCTTCTCGACGGAGTCCGGGAAGTGAACACGGTTTCTGGGTTATGTTTGACGTAAGTAGGTGCTCAGGATCACTTCTTGATCATTGCTAGTTCACGACCGTTCCGTTGCTTCTCTTCTCGCTCTCATTTGCGTATGTTAGCCACCATATATGCTAGTGCTTGCTGCAGCTCCACCTCACTACCCCATCCTTTCCTTTAAGCTTAAATAGTCTTGATCTCGCGGGTGTGAGATTGCTGAGTCCTCGTGAGTCACAGATACTTCCAAACAGTTGCAGGTGCCGATGATACCAGTGCAGGTGATGCAACTGAGCTCAAGTGGGAACTCGATGAAGATCTTGTTCATTGTGTTGTTTCTTTTTCCTGTTGATCAGTAGTGGAGCCCAGTTGGGACGATCAGGGATCTAGCAGTTGGGTTATCTTCTTTTATTTTGGTTTTGACCGTAGTCGGTCTATGTGTGTACTCTGAATGATGTATGTTTTATTTATGTATTGTGTGAAGTGGCGATTGTAAGCCAACTCTTTATCTCATTCTTGTTCATTACATGGGATTGTGTGAAGATGACCCTTCTTGCGACAAAACCACAATGCGGTTACGCCTCTAAGTCGTGCCTCGACACGTGGGAGATATAGCCGCATCGTGGGCGTTACAGCAGGCGATGGCGACTGGCTCGCCATCTTCGACGGAGCCAACGAACTTCCAGACGAGGATCGCTGGATTAGGTCGCGGGCCGGACTGCAATAGTATAGCTAACTACATCAAGATAATGGAGAGAAAGGGCTGGATGTGCGCATAAATAAGCCATGTCACTTCCGATGCGGCCTGGGGCTTTGTGCAGGGGCGTCGTTCCGGACTACTGTCAATGTCCCACGCAGTGTTGGCCGCCAGAACGCCCTTCCCCTTTTTAGGCGCCTCCACCTCCAGATGCGCTGGAGCCGCCCTCTTCTTCTCCCTCTCCTCAGGGGGGAGGATTGTTTTCTTCCTCCTCCTCCTCTCCCCCGTCATTGTCCTCAGGGACAGAGGAATGAGTTTCATCGTCTTCGGACGCCGCGTCCGAAGTACCCTTACGATGGAGGCCGCTCTTGGGCCCCTTTGCCTTCTTGGCCTTCTTCTCCGGCGCCTTATACGGCGCCGGTACTAGCATCTCCGCCAAGCGCGGGATGACTGGTTCTTCGGGCAGCGGAGCCGGACACTGGATCTGCTTCGCCCTCTCCGTCCAGTCCTGAAGGAGCAATAACAAAAGCTCAGACATCATCCTCGAAACAATTAGGTTGAGGACTCGTTCGAAATAACATACCTTGCTGGCGGGGTGTGTACAATCGTGACCACGGTCCGAATCCATGGCCAGTGGTTTCTCATTGCCCTTGAAGAGCAATTTCCATGCGCCCTCGTGCGTAGTCTCGAAGAGCCTCACCAGGGTCCGGTGCTTCTTTGGATTGAACTCCCACTGCGGCCGGCTTCGGCGCTAGCATGGAAGGATCCGGCGAACTAACATCACCTGGATCACATCAACGAGCTTGATGCTCTTGGTTACCATGCTCTGAACACACGTCTGCAGCGCTATCAGCTCATCAGGAGAACACCAGTCCGGACTCTTCTCGAACCAGGAAGTGAGTCGCATAGGAGCGCCGGAGCAGAATTCGGCAGCCGCGGCCCAGGAGGTGCCGCGTGGTTCTGTGACGTAGAACCACTGCTTCTGCCACTTCTTTACTGTATCCACAAAGGTGCCTTTGGGCCAAGAGACGTTGGAAAATTTACTCACCATTGCCCCTCCGCACTCCGCGTGCTGGCCATCTACCACCTTCGGCTTCATGTTGAAAACTTTGAGTCACAATCCGAAGTGGGGGTGGATGCGGAGGAAGGCCTCGCATATGATGATAAACGCCGAAATGTTGAGGAAAGAATTCGGGGACAGATCATGGAAATCTACCCCGTAATAATACATTAGCCCGCAGACGAAGGGGTGAAGTGGAAACCCTAGCCTGCGGAAGAAATGGGGATGAATACCACCCTCTCTGTGGGCTCCGGCATGGGGACGATCTGTCCCTCGGCCGGTAGACGGTGGGCGATCTCTTTCGCCAAATATACGGCCGCCCGGAGCTCAGTAATGTCCTCCTCCGTGACGGAGGAGACCATCCACTTGCCCTGACAACCAGATCCGGACATGGTTGCTGGGGTGGAAAGGAGATTGGAACTTGGGCGCTGGAGCTCAAGGTTGGGAAGGCAGAGACAGAGAGAAAGCGTGAGAAGAGGAAGGGGGAATCCTTATCTCCTTATAAAGGCAACAAATATTAAACGCCTTCTCACTCGCCTTGAGATTCCCCTATTCCCAAGGGCTGTGTAAACGGCATGGTTGGGTTACCCATGCCCGCATTGATGAGAATCATGTGATAAGGGGACACGATCTCTGCTTCGACAAGACGTGCCAATTGCAACCGCGTCTTGAAACGTGGGACAAACGGTTCGAAATTATGACCGAACGGACGTGACGTCACATTGCAGAAAGTTGTCAGCGGATGGGACTCGTGTAAAATATATAAATTCTCTCTGCGGTTGTGCGTGGTGTGAAACAGGTCCGGATACAATCATTGCATCCGAAGACTATCTTGGAGTTTGAAAAAGGGGGAACCCGCCTTGCAATGCCGAAGACAATCTGCGCGCCGGACTCCTCGTCATTGAAGCCAGGTTCAGGGGCAACTGAGGGAGTCCTGGACTAAGGGGTCCTCGGGCGTCCGGCCTGTTATCTGTTGGGCCGGACTAATGGGCTATGAAGACATGAAGGCCGAAGACTATACCCGTGTCCGGATTGGACTCTACTTGGCGTGGAAGGCAAGCTAGGCGACCGATTATGAAGATTTCCTCCTATGTAACCGACTCCCTGTAACCTTAGATCTCTCCGGTGTCTATATAAACCGGAGGGATAGTCTGGATAGGATAGATTCATTACCATATACTCATAGGCTAGACTTCTAGGGTTTAGCCACTACGATCTCGTGGTAGATCAACTCTTGTAACACTCATATTCATCAAGATCAATCAAGCAGGAAGTAGGGTATTACCTCCATAGAGAGGGCCCGAACCTGGGTAAACATTGTGTCCCCCGTCTCCTGTTACCATCGATCCTAGATGCACAGTTCGGGACCCCCTACCCGAGATCCGCCGGTTTTGACACCGACAGGGGGCGCGCCCCCACCCTCGTGGGTGCCTCGGGACTCTTCTGGCCCATCTCCGGTGCTCCGTGGGCTTCTTCTGGTCCAAAAACGATCTCCGTGAAATTTCAGGTCAATTGTACTCCGTTTGGTTTTCCTTTTCTGCGATACTCAAAAACAAGGAAAAACAGAAACTGGCACTGGGCTCTAGGTTAGTCCCAAAAATCATGTAAAATAGCATATAAAACATCCTAGATGGATAATATAATAGCATGGAACAATCACAAATTATAGATACATTGGAGACGTATCGGGGGCAGCCACACCCGAGGCACCGCGGGAGGGCGCGGCCGGCGCTGGAAGCGCGGGCAGAGCCGGACCCAGTGCTCGGCGCGGCATAGGGGGCAACTCGCCAGAGGTGGTAACAAGGGCGAGTCGCGCCGCAGGAGACACCGATGGTACCTGCTGAAACGGGAACACCATCTCATCAAAGTACACATGTCGTGAAGTGATAACACGGTGGGACACTGGATCATAGCACCGGTAACCTTTGGTGTTGGGAGGATAAGCGAGGAAGATGCAAGGAATCGACCGGGGAGAGAGTTTGTGAGGAGTAGTGGACGCGGTGCTAGGATAACAGAGACACCCGAAAATGCGAAGACCATCATAAGATGGAGCCGCACCGAAAGGAGCTGGTGAGCGGAGTAGTTCCAGCATGGACGGCATGGGCGAATGTTAATAAAAAGGCTGGCGGTCGTGAGGGCGTACGGCCAGAACAGAGGAGGCACGTTGGAGTGGAAGAGAAACGTGCGGACATAGTCATTAAGAGTGCGGATGATGCGCTCGGCGCGACCATTCTGCTGTGACGTGTAGGGGCAAGTGAGCCGAAAGATACTGTCGTGGGATGCAAGGAGATTGCAGACGGCGACGTTTTCGAACTCTTTTTCGTTGTCAATGTGCAAGGCAAGAATAGGACGATCAAATTGTGTGGTGACTGATAACCCACAAGTATGGGGGATCGCAACAGTTTTCGAGGGTAGAGTATTCAACCCAAATTTATTGATTTGACACAAGGGGAGCCAAAGAATATTCTCAAGTATTGGCAGTTGAGTTTTCAATTCAACCACACCTAAAAGACTTAATATCTGCAGCAAAGTATTTAGTAGCAAAGTAGTATGGAAGTAACGGTAATGGTGGCAAAAGTAACGTAGCGGTTTTTGTAGCAATCGTAACAATGGCAACGGAAAAGTAACTAAGCAAAGATCAATATGTGAAAAGCTCATAGGCATTGGATCAATGATGGATAATTATGCCGGATACGATTCCTCATGCAACAGTTATAACATAGGGTGACACAGAACTAGCTCCAGTTCATCAATGTAATGTAGGCATGTATTCCGAATATAGTCATACGTGCTTATGGAAAATAACTTGCATGACATCTTTTGTCCTACCCTCCCGTGGCAGCGGGGTCCTATTGGAAACTAAGGGATATTAAGGCCTCCTTTTAATAGAGTACCGGACCAAAGCATTAACACTCATTGAATACATGAACTCCTCAAACTACGGTCATCACCGGGAGTGGTCCCGATTATTGTCACTTCGGGGTTGCCGGATCATAACACATAGTAGGTGACTATTGACTTGCAAAATAGGATCAAGAACTCACATATATTCATGAAAACATAATAGGTTCATATCTGAAATCATGGCACTCGGGCCCTAGTGACAAGCATTAAGCATAGCAAAGTCATAGCAACATCCATCTCAGAACATAATGGATACTAGGGATCAAACCCTTACAAAACTAACTCGATTACATGGTAAATCTCATCCAACCCATCACCGTCCAGCAAGCCTACGATGGAATTACTCATGCACGGCGGTCAGCATCATGAAGTTGGTGATGGAGGATGGTTGATGATGACGACGGTGATGGATTCCCCTCTCCGGAGCCCCGAACGAACTCCAGATAAGCCCTCCCGAGAGAGATTAGGGCTTGGCGGCAGCTCCGTATCGTAAAACGCGATGAATCCTTCTCTCTGGGTTTTTTCTCCTCGAAAGTGAATATATGGAGTCAGGGTTGAGGTCGGTGGAGTCCCGGGGGGCACACGAGGCAGGGGGCGCGCCCCAGGGGGGCGTGCCCTGCACCCTTGTGGACATGGTGTGGCCCCCCTGATGTTGATTCTTTCGCCAGTATTTTTTATAAATTCCAAAATGTGTCTCCGTGGATTTTCAAGTCATTTCGAGAACTTTTATTTCTGCACAAAAATAACACCATGGCAATTCTGCTACAAACAGCGTCAGTCCGGGTTAGTTCCATTCAAATCATGCAAGTTAGAGTCCAAAACAAGGGCAAAAGTTTTGGAAAAGTAGATACGTTGGAGACGTATCAACTCCCCCAAGCTTAAACATTTGCTTGTCCTCAAGCAATTCAGTTGACAAACTGAAAGTGATAAAGAAAAAACTTTTACAAACTCTGTTTGATCTTGATGTTGCAAATACGTAAAGCCAGCATTCAAGTTTTTAGCAAAGATTATGAACTAACCATATTCACAATAACATTTAGGTATCATGTTTACTCATATCAATGGCATAATCAACTAGCGAACAATAATAATAAATCTCGGATGACAACACTTTCTCAAAACAATCATAATATGATATAATAAGATGGTATCTCGCTAGCCCTTTCTGAGACCGCAAAACATAAATGCAAAGCACCCCTGAAGATCAAGGACTGACTAGACATTGTAATTCATGGTAAAAGAGATCCAGTCATAGTCATACTCAATGTAAATTAATAGCAATGCATGCGAATGACAGTGGTGCTCTCCAACTGGTGCTTTTCAATAAGAGAATGATGACACAACATAAAAGTAAATAGATAGGCCCTTCGTAGAGGGAAGCAGGGATTTGCAGAGGTGCTAGAGCTCGGGTTTTGAAATAGAGATTAAGTAATATTTTGAGTGGCATACTTTCATTGTCAACATAACAACCAAGAGATCTCGATATCTTCCATGCTACACACATTATAGGCGGTTCCCAAACAGAATGGTAAAGTTTATACTCCCCCACCACCAACAAGCATCAATCCATGGCTTGCCCGAAACAACGGGTGCCTCCAGCTAACAACAATCTTGGGGGAGTTTTGTTTGCAATTATTTTGATTTGAGCATGGGACTGGGCATCCCGGTTACTGGCCATTTTCTCGTGAATGGTGAGCGGAGTCCACTCATCGTGAGAATAACACACCTAGCATGGAAGATATAGATAGCCCTAGTTGATACATGAGCTACTCGAGCATACAAAACAGAATTTCATTTGAAGGTTTAGAGTTTGGCACATACAAATTTACTTGGAACGGCAGGTAAATACTGCATATAGGAAGGTATGGTGGACTCATATGGAATAACTTTGGGGTTTATGGAAGTGGATGCACAAGCAGTATTCCCGCTTAGTACAAGTGAAGGCTAGAAAGAGACTGGGAAGCGTCCAACCAGAGAGCGACAACAGTCATGAACATGCATTAAGATTAATCAACAATGAGTGCAAGCATGAGTGGGATATAAATCACCATGAACATAAATATCGTGGAGGCTATGTTGATTTTGTTTCAACTACATGCATGAACATGTACCAAGTCAAGCCACTCGAATCGATCAAAGGAGGATACCACCCTATCATACCACATCACAACCATTTTAATAGCATGTTGGCACGCATGGTAAACCATTATAAACTTCTAGCAAATTAAGCATGGCTTGAGCAACTATAATCTCTAATTGTCATTGCAAACATGTTTCATTCATAATAGGCTGAATCAGGAACGATGAACTAATCATATTTACAAAAACAAGATAGGTCGAGTTCATACCAGCTTCTCTCATCTCAATCAGTCCATCATATATCGTCACTACACTTGCACGATCGAACGGTGTGGATAATAATAATAGTGCACGTGCATTGGACTAAGCTGGAATCTGCAAGCATTTAATACAAGGGAGAAGACTAGGTAATATGGTCTCTTGGTTAAATCAACAATAATGCATATGAGAGCCACTCAACATTTTCATCATGGTCTTCTCCTCTCGACCCCCAAAGAAAAGAAATGAAATAAAACTATTTACACGGGAAAGCTCCCAACAAGCAAAAGAAGAACCATAAATCTTTTTGGGTTTTCTTTTAATTACCACTACTATAGGCATGAAAAGTAAACTAGCTAAAAGCTACAACTAATTTTTTTTGGTTTTTTCTTAAGGTTTTTCAGACACACAAGAAGAAGGCTTAGAAAAGTAAATAAACTAGCATGGATAGTACAATGAAAAAGTATGAGCACCGACAACTGGCATGAGTGTGTGAACATGAATGTAATGTCGGTGAGAAATACGTACTCCCTCAAGCTTAGGCTTTTGGCCTAAGTTGTTCTATGGCCACTGCTGGCCTGGCGGATATCCAAAGTCGTAGCTGGGGTCGTACTGAGATGCAGTAGCTACTGCCTGATGAGCTGCAGCTTGGAGGCGAGCTGCCTCCGTCCTCCTTTCATACTCGTTCGCCTCCTCCCTGGTTATAACATATCTCCTTTTTGCCTGAAAGTCAAAGAAAGTAGGAGCACGGAGGGCAACATGGACAGTGCGCCGTCTGTCAAAGATTAGTCGATACTGGAGGAACTGTTCATTCCTCTCAACAAACTGATGGCGAACCATAGAACTATAATCTTGATAAGCAGGAGGCAATTTGAAAGGATCGAGAAGAGGTGTCTAGAGGGGGTGAATAGACTCTTAGCAAAGAAAGGTGGCAGTTTGTGATTTCTTCAAGTTAAGGTGGAGTTTTAGCACATGTTTAAACATTCACAATACATATCAAACATGCATGACAAGAGTATATGAGCAGCGGAAAGTAAAGCATGCAATTTGCGAGAATGTAAAGGGATGGGATTGGAGTGTGCAAACGCAATTGGATACACGGAGATTTTTGGTGTGGTTCCGATAGGTGGTGCTATCGTACATTCACATTGATGGAGACTTTAACCCACGAAGGGTAACGGTTGCGCGAGTCCACGGAGGGCTCCACCCACGAATGGTCCATGAAGAAGCAACCTTGTCTATCCCACCATGGCCATCGCCCACGAAGGACTTGCCTCACTAGGGTAGATCTTCACGAAGTAGGTGATCTCCTTGCCCATACAAAATCGTTGGTTCAACTCCACAATCTTGACGGAGGCTCCCAAGTGACACCTAACCAATCTAGGAGACACCACTCTCCAAAAGGTAATAGATGGTGTGTTGATGATGAACTCCTTGCTCTTGTGCTTCAAATGATAGTCTCCCCAACACTCAACTCTCTCTCACAGATTTGGATTTGGTGGAAAGATGATTTGAGTGGAAAGCAAGTTGGAGAAGGCTAGAGATCAAGATTTATGTGGTTGGAATGGAATATCTTGACCTCAACACATGAGTAGGTGGTTCTCTCTCAGAAAATGTATGCTGGAAGTGTAGGCATGTTCTGATGGCTCTCCTCACGAATGAAGAGTGGGTGGAGGGGTATATATAGCCTCCACACAAAATCTAACCGTTACACACAATTCACCAAACTCGGTGGGACCGAATCAGAAAACTCGGTCAGACCGATTTAGTTCATAATGTGAACGTTAGGCATTTCGGTGGGACCGATATGATCAACTCGGTGGGACCGATGTGCTAGGGTTAGGGTAAAACCTCATCTCGGTTTGACCGATTACACAAACTCGGTGGGACCGATTTTGGTAATGAGCTAACCAGAGAGTTGGTCAAGCAAACTCGGTGAGACCGATTACAAATCTCGGTAGGACCGAAATTATTGCAACAAGAACTAGAGAGTTTGCAAGCCCATCTCGGTGAGAACGGGATCCCATCGGTGAGACCGAATTGATTAGGGTTTCTGGCAGTGGCTATGTCAAGTGAACTCGGTGGCGCCGGATAGATCAAATCGGTGGGGCCGAGTTTGACTTTTGGTTTGGGACATATGTGGATATGAGAAAGTGGTTGAGGGCTTTGGAGCATATCACTAAGCACTTTGAGCAAGCAAGCCATTAAGCAACACCTCATCCCCTTTTAATAGTATTGGCTTTTCCTATGGACTCAATGTGATCTTGGATCACTAAAATGAAAATGTAGAGTCTTGAGCTTTTGAGCTTGAGCCAATCCTTTGTCCTTAGCATCTTGAAGGGGTTCCACATCCTCTTGTCCACGCCACTCCATCTGTTGAACTTATCTGAAATATACTAGATGAAAACATTAGTCCAACAAGAGATATGTTGACATTAATTACCAAAACCACCCAGGGAGCACTTGTGCTTTCAATCTCCCCCTTTTTGGTAATTGATGACAACATGCATCAAAGCTTTAGATGAATATATAGAGAATAGCAAGTAAAGATTTGGAAAGACATGTAACATACATAGGCTCCCCCTACATGTATGCAGTCATGTAAATAAGGAATGTAAGAGCATGTGAATGCATAGACATGACAGAGCAAGCAATGTGTTACATGTATCTTGGCTATATGCATCAGAGCAAATGATATGAATATATGAAGTTGTAACTTCATGTTCATGAATCCTTTTTGCAAACAATATGTACATCAGCAAGAGATCCTCATACACATGAGTGTGATGCATATACTTACCTTATGGTCTTGAGCTGGCTTAGGAAGAGATGAACCTGAGTAAACAAGGTTAGATAACACAGATACAACTCCTAGACAGAGCAAACAAAAGAACCACAAGAGTACCAAGACTGGGATGACATGTAGAGAGTGAGTACTAGGTACTCTATTGGATATAGACATGTCCCCAAAGGTAAAAGATATGCAATGAATTTAAAGATTCCCTTCCCTAGCAGTCTTTCTCCCCTGAATCTTATATTGGATAATGGGAGAAAATAGGGAAACAAAATCAGAGCTAAAACAGATCAGATCACAGAAACAAACATGTCTTTCCCCTCTCAAAGACATGTGATTTCTCTCCTCTAGAATACCAAACATCGGGGGCCTTTGATGTGATTACCTCTCTCCCCCTGTTGAAGTACTCTCTCCCCCTTTTGAAGTGATTAAGCTTTGATGTGATCTCTCTCTCCCCCTTTGACATCAATTTCCAAGAAGGGATCTTCTGGAGTGTGAGTCAAAATAGGTTTGGTCCCAGAGTCACATAACAAAGCAGCATGTAGAATGTGATGCTAGTAGAGGACAAGAATCATCGAGTGGAGCTGGAAAAAATGTGCAGGAATAAGTGACAATTGTCTTTTCTGCAGTGAAATCGGTGACACCGAGTTGTATTTTCCGGTTGCACCGAAATAGTTCAGTTTGACCGAGAGTGACAGACCGGTGTGATCGAGTTCAACACAGAGAAAGGGCAATTTTTCACCTCAGCTCACTTAGGCACATAAGATCTCACAAAGATTTGCAAGGAATTAACAAAAGGATTTGCAATGAATTAGATGCATGGAATGCAGAACAAAGCAGAGAAAAGAAAATCTAGATGAAGTTTTTTTTTGAATAAAGGAAGGGGAACAAATATGCAAAGGACAAATGCAAAAACTCAGAAACACTAGAGAACTTCATCTAGAATTGGGCGGCGACAAAGTCACCTATGTTAGAGTATATTGACTGAGGAGTCAAGTGAGAACACTTGATCATAAGTCATACTCATCGTTTAAGCTCAAAATGGGGTTACCATTTTTCGTTTAAGCTTTTGATGTATTCGCATCTTGTTGAGCTGCTTTGACCCATGACTTGGAGTAAAGCTTCTCTAAGATGGAATAACATACCTTGGGTGGTGGTGTTGAACTTGATCATGTAGTTGAACTTATGTGGAGTGCTCAATGTTGATGTAGCGCATCAATGGTTGGGAGCACCACTTGTAGTTTGAGTTCATCTACCTACATGGGTTAGTCTTGCAAGGAAGAGCACTTGTGTATCCAACATGAAAATCAGAAATTTGATACCAAATGAAATTTGATATAGAATTTGTCAAAAGGATATGTTGAAAGGTTTCATGCTTCCTTGTCTTCAACCACCATGGTGTAGAGACTTGGTGATGTAGAGATTGCTCAAGATGTGAGTGGGTTGCAATCTCATGGATTTAGATCCATCCAAGTACCTACAAGGGTTAGATAGAATGCAAGGGTACAAATATATCCAAGACATATGGTCATCATCATAAGAGAAGAGTCAAGGATTAGTAATAGGCTCATGCCTTGCATGTATCCAGATGGAGTTTCTACTCCAAGTTTGAAGCATCAATGATGTTCAATTCACCTCTCAAACGGCAAAATACTTTCTCATCGAGCGGTTTGGTGAATATATCCGCCAATTGCTTGTCGGTACGAACATGCTTAAGATCAATATCCCCTTTAGCAACATGATCTCGAATGAAATGATGACAAACTTCAATATGCTTAGTTTGAGAATGTTGCACAGGATTATGAGCAATCTTAATAGCACTCTCATTGTCACAAAGCAATGGAACATGTTTCACATAGATCCCATAATCCTTAAGAGTTTGGGTCATCAAAAGTAATTGAGCACAACATGAACCGGCGGCAATGTATTCCGCTTCGGCGGTGGATAAGGATACCGGGTTTTGTTTCTTGGAGGACCAAGACACAAGAGATCTACCAAGAAATTGACAAGCACCCGAAGTGGACTTTCTATCAACCTTGTCACCGGCATAGTCCGAGTCGGAGTAGCCAACAAGATCAAAAGAAGACCTCTTAGGATACCAAATGCCAAAATTTGGTGTATGTATTAAGTATCTCACTATCCTTTTCACAGCCTTAAGATGACATTCTTTGGGGGCCGCTTGATATCGTGCACACATGCACACACTTAGCATAATATCGGGACGGGAGGCACATAGATATAACAATGAACCAATCATAGATCGGTAAACCTTTTGGTCAACCGATTTTCCATCCTTGGTCAAGTCAAGATGTCCACTAGTAGGCATGGGTGTTTTCATACATTTGCTTTCTTGCATGTTGAAAATAAGTCCTTGGTGTACTTTGTTTGAGAAACAAAGGTGCCTTCCTTAGTTTGCTTGATTTGCAAACCAAGAAAGAACTTGAGTTCACTCATCATAGACATCTCAAACTTCTTCGACATTAGCTTCCCAAACTTTTCACTAAAATGAGGGTTAGTCGAACCAAATATGATATCATCAACATAAATTTGGCACACAAATAATTCACCATTAACCCTTTTAATAAAAAGAGTAGAATCTATCTTCCCAATCTCAAAGCCTTTTTCAATAAGGAACTTGGTCAAGCATTTATACCACGCTCTAGGAGCTTGTTTAAGACCATAAAGAGCTTTGTGAAGTTTGTAAACATGGTCGGGTTTCTTAGGATTGACAAAGCCGGGAGGTTGTTTAACATAAACTTCCTCCTCAATTTCACCATTTAGAAAAGCACTTTTAATGTCCATTTGGTACAAGGTGATATCATGGTGATTAGCATAGGCAAGTAAGATGCGGATGGACTCAAGTCTAGCAACGGGGGCATATGTCTCACCATAGTCCATACCTTCAACTTGAGTGTAGCCTTGGGCGACGAGACGTGCTTTGTTGCGAATGACTTGTCCATCTTCGTCTTGCTTGTTGCGAAACACCCATTTGGTACCGATGATGTTGTGGTTGTTGTCGGGCTTCTCGACCAATGTCCACACTTGGTTTCTCTCAAAGTTGTGTAGCTCTTCATGCATGGCATTTATCCAATTCAAATCTTCCAATGCTTCTTCAACCTTGATAGGTTCAATGCTAGAGATGAATGAATAATGTTCACAAAAGTTAGCCAAACGAGTTTTAGAGCGAGTGATTCTCCCGGTTTGGATATCACTGAAGATTTGTTCGATGAGATGGTCTCTTGAGACTCTTGCTCGAACTCGTGAGAGCTTTTGCTTGGGTCGGGGTGGAACATCTTCTTCATCATCTTGTCCTTCTTCTTGGCCTTCTTCATTGTTGACGTTGTCGTTCTCTTGTCGTGGTGGAGAAGGAGGTTGATGAGGTTCATCTTGGTGCACTTCCTCGTTTTCTTCATCTTGGTGTGTCCCACTTGTGGATGCTTCCATGTCAACTCTTGGTTCACCTTGTCGTGAGGTAGAAGCTTCCACTTGGATGGACGAGGTACTCTCCTTTACCTCTGTTGGACGAATCTTGCCAATAGACAAGTTTTGGATTGCTTCTGAAGGGTCTTTGTCTCCTACATCAATTGGCAATTGCTCTACTTGCGAGCCGTTATATTCATCAAACTTCACATCTACCGTCTCTTCAACCTTTCGGGTGAAATTATTGTAGACACGGTAGGTGTGAGAGTTTGAGCCATAACCAAGTAGGAAACCCTCATGAGATTTAGGAGCAAATTTAGAACGACTATGCTTATCAAGAATGTAACATTTTGAGCCGAATACTCGAAAGTATCCAACTTGGGGTTTGTTATCGGTGAGGAGCTCGTATGCCGTCTTGCCGAGTAGCTCGTGAAGATACAAGCTATTTGTTGCATGACAAGCCGTCTCAACCGCTTCCGCCCAAAAGTGTTTTGGAGTCTTGTACTCATCAAGCATCGTTCTCGCCATCTCAATAAGAGTTCGGTTCTTCCTCTCAACAACTCCATTTCGTTGAGGTGTGTACGTAGCCGAGAACTCATGTGAAATCCCTTCTTCATCAATAAAGGTATCCACATTCGCGTTCTTGAACTCCGTTCCGTTGTCGCTCCGAACCTTCTTGATCTTCACTTCAAATTGATTTTGGGCCTTCGTAGCGAAGTTCTTGAAGATATTTTGGACCTGCGATTTATCATCAAGAAAGAACACCCACGTAAATCTTGAATAATCATCGACTATAACTAGACCAAATGAGTTTCCACCGAGACTCTTGTAGGCATTAGGACCAAAGAGATCCATATGAAGTAGCTCGAGCGGTCTCCTCGTGGTCATGATGTTCTTCACAGGGTGACTTCCTCCAACTTGTTTTCCTTTTTGACAAGCACTACACAATCTATCCTTGTCAAATATAACATCTTTCACTCCAAGGATATGATCACCTTTAATAAGCTTATCAAGATTACGCATGCCCACGTGACCTAACCTTCTATGCCACAACCAACCTTTCGAAGATTTAGCAATAAAGCAAGTTCTAGGTTGAGCCTTTTTAGTGAAATCAACAATGTATAGATCACCTCTACGTATACCGGTAAAGACCATATTATGGTTATCTCTACAAAACACTTGGCAATCTACTTCAGTAAATAGGACATTGAAGCCAAAATCAGCAAGTCTAGATACAGAAAGTAGATTATAGCCAAGAGATTCAACGAGCATAACATTTTGTATGGAGCTGTCATGTGAGATGGCCAGCTTACCAAGGCCAACCACCTTACCCTTTGAGTTATCACCAAAAGTGACATACTTTCGAGGGCCGTCATTTTTAGCAAGCTCACGAAACATATCCTTATCTCCGGTCATATGATCGGTGCATCCACTATCAAGGACCCATTCCTTTCCTCCAGCCATGTAGCTGCGAAGATTAGCCATAAGGCCAAGGTGTCTCATAGACTCATCGAGATCAAAGTCACTATCATCATCCTCATCATAGTATCCATGTTCAACATCGTCTTGTGATGGATCAATTCCTAGAGAGAGTGATTCATTAGATAAATGATCATCACAATAATCATCTTTATGAATTCTAATGGCTTCGGAGATGATATTGCTAATGATTCCTACATCTCCTTTGGCACGCATGAGGTTAGTAAGCTCAAATAGACAATCACCAAACTTAGGATCATTGGAATTCATCTTACTCAAGGCAATAGACTTATGAAGAATTTCATCTAAGTTTTTCAAGGAATAGTTTGGGAATCGTTCCTCAAGGAATCTCCATATAGTGTAGGCACAATCAAGAGTAGGCAAGCAACCAATCAAGTTTCTAGGTAAACCTCTAGTGATAAGATTAACAGTTCTAAGATTCTGAATCATGTCAATAGACTCATCAAGGGTAGGATGCAAAGGATCAACATGAGGTGCACAAGGGCTAGTAATATAGTTGCTCAAATGATATTCATTGAAAATCACAAGCATCTCATTTTTCCACTCATGAAAGTACTCTCCACCAAGTATAGGTACTCTCCACCAAGAAAGGTGTTTAAACCAAAGCAATGGAGACCAAAGCTCTGATACCAATTGAAAGGATCGAGAAGAGGTGTCTAGAGGGGGGGTGAATAGACTCTTAGCAAAGAAAGGTGGCAGTTTTTGATTTCTTCAAGTTAAGGTGGAGTTTTACCACATGTTTAAACATTCACAATACATATCAAGCATGCATGACAAGAGTATATGAGCAGCGAAAAGTAAAGCATGCAATTTGCGAGAATGTAAAGGGATGGGATTGGAGTGTGCAAACGCAATTGGAGACACGGAGATTTTTGGCGTGGTTCCGATAGGTGGTGCTATCGTACATCCACGTTGATGGAGACTTCAACCCACGAAGGGTAACGGTTGCGCGAGTCCACGGAGGGCTCCACCCACGAAGGGTCCACGAAGAAGCAACCTTGTCTATCCCACCATGGCCATCGCCCATGAAGGACTTGCCTCACTAGGGTAGATCTTCACGAAGTAGGCGATCTACTTGCCCGTACAAACTCCTTGGTTCAACTCCACAATCTTGACGGAGGCTCCCAAGTGACACCTAACCAATCTAGGAGACACCACTCTCCAAAAGGTAATAGATGGTGTGTTGATGATGAACTCCTTGCTCTTGTGCTTCAAATGATAGTCTCCCCAACACTCAACTCTCTCTCACAGATTTGGATTTGGTGGAAAGATGATTTGAGTGGAAAGCAAGTTGGAGAAGGCTAGAGATCAAGATTTATGTGGTTGGAATGGAATATCTTGATCTCAACACATGAGTAGGTGGTTCTCTCTCAGAAAATGTATGCTGGAAGTGTAGGCATGTTTTCATGGCTCTCCTCACGAATGAAGAGTTGGTGGAGGGGTATATATAGCCTCCACACAAAATCTAATCGTTACACACAATTACCAAACTCGGTGGGACCGAATCAGAAAACTCGGCCAGACCGATTTAGTTCAAAATGTGAACGTCGGGCTTTTCGGTGGGACCGATATGATCAACTCGGTGGGACCGGTGTGCTAGGGTTAGGGTAAAACCTCATCTTAGTTTGACCGATTACACAAACTCGGTGGGACCGATTTTGGTAATGAGATAACCAGAGAGTTGGTCAAGCAAACTCGGTGAGACCGATTACAAAACTCGGTAAGACCGAATTGATTGCAATAGGAACCAGAGAGTTTGCAAGCCCATCTCGGTGAGACTGGGATCCCATCGGTGAGACCGAATTGACTAGGGTTTCTGGCAGTGGCTATGTCAAGTGAACTCGGTGGCCCCGGATAGATCAAATCGGTGGGGCCGAGTTTGAATTTTGGCTTGGGACATATGTGTATATGAAAAAGTTGTTGAGGGCTTTGGAGCATATCACTAAGCACTTTGAGCAAGCAAGCCATTAAGCAACACCTCATCCCCTTTTAATAGTATTGGCTTTTCCTATGGACACAATGTGATCTTGGATCACTAAAAGTAAAATGTAGAGTCTTGAGCTTTTGAGCTTGAGCCAATCCTTAGTACTTAGCATCTTAAAGGGGTTCCACATCCTCTTATCCACGTCAGTCCATCTGTTGAACTTGTCTGAAATATTCTAGATGAAAACATTAGTCCAACAAGAGACATGTTGACATTAATTACCAAAACCACCCAGGGAGCACTTGTGCTTTCACAATTCCATATCATTTTCGTGTATGGGTCAAGATAATTAGCTACACGAGTTGCATAAATTCCACCAAATAAATATCCACTTGTACCATTAAGATGCAACCTTCGTGCAACAATGGCCCCCAAGTTATATTGTTTATCACCTAATACCGCACTCTTGAGGACACTAAGATCTGGAACGCACATGTGACAAGCCTCATCTTTACCGTTAATGCATCTACCTATAAAGAGAGCAAAATAATGTATGGAAGGGAAATGAATGCTCCCTATGGTATCTTGTGTGATTTCTCTAGATTCCCCCACAGTGATACTAGGAAGAAAGTCTTTATATTCAGATTTGCGAGTTTCACTAACATTGCCCCACTGCGGGGGTTTACAAGCAGCATTAAAATCTTCTAGGTCCATGGTATATGATTTGTCATAAAGATCAAATAAAACAGTGTGAGAATTGGGCGAGGATGTAAATTTAAAGCTCCTCACAAAGGAATCGGTTAGGTAGCGGTATTGTAGGCACTTATCTGACACGAAGCCCTCAAGATCAGCGTTACGCACATACACGTCAAATTCATCCTTGATGTCTGCTTGGACCATAAACTCCTCTGACGGCCATTCACAAGGCCGCACTTGAGCTTCCCTCGGTGGTTCATTGTCCGACTCACGTATCGCGAGCCTTGGTCCTTGCTTCCTTGAGGAAGCACCTTGGTACATTTTCCTAAACATTTTTATTTCTCTGAAAAATTTCTGAAATTTTAGTGACTCAAAATAAAAGTGAACCAAACTCAACAAGATTAATAGCAACTACTCCCACAAGTGCCTAGAGGCTATATCATGCATTAAAACTACTTTGGACCATATAAATTTGACATGCAAGCTCAAGAATAGGGTCACCTAAGCAGCAAAAATTTGCAATAAATAAAGCATTAGAACAAAAACTAATTGGACCATTGGAGGAGTCACATGCTGAAGAACAATCTCCCCAAACAGTTTTGTGAATGGAGCTTTGAGCAGAGAGATCGAAAATGGCAGTAAGATGAGCTAGAACACGGGTTTGAGCTATGGGAGGATTTTTTCTGGCGGAAGACGAAGTGAGTGGGTGCAGGAATAAGTGGAGGGGGTCCACGTGGGGCCCACTAGGCAGGGGGCGCGCCCCAGGGGGTGGGCGCGCCTTGTGCCCTCGTGGCCAAATGGTGGGTCCCCCTGGTGTGTTCTCAGTGCCAGAAATTCTTAAATATTCTACAAAAAATCACTTCATTTTCAGTACGTTTGGAGAACTTTTATTTTTGGGGTATTTTTATTGTAAGGATAATTTAGAAAATAGACAAAAATACTATTTTGGCTTTATTTAATCTAAATAATAGAAAGTAAAAGGAGGGTACAGAGAGTTGTGCTTTCTAACTTCATCCATCTCATGCTCATCAAAAGGAATCCACTAACAAGGTTGATCAAGTCTTGTTAACAAACTCTTTCCGAATCGCATGAAACCGGAGAATTTTCGAATAACACTAGGTTACCTCAACGGGGATATGCGCGTCCCCAACAATAAGAATGTCATATTTCTTTTTGACAGTAGGAAGAGGAAATTCAAAACCTCCAATAATAATCGTTGAAGTTTTTCCAATAGAATTGATATTGTGGACTTGAGGTTGTTTCCTCGGAAAGTGTACTGTATGCTCATTACCATTAACATGAAAAGTGACATTGCCTTTGTTGCAATCAATAACAGCCCCTGCAGTATTCAAAAAGGGTCTACCAAGGATAATCGACATACTATCGTCCTCGAGAATATCAAGAATAACAAAGTCTGTTAAAATAGTAACGTTTGCAACCACAGCAGGCACATCCTCACAAATACCGACAGGTATAGCAATTGATTTATCGGCCATTTGCAAAGATATTTCAGTAGGCGTCAACTTATTCAAATCAAGTCTACGATATAAAGAGAGAGGCATAACACTAACACCGGATCCAAGATCACATAAAGCAGTTTTAACATAGTTTCTTCTAATGGAGCATGGTATAGTTGGTACTCCTGGATCTCCTAGTTTCTTAGGTATTCCACCTTTCAAAGTATAATTGGCAAGCATGGTGGAAATTTCAGCTTCCGGTATCTTTCTTTTATTTGTAACAATATCTTTCATATACTTAGCATAAGGATTCATTTTAAGCATATCAGTCAAACGCATACGCATACGCAAAAAGATAGGTCTAATCATTTCAGCAAAGCGCTCAAAATCCTCATCATCCTTTTTCTTGGATGGTTTAGGAGGAAAAGGCATGGGTTTCTGAACCCATGGTTCTCTTTCTTTACCATGCTTCCTAGCAACGAAGTCTCTCTTATCATAACGTTGATTCTTTGATTGTGGGTTATCAAGATCAACAACTGGTTCAATCTTTACATCATTGTTATTGCTAGGTTGAGCATCAACATGAACATCATCATTCATATTATCACTAGGTTCATGTTCATTACCAGATTGTGTTTCAGCATCAGAAATAGAAATATCATTGGGATTCTCAGGTGTGTCAACAACAGGTTCACTAGAAGCATGCAAAGTCCTATCATTTTTCTTTTTCTTCTTCTTAGAAGGACTAGGTGCATCAACATTAGTTCTCTGAGAATCTTGCTCGACTCTCTTAGGGTGGCCCTCGGGATACAAAGGTTCCTGAGTCATTCTACCCCCTCTAGTCACAACTCTAACAACATTATCATTTTTCTTATTATTTAATCCATTGAGCAAATCATCTTGTGCTTTAAGCACTTGTTCTACCTGAGTGGTAACCATAGAAGCATGTTTACTAATAAGTTTAAGGTCACCTTTAACTCTAGACATATAATCACTCAAGTGTTCAACCATATAAGCATTATGTTTCAATTGCCTACCAACATAAGCATTGAAGTTTTCTTGTTTAACAATAAAATTATCAAACTCATCCAAGCATTGGCTAGCAGACTTATTACAAGGAATATCACCTTCATCAAATCTATAGAGAGAATTTACCTTTACTACCTGTGTCGGGTTATTAAGACCATGTATTTCTTCAATAGGTGGTAAATTCTTAACATCTTCAGCTTTAATACCCTTTTCTTTCATAGATTTCTTTGCCTCTTGCATATCTTCAGGACTGAGAAATAGAATACCCCTTTTCTTCGAAGTTGGCTTAGGAGTTGGTTCAGGAAGTGTCCAATCATTATCATTACTCAATATATTATTCAATAGCAATTTAGCTTGCACAACGGTTCTTTCCCTGAAAACACAACTAGCACAACTATCTAGGTGATCTCTGGAAGCATCGGTTAGTCCATTATAAAAGATATCAAGTATTTCATTTTTCTTGAGAGGATGATCATGCAAAGCATTAAGTAATCGGAGAAGCCTCCCCCAAGCTTGTGCGAGACTCTCTTCTTCAATTTGCACAAAATTATATATTTCCCTTAAGGCAGCTTGTTTCTTATGAGCGGGGAAATATTTAGCAGAGAAGTAATAAATCATATCCTGTGGACTACGCACACAACCAGGAGCAAGAGAATTAAACCATATTTTAGCATCACCCTTTAATGAGAACGGAAATAACTTAAGTATATAGTAACAATGAATTTTTTCCTCATGAGTGAATAGGGTGGCTATATCATTCAATTTAGTAAGATGTGCCACAACAGTTTCAGATTCATGGCCATAAAAAGGATCAGATTCAACCAAAGTAATTAACTCAGGATCGACAGAGAAATCATAATCCTTATCAGAAATACAGATAGGTGAAGTAGCAAAAGCAGGGTCATATTTCATTCTAGCATTCGAAGACTTTTCTTTCAGCTTAGCTAACAGTTTCTGAAGATCATATCTATCTTTGCAAGCAAAAAGGTCTCTAGCAGTTTCTTCATCCATAACATAACCCTCAGGCACATCAGGCAATTCATATCTAGGGGGAGAATCTTCATCATCACTTTCATCAATATTATCAGTTTCAATAATTTCATTCTCTCTAACCCTAGCAAGTTGTTCATCAAGAAATTCACCTAATGGCACAGTATTTTCAAGCATAGAAGTAGTTTCATCATAAGCATCATGCATAGCAGAAGTGGCATCATCAATAACATGCGACATATCAGAATCAATAACAGGAGTAGGTGTCGCAAGTTTACTCAAAACAGAAGGTGAATCAAGTGCAGAGCTAGATGGCAGTTCCTTACCTCCCCTCGTAGTTGAGGGATAAATCTTGGTTCTTTCATCTTTCAAGTTCCTCATAGTGATCAACTAATATAAATCCCAAGTGAGTCAAAGAATAGAGCTATGCTCCCCGGCAACGGCGCCAGAAAATAGTTTTGATAACCCACAAGTATAGGGGACCGCAACAGTTTTTGAGGGGAGAGTATTCAACCCAAATTTATTTATTCGACAAAAGGGGAGCCAAAGAATATTCTCAAGTGTTAGCAGTTGAGTTGTCAATTCAACCACACCTGAAAGACTTAATATCTGCAGCAAAGTATTTAGTAGCAAAGTAGTATTGAAGTAACGGTAACGGTGGCAAAAGTAACAGTAGCGGTTTTTGTAGCAATCGTAACAATGGCAACGGAAAAGTAACTAAGCAAAGATCAATATGTGAAAAGCTCGTAGGCAATGGATCAATGATGGATAATTATGTTGGATGCGATTCCTCATGCAACAATTATAACATAGGGTGACACAGAACTAGCTTCAGTTCATCAATGTAATGTAGGCATGTATTCCGAATATAATCATACGTGCTTATGGAAAAGAACTTGCATGACATCTTTTGTCCAACCCTCCCGTGGCAGCGAGGTCCTGTTGGAAACTAAGGGATATTAAGGCCTCCTTTTAATAGAGTACCGGACCAAAGCATTAACACTTAGTGAATACATGAACTCCTCAAACTACGGTCATCACCGGGAGTGGTCCTGATTATTGTCACTTCGGGGTTGCCGGATCATAACACATAGTAGGTGACTATTGACTTGCAAAATAGGATCAAGAACTCACATATATTCATGAAAACATAATAGGTTCAGATCTGAAATCATGGCACTCGAGCCCTAGTGACAAGCATTAAGCATAGCAAAGTCATAGCAACATCAATCTCAGAACATAATGGATACTAGGGATCAAACCCTAACAAAACTAACTCGATTATGGTAAATCTCATCCAACCCATCACCGTCCAGCAAGCCTACGATGGAATTACTCACGCACGGCGGTGAGCATCATAAAATTGGTGATGGAGAATGGTTGATGATGACGACGGCGACGGATTCCCCTCTCCGGAGCCCCGAACGGACTCCAGATCAGCCCTCTTGAGAGAGATTAGGGCTTGGCGGCGGCTCCGTATTGTAAAACGCAATGAATCCTTCTCTCTGGTTTTTTTCTCCCCGAAAGTGAATATATGGAGTCGGGGTTGAGGTCGGTGGATTCCCAGGGGGTACACGAGGCAGGGGGCGCGCCCCAGGGGGGGCGCACCCAGCACCCTCATGGACAGGGTGTGGGCCCCCTGATGCTGATTCTTTCGCTAGTATTTTTTATAAATTCCAAAACGTGTCTCCGTGGATTTTCAGGTCATTCCGAGAAATTTTATTTCTGCACAAAAATAACACCATGGCAATTCTGCTGAAAACAGCGTCGGTCCGGGTTAGTTCCATTCAAATCATGCAAGTTAGAGTCCAAAACAAGGGCAAAAGTGTTTGGAAAAGTATATACGTTGGAGACGTATCAGTGGCATATGAATAAAAAGTGGTGAGTGTGGCGAGAGCGTCGGACTTGCGACGAAGAGGGAATGTCCACACATAATGGTAAAAGTCATCCAATATCACCAAATAGTATAAATAACCAGTGTTGCTCGCAACCGGGGACGTCCAAACATCACTATGCAATAACTGAAACGGAAAAGTGGAAATGTGTGTAGACTCACTAAAGGGGAGACAAACGTACTTGCCAAGAAGGCATGCCTCACAAGAGTGGTCGTCAACCTTATTACATGAGAAAGAAAAACTCTGAAGAATCTGACGCAAAACTGTGGAGTTGGGGTGGCCGAGGCGGACGTGCCAAAGATCGACACTAGCGGCGAGGGCGGCAGGATGGGTGGTGGTGGCGCCGGAAGGATGCACCGGGTAAAGCTTGTTCGGGCTGTCACGTCGGTGGAGTACCATCCGTGTACGGGCGTCCTTCACAGAAAAGCCAATATCATCAAATTCTCACGAGCAAGGCGACGAACAAAGACAAGGTTGGTAACTAAGTTAGGAGAGACCAGAACATTAGACATGTTAATGGGAGTAGAAGTGGAAGGAAATCACATATGACCGACATGTGTAATGGGTAGAGAGGAACCGTTACCAACGGTGATGCGAGTGGGAGTATGAACGGGAGTGGAAGACGTGAGGTCACCGGGATGAGCAGTCATGTGAGCGGTGGCGCCCGAGTCCATGTACCAGTCACCTCCGCCGCCGTAGTTACTCGGTGACGGAGCCGAGTGCAGAGCGGCGAGGAGGGCCGGGTCCCATGGCGGCGGCACCTGGGGAGGCTAAAACCCTCCATAGGCCGGCGCGGGAGCGACGCAGTAGGTGGGCGCGGCACCGTAGCCGCTGTAAGGGGCGGCATTCTGCGCGGCGAAGAGCGCCTGGTGGCTCGCCGGACGAGGCCCAAGGATGCCCGGAGCGGGAGCCCTAGGGACCGGCATCGAGTACGCGTGTACGACGCCCGTCCACGGGTTGGTGCCGTAAGTCCATGGTGGGGTGGCATGCTGCTACCGCTGACGAGGGGCCCCCCATGCGCCAGTTGTTGCTGCTTGCGACCGCCCCCGTGGCGGTTGCCACGGCGCCCACCACCCGGCTGCTGCTGGGGGGCAGCGGGAGGCGCGGGGGGCGGCGGTTGGTGGCGGGGCGCGGGCGGGGCGGCCGTTGGTGGGGCGCCACGCGAGGTGCCAGCGGCGAGGGCATGGTGCTGCACGCGCTTGACCCCCTTCATCCGGCGCTCCTCCAACCGCAAGTACGCCACAAACTTGGGGAAGGAGGGCTTCGGTATTAAGGAGAGGTTGGAGGCGGCGTTGCCGAAGTCCTCGTTGAGGCCGGCGGTGATCGTGCTGAGGAGGAGGTCGTCATCAACCTTGGCGCCGATATCACGGAGCTCATCCGCCAACGTCTTCACGCGGCAGCAGTAGTCATCGATAAACTGATCATCCTGATGACAGTCAAAAAATTCCTGCTGCAGAATAATGCGGCGCTGAAGCTTATTGTTGGTGAAGAGGCCGTTGAGCTTGACCCGCACGGCGCGGGCGTCATCACCATCGCTCACGACCGTGTGAAACAGGTCCTTCGAGATGGTGGTGAAGAACCATCGGATGAGCGTGGCGTCGATTGCGGTCCACTCGGAGTCGCCCACCATAGCGCAGGAGTCGACATTGCCGTCAACGTGATCCACGAGATTGTTCTCGTAGAAGAGCAGCGAGAAGTACGTCCTCCACGCGAAGTATGAGGAGTCGGTGGCATCGAGGACGACGGGGACACGTTCGTGAATGTTGATTCGCGGATGTCAGCAGGGTCCGGCCCGGCGAAGGGGTTGGAGTAGGTGGAGGCGGTGGATGACATGGCGGCGGCGCGGTGGTGAGAGGAAGAGGCGGCGGCTATGGTTTGGGGAGGGAGTGGCGCGGCAGGAGGGTGCGGCGCGGCGGGAGAATCGGCGCAGCAGGGGGAGGCGGCGCGGCAGGGGAGGTGGGGCGCGGCGCGGGGAGGGGAAGTGCGGCGCGAGAGGAAGCGGCGGCGGCGGCTGCAGATGGCGGCGACGGCGGCCCGAGGCGGCGGCGGCTAGGTTAGGCGGAAGCGGGAAAGGATCGACTTGCGATAGGTAGCATGTAGAGAATGATTTGGTGCATCGATATATCATTGATCATGCACTAGGCACATATATATAGGTACAAGGGGTGTAATTGGTATCTTGTCTTTTAAGATACACGCTCGTATATGTATTCGCATAACAATACAACAATGAAGTTCGTAAATAACCAGTAGTTCACCACTGGCAGCAGCAGGTGATCGGAGAGTGACCGTCTCTAATACTCGCCCTCTGCTAACGATACGTGCCCTGCCACTGCCGCTGCCGCTAGTATTTCGCTGTACTTTTACACGACGACTACACATTGACTGACGCAATGCCACTAGACAAGAACTACACTTGGGCGCCGAGGCGCTTGGTGGCGAGCTCACAGCGCGCCGGCGCGAAGCCGACCCGGCCGTTCTGAAGGTCGTACTCCACCCACACGTCCTGCTGGTGGTGGTGCCCGATCACGTACGCCGACATGCCCGCCATGTCCGAGTTCCCGAACGTCAGGCACCACACAGCCTCCTCCCCCTCCTCCCCGCGCCGCTCGCCGGGTACACTGTACAGGAGCTTCTCCCCGGCCACGGCCACCTCCGCGCCGCGGAGTACCAGGCCCACCTCGGGGAGAAGCCGGCTTGCCGCCGACACTCGCTCCTCCGGCCCGCGGAAGCACGCGTCGAACGCGCTCTGGAACACGAAGCCCGGCTCGCCGAGCGGGGCGAGCAGCGACCGCGTCTGGTTCAGGAATTCGCCCTTGAGCGCCGCGTAGGCGTCGGCCAGGAGGAAGGTGAACTGCGTGCCGGAGTCCACCATTGTCTGCCCGGCGCCCGTGTGGTCCGGCGTGAGCACGGACTTGGGGATGGCGAGAAGGGCGCGCCCCACGCGGATGCCCTCCAGCTGCACGGAGTAGGCCACCCTGTCGAAGTACGGCAGCGGCTGGGAGATCTCTATCAGCGGCGTGTAGTTAAGTGGCGGGGCCGAGCCGCCGTCGCCGCCGAGGAGGAGGATGCCGGGTTCTTCGCCGGGGGCGATACAGTAGGCGAAGCGGAGGGTCGCCGTCTGCGTCACGAAGGACAGGCTGCCACGGTTCATGCCGAGGAGGCCGGTCGCCGCCTCCGACGGGTCCGTGGCATTGTTGTTGGTGGCCGTGCTGGAGGAATAGGAGGTGATGCAGCCGAACAGGACGGGCACGGCCTGGGCTCCGAGGACGAAAGTGTCGGCAACCAGGAGGCCGTCGGCCGAGGAGGCGTCTGCGTAGGAGATGGAGACGCGGCAGGCGGTGGACGGCGGCGCGTCACAGAACGGGCGGACGGGCAGGTCACGTCCGCGCCACACGCACGCCGGCGACGAGCAGGCGACCGCGCCGTACGTCAAAGAAGCTGACGAATTGAACGGCGCAGGCGGCGACACGGAGCTCCCGTTGCAGAGCAGCCAGGAGAGCTCGCTGCCCGTGTCGAGCACCATCGTGACGTTCTGCGGCGGCGTGCCGACAGCCACCGACACCGTCAGGCTCACATTGTGGCGGAACCGCAGCCGGTTCGCCGGCGCTCGCGGCGGGGCCGCCACCTGCTGCAGCCTGAGCGGAAGAAGAACCGCTCCCCCAGCCCTACCTTCTCTACCAACGCCGAGGCTCGCCGCCTCCGCTCTCGCAAGAGAGAGGAAGAGGAGAACGATAAACGAGTCCATGTCCATTGGCGGGCAGTTTCTACTTTTCTATCCGCGCTCTGCCTGGGGTTGAAAACTTGAAATGAAATGAAAGTGAGCAACTGTCAACCAACTGCAGGTGCTTTGCATGGACCTGCAACCACTGGTCCAAATCCAATCCACGTCTACACCGTGTCGTCCTCCTAATCTGCTTCCATGGACAGTATTTAACATCTGACCCGTCGTCGTCTCCTCTGCTGTTTTCCATAAGCACCCGGGTAATAATGTGTTTGGTGCAGCAGTAGCGGTGGCAGTAGCAGTACGTGCGCCACAGCTCTCTCTTCTTTACTCCGTGTGGGCTCCGAGAAGGGGACATGGTCCTGAGGGAGCTCATGAATACGTACTACTCCGGCGGTCCGGCCAGGTATCGCGGCGCGGCTCACCAGAGACAACAATATAACAGGCATCTGGTGCTCGCCGTCGTCGACCAAGACTTTCGGCCTTTAGGGGGCGAGTGGCTTTCAGTGCAGCTGCTCAGGGCAAGGCATTGCCACGGCCTCTTGTTGGGCTTGTCGGAAGGGAAATCTCCCTGTCTGCGGTTGAGAAATCCCTGGTGATAACAGCTGGAGGATGACTGGAACACATGGCGAGAACTCATCCTTTTATGCCTAGAGTAGTTGCCAGCACTCTATGCATCCGTGCAAAAAAGAAAGAAAAAGAAACTATGACAGGACCGGTTAAACGCCACACCCACGAGACCCTTTTCCGGGAGGACATTTTGCCCGTTTTTTACCCATGTTTACAGTGCATGATTCCTGCAGAAATCGGTAAATTTCGCATTCCCCCATTTCAAACCAGCTCACAGCGGAGCCTGCAACTTGTGGAGGCCCTTCCAAACGGACTAATGATTCCGGAAGCTACAGTGATCATGGGATGGCGACGGCCATCTTGTTATTTGGCGTCGCATGTGACGTGCTCTGCCACAATAGCACCATATGAGATGACAGGCCATGGACCTGCCAACTCGAAACCTTTTACCTTTGCGAACTCCGGTGATTGAAAGCACATTTTCATACGTGAAAGCGAAGCAAGCACGCGTGCATCTGACAGTGTACCCCATCCGATCCTGTCGCGGCGGTACCAAATGCAATTGAATTTCGTGTTTTGACCCTTATGGCATACAAATTCAGGATCTAACCTTGGTTGGATTTTTTTTTTGAAATTTGACCCTTTTTCTTACCGCCAGTGGCCCTGACGGTAGGGTACTAATCCACGTCAGCGCGCGGAGATGACCGTCCTCCCTCTCCGTCACACCCTACCGTCAGGGACCCTGGCGGTAGGCTGTCTAACCCTACCGTCAGAACCCCTGGCGGTAGGGTGCGAGCAGTTATTTCGCCCGAGACCCCGCGCCCCTGCCCATCTCCCCACCCCTCCCCTTCTCCCCGTCGGCAGTTTCTTCTTGCTCCCCCCTCACCCCTCTCTCCCTCTTTCATCTCCTTCACTCTCCCCCTTAGATCTTCACCGTTTCTTCATCGTTTTTGCGGATCAAGATGGCCCCGAAGAGAGAAACGTAAGCTCCTCCGATCCCTCCAAGTAGTTTTTGCAAACTTGCTTTCGATTTGACACATTATTTGCTTGAAATCCCTCATATTTTTGAACTTGGATTGAATTTTTTTCACCTAGGATTGTTTTAGCTTGATTCTAGTTCTAGTTCTTAGTTCTTTAGTAACTAGTGGTATTGAACATGAAGTCTAATCAATAGTTCATATCTTAGTGTAAAGATGAACCCTAGTTCATGATTTTTTTTTGTTAAATAAATTATGATGTAATGCATGTGGGTGGACTTGTTTTGTTTTATGATGCATGTTGATATGATGATATGAAGATGTTGTTTGGAGAAAATACATTCAAGATTAACTCTATTTTAAAACAAAATTGTTTTAAAAAATGATGATATGATGGATGTTGGAGGATTTTATTTTGATATGATGCATGCTGATATGATTTGATCCATCATGTGTAGTAGATGTTGTTGGAGGAATATGCTTAAGATGAACCCTAGTTCATGTAACCAAGAAAATTTATTTTTTGTTTATGTATGCTTATGCTTGTGATGTTTTTGTTTATCAAATTTTATTAAGGCGGGCACCTCTTGCGGACAACATCGGCCCACGGTACTCCATGCTTGACTACGCATTAGACAAGGGTCATCGTTTCATGGAGAACGGATTGGTAAGTAATATGAAGGAAATATTGATCAAAGTTTTCGGATTGATGAAAATAAGTTCCTAACTTTTGCCGTCCACTTTTTGACAGATGCTCCAGCCACTGCGCATGAGGGGTCACGGGGTTGCCGGGGATATGGACTACGACGAGCGCTACACGCCATACTTCAAGAGAGCCCGACTGTTGGGTTTCGTGTTGCAGTTCAAGCGTCAGCCGCCGACGCTTGTCCACGCAGCTCTGACAGCTTTGATTGACGGGTGGCGACCGGAGACCCATTCTTTCCATCTGCCATGCGGGGAGATGACGGTGACCCTCGAGGATTGGTCGATGATTACTGCCATGCCGATCGAGGGTCATGCACTCACCGGGCGAGTGGAGAGGACCAACTGGCAGCAAAGGGCTACCACCCTCATCGGCGACTGCCCCGTGTTGGGGAACGTAGCAGAAATTCAAAATTTTCTACGCATCACCAAGATCAATCTATGGAGTAATCTAGCAGCGAGGGGAAGGGGAGTGCATCTACATACCCTTGTAGATCGCGATGCGGAAGCGTTGCAAGAACGCGGATGAGGGAGTCGTACTCGTAGCGATTCAGATCGCGGTTGATTCCGATCAGTGCCTCCGCGTTCAACACACGTGCAACCCGGTGACGTCTCCCACGCCTTGATCCAGCAAGGAGAGAGGGAGAGGTTGGGGAAGACTCCATCCAGCAGCAGCACGACGGCGTGGTGGTGATGGAGGAGCGTGGCAATCCCGCAGGGCTTCGCCAAGCACCGCGGGAGACGAGGAGGAAGAGAGGTAGGGCTGCGCCAAGAGAGACAGGAAAACTCATGTGTTGGGCAGCCCTAGACCTCAACTATATATTGGGGGGGGGGGGGGCTGCGCCCCCTCTAGGGTTCCCACCCCAAGGGATGGCGGCCAGCCCTAGATCCCATCTAGGGGGGCGGCCAAGGGGAGGAGAGGGGGGCGCCACTAGGGTGGGCCTTAAGGCCCATCTGGACCTAGGGTTTGCCCCCTCCCACTCTCCCATGCGCCTTGGGCCTTGGTGGGGGGGCGCACCAGCCCACCTGGGGCTGGTCCCCTCCCACACTTGGCCCACGCAGCCTTCTGGGGCTGGTGGCCCCACTTGGTGGACCCCCGGGACCCTCCCGGTGGTCCCGGTACATTACCGATAGCACCCGAAACTTTTCCGGTGACCAAAACAGGACTTCCCATATATAAATCTTTACCTCCGGACCATTCCGGAACTCCTCGTGACGTCCGGGATCTCATCCGGGACTCCAAACAACATTCGGTAACCACGTATATCTATTCCCTATAACCCTAGCATCATCGAACCTTAAGTGTGTAGACCCTACGGGTTCGGGAACCATGCAGACATGACCGAGACGTTCTCCGGTCAATAACCAACAGCGGGATCTGGATACCCATGTTGGCTCCCACATGTTCCACGATGATCTCATTGGATGAACCACGATGTCGGGGATTCAATCAATCCCGTATGCAATTCCCTTTGTCTAGCGGTATGTTACTTGCCCGAGATTCGATCGTCGGTATCCCTATACCTTGTTCAATCTCGTTACCGGCAAGTCTCTTTACTCGTTCCGTAACTCACATCATCCTGTGATCAACTCCTTGGTCACATTGTGCACATTATGATGATGTCCTACCGAGTGGGCCCAGAGATACCTCTCCGTTTACACGGAGTGACAAATGCCAGTCTCGATTCGTGCCAACCCAACAGACACTTTCGGAGATACCTGTAGTGCACCTTTATAGCCACCCAGTTACGTTGTGACGTTTGGTACACCCAAAGCATTCCTACGGTATCCGGGAGTTGCACAATCTCATGGTCTAAGGAAATGATACTTGACATTAGAAAAGCTCTGAGCAAACGAACTACACGATCTTGTGCTAGGCTTACGATTGGGTCTTGTCCATCACATCATTCTCCTAATGATGTGATCCCGTTATCAACGACATCCAATGTCCATGGTCAGGAAACCGTAACCATCTATTGATCAACGAGCTAGTCAACTAGAGGCTTACTAGGGACATGGTGTTGTCTATGTATCCACACATGTATCTGAGTTTCCTATCAATACAATTGTAGCATGGATAATAAACGATTATCATGAACAAGGAAATATAATAATAACCAATTTATTATTGCCTCTAGGGCATATTTCCAACAGTCTCCCACTTGCACTAGAGTCAATAATCTAGTTCACATCACCATGTGATTAACACTCACTGGTCACGTCACCATGTGACCAACATCTAAAGAGTTTACTAGAGTCAACAATCTAGTTCACATCACTATGTGATTAACACTCAATGAGTTCTGGTTTGATCATGTTATGCTTGTGAGAGAGGTTATTAGTCAACGGGTCTGAACCTTTCAGAACCGTGTGCTTTACGAATATCTATGTCATCTTGTGGATGCTACCACGCGCTATTTGGAGCCATTTCAAACAACTGCTCTACTATACGAATCCGGTTTACTACTCAGAGTCATCCGGATTAGTGTCAAAGTTCGCATCGACGTAACCCTTTACGACGAACTCCTTTTCACCTCCATAATCGAGAAAATTCCTTAGTCCACTAGATACTAAGGATAAGTTCGACTGCTGTCATGTGATCCATTCCCGGATCACTATTGTACCCCTTGACCAACTCATGGCAAGGCACACTTCATGTGCGGTACACAGCAAAGCATACTGTAGAGCCTACGTCTAAAGCATAGGGGACGACCTTCGTCCTTTTTCTCTCTTCTGCTGTGGTCAGGTCTTGAGTCTCACTCAATACTCACACCTTGTAACACAGCCAAGAACTCCTTCTTTGCTGATCTATTCTGAACTCTTTCAAAATCATGTCAAGGTGTGCGTTCTTTGAAAGCATCATCAGGCGTCTTGATCTATCTCTATAGATCTTGATGCCCAATATGTAAGCAGCTTTATCCAGGTCTTCCTTTGAAAAACTCCTTTCAAACAACCCTTTATGCTTTCCAGAAATTTTACATCATTTCGGATCAACAATATGTCATTCACATATACTTATTAGAAATGTTGTAGCGCTCCCACTCACTTTATTGTAAATACAAGTTTCTAACAAACTTTGTATAAACCCAAAACTTTGATCACTCCATCAAA
Source organism: Triticum aestivum (assembly GCF_018294505.1). Classification (NCBI taxonomy): domain Eukaryota; kingdom Viridiplantae; phylum Streptophyta; class Magnoliopsida; order Poales; family Poaceae; genus Triticum; species Triticum aestivum. Next base: position 360,928,547 of record NC_057805.1, read on the forward strand.
GTGTATATTCTGACTCCGAGATGCTTGCTCTAATCCATGGAAGGATCGCTGGAGCTAGCATACCTTTTAGCATCCTTAGGATCGACAAAACCTTTCTGATTGTATCACATACAACTTTTCCTTAAAAACTGGTAAGGAAACTTGTTTTTGACATTCATCTGCCAGATTTCATAAATGCAGCTAATGCTAACATGATTCCAACGGACTTAAGCATCGCTACGGATGAGAAAATCTCATCGTAGTCAACTCCTTGAACTTGTGAAAATACTCTTTGCCACAAGTCGAGCTTCATAGATGGTAACATTACCGTCCACGTCCGTCTTCTTCTTAAAGATCCATTTATCTCGGATTTCATGGCTTTTAACCATTTGTCAGAATATGGGCCCACCATCGCTTCTCCATAGCTCGTAGGTTCATTGTTGTCTAGCAACATGACTTCCAAGACAGGATCACGTACCACTCTGAAGTAGTACGCATCATCGTCGTCCTACGAGGTTTGGTAGTGACTTGATCCGAAGTTTCATGATCACTATCATGAGCTTCCACTTCAATTGGTGTAGGTGCCACAGGAACAACTTCCTGTGCCCTGCTACACACTAGTTGAAGTGACGGTTCAATAACCTTATCAAGTCTCCACCATCCTCCCACTCAATTCTTTCGAGAGAAACTTTTCCTCGAGAAAGGACTCGTTTCTAGAAACAATCACTTTGCTTCCGGATCTGAAATAGGAGGTATACCCAACTGTTTCGGGTATTCTATGAAGATGCATTTATCCGCTTTGGGTTCGAGCTTATCAGCTTGAAACTTTTCACATAAGCATCGCAGCCCCAAACTTTTAAGAAACGACAACTTAGGTTTCTCTAAACGGTGTCGTCTCAACGGAATTGCGTGGTGCCCCTTTTAAAGTGAATGCGGTTGTCTCTAATGCCTAACCCATAAACGATAGTGGTAATTCGATAAGAGACATCATGGTATGCACCATATCCAATAGGGTGCAGTTATGATGTTCGGACACACCATCACACTATGGTGTTCCAGGCGGTATTAATTGTGAAACACTTTCCACAATGTCTTAATTGTGTGCCAAACTCGTAACTCAGATACTCATCTCTATGATCATATCACAGACATTTTATCCTCTTGTCACGACGATCTTCAACTTCACTCTGAAATTACTTGAACCTTTCAATAATTCCGACTTGTGTTTCATCAAGTAAATACACTCAGCATCTACTCAAATCATTCGTGAAGTAAGAACATATTGATATCCACTACATGCCTCAGCACTCATTGGACTGCACACATCAAAATGTATTACTTCCAACAAGTTGCTCTCTTGTTCCATCTTACTGAAAACGAGGCCTTTCAGTCATCTTGCCCATGTGGTATGATTTGCATGTCTCAAGTGATTCAAAATCAAGTGAGTCCAAATGATCCATCTGCATGGAGTTTCTTCATGCACATACACCAATAGACATGGTTCGCATGTCTCAATCTTTTCAAAAACGAGTGAGTCCAAAGATCCATCTACATGGAGCTTCTTCATGCGTTTTATCCCAATATGACTCAAATAGCAGTGCCACAAGCATGTGGTACTATCATTACTTTTTGGCATGAACATGTGTATCACTACGATCGAGATTCATTTTAGGTGCAAGACCATTGAAGGTATTATTCAAATAAACAGAGTAACCATTATTCTCCTTAAATGAACAACCGTATTGCGATAAACATAATCCAATCATGCTCAACGCAAACACCAAATCTCGATGGTAGAGGGAGCATGCGATGCTTGATCACATCAACCTTGGAAACACTTCCAACACATATCGTCATCTCACCTTTAGCTAGTCTCCGTTTATTCCGCAGCTTTTATTTCGAGTTACTAACACTTAGCAACCGAACCGGTATCTAATACCCTGGTGCTGCTAGGAGTACTAGTAAAGTACACATTCATATAACGTATATCCAATATACTTCTGTCGACCTTGCCTGCCTTCTCATCTACCAAGTATCTAGGGTAGTTTTGCTTCAGTGACTGTTCACCTCATTACAGAAGCACTTAGTCTCGGGTTTGGGTTCAACCTTGGGATTCTTCACTAGAGCAGCAAATGATTTGCCGTTTCATGAAGTATCCCTTTTGCCCTTGCCCTTCTAGAAACTAGTGGTTTTACTAACCATCAACGATTGATGCTCCTTCTTGATTTCTACTTTCGCGGTGTCAAACATCGCGAGTTGCTCAAGGATCATCATTCTATCCCTGATATGTTATAGTTCATCACGAAGCTGTAATAGCTTGGTGGCAGTGACTATGGAGAACCATCACTATCTCATCTGGAAGATTAACTCCCACTCGATTCAAGCGATTGTGGCACTCAGACAATCTGAGCACATGCTCCACGATTGAGCTCTTCTCCCTTAGTCTGCAGGCTTAAGAAATTTGTCAGAGGTCTCATACCTCTTGACGTGGGCACTAGTCTGAAATCCCAATTTCAGTCTTCGGAACATCTCATATGTTCTGCGACGTTTCAAAAAACGTCTTTGGTGCCACAATTCTAAACCGTTAGCAATACGCACTGAACTATCACGTAGTCATCAAAACGTGTATGTCAGATGTTTCGTAACATCTACAGACGACGCTGAGGTTCAGCACACCGAGCGGTGCATTAAGGACATAAGCCTTCTATGCAGCAATGAGGACACTCCTCAGTTTACGGACCCAGTCCGCATAATTGCTACTATTAACTTTCAACTAAATTTTCTCTAGGAACATATCTTAAACAGTAGAACTAAAGCGCAAGCTATGACATAATTTGCAAAGACCTTTTGACTATGTTCATGATAATGAAGTTCATCTGATTAATGAACTCCCACTCAGATAGACATCCCTCTAGTCATCTAAGTGATACATGATCCGAGTCAAACTAGGCCGTGTCCGATCATCACGTGAGACGGACTAGTCATCATCGGTGAACATCTCCATGTTGATCGCATCTACTATATGACTCATGTTCGACCTTTCGGTCTCTTGTGCTCCGAGGCCATGTCTGTACATGTTAGGCTCGTCAAGTCAACCTAAGTGTTTTGCTTGTGTTCCGAGGCCATGTCTGTACATGCTAGGCTCGTCAACACCCGTTGTATTCGAACGTTAGAATCTATCACACCCGATCATCACGTGGTGCTTCGAAACAACGAACCTTCGCAACGGTGCACAGTTAGGGGGAACACTTTCTTGAAATTTTAGTGAGGGGTCATCTTACTTACTACCGTCGTTCTAAGAAAATAAGATGCAAAACATGATAAACATCACATGCAATCAAATAGTGACATGATATGGCCAATATCATTTTGCTCCTTTGATCTCCATCTTCGGGGCACCATGATCATCTTCGTCACCGGCATGACACCATGATCTCCATCATTGTATCTTCATGAAGTTGTCACGCCAACGATTACTTCTACTTCTATGGCTAACGCGCTTAGCAATAAAGTAAAGTAATTTACATGGCGTTATTCAATGACACGCAGGTCATACAAAAAATAAAGACAACTCCTATGGCTCCTGCCGGTTGTCATACTCATCGACATGCAAGTCGTGATTCCTATTACAAGAATATGATCAATCTCATACATCACATATATCATTCATCACATCTTCTGCCATATCACATCACATAGCACATGCTGCAAAAACAAGTTAGACGTCCTCTAATTGTTGTTGCAAGTTTTTACGTGGCTTGTATAGGTTTCTAGCAAGAACGTTTCTTACCTACGTAAAACCACAACGTGATATGCCAATTTCTATTTACCCTTCATAAGGACCCTTTTCATCGAATCCGTTCCGACTAAAGTGGGAGAGACAGACACCCGCTAGCCACCTTATGCATCTAGTGCATGTCAGTCGGTGGAACCTGTCTCACGTAAGCGTACGTGTAAGGTCGGTCCGGGCCGCTTCATCCCACAATGCCGCCGAAACAAGATAAGACTAGTAGCGGCAAGAAGAATTGGCAACATCTACGCCCACAACTGCTTTGTGTTCTACTCGTGCATAGAAACTACGCATAGACCTAGCTCATGATGCCACTGTTGGGGAACGTAGCAGAAATTCAAAATTTTCTACGCATCACCAAGATCAATCTATGGAGTAATCTAGCAGCGAGGGGAAGGGGAGTGCATCTACATACCCTTGTAGATCGCGATGCGGAAGCGTTGCAAGAACACGGATGAGGGAGTCGTACTCGTAGCGATTCAGATCGCGGTTGATTCCGATCTGAGCACCGAAGAACGGTGCCTCCGCGTTCAACACACGTGCAGCCCGGTGACGTCTCCCACGCCTTGATCCAGCAAGGAGAGAGGGAGAGGTTGGGGAAGACTCCATCCAGCAGCAGCACGATGGCGTGGTGGTGATGGAGGAGCGTGGCAATCCCGCAGGACTTCGCCAAGCACCGCGGGAGAGGATGAGGAAGAGAGGTAGGGCTGCGCCAAGAGAGACAGGAAAACTCATGTGTTGGGCAGCCCTAGACCTCAACTATATATAGGGGGGGGAGGGGGCTGCGCCCCCTCTAGGGTTCCCACCCCAAGGGGTGGCGGCCAGCCCTAGATCCCATCTAGGGGGCGGCCAAGGGGAGGAGAGGGGGGGCGCCACTAGGGTGGGCCTTAAGGCCCATCTGGACCTAGGGTTTGCCCCCTCCCACTCTCCCATGCGCCTTGGGCCTTGGTGGGGGGCGCACCAGCCCACCTGGGGCTGGTCCCCTCCCACACTTGGCCCACGCAGCCTTCTGGGGCTGGTGGCCCCACTTGGTGGACCCCCGGGACCCTCCCGGTGGTCCCGGTACATTACCGATAGCACCCGAAACTTTTCCGGTGACCAAAACATGACTCCCCATATATAAATCTTTACCTCCGGACCATTCCGGAACTCCTCATGACGTCCGGGATCTCATCCGGGACTCCGAACAACATTCGGTAACCACGTATATCTATTCCCTATAACCCTAGCGTCATCGAACCTTAAGTGTGTAGACCCTACGGGTTCGGGAACCATGCAGACATGACCGAGATGTTCTCCGGTCAATAACCAACAGCGGGATCTGGATACCCATGTTGGCTCCCACATGTTCCACGATGATCTCATCGGATGAACCACGATGTCGGGGATTCAATCAATCCCGTATGCAATTCCCTTTGTCTAGCGGTATGTTACTTGCCCGAGATTCGATCGTCGGTATCCCTATACCTTGTTCAATCTCGTTACCGGCAAGTCTCTTTACTCGTTCCGTAACTCACATCATCCCGTGATCAACTCCTTGGTCACATTGTGCACATTATGATGATGTCCTACCGAGTGGGCCCAGAGATACCTCTCCGTTTACACGGAGTGACAAATCCCAGTCTCGATTCGTGCCAACCCAACAAACACTTTCGGAGATACCTGTAGTGCACCTTTATAGCCACCCAGTTACGTTGTGATGTTTGGTACACCCAAAGCATTCCTACAGTATCCGGGAGTTGCACAATCTCATGGTCTAAGGAAATGATACTTGACATTAGAAAAGCTCTGAGCAAACGAACTACACGATCTTGTGCTAGGCTTAGGATTGGGTCTTGTCCATCACATCATTCTCCTAATGATGTGATCCCGTTATCAACGACATCCAATGTCCATGGTCAGGAAATCGTAACCATCTATTGATCAACGAGCTAGTCAACTAGAGGCTTACTAGGGACATGGTGTTGTCTATGTATCCACACATGTATCTGAGTTTCCTATCAATACAATTGTAGCATGGATAATAAACGATTATCATGAACAAGGAAATATAATAATAACCAATTTATTATTGCCTCTAGGGCATATTTCCAGCACCCCGGTGCTAAGGGTAACTGTACATCCGGTGTATCGTTGCCCTGGCTCTCAGAGCACCGGAAGACATGCCCCAAAGACGCCAATGAGGCGACTGTGGAGTGGTACGCGAGGGCCTACCTGTGGTATCTTCTCACGGAGGTCGTGTTTCCAGACAGCTCCGGAAACTCTGCCAACTAGTCGTATCTGTTCTTCCTAGCCTACTGGGATGAAGGGTACAGTTGGGGGACCGCATCTCTCGCCTACCTATACCGTTCGGTAAGAGAGTATCTAATTGCCTACCTACGAAAGTATGTCCATGACATTTTGTTATATCTGATCCTCATTTGATGTTTTGCAGCTTGACAACGCAACCCAGAGGACGGGAGACAAGTCCAATATGGGTGGCTTTGTCTGGGCCCTCTCCATTTGGATGTGGGAGCGGCTGCCGGTGGGGTGTCCGGAGAAGATGCCAAGATGTCCATGGGGTGCCTATAGCGAAGACGGCGACGAGACTCAACACCCCACCGTAGCTTACGAGTGGACGTTGTCAAACTCTACACGGGCCTAAACAAGACTTCGTACAAGACTTACACCAATGAGTTGGACGCTTTGATGCATACGCAGGTATATGAACTCGCTCACCACCTTTCTCTTTGATTCAACTTTTGACCGAGAGTGGGAACTTACCAATGTATATGTAATAGGTAAACTGGTGGACGTATCATGACTGAGAGTGGGACTTCAATCTGAACGTGATCTGCAATGCGGACAGTGGTCTTTGGCGGTGCATCGTGCCCATGATTGTGTGTACGACGTCGAGTGGCACTTGCCACACCGCGTGGCCACGCAGTTTGGGATGTATCAGCATACCCCACCGGGCCCGCCGACCGATACAGGCGGCCACGCGCTCCATATGTGAGTGCGCTTGTTCTTCGTGCCCACGATTTCATTGCGTTCGACTTTATTATGATGTTTCTTGTGGCCTATGCCTTGCAGGATGAGCCGGCAGAAGAATCAGTCGATCACAGACTGGGGAGAGGAGCATAAAACTCATGTGACGGAGTGGAACCGACAGAGGTACCGTAAAGATGGGGAGAGGAAAGTGACTGACTCGGATGCTTACCTGGGCCGACACATGAGATGGTACAATGATGGCCAGAAGCACCGTCTTAGTCTCAGGCCTTGGTGGACGGCGGAAGACATCGCGAAGCTGGAGAGGGATGACCCCGAGGAAGAGGCCTACCAGACCGGCATCAGAGACATGCATAGTGGATTTAGGGAGTTTGCACCCCTCATCAACAGAGTGGTAAGTTTGAACCGACGGTTGTATTTAAATTATTTTATTCGTCATCGTGACTGACTTATGCCGTTATAGTCCGGTGAGCTGAACAGATGCATCTTTGAAGCCTCAGATGCACTAGGTGATGCCCCCGGGAGCGTACAATCTGAGAACAAAATGAGGGGAACGATGAAGGTACAATTTTAGCCTCCTCGGAACATATGCATCTTGTTCACTTGCAATCATAAATCTGATACTTATTATGCCCTTGTTTCATTGTGAGTGCAGAAGTTCGTGAAGCGTTGTCGCAAGCTGGTAGGGCTGCTTGGGTGTGCTGGAGTTGGGTCGGCTGAAGCTTATCAGCCTGTAGCCACACAGGGACACATCGGCTCATCGAGCAATGTTCCCTCGTCGTCTAGGTTGGTTGAGGAGGAGGAGGAGGAGGAGGCCACACATGAAGAAGGGGAGGAGGAGGAGGATGAGAGCAATGGGGAGGAGGAGTACGATGAAGATTATGGACCTCCACCAACTCAATCATCTCAACCATCTCAGCTGCCGAAGAGGAATCCGCAGAAGAAGGATTTGTTGAGTCCGGACCCTTTCTAGAGACCGGTTACTCGACGGCCCAAGAAGAAGACTGAAGAGACTCGTTCAAAGAGTAACGAGGACCGTACCTCCAAGAGGGGAAGGAGCAAGTAATTCTGCTCTTGGATACATGGCTCTTGTAGTTGGGTTGTCTAGTGGTTGTGAAACTACGTGGAACTTTGTGTTTGCTATTTGTGGAACTTTGTCTTTGCTATTTGTGAAACTATGTGGAACTCCGTTTACTAATTAGTTGGACTTCGTTTGACATGTCTATTTACTTGGTGTTTTATTAATGTGTATGTGATGCCCAAGTTTAATTGTTTGAGATCTGTGATATTGTTGTGATACTGCTGTGATATTATTGTGATACTGTGATAATCCCCAAGTGCAGGGAATCATCGTAGCAATTCCCAAAGGTGGAAGTGATAAGTATGGAGTGTCGAACCTACAAGGAGCTAAAGGTAAGATCAATATTCTCTCAAGTCCTCTCTGCCACTGATACGACTCTACGTACACCGAACGTTTGCTTCCAACTAGAAACGAGAAATAAAACTACATTGTGGGTATGAAGAGGGTAACTTTGTATGATATCGAAGAGCTAAATATAAAAGTAGGTGCTGTTATCATAAAGTTAGAATATATTACTAAATATTATAAATAGCGAGTGTGGAATAATGATGGGTCAGTGTGCGGAATTGTCCTAGGCAATTGTTAACAAGATCGGTAATCACTATTGCAATTTCATATGACGGAGAGGCATAAGCTAACATACTTTCTCATCTTGAATCATATGCACTTATGATTGGAACTCTAGCAAGAATCAGCAACTACTAAAGATCATTAAGGTAAAACCCAACCATAGCATTAAAGCATCAAGTCCCCTTTATCCCATACGTCGTGACCCACTTATCCGTGTTTATGCTTCTGTCACTCAAGCAACGCAGACAATAAGTAAACCATGGACATATTGCAACACCCTACAGCGGGAATCCCTCACGCTTGCGCGACACGGAGGGCACCATAGGACAACACCAAAATAAAACATACAACTCATACCAATCTAGATCATCAATCAACCCAAGAGACAAAGGATATCTCCTCAAAACATCATAGGATGGCAACACATCATTGGATCATAATATGTGGCATAAAGCACCATGTTCAAGTAGGGATTACAGCGGGGTGCGGGAGAGTGGACCGCATAAAAGAGATGAGGATGGTGATGATGATGCTGATGTTGATGAAGACGATCACCGCGGCGATGATTCCACTCTCGATGGCACTCCGGCGCCACCAAGAGAGAGGAGGAGAGGTTCTCCCCCTTGTGCTTCCTCCTCCATGGCCTCCCCCTGGATGGGGAGAGGTTCTCCCTCTGGTCCTTGGCCTTCATGGCGATGATGGCCCATCCGGGATCCTCCTCCATGGCCTCCGGTGATGATGGCCCCCTCCGGCAGGGTGCCGGAGAGGGCCTAGATTGATTTCTCGTGGCTACAGAGGCTTGCGGCAGCGGAACTTCCGATCTAGGTTAATTTCTGGACGTTTGGGTATTTATAGGAGAGGTTGGTGTCGAGAACAAGTCAGGGGGCCCCACGGGTAGTCCACGAGGCACAGGGGCGCGCCCAGGGGGTGGGCGCGCCCACACCCTCGTGGGGCCCACGGGACTCCCCTCCGGTAGATTTTTGTTCCGGTATTTTTTATATATTCCAGAAAAATTCACCGTTGATTTTCAGCGCATTCCGAGAACTTTTATTTTTTCACAAAAACAACACCACGGTAGTTCTGCTGAAAACAGCGTCAGTCCGGGTTAGTTCTAATCAAATCATACCAAAATCATATAAAACAATAGTAAACATGGCATGAATACTTCACAAATTATCGATACGTTGGAGACGTATCAGCATCCCCAAGCTTAATTCCTGCTCGTCCTCGAGTAGGTAAATGATAAAAGAAATAATTTATGAAGTGTGAATTCTAGCAAGTTATTAAGTTTGATCAATGATAGTTTCAAACACTTTTTATAGCATCATTATATATCATAACAGTAGCTCAACTCATAAAACTTTTCATGATCAAGTAACAAGCTATTCACATGTTAAAGTATAGATCATAAACTTTCTTGAAACTAACAAACTATATTCTCAGTCATCAAACAATTGCAATTCATCTTATTTTCAGGAAGGGTCTATGTCAGAGCTTTGATTTAGCAAACTCCACATACTCAACTATCATTTAATCTTTCACAATTGCTAACACTCACGTGATATTTATGGGTTCAAAGTTTTAATCGGACACAGAGAAAGATAGGGGCTTATAGAGTCGCCTCCCAACCTTTTACCTCAAGGGTAAAGTCAACAATAATAGTTCATGATAACTTACATCCAATTGGATATATATATATCAGGATCTTTCCAACACAATGCGCTTGCCAAAGGATAAAATGTAAAAAAGGAAAGGTGAAGATCACCATGACTCTTGTATAAGGTATAAGACAAGAATAAAAGATAGGCCCTTCGCAGAGGGAAGCAGAGGTTGTCATGTACTTTTAAGGTTGGATGCACAAAATATTAATGCAAAAGAACGTCACTTTATATTGCCTCTTGTGATAGAGACCTTTATTATGCAGTCCGTTCCTTTTATTTCTTCCCTATCACAAGTTCGTATAAAGCTTATTTTCTTCGCACTAATAGATCATACATATTTAGAGAGCAATTTTTATTGCATGCACCGATGACAACTTACTTGAAGGATCTTACTCAATCCATAGGTTGGTAGGGTGGACTCTCATGGCAAAACTAGTTTTAAGGGATGTTTGGAAGCACAAGTAGTATTTCTACTTGGTGCAAAGAATTTGGCTAGCATGAGAGGGAAAGTCAAGCTCAACATGTTGGATGATCCAAGACAATATAACGTTTCAGATATAGGAAAACATAACCCATTAAGTTGTCTTCCTTGTCCAACATCAACTTTTTAGCATGTCATATTTTAATGAGTGCTCACAATTACAAAACATGTCAAAGATAGTATATTTATATGTTAAATCTCCTTTCCTTCAATATTCTTTCATGAATTGTTCAAGTGACCAATTCTACGTTTGCTAACTTTCAATAAGTTTACTACCTATACTTATTCTGTGTGAAGTCATTACTCCCCATGTTATAAGCATATGAAACATATATAAATTCAGATTTATGATATTCAATTCATTCAACCATTTACTCATAGGATATGCGTGAAGCACGTGAGTAAATGACAAACTACTCAAAAAAGATATAAGTGAAGAACACTGAGTAGGCAAATAATTAGCTAGCCATGGGAGGATTCTATTTCATTAAAGATTTCAGATCCAATGATTTTATTCAAACAGCAAGTAAAATTGAAAATATGCTCCAAGCAAAACACATATCATGTGATGAATAAAAATATAGCTTCGAGTAAGGTATACCGATAGTTTTGAAGACGGAAGATGGGATGCCAACCGGGGCATCCCCAAGCTTAGATGCTTGAGTATCCTTTGAAATATTTAATTGGGTTGCCTTGGGCATCCCCAAGCTTGAACTCTTGCCTCTCTTTATTCTTCTCATATTTATAGCTCCTCGATCTTCGAACACTTCATCCACACAAAACTTTAACAAAAACTTTATGAGATCCGTTAGTGTAATAAAGCAAACTACCACTTTAAGGTACTGTAATTAACTCATTCTTTATTTATATATGTGTTAAACCTACTGTATTACAACTTCTCAATGGTTCATACCCCCCCCCCCCGATACTAGCCATAGATTCATCGAAATAAGTAAACAACACGCGAAAAACAGAATCTGTCAAAAACAGGACAGTCTGTAGTAATCTGGAAGTTTAGTAAACTTCTGTAACTCCCAAAATTGTGAAATAAATTTGAAAATTTGAACAATTCGTACAGAAGTAATGTGCAAAAAGTTTCAGACTCATTTGAACTTCCAGTAAAAAAATGTAAAATCACGCGCTACAGCCAAAGTTTTTGTTTTTGTTCTGCACATAGTAAACAAGCAATCTAATCATCCTAAAACCAAAGCTTGGCACATTATTTTTATAATATAATGGATACACAAGGGGATAATTATTTACAGAGAAACTTCCATGAAAAATTCTACATTGTTTCCATGAGCATGAACACAAGTGCTCAAGGTCGACCCTCACTTCTTCAATGCATAACTTTCCAATCACTTCTCTTATTGAAAAACTTTTTAGGCATGAGAGGCAAGTAATTTTTTTTGCATTTTCATTCTTTAAAAAAATTGTATGCTTCACCACAACTAAACGGAAACAAAAAGGAAAAGCAAAATCTACTTAGTGAAGAAAGCAAACAAGCACACACGAGAATATCAACCCCACGCTATTGCTCCCCGGCAACGGCGCCAGAAAAGAGCTTGATAATCCCCAAGTGCAGGGAATCATCGTAGCAATTCCCAAAGGTGGAAGTGATAAGTATGGAGTGTCGAACCCACAAGGAGCTAAAGGTAAGATCAATATTCTCTCAAGTCCTATCTGCCACTGATACGACTCTACGTACACCAAATGTTTGCTTCCAACTAGAAACGAGAAATAAAACTACGTTGTGGGTATAAAGAGGATAACTTTGTATGATATCGGACAGCTAAAATATAAAAGTAGGTGCTGTTATCATAAAGTTAGAATATATTACTAAATATTATAAATAGCGAGTGTGGAATAATGATGGGTCGGTGTGCGGAATTCTCCTAGGCAATTGTTAACAAGATCGGTAATCACTATTGCAATTTCATATGAGGGAGAGGCATAAGCTAACATACTTTCTCATCTTGGATCATATGCACTTATGATTGGAACTCTAGCAAGCATCTGCAACTACTAAAGATCATTAAGGTAAAACTCAACCATAGCATTAAAGCATCAAGTCCCCTTTATCCCATACGTCGTGACCCACTTATCCATGTTTATGCTTCTGTCACTCAAGCAACGCAGACAATAAGTAAACCATGGACATATTGCAACACCCTACAGCGGGAATCCCTCACGCTTGCGCGACACGGAGGGCACCATAGGACAGCACCAAAATAAAACATACAACTCATACCAATCTAGATCATCAATCAACCCAAAGACAAAGGATATCTACTCAAAACATCATAGGATGGCAACACATCATTGGATCATAATATGTGGCTTAAAGCACCATGCTCAAGTAGGGATTACAGTGGAGTGTGGGAGAGTGGACCGCGTAAAAGAGATGAGGATGTTGATGAAGACGATCACCGCGGCGATGATTCCCCTCCCGATGGCACTCCGGCGCCACCAAGAGAGAGGAGGAGAGGTTCGCCCCCTTGTGCTTCCTCCTCCATGGCCTCCCCCCTGGATGGGGAGAGGTTCTCCCTCTGGTCCTTGGCCTTCATGGCGATGATGGCCCCTCCGAGATCCTCCTCCATTGCCTCTGGTGATGATGGCCCCCTCCGGCAGGGTGCCGGAGAGGGCCTAAATTGATTTCTCGTGGCTACAGAGGCTTGCGGCGACGGAACTGCTGATCTAGGTTAATTTCTGGAGGTTTGGGTATTTATAGGAGAGGTTGGCGTCGAGAACAAGTCAGGGGGCCCCACGGGTAGTCCACGAGGCACAGGGGCACGCCCAGGGGGGTGGGTGCGCCCCCACCCTCGTGGGGCCCACGGGACTCCCCTCCGGTAGATTTTTGTTCCAGTATTTTTTATATTTTCCAGAAAAATTCTCTGTTGATTTTCAACGCATTCCGAGAACTTCCATTTCTGCACAAAAACAACACCACGGTAGTTCTGCTGAAAACGGCGTCAGTCCGGGTTAGTTCTAATCAAATCATACCAAAATCATATAAAACAATAGTAAACATGGCATGAATACTTCATAAATTATCGATACGTTGGAGACGTATCATACTGCTGTGATATTGATTTTGAAAAGAAGCAAGCAATTAAGCTTGAAACCATAAAACATAGGACCCTACCGCCACGGACCCTGGCGGTAGGGTCACACAGCCTCCCGTCACCCCCCTGGCGGTAGGGTGAACCTACCGCCATGGCACTTTGATATTTCATTACAGAAACTTTCCGAGGCAAAAACCCAGCCACGTAGGGTCAGACGGCCTACCGCCAGGGTCCCTGGCGGTAGGGTACTTATCCACGTCAGCTCGGGCAAACGGCCGTCGTCCCCCTCCGTCGCACCCTACCGCCAGGGCCCCTGGCAGTAGCCTGTCTAACCCTACCGCTAGAACCCCTAGCGGTAGCAAAAAGGTCAAATCCCAGAATTCGTTCCAACCGGGGTCTGATCCTGAATTTGTATGCGAAAAGGGTCAAAACACAAAATTTTGCCCCAAATGCATCGTGCGAAGAGAACCGTGCTACCGAGAAACGTGTTGTTTTTTAGGTGTGAGGACGGGGGCAACTCTAGCAGATCTTTGTGATCTAAAATATGTACCATGGGCTACCAATGCACTAGAAAACTGCTTTGTACAATGGTAGTGATAAATCCAATGGAGGTTTTGATTCATACATGAGCATGATGGGTAAGACCATGGGTGTCTTTTTTCTTCTTCGAAAAGGCCATAGGCCATATATGAAATAAAATCAGACCTTATAAGAACTTTCTTATGAGAATAATTTTTTTTACAGACAAGTCCTTGCAAAAATCAGTACCATCTTCTTTCTGCACCACTGGTGACGCGCCATAAGTAAAGCTCGTTGTCACCTCTGGGCCTCCATCTCACCAGGGCAAACCTTGTTGAAACCCATGAGCAGGTAGTTGATGTAGATCAGAAGACATCGGTGACCGCAAACTGGATAGATCGTTGTCCCAAAGGAGCCGGCACCAAGGAGGGACATAAGATAATTCTAACTCCAGCAAGACAACTGAGGAGGACACAAACCTCACAAGTTCCACAATGAAGTTGTTCTCAAGTGTAACAAGTCAGAAGCTTGGCATGGCCTGTTCTTTGGTGATCCTTAATCACAACCATTTTAGATTTTGTGTGTGAAAGAATCGATATAGTCGATTAGAGAGGGGTGAATAGACGACTAACAGTTTTTAGTCTCTTTTCCAATTTTAAGGGATACAGCAAGAATATAGGCTATCTTGATACGCAACTAGGTCGACAACCTATTTGGCAAGCTTACAAAAAACAACAAGCTAGATAAGACACACAATAATGATAGCTTGCAATAAGTAAGTGAAGAGAAAAATAAACCACAAATGGAGATGATGATGTTATTCCCGAAGTTTCCTCCTTTGAGGGAGGTACGTCTCCATCGCAGAGGTGTGGCTAACAGTTTTTAGTCTCTTTTCCAATTTTAAGGGATACAACAAGAATATAGGTTATCTAGATATATGCAACTAGGTCAACAACCTATTTGGCAAACTTACGAATAACAACAAGCTAGATAAGACACACAATAAAGGGGCTGTTTGGTTCTAGGCCTAACCATGCCACACTTTGCCATACAATATTGCCACACTTGCCTAAGGTTAGTTCTTCAAAATGAGAGCCACAAGTTGGCAAGCCTAAGGGAATCTTGCCACACTTTTTGAGTGTATGTGATGTGGGACCCTAGTGTGGCTTGCCTAAGGTGTGGCTTGAACCAAACGCCCATCCAAATTGGTCAAACTTGCCTAACCTTAGGTGTGGCAACCTTAGGCAAACTTAGTCTCAAACAAAATAGTCCTAAAGATAGCTTGTAATAAGTAAGTGAAGAAGAAAATAAACCACAAATGGAGACGATGATGTTATTCCCGGAGTTTCCTCCTTTGAGGGAGGTACGTCTCCGTCGGAGAGGTGTGACAACACAATGCTCAGCAAGCGCCATAATGGCTCACCTTATTCTCTGCATGTCCTCGCACAATCTAAGGTGTCAGGATCCACTACACGGTGCCCTTGGAGGCGATGACCGGACCTTCACAAACAAGGTTCGAGCAATCTGCACAACTTAATTCGAGGCTCCCAACACTACCATGAAGCCTTACACCACAATGACTGAGCTTTGAGGTGACCTCTTCTGTCTAGGCTGCCCAAACACAAAAAAAAACAAAAACAAGATCCAGTAGGAAAAACAAGGGGATGTCAAATTTTCTACGGTGGAGCGATTGATCTAGGTCTTCTCTCCCAAGTCGTAGAAGATCAAGAAGTTTTGGTGGCTAGGGAGAGAGGTTTAGGAGTTTAAGCTTTGGGCGACAATGGAGGAGCGAGAGGAAAGAGCTAGGTCATCTTGGGGACGAAGGCCCCCTTTTTATATGCCCCCTCCAAATCCAACCATTGCCCTAGTTTTCACTGAGCGGTACTACCGGTGCGGACAACAGTACTACCACAGTCCCATACGGGTTGCACTGCAAGTTCCCAAGCGGTACTACCACACAAGACACCGGTGGTACTAGCTATTATGAAATAACGGTACTGTTGTAACAGTGTCGCCTTAGTACCGTGGGCCAAGACGGAGGGGAATGAGCCCCTGCGATAGTAGGTCCAACACTTAATTTGGCAGTTCTACTCCAACAGGGGAGTACAGTACTACCGGTCTGAAGGCATGTAGCAGTAGTACTGCTCCTCTGAAGGAGCGATACTACCGGGTAGGAAAATTCAGGGACACCAAAAAGGATGGGGAACTACTTGAATGTTGGGAAGGCTAAGGGGGTGAAGTTTGTTTTTGTGTTTGTGATTGATTCCACCCATACCTTCTGAAGCGGACCCCCTCTTAGTAGTGTGGTTTTCCTATGACTCAAACAAAATGAAAATGTCGAAAACCATCTTCGATCTTTTCGTTTTAGAGGGGTATCTAACCGTCTTGTGGCATTTTCGAATATACATGTATAACTCAAGCACACGATTATACCGCAAATTGCGTTGTCATCTAGACCAAAATCACTTACGGGGGAAATGCCCTTTCAGGGTGGTTTTCCTCACTTAGGATTTCTTGACTGAAATGATGTGAGGAGGATGCTCAAGACAACACTTGTTTGAAATTCAACTCGAGCAGCCAACCACAAATGGGTAGAGGTAGGGGCTATTTATAGTTGGTGCACGACCGTTGGAAGGGGCGCATGTTGGGAAATCACTATGAAGATGAAAATATGTTTGATCAGATCTTTACCAACGACCACAACAAAGAGAAGAGGTTGGTCAAGATTGTTGCACATTCCCACGGGTAGGTTATACCTCCCAGTCATGGGAATTTTTTCGATTGAGCATCGAAGCTACGATCCCCTGCGTGTACCCACGCGTACGGAGTCACCGATCCATCAGAGCTTAGTTGTCCAGAACCAAGAACTACCGGAGACTAGAGGTGGGGTGTAGCAGCCTTGTGACGGAGATAATTATTTCGAGAGAAAGAGAGTGAGAGGGGGCGCAACCTTCAAGCACAGAGTTGTGTTCGTTTCCATTGCGGTTGGACGCAGCCAACTCCCTGTGGGCCTTCTCATTGTGTTTCTCTTCATCGCCCATAGTCCATGTAGGGGTCACCTACGTGACAGGATCTCTCCGAGTGTTCACCGCACTCATTTGCTATACACCGCTTATAATGGACCATAACAATAAATCGCCCATGCCGTGCAGTTAGTGGGTCGAGTAGTATGGGAGTGGCAACGCAATAATTGTCTCCACGTTCCTTTCCTACCTTCCGCTTTTTTCGGGTTTTGCTTACATCTTTTATAGTGCATGTGGTTTTATGTGGCATTCCGGTTCCACTCTCTTGTTTTACATTTTTTTCCATTTTTCTTTCCTTTTATTTTCTCTATTTATATTTTCTTTATTGTTGGTTTAATTTCGGGCTTATTAATTTTAATTCGATATTTTCAATAAAATATATATCAAACATTTATAAAATTACATGAAAATTAATTTTGAATCTGTGAACCCTTTTAAAATTACATGAGCATCTTTATTAAATATCCTAACACTCTTAAAAATGGTGTACATTTACAAAAATTAGATGAATATTTTTAAAATTGCACGAACATCTTTTAAATGGGAGAATACTTACACAAGCAATTTTTATGCCAGAACACTTTTTGAAGTTACATGGAGATTGTTTGAAAATGCGTGAATATTTCTTTGAAATTACATAAGCACTAGGCATGAATAATTTCTAAAGCTACACAAATATTTTTTAAACGAGTGAATTGTTTTTGAGATTATAATTTTTTTATAAAATGTGCTCACTTTCTCCAAGTACACCAACATTAACCGAAGTCATCTTGCTAAACTCGTTCATTCCTTTTGTGCAAAAAGGCGAATACTTTTAAAATTAAATGAACATTTTATAAAATTAGATCAATATGTTTCAAAATACACTAACACCCTGAGAAACATAAAAAGAAACCTTATCGTTAACCAAATTATATAAACAAATGAAATAAATATTAGTATTCCGGGACTTAGAGAAAAAGGAAACCGGAAAATGCCTCAGATATTACGGGACGGAGGAAGTACCTACGTAGTTTTTTTTAAGGGGAAAGTACCTGCGTAGCTGTGCATGTCGCCGAGAAAAACAAAAGTTCTGCACATCGCCAAGGCAATAGTTGGGCCGCGCCGTGCTGTTGGCGGCAACAGTGATCGGAGGCGAACAAGGATGAACGAAGATGGGGATGCTGCTGCAAAGATGATGGTCGGCACATCGGGAAGAGAGAAAACCAGGCGAACAAAGTGAGGTGGCACTTTCAGAAAACATGGAGCCTCCCCAAAGCAGCACTACAAAGACACCACTACACACGGACAACCGCTCCTGAGTCCTGAAGCAAAAAAACCATTAGAATATCGAAAAGTTCGTACTGCTCTTTATTACCATCCGCCGATTCCCGTACGACAGCACAAATCGCACTGCACAACAGTATGCGTTGCAATTAGCACCCCTGTTCCGAACAAGTCCCTTTCGCCCAGCAACCCGCAATTATGTCCCCAGCATAGCTCCAGGTCCAGCAACGCATTCCCAAACCTGGAGCCATCGTGTCTGTTAGAAGGGAGAGAGAGGGACACAACGGCGGTTCACGAGTCGGTGCAACTGCGGGAACGGCCTCGGGGCGGCGGCGGGGACCGCGTATCGCGACACTACGGCCCGAAGGTGCGACGCAGCGGCGACGCACGAGTCGATGCAGCCGCGAGGAGAACCACGGGGCGGCGGCGCTGCGGCCCGACGGGGCGACGCAGCGGCAGCCCGATGCTCGATCGGTGGAGAGGCGCGCTGAACTCGGGGACGATCTTCACGGGACCTGCGGAGGCGTGCGTAACCGACGGGCCAGGTCGGTCGCGCGGCGTAGATGAGGCGGATCGCAGCGGCGAGCGGGTGATCAAGCCGATCGCGCGCGAGGTCGGGGACACCGCTCGGTGGAGGCGTGGTGGCGGCGGAGTCCGAGATGAAGCCGGCGACGATGGACGGCATGGGACGTTGTGCGGACGAGCATGTCAGCACCGGCACCCGGGCTGCCAAAGCAACGCCGGCGCCCGGGCAGCGAGGCCCGAGCGACCAACGGAGCAGCGACGCCCAAGTTGAGGCAGCCGACGAGCCTGACGCAGCCAGCCGTCCCGACGCAGCTGAGGACGAGGTCGTCGAGGTAGACCGCCGGGCCGCCGTGCAGACGCGGCGGAGTCGGGTGATGTGGATCGATGGGCGGGCCGGCGCGCGAGCGACAGCTATGATTGGCCGTCGCATGGCGCGAGGCCGCCGGGTCGGGACGATGCAGGTGTCCCGGTCGAAGCAGGGCGGTGACGGCCGGCGCAGGGCGACGGACGGACCGACGCGCGGACGGTGGCTAGCCCTGACGGGCCGTCTCGGCGTGCGTGGCCGCCGGGTCGGAGGAGAGGCCGGCTGGTCGCGCCAGGGTCGGAGTAGAGGCGCTCGGGGTCGACGGCGGCGGTGGGGGACGCAAACCGATCAAGAATAGATCGGAAAACCCAAAAAAGACGCCGATCAAAGCGACCGGCGAGAGAGAGAAAACCCGGATCAAAGGATCAGGAAAAAGACTCTCTAGGGCAGCCGGCCAACACGGCCGGCGGACGAACCCTAGTTACGGGCGGCGCGGCCCCCGGCGGCGATCATGGAGACCGACCGCCCCGGGGGCGGCTAGGGTTTGGATCGGTTACGCTGATACCATGTTAGAAGGGAGAGAGAGGGATTGTTGCGGAATATGATGGATGTATTATTGAGCCTCGAGGGCAGGTATATATTGAGTACAAGACTTGAAAGGCAAGACGCCTCTCCTGGAATAAGGTAGGAGACGGATTACAAATCCTAGACTATCAAATACAAGTATCCCAAATATATTTCTAACAGTGCCAAACATTTCCCCGATTAGCATCAAGGCCAGACTTTACCTCCTCATCTGCCACCTAACGGAGAAGATGCCCACCTCAATCGAAGATGATCACTCACGAGTCACAAGGCCGAGAGAGAGCGAGGGAGCGAAAGCGATTTGCTCGCTACAAATGGCCTAGAATGGGTCCAGTCCCGCTTGACCTGACAACTGTTTCCCAGTGTTGGCCAGAGGCTCTCATGTTGCGATCCTCAGGCGGACCCCCAGTTTTTGTCATCGACAGGAGAAATGCAGCACATAGCGGTGGATGCTCCAAGAAGCTGTCCAGCCAACCGACATTGGTTGATGCTGAGAGTCCAGCGAACCATAGAGCGCGTTTCGTCTAGATGCAGTGCAGGCAATAGGTCGGCTGCAGCTGTAACTGAATCTGGCAATAAAAATCCAATATGTTATAGAAGCATACTACTCCCTCCGTCCCATAATGTAAGACGTTTTTTTAGTGTCAAAAAACGTCTTACATTTTGAGACAGAGTAGTATGTTTTAATATAACCATATCCCTTCCGAGGATGTACTGTCAGAACCTTATGAAACAAATGGACACCACCTTGAACATGTTCCCCACTCCTTCGGAGAACCGTGTCAAAATCAAACATGGCATCATACTACCAACGGAACATCATACAAACAAGTCTTCCCGGAAGGAGGCGAACGAGAAATCACATCAAAATGGTATCAGTTTCATCTGGGAGTCACTCCAAAAAAAAGGAGACAGTATTATTAGTAATAGAACATAGACATGCATGCCCGGAATAATTTAACAAGAAGAAAACACCAAGATAAAAGAGGTATGGTGTAAAGGGTAAAGAAAACAACTGAAGAGGAAGAACATGTCGGTCACTAAATGACAACTCAGAGGCAGCAACTGAAAGAGGAGACGTAAACGTGTAGATACACTCATTTCAGCGACAAATAATTCCGGACGAAGGAAGTAACTATAGTCACATGTCCTCGGTTACTAGCCAACTGGATAGAGATTAGGAGCAAACAGTAGATGACCATGAGAAGCTATGAAGCACAGCTATATCATGATGGAGCCAAAGTAGCAGATAGCAAAACTAGAAAGATATTTTACCAACTGGGGACTGCCATCCAAGTTTTAGCTTCTAATAATTGAACCCTTCTTTTCTATCATCGGTACGAAGCGTGAAGACATGCAATTGATATTTAGCTCTAGGCTGCAGGCAACACAAATGAGCATAGGATATTTCAGTATTCATAAGACATTTAGAAACAAATCCAAGAACAGATATGTCAAGGAAATGCAAGCAAAATAAGTTAGTGAGCAAAGCAGAGACCATATGTGGTTTGTCAGACAGCCTTCTGCTCTAAGCAACCTAGAAATTACCAGTAAGTCCAAACAATAACAACTTGAGTACATGGTCGGTTTAGAAGTAATGCAATTTACAAACACATGATGATACAATATAAGGCAAATAAGAGAATGGTCACAAGCAAATCCAAACCATGGGCAAAAATGGATTACAGCTATGTAAAACAGAATGGACAAGGCCCTTTTTCTTGAATAGCATTAAAACATGGACTATTGAACATACAGACTTGATAGCTTTAGCAAATCATTCATGTGCAATGCCACAACTAACTAGAGAATTACTGTAGATATATTCCTACATGAGCAACGGAACTCACTATGGGTGAGTTTCAAAAGAGAAATAGATAGCAATTCCATTGGTTCTGCTGAAGATCATCCTGCCACTATTTTATACAAATGTACAGAAGAAATGAGAAGTAGAACATCAAAATTAGGCCAACCACTATGCGCTAACTTGTATGACTATCAAACAAGAGAAACGAACTACAATGATGAACATACAGACAACGAGTGTCATGCCTACTGCAAGATGACTAACATTGTTCGGAATCCAGCCCAACATGAACTTGGAAAACAATAACATGGTATTCCCAGCAACTTTATACATATACGAAGAAAGGAACAGAGAACTCCATTTGGATTTGCACTCCAAAAAACTCCACTTCAACATCTCTTATACATACCACAAACTGCTAATTGCTGTGATAGAAATATAAGGACAGAATATCATCGTACTAATACGGTAGACATTTCTTCATTGATCACTACACTCATATGACCCCTCACACTAGTTCAATTCACGGAAGAAATCAATCTAGATCGGTATCCCAATGTTACAGACATAATACTTGAATCGGTTGAGCTTCAAAACCCTGTAATGGACTTCTTTTGTTTGTCTATTTAGCAGTGCAAATGAAAACATTATAGAGTCCAGCATGTAGAAGCACATCCAAAAAATAAATAAATCAAAACATCACTTAGCAGCCCTAGATTCAACCAACTACAAGTAAATCGACGGCGGTTGTTACAACTTATGACAGAACTAAGGATATCTTATGTTGAAACAAGAAAGAGGTTTAGCCAGAGGAATAATACAATAAAAATAGAAGTACCCAAGTATATTGAAATTTCATGTATGGGACCAACATAATGCAAAATCGAAATTTATCTTAACGAATCCAGTATATGCACAAACAATACAGAAGTGAGAACACCAATTGTTCTCTTTGCCTAGAATATTGCCAGTGACTGATTTCCCCCATAATTCACTGCTCTCCCATTCTTAAAGGCTTGGGCTTGTTCTTCCTGATTTGCTATCAAATTTCATTTCTGAGTAGTTTGCTCATGGCCAACTCTGAATTCTTAAAACGAGACAAAAGGTGGGGAATGCAAGCCCTTCATTTACATCAAACTAACCAATAACTCACCACCTGGGGTTTCCTCCTTATACTAACTCCTACTTATTCACCACTATCATCAATTGAAAGTGAGTTACCAGGAAGAACATTGCTCAGCCACTACGGGACTGCGAGGAACTCTCAGGCCGGCCGCCCCGGCCAAAGCACCCAAACAGGTTCCTAAATACACGGCGAATCCGACCTTCGCCGCCGTCCACCTGCCCTTCTCCTTCTGGCCATGTCACCCGCCTCGGCCCGACGCCGTTGCTGAAACCACCATCCAGCTCCGTGTAGACAACCGGCAGTTGCTCTCTGGGCCCGCCGGCGAACCTTCCAACGGCGAATCCGCCGCGGGGGAGTCGCCAGATGGTGAGCCCGGCATCCGCCTCCGCCTCAGGCACGGCTGCCGCCGGAAGCTCGCTGCGGCAGATGGGGCAGGAGTTGCGGAGGGAGAGCCAGGGGAGGATGCAGTCCTGGTGGTAGACGTGCTTGCACGGCATCTCCCGAGCCGCGGCGCCGGGCTCGAAGGCCTCCTGGCACACCGCGCAGTGGGCCCCGCCTCCCCCGGCGACCGTCACGGACGGCATCGACTCCACCGCGGCCTTGGACGCCGGCGGGCGCGGCGCGGCAGCCTCCAGCCTCGAGAACTGGTCGAGCAGGCGGTGGAACCCCGACCCCATGAGGAGGTGCGAGACGTCGCCGGGCAGCGGCCGCAGCCCGTCGCCGGAGCCGTCCTCGTAGTAGAGCTCGAAGCCGGAGAGCGAGCCGCCCCGCAGCACGATCACCGGGTTCATGGCCCCGCGCCGGCCGCTGCCGCCGCCGCCGCGCGGCGGCGGAGGCTGCGGGAACTGCTCGAGGAAGCCGCCGTCGCAGTCGGGGCAGACGACGGTGGCCGGGGAGACCCGCACGAAGCGGCTGCAGTGGTAGCACCAGTAGGAGACCGGGGACGACGCCATCGGGAGCAAGCGAGAGCCCCCGCAACAAATCCCCCGGACGAATCGAGCCGCGGGCCGGTCAGCAGCTCCGACGGCGGCCGCGAACGCGGATCGGACGTGCGGCCGAGCGAACCGGCCGGAGGAGCGGATCTGGGACGCCGAAATCCCCAAATCGATTTTCGAATTGGGGGTTTCGGGAGGAGACCTGGAGAGGGGAGGGGAATTGCGTGGTGGGTGAGTGGGTGGTTTCGTTTTTATGTGGAACGGGACGGGACGGCGCACTCGCTCGCGGTGGTGACGTCGCTGGTGACGGCGACGCCACGCGGGCTGCCGCGAGACGCCAGTGCGTGGTGTCACGGCGTTAGTTAAGCGGCTGCGTTACGTTGACCGGTCAGCCTCGAGCAAGGGAGATGCGGGATCGATGGTTCGGCGCTGCCCGCCGCCCGGATCGGCTCCGCCGCTGGAGAGGCAATTCTATTCTGTATTTTCTTTTCTTTTCTGCGGGATCCCTTCTGATTTTTCATTTTATTTTTTGCGGTTGGGGATCCCTTCTGATTATTCGAAGTGAAAAGCAGCAAGGTCCTCGAATATCCATTTATGGACGCGAACTTATCTGATCTTGGTGAGCAGTAAAAATAATAGAAACACTAAAAAGACTTGAATGGAAGATGTTTGGGTGCGTGAGGTCCGTATCAATTTTCAGGGTGCTCGGACATCTGGATAGCTCTGAGCAAAAGAAGTAAAATAGATCCGATTAGTGCATGAACTAGTAAACTTTTTCACATACCCTATTTCTTAGAGCTACTCGGATGTGCAAACACGCTAAAAATTGACACAGTCATTACACACTCAAACATCTCTCGTGTAAAGAAAGAAACCTAGTTTTTTTAATTATCGGGAGCCATTTAGCCGCTCTTCAAGGCCTTTTTCTTTTCCTTCTATAAATACCGCTACACGATGACGTACTACTCCATCGTTTGTTTTTTTGGAATTGCTTGACAGGCTTGCCGCCCGGTGTATACTACTCTACCGTTGACGTGCCCACACGTTATTTTTGTCCGATCATCGAGCAATCCAGCCACATCTTCGTAGGTTTGGCAGCACAAAAGTACGTACGCACGCACTAGTGGCGCCATTCAAAGAATCACACCGAATTCAGTTTTAAGACGTGGAGAAATAAGACTTTGTCCTGTATGTAAAATTCAAGGAAGGAACGAGCACAGCACAGGCTCCCTTTATCGATTCCCCTTTCCGATGCGCTCTTCCAGTCTTTCGGTAAACTAGAATGCCCACCGTTGCTCGTCTCGTCGTATGGCCTGTGTTAGCTCTGTCGCCCGGGCCAGAGACGATTCACGGCCGGCCCCGGTGCTTTTTTTCGCGAGTGGTCACCATTACAGTAACAACTCTTCCGCTCACTTTTGTTTCACTTTCACAGGAGAAAAAAGATGACACGGCTCATCGGTTGCGGTAGATAGATGCTCCCGGCTCAGTGCTCAGGTCAAAGGCCTCCTGCTGCTGTGATAACCGCCTCAGTTTCTCAACCACTCACTGGAAAAATGGTGGCCATACTTAACCGCAGCTGCTTCTAGTGGCTGTAATCAGCATGGCACACCTAGTCCAGGTGTCAACAAAAGAGGGAGGTTTGACATGTGCTCAAGTCCATGTCAGGAAAGGGGGTGAGATCTGTACAAGTAGAACCAACAAAGAAACTTCAGATGATGTACGTCATGATCAACACAAGACACGCTACACTACTCCATGCCTGCCGTTGGAGGAGAGAGGGCTGACAAGAAGCTTCATCCCCATACCTTACGGTCATGCATAGGGCCATGATCGCTGTTGATGTACTACTACTTTATCACAAACAAAAGAAGAATTCCAATTTTCAACTCCCACTACCAGTATATATACGCATACATATACACATTGGTTCGGTTCATGTGCCTATCCTATCCGAGGATGATGTGTAAGCTTAGAAGATTGCTCGCAATTCACCATCATATTACATCAAAATTACCTATCAAGATGCCTTGTCTAGGAGAACAAAAAAAATTGGTTCAATCCAGCATCCAACGTGCACGCATATGATATGCTCCATGATGCATCCATCATTGTACAGCTGCTTTCTTTTCCAAGGTCCCGCTGAGGCTACACATGTCCATGCACCATCCTCCACGAACATCCAGCGGACCAGCAGTATCCAGCTGCGGGGGCTTCATCGGGACCTTTTGCCCACATGGGCCCTCGGCATCGTACGGCGCATCTCAGAATAGACGGACCAAGTTTCTTCCCGATGGTCCGCGCTTCCAGAAGGGAAAGCAACTCCCAACGAACATGGATGGATGCGCTGGCTGTCGTTCTCAGGGTTCGCGCGTACGAGAGAAAGGGCGCTGCCAAACCTGCCCGAATCCAGCGTCGCCACACAAGCCACGGGACATCTGAAATAATCATCATTCAACCAACAGAAAGGCTGCTTTGATGCCTAATGCTTCGGCCTTTGATTTCAATGCAAGTATTTTGGGATTATGCAAACTTCTCAGCAAACTGTTGGTTGGGCTCCACAGCAATAAGGCAGGGTGCCTCATTTCAGGACGGAAGACCGCACGCATCAGGTTTATAGGGTCGGCGTCGGTTTTCAGGTCCCCATTTCGAACTAACGAAAATGTGTTATATATTCCTTTTTGAAATGAGGAAGAAAATGTGGTCTATATCATCAAAAGCATATCATCTGATTCGTATCCAAATAAAAATGACGTGTGTAACGTGTTGACGAGTCAACTCACCGAGAGATATAATTTACCATGCATTTGCAGTACATACACTCTTACTCACGACTCACAGCCTCAATAACTGATAGGACACGGAGCTCATTTGAACCGAACTAACACGAGAAAGGAGCCGCCGCAACATCAGAATGACGCGAAACCAGCACAAAAATCACATGCCGGAGAATGATCTGCATTGATACCGAATGGAACACCGTGAGTGAATGCATAACTCAAAGTATAGCTGAATGGAATTTTGAACATCAGGAATTACTAAAGGACACAGTGGATTCTAGCCACAGATACAATACGGACGACTAAATACATGCTCCGAGTTCAAGAGGCAAACACGACGACCAGCTTGAAAGGTCAAGTAACATTATTTTTCTGTTTTTGTGGAGAACATATCCATTGCCATCACATTATGGTGCTACCAGCCTACCATGCTACTGCCCCTCCGAAAGCGATGTGAGTGGTCATTCAAAAATTTCGAGAAAAAACTTTAGATAAATCATTTATATAATCAAGTCTCCTGCATAAATTATAAAGAGAAAACTATAAATATTGGCAGAAACAAAAAGGAAAAACCATAGGTAATAGTAGCTTTATGTTTATCCTTTCACCCTTTTTACTTTTTTTTGCGGGGGACCCCTTTTTACTTTTGTATATACATCTTAAAAAAAATCTATTTTGGCTCACCGATTTCTATATCAGATTTCTATAAAATATTATATGACATGTTAGATTGATTTTATATCCATGTTATTTGAATTCTCAAAGAACAATTGTATCATTTTCCAAGAGGTGGCAGGACCTGACATGTTCTGATGATTCTACCTTCCAGTTACCAATTTGTCCGAAAGAAAAGACAGAAGCCCACATGTGTTTTTGATGCAAATTTAGCTGCTCTATTAACATCTGCCAGCTGGTATGACCACGATCCTTCCATTTCGAAGGATGCTAAGAATGTAAGCAGACTCTGGTGAATTTGTCTTTTTTGTCCGGAAATCTATATCAGATTCATCTAATGGTAGGAGCTAGGACCCTACCGGGTCTAGGACGTAGGTTATAGGGGAAGGAGGGGGCTGGGCGTGGAGCTGTTCGCGATCGCCGGCGGCAGGGCGCTGTCGTGCGCGAGAGAGGAGGCGGCGGCGACGCAAGAGGCGGCTAGGGTTAAGTCTCCCGGCTCCCTATAGAGGAAGGAGCGGTCGCGGCGAGGGGTGCCACGGAAGCCTGAGCAGGCCGAACCTGCGCGGAAACATCCGGCCAAGGTAGCGGCCCAGCGGCCCGGGACGGTGATGCCTGCTGGATGGCCACCGCGCGGCGCTCGAACGCGCGGGCATAGTACATGGCCGTCTGGAGATCCTGGGGTCCCCGAAGCTCCACGTCCACGCGGATGTGATCCGGAAGTCCACCGACGAAGAGGTCGGCCCGC
Organism: Triticum aestivum; assembly: GCF_018294505.1. Lineage (NCBI taxonomy): Eukaryota > Viridiplantae > Streptophyta > Magnoliopsida > Poales > Poaceae > Triticum > Triticum aestivum. The sequence continues at coordinate 360,956,449 of NC_057805.1, forward strand.
TGCTGCGCCGTCACGCCCGACGCGTGGCATGCCAGGGCCTGGAAACGGTCGGCGAAGTCCTGAACCGTGGAGGTGAAGGGAAGGCGGCCTAGCTCTGCCAAGCGGCTGCCGCGGATCGATGGCCCAAAACGAAGGAGGCAGAGCTCGCGGAAGCGCTCCCAAGGGGGCATGCTGCCCTCGTCCTGCTCGAGGGCGTAGTACCAGGTCTGTGCCGCGCCGCGGCGGTGGTAAGAGGCGAGCCAGGTACGCTCCGAGGCGAGGGTGCGCTGCCCGCGAAAGAACTGCTCGCACTGGTTGAGCCAGTTGAGGGGGTCCTCCGTGCCGTCATAGGTGGCGAAGTCCAGTTTGGCAAACCGCGGCGGTGTCTGAGTCGGAGCGCCGTGGCCGACTGGCTCGGAGGTGCGAAGCAGCGAGGATTGGGGCGCCTGGTCAGTATGGCCGCGGCCCGTGGAGTGCCCCGCCGAGCCGGAGGGATCGCCGAACTGCAGAGTGGGTGCCGGTGGGTCTCCAGCTGACGTGTAGACGGGTGGCGGCGATGATCCGGTCAGCCAGGCCGGTATTGGGGACGGCGACGGCGGGAAGCGCACTTGCTGGATCGGTACGCCTCCCTGCAAGGGTGACCCAGGCCCCGTGCTGGGCGGTGGCGGGGCCGGCAGCTGGGGCTGCGGCGGCATGGACCCGGGTGGCGTGGGGGGCGCAGCGAGGGTCGGGGCCGGCCACTGTGGCCATTGAGGCGCGGCAGCGGGCGGCGGTGGGGCCGGTAGCTGGGGCTGTGGCTGCCCGGACCCGGGAGGCGTCGGGGGCGCGGCGATTGCCGGAGCCGGCCACTGCGCCCAGTGGGGGGCGACGGCGGGCGGCGGTTGACCGGGCCAGTGGTGGTGTAGAGGCCCGATCGGCTCTGTGGTGGCCGCGTACCAGGGCAGGGCGACTGGCCCGGTCGCGACGGCGGGCGGCGGCTGATGCGGCCAGTGGTGATGTAGAGGCCCGATCGGCGCCGTGGTTGCCGAGTACCAGGGCAGGGCGGCTGGCCCGGTCGCGGCGGCCGGCGGCTGCCCATAGGGCCCGGCCAGGTAGAGGCGTATGCCCTGGACGGTGGTGACGAGGTCGTTGAGGACCCCGGTCATCTCCGCCGGCGAGTAGATGGCGACGGGCGGCGCGGTGGAGGGCGGCGGCGTCTGGCCGGTGGAGGCGACGGCGGTGGAGTCCAGCGGCGCGGTGGGGAGAGCCAGCGGCGCGGTGGTGACGGGCAGCGGCGGGTTGGGTGGTGGTGCAGACATGATCGGAACCGAGCTACCTGATACCAAATTGGTAGGAGCTAGGACCCTACCGGGTCTAGGACGTAGGTTATAGGGGAAGGAGGGGGCTGGGCGTGGAGCTGTTCGCGATCGTCGGCGGCAGGGCGGCGGCGACGCAAGAGGCGGCTAGGGTTAAGTCTCCCGGCTCCCTAAGGGAAGCCGAGCAAATAATGATTGCTTCTTACTTGATTAGATTGATACATCTCATCTCCTTATATAGAGAGGTTTACTTGACTCCTAAGAAAACGATCCTAATAACGATAAGATAATTGGGCTAAGCCCCTAATAACGATAAGATCACTTGGGCCACAACCCACTGGGCTAAGCCCCTAATATCCCGGTCATAACATCTAACAAATTATATGACATGATAGATCCATTCCATGTCAATGTTGTCGGAATTTCCAATGAATTTTTTCGAGGGGTGACAGGACCTGATATGTTCTCATGTTTCTACCTTCCTGTTATGCACAAAATAGTCACAAAGAAAAAGACAGAGGCCCACATGCGCTCGATGCAAATTTAGCTGCTCTGTTAACATCTGCCAGCTGGCATCACCTCCATCCTTCCATTTCTGAATGATCAAGAACGTAAGAAGATTGGGTGGTGAATTTGTCTTTTATGTTTGGAAATCTATGTCAGATTCAAATAACAAATATATGACATGATAGATTGATTCTATGTCAATGTTGTTGGAATTTTCAACAGAGAATTGTATAATTTTCCATAGGGTGGCAGGACCTGAAATGTTCTCTCTACCTTCCTGTTATATACCAAAATGTCACAAAGAAAAGATAGAGGCCCACATGTATTCTGTGCATTTTTTTTTCGAGAAACATGTTTTATGCAAAATTAGCTGATGTGTTAACATCAGCCAACTGGTATAGCCATCTGTGAATGATTATGAGAATGTAAGCGGATTAGGTGGTGAAAATGATGTTGTATAGAGCAGTAATCATATATTGTTGACGCTGTCCACATTCCCCTTGTCAACAAAATAATCATCTTAAGAGAAATGCATATGTGACTTTCGACGAGTGTGCATGTAAGCATTAGTCGACGTGGCATGGAAGCACCGTAACAGGAGAAAACACCAGATTAATTCTCTGAGGGTGGAACCCAAGTGTAGCAATAAAAAAGTAATTAACATGCTTATCGGCACTTGAGCAGTATTGTATAGCCATGATGCTCACTTCTAATGCACAATCCAGGGTTTAGCTTTCTTGAATTCAGAAAGATAAGCAGACTAGGCCAATTGAACAAAAAATTAGCTGTATGGCAAAATAAAAGTGTGTTGCATATAAAAATGTGTTATATGGGGTGAGCTTTGGCTAGAGCATCCATCTAATGTCATGTAAATGCCGACGGTGAAGTCTTAGGACAAGAAGCGCTAGTGCATAGCGGACGGTTAAAGCAATTAGATCGCTGCACAACATTGTTTGAGATGGTTTGCGCATACACAATGCAGGCCTCCATAAGTGCGAGTGCATAGCGGACGGTTAAAGCGTGCTTATAATGTCAAGAGAGATCGGGGTAGACCAAACTTGACATGGGAGTAGTCTGTAAAGAGATCTGAAGGACTGGAATATCACCAAAGAACTAGCCATGCACAGGGGTGCGTGGAAGTTAGTTATCCACGTGCCAGAACCATGACTTGGTTTCAAGATCTTATGGGTTTCAACTCTAGCCTACCCCAACCTGGTTGTTGTTGTTGTTTGTTTCTTGTAAAACTAATGGACTCAGTATACCATTTTTTTCCAGTTATTTTTATCCTGTTTTGTGACCTTGATGGCCGAATTGAGGCTTTATATCTGTAAAGTCTTCAGTCTAGAAACATGTAGTTTGTCAGATATTTTCAAAAGAAAAACTTTCATATGTTTGTGTGAGATGTTTCTTCCTTTGATCCAGTATGACAATGCATCTAATGGCAAAACACGTAATAAAGCTTGTTGTGACACCATAAATATTGTTTTTTTAAATAGTTGGTTGAACTATGGCTATCTACCGTTTATTCGTGTGGGGATACACACTTTTCAGCATAGGCTACTGTAGCTTATCATATTTTTACTCCCACCTAGCACGCGAACGGAAAGCACAACACATGGTAAAATCGTTAAAAATACATTAAAAGAAAATCTGTATTTTTTTTTGACATTGTATGTGTTCATGTCTTCTGTATGGGTGCAAAATTTTATGAAGAAATGATCCGTTTTGTGCTCTGGGAGATAAAAAAGCACAAAACTGGTGCTCTAAAAATGTAAATATTGGATACTACGCACTTTAATTAGACTTTGGATATTGTGCACTATACACATTGAGTTAATAATGCTGTATGGATCTCGAGATACCAAAATCTGCATCCTACGGTTTAGAGATATGGACCAGCTGAACCATGGGTTAGCAAATCCTCTCTCCATCTTTCTGCTCTCTGGCTGAAGTACAAATTTCTGATAGTAGCATATACGGTGGTTGAATACTATTTTTTAAGGTGTGCATGAATACTTCCATATGCGAGTGTCTTGGTTCTTTTGTATCCATAGTACAAAATTCGATGTGTTGGTTCTTTTGTATTTGTCTTCTGTCTAGAGTTTTCTTGTAAAAATGATGTATGGACCAGCTGAACCATGGGTCAGCAAATCCTCTCTCCATTTTTCTGCTCTCTGGCTGAAGTACAAATTTCTGATAGTAGCATATACGGTGGTTGAATACTATTTTTTAAGGTGTGCATGAATACTTCCATATGCGAGTGTCTTGGTTCTTTTGTATCCATAGTACAAAATTCGATGTGTTGGTTCTTTCGTATTTGTCTTCTGTCTAGAGTTTTCTTGTAAAAATGATGAACTCATAGAACATTGGTACTATTAGTTTATCCTGTTTTGCTATCTTGATGGCCGGTTTGGGGCTTTATATCTGTAAAGCTGGGCGCGTCTTCCATCTAAAAACATGTTTTTGTGAGATATTTTCAAAAGAAAAACTTCCAAATGTGAGTGTGAGATGTTTCTTTGGTCCAGTATGACAATGCATCTGATGGTAAAACATGTAATAGAGTTTTGCTGTCACACCGTAAGCATTGTACCCGCGCTAAAGTACAAAATTCTGCTTGTAGCATATACGGTGGCTGAATATGTTTTTTTGGGAGGTCTGGTCGAATAATTTTGCTAGTCATATTCTAGTGCTTGGTAGAAAATGAGACAAACTCACCAATACTAAATTTGTAATATTGGATCTAATATTACTGCCATTCCAAAGAAGCAAAGGCAGAAAAGCTAAGAATTGCTCACCGAGGTTACAGAAGAAGCAGCCATGAGTTCTCACAGCGAGGTCACTGAAGAAGCAGTCATCGTCGATTTCTTTTCTTTCCCCTGGCCTTGGCCCTCTTCTGCCTCGCCTCCTCTTTCTGTCTCTCAGCCTCCTCCCTCTCAAACTTCTCGCTCTCCCTCTTCTGCAAGAAGTCCTGCACCGCCAGATAGATCACCTGCATTTCCAGCAAAAGCAAGAACCAGAAAAGACCTTCGAAATCAGCTCCGAAATCCAAAAATAATACTGTCCATCAACGCAATTCGCTACTATTCAAGGAGGAGCGAATTGATTCGACAGACAACAAAGAACAAAGGCGTCACGCACCCCGATTGTGAGGAGGGAGAGCCCGACGAACGAGACCGTGAGCAGCACCGACACCACGGTGGCGGTGACGCTGTCGTCGTCGGCAGCCACCCTCATCATGGCCTCGGTTTGCTCCACCTCTTCGATGGCGGCGGCAGGCGGGCGCAGCCTCCTGGCGAGGCGCAAGCGCCCGGTGCCTCCCCCGGCATTCCTACCACGGCGCGGAGCAGCGACGCACCTCGAGAAGAGCGCTGGCCTGGGTATCGTGGGTGGCGCGAGAGGGAGGAGGGGGAGAGAGCACGCTGCCGCCATTATCCCGTCCCTCGCGCCAGCGGAAGGAAAGGGGATGCAAATGAACGGTCGGAACGAACGGGGAAATGGATGGGCCAATCCGGCGCGCAATGGGCCCGTACCGGGCAGCGTGGATGGGCCGAGGCCTGCCGCGTCGCCGTGCGCGCGGGCCCGCGCCGGGCGGCCGAGAGAATTCCAGAGAAATCGATCCCCATCGAGACGAAGGAAACCGATGAGGACGCCACCGCTGTGTCCGCGCGGCCGGACCTGTCTGCATTCGCCAGTTTGTTTGTGACACGCACTCGAAGAAGAGAAAGCCAACGAACGAGCGCTCACCGCACCGCACTCGACTAACCGCGACACCGCGACCCGGTGGTGGTTCCGCCTCGCTTCGCCGGCGGCGTCGTGGGATTGGGATTCGGGAGCGGGAGAGGTCCGGGATGGCCGGGGATCGGATGAGCTGGGCGAGGCTGCTCAAATGGAGCCTCTCCTACATGGACGGCGCGCGGCCTTCTCGCGACATCAGGTGGGGCGAAGGGAAATGGAGGCTTGTTATCTCTTCTGCTGTTTTCATTTGGGTTGCGGCTGAGGCAAGCTTGTGGTGTGCTGTGTTGTGCAGTGAGGAGGAGCGGAGGTGGCTGGCGGAGGCGGTGGAGCGGCACATGGCGGAGGACGTGGTGGGCCGCCTGAGGGAGATCGCGCTGCTGATGAGAACCCCGCTCTCCGTCCTGGAGGCGCAGGGCATCACGCCCGAGGACATCGAAGGTACGGATCAGTTGCCCACAGTTACCGGTTGGCATGCAAATGGCGATCATGGTGGTCGATTGGTAGTATTACCGTGGATTTGAGAGTTTTGATGGTTGAGTAAGGATGTAGATGTCTGGAATCTTGGTAGCAATTTGCCCGCCCTTGAAAAGATTGGAATATGGATGGTTCTGAATAATTTAGGTGAAACATAATGCGGCAGTTAGGAATGTTCCCAGCCTTCTGAATATTCGTAATTCACCCAAGCTTTTCAGGTCAACGGGAATAAAACCCTTTGTCTCGTCCTTCCAGATGTTATGCATTGTTTTGAGGATTGTCATTTATTATAGGCCTGAGTATTTTGTTTGCTCAACTCACAGTTGGTACTGATTAATTACTTGTGATCATTGCAGATTTGCTCGCGGAGCTGCAAGTACATGTCGAGTCTATCGACATAGCAAATGGTATGTCTGATCATTGTTATATGAGCACTGCTATGCAGACGACGAATTCACACACGACCCACACATGACATGTAACCTACACCATTGGATTGCCTCCTTTTTTAATCTGTGTGGCTTCGAAATGATGTTGTGTGCAAATCGTGCATGAAAGATTGCGTGCACAACAATTTCATTGTTATATTTTTGTATTCCTTGCTACTCCTGGATTACCATGGTCCAACTATGGTGTATGGGTTGTGTTAGCATGGTAGGCATAATCCATATCATTTTGACGTCCTTTCGGGATACTTAAGCAGTCCGCAGATATCTCAGTCAAGCAATGTCCTTGCACAACATTTTACTATTCGAAACCATTGAAGCCCCAAATGTCGACTGAATTTCTGGTTTCTGCAACTCATCATTAGAACTCCACTCCTATGGGTTAGTAATCGATGAAAGCACTAAAGTTCTGCAGATGTATTGTTATTATTATTATTGCATTTCTGTGACGTGGACTCGGATTTATTACCTTGAGTTAAACCTACAGTTCCATCTGTAGGAAACAAAGGTAGCACTTGGAAGACATACTTTACTGGTGTCAAACTGAAAACATTCACGCTACTGGATGATTCAAAGGCATATGTAGTTTCTCTTGAGGTGGCTAACAAATGGATGGAGACAACTGTAGTGGTTTTTGCCAATAAAACACTGCTCTTCAGGTGAATTCTCAGCTTCCCCTTCCACTATGCTAGTATTACAACTTCCAAGGGGAGCTGATCTGTTAGGGTCCAAAAGATTGTTGCGTGCCCAGAATTGTTTGATGAATGAATAGATCGATAACAAACTTGAAATGCAGAAACAAGGGTCATGCAATCACCAAAGCACTGTGAATATATTGTCTGTGTGAGCTTTTCAGTTATGATCACAGGTCGTTGTGTATTGATTTCCCCATTTGTTCCTCTGGTATGCTAGATCTGCATTCTGTTGGTGGCTTGGTTCCAGTTATTAGGTACCTCAGAAATACTAATGCACGCATTCGAGCCAAAGTAGCTGATGTGGTAACAACGGTTGTTCAAAACAATCCGACTAGCCAGCAGCTGGTCATGGAAGCTAGTGGTTTTGAGCCACTTGTATCCAATTTTACATCAGATCCTGATCTCACTGCACGCATAAAGGCTCTTGGTGCACTATCCTGTAAGTACTTTTCTCTTTCTGTTTAGATGCTGTAACTAGTATGTGTTTGTTAGGTTTCCGGTTTGACAATTCCCTTTCATCATGTTCAGCCTTGATTCGGAACAACAAACCAGGAGTTGCTGCATTTCGTCTAGCCAATGGATACGCAGGACTGAGAGACGCTTTAAATTCAGAGAGCGCAAGGTTTCAGAGGTAACATAATTGACTTAGCTTGAGTATATTCGCCAAATGTCTCGCTAGCATGCTTGTGGCTGACGTGTCTTCTCTGACAGGAAAGCACTAAGCCTGACTCATTATCTACTCAGTGAAAGCCATTCCGATTGCTCGGTATTTGCACAGCTTGGGTTTCCTCGTCTTATGATGCGTTTGGTATCCAGTGATGACTCTGGTGTTCGAGAAGCGGCATTAGGAGGCCTGCTTGAGCTTGCAAAGGACACAACACTGGGAAATAGGAGCTTACTAGCAGACCAGGACAGGCTACGACGGCTTCTCTGGGGGCGTATACAGAGCATAAGGATGATGGCTCCTGAAGATCTTGATGCTGCACGAGAGGAAAGGCAACTCGTTGACTCATTGTGGATTGCATGTTACCATGAGCCATCCACACTCAACCGGGAAGGACTTGTCGTTCTGCCTGGAGAGGAATCTTTTGAACAACCTCCTGATGTGGCTGGTAGATTCTTCGAGCCACTGCGCCGAGCTCCATTGCAGAGGGCAGCTCCTAGTCCTGATGAGAGATCAGATCCAGGAAATGGAACTCTGGGAGGAATTATGCTGCTTCTAGGTCCAGCACCAGGTAACTCGGAGTAATTTATCATCCTGAACTGGGCACCTACGCGTGAAGAGGAGAGACTAGGAGTTTGATGTCCTTTATGTATAGCTAGAAATATCAGGGCTAGTTCTATCAAGTGTGTAATTCGAGTCAATAATCCGAGTCTGAAGTGGTATGTTGTTGTTGAGTGTTGTGTATAATTTGCAGTCTGCAATAATGTCACCCTATGCTCGAGTATGTGTATGTAATTGTAATGTGTTGTCTAAATATTGACAGTCGTATGTTCTATATGAACCATAATTACCAATAAATCTTGCAGAAGTCATTATGTAGGTTTTGTGGAAAGGAGGTGACGGGGCAAATGAACTAACCAGAGCTCGACAGTGCACATGCTGCTGCTATTCTTCCCACGCCACGATCACACAATTGTGCTACTGCTCGACAGTGCACATGATGTTAGCCTGCTTATCGTCACCATAGCTAGGACGTCTCTAGCCAGCTGCAACCGTCAAGCCTCTTCAGCCGCCGTCTCTTCACCAACCTTTTGATCTTGAAAACGTCGTTCTGCTTGCCGGCATCTGCCAGCGCTCCCGAGAGCAGCACGTAGCTCGCGGCGTTTTCTGGCTCGACGGTGCGCACGCGGGACGCCGCCAGCTCCGCGAGCTTGACGTTCCCGTGGCTCCGGCAGGCACCGAGCAGCGCCCCCCACACGAAGCAGTCGGGCTCCATGGGCATCGCCCTGATGAAATCGTGAGCCTCGACGAGCCTCCCGGCTCGGCCCAGCAAATGCACCATGCAGGCGTAGTGCTCCAGCCTCGGCACGATGCCGTGCTCCTCCCGCATGCGCTGGTACAATGCCTTCCCGGTCTCGACCATGCCACCGTAGCCGCAAGCTGTCAGAACGGCGGTGAACGTCAGGTGGTCCGGCGTCGCTTCTTCGCCCAGCATCCGGTCGAAGAGGCTGACTGCTTCCCGGCAATGGCCGGAATTCGCCAGCCCGAAGATCATGGAATTCCATGTCACCGTGCTCCTTGCTGACATTTTGTCGAACAAGCGGCATGCTTCCTGCACAAGCCCGGACTTCGCGTACATGTCGACGAGTGCGCTGCTCACCGTGAGCTCCTGTTCGACACCGGTCACGACAGCGTAGCCGTGGACCTCCTTGCCATGCTTTGTGTCACCGACTCCGGCGAATGCTGGCAAGATGCTACTAATCGTGGCCGAGCTTGGCAGGACACGGGCGTCACCGGCTACCATTTCCCGGAACAGCGTGCGCGCTCTGTCGTACTGGAAGTTCAGCACCGAGCCAGAGACGAGCGATGTCCATGTCACCACATCTGGCCCGAACCCGTCCTCTTGCATGGCGCCGACCAGATCGCTGGCCATTCTGCCATCGCCGGCCATGGCAAAGCCCGACACGGCAGCATTCCAGGTGACCAAATCGGGGCTCAGGCCGACGCCCCGCATCTTGACAGCCAGCGCCAGCGCGTGCTCTGGAAGCCCGTGACGCGCGTAGCCCGCGAGCAGCGCATTCCAGACGACGAGGTCCCACGCCGGCATTTCGTCGAACACCTTGCGGGCGCCTGCGATCAGGCCGCACTTGGCGTACATGTCGAGCAGCGCGGTCGCGACGACTTTGTCCGAGGCGAGGGCGGGGCGCGTGAGCACGAGCGCGTGGATGAGGCGGCCGGAGGTAGCGTCGGCGAGGTGCGCGCAGGCGCGGAGAGCGGTGGGCACGGAAGCAGGGTAGGGGTCCACCGTGCCGCCGATGCTGGCCTGGAGGCTCAGGCCGGTGAAAAAGAGGTGGAGCGCGTGGCCGTGGCGACCTTGCCGGGAAGAGCTCGTGAGCTGCTTCATCCATGAGCTAGTTTCGGCTCCGCGCATTTGCTGCCGACTCGAAGTACACACGCGTACTTCCAGACCGTAGTATACCTTTGGGAGATGGTAACGTTAATTAGGTGCTCTTGGGTGCTCCCACCCCCTATATGAAAATTAATCATAAGAAATACCAAAAAAATCTGAATTTTGAGAATACCAAACCTGGGTCCCCGATCTATTCCCATGTGAAATTTTGTGAATAAATACAAAAAAACATATCCGTGGCAAAGAAAATACTGTCCGAACAAAAATCCATCCAAACAGTGTTTTTTATACATAGGAAATTTTTGTCTTTTTTGCCACGAATACGTTTTCTGGTATTTGTTCACGAAATTTCACACGGGGATAGATCGGGAACCCAGGTTTGATATCCCAAAATTCCAGATTTTTTTTAAAATTCTCGGTATTTTTTTTGAACGAAATGTTCGTATGGGGGTGCGGAGCACATGAGAGCTTCAAATCCTCGTCCATCTCAACCAGCAGCTTTATTTTCGCTAAAAGGCGATCTCACCGCCGCCATGAGTCAACCCCGCCGCCGTCCTCCGGCGGCTCCCTTCCTCGTCGTGTGTGTGTGTGGGGGGGGGCACCAGATCCACGCTAGTGGATCGTTTTTTACTATCGTAGTTTAGGTTTTTCGTTAATCGGCTTGGCTTCGGTGGCGGCTCTGAATAAAGTTTCTTCGGAAGGATGGTGTGGTGGCTACTGGCATCCTCGTGGTGGACCTCTGTCATCGGGCTCTGCCGCTGCGACGACAATTGCTCCAACGTCGGCGCGAAGCTTGGGAGTTAGTTCAGGAGCCGATGCAGATTGTGGTCTGCATCGGCGACATTTGAAAGATGGTGGACCGTGTGATGGGTTCATGGTTCGTGGATGACAGGTATGGTTTTCTCCTCCGAAGTCTTAGTCGTGTGAGGGTGTCAGATCTGGAGTTTGATGGCGTGTCCGGGGTGTTGCCCCGGTCTGAATCGTTCAACGGTAATGGTTTTGCCTTTGGTGAGCCACCTTGAATGTCCGCAAATATGCATATCAGCGATGGAGCCATATCGAGCTTGGTGCCAAGGTGATTCGTCATTTTTCCTTTGGTTGTTGTTGTGGTGGTGCCAGAGGCAGATGACGGCGTTGGTGTCAAGCTCAGGGGATTCTTTGGTCTTGGTTGTAATTTTACTTCTTGGCTGGTATTCTTTTGTGCAAATGCTAGTGTTCTGTTGTCTTTTCGGTTTTACTAGGTCGGTGTATACATGACTTATACTATGATCCATGATATAGTGAGACACGTATTACCATGAAAAAAACAACAACTTTATTGTAGGGCATAACCGTTTTATTGGGGTTTTGGACCTTGGTAAATACCTCCAACAACTACCCTTGTCGATTGGCAATATGCCAATGACTGACATCATGCTGTCTTCCTCCTCCGGATCTCCCCTCCAATGATCTCCTCCCTAATTCCCCTCTTCCTGATCTCTTCCCCAGTTCTCCTTCTCCCACTCTCTCCCTTCCGATCCCTCCCCCATATCTTTGCTTCTGTACTCTCCTAGAGTGGCCTTCCTTCCCTATATTTTCTGAAGGGCCTTCCTTCCCTATTTGGGTTGTTGGTTGCCGATTCCTCTTATCCCAACGGCAGCGGCTGATCTCCACATTCGCCCACCTCACATATGCTCTTCTCTCATGTTTGCCTCCCCGCCTACTCTGCCCCCTATTCCCATCCCGTTCCTCGTCTCTGGATCCTCTCCCTTCCTTATTGGGTCATTCCATCCTCCCCTACCCTCTCCACACCATATCAATCACTCCCGGCAGTCTCTTCTAGCACTGGTTGGCGGCTTGCCCCTCTTTATGAAGGAAATATGCCCTAGAGGCAATAATAAAGTTGTTATTTTATATTTCCTTATATCATGATAAATGTTTATGCTGGGGAACGTAGTATTTGAAAAAAAATCCTACGATCACGCAAGATCTATCTAGGAGAAGCATAGCAATGAGCGGGGAGAGTGTGTCCACGTGCCCTTGTAGACCGAAAGCGGAAGCGTTTAGTAACGCGGTTGATGTAGTCGAACGTCTTCGCGATCCAACCGATCCAAGTACCGAACGTACGGCACCTCCGTGTTCAGCACACGTTCAGCGTGATGACGTCCCTCGAGCTCTTGATCCAGTTGAGGACAAGGGAGAGTTCCGCCAGCACGACGGCGTGGCGACGGTGATGATGAAGTTACCGGCGCAGGGCTTCGCCTAAGCACTACGACGATATGACCGAGGTGTTAACTATGGAGGGGGGCACTGCACACGGCTAGGAACAACTGATGTGTGTTATAGGGGTGCCCTCCCCACGTATATAAAGGAGGGAGAGGGAGGGAGGCAGCCTAGGGCGCACCCAAGTAGGAGGAATGCTACTTGGGCCCCTAGTCCAATTCGCCCCCCCTACCATATTTGGACAAGGGGGAAAGGAAGGAGGGGGGAGGGGAAGGAAGTAGGAGTCCTACTTCATACTATCCTTTTCCTCCTCTCCTTTCCCTTTCTCCCCACGTGGCTGGCCCTATAGGGGGCGCACCAGCCCCTTGTGGGCTGGTGTGTTCCCTTACTTGGCCCATTAAGCCCATATCTTTGCCGGGGGTTGCCCGGAACCCCTTCCGGTGACCCGGTATCACCCGAAACACTTCTGGTGCCAAATACCATCGTCCTATATATGAATCTTTACCTCTCGACCATTTCGAGACTCCTCGTCATGTCCGTGATCTCATCCGGGACTCCGAACAAACTTCGGTCATCAAATCACATAACTCATAATACAAATCGTCATCGAACGTTAAGCGTGCGGACCCTACGAGTTCGAGAACTATGTAGACATGACCGAGACACATCTCCGGTCAATAACCAATAGCGGAACCTGGATGCTCATATTGGCTCCTACATATTCTACGAAGATCTTTATCGGTCAAACCGCATAACAACATACGTTGTTCCCTTTGTCATCGGTATGTTACTTGCCCGAGATTCGATCGTCGGTATCATCATACCTAGTTCAATCTCGTTACCGGCAAGTCTCTTTACTCGCTCCGTAATGCATCATCCCGTGATTAACTCATTAGTCACATTGCTTGCAATATGCATTACCAAGAGGGCCCAGAGATACCTCTCCGATACACGAAGTGACAAATCCTAATCTCGATCTATGCCAACCCAACAAACACCTTCGAAGACATCTGTAGAGCATCTTTATAATCACCCAGTTACGTTGTGACGTTTGATAGCACACAAGGTGTTCCTCCGGTATTCGGGAGTTGCATAATCTCATAGTCAAAGGAACATGTATAAGTCATGATGAAAGCAATAGCAATAAAACTAAACGATCATTATGCTAAGCTAACGGATGGGTCTTGTCCATCACATCATTCTCTAATGATGTGATCCCGTTCATCAAATGACAACACATGTCTATGGTCAGGAAACATAACCATCTTTGATTAACGAGCTAGTCAAGTAGAGGCATACTACGGACACTCTGTTTTGTCTATGTATTCACACATGTACTAATCTTCCGGTTAATACGATTCTAGCAAATAAACATTTATCATGATATAAGGAAATATAAATAACAACTTTTTTATTGCCTCTAGGGCATATTTCCTTCAGTCTCCCACTTGCACTAGAGTCAATAATCTAGTTCACATCGCCATGTGATTTAACACCAATAGTTCACATCACCATGTGATTAGTTCACATCGCCATGTGACTAATACCCAAAGGGCTTTACTAAAGTCAATAATCTAGTTCACATCGCTATGTGATTAACACCCAAAGAGTACTAAGGTGTGATCATGTTTTGCTTGTGAGAGAAGCTTAGTCAATGGGTCTGTCACATTCAAAGTCGTATGTATTTTGCAAATTTTCTATGTCTACAATGCTCTGCATGGAGCTACTCTAGCTAATTGCTCCCACTTTCAATATGTATCCAGATTGAGACTCAGAATCATCCGGATCTTTGTAAAAGCTTGCATCAGCGTAACTCTTTACGACGAACTCTTTATCACCTCCATAACCGAGAAATATCTCTTTAGTCTTCTAAGGATAATTTTGACCGTTGTCAAATGATCCACTCCTGGATCAATATCGTACCCCCTTGCCAAACTCATGGCAAGGTACACAATAGGGTTGGTACACAGCATATCATACTTTATAGAACCTATGGCTGAGGCATAGGGAATGACTTTCATTCTCTTTCTATTTTCTACCGTGGTCGTGTTTTGAGTCTTACTCAACTGTACACCTTGCAATACAGGCAAGAACTCCTTCTTTGACTGTTCCATTTTGAACTACTTCAAAAATCTTGTCAAGGTATGTACTCATTGAAAAATCTTATCAAGCGTCTTGATCTATCTCTATAGATTTTGATGCCCAATATGTAAGCAGCTTCACCGAGGTCTTTCTTTGAAAAACTCCTTTCAAACACTCCTTTATGCTTTCCAGAAAATTCTACATCATTTTCGATCAAAAATATGTCATTCACATATACTTATCAGAAAGGTTGTAGTGCTCCCACTCACTTTCTTGTAAATACAGGCTTCACCACAAGTATGTATAAAACTATATGCTTTGATCAACTTATCAAAGCATATATTCCAACTCCGAGATGCTTGCACCAGTCCATAGATGGATCGCTAGAGCTTGCACATTTTGTTAGCACCGAGGATTGACAAAACCTTCTGGTTGTATCATATACAACTCTTATTTAATAAATCCTTTAAGGAATGCAGTTTTGATGTCCATTTGTCAGATTTCATAAAATGTGGAAATTGCTAACATAATTCGTACAGACTTTAAGCATCAATACGAGTGAGAAAATCTCATTGTAGTCAACATCTTGAATTTTTCAAAAACCCTTTTCGACAAGCCGAGCTTTGTATATAGTAACACTACTATCAGCGTCCGTCTTCCTCTTGAAGATCCATTTATTCTCAATGGCTTGCCGATCACCGGGCAAGTCCACCAAAGTCCACACTTTGTTCTCATACATGGATTCTATCTCAGATTTCATGGCCTCAAGCTATCTGTTGGAATCTGGGCTCATCATCGCTTCCTCATAGTTTGTAGGTTCATCATGGTCTAGCAACATGACTTCCAGAATAGGATTACCGTACCACTCTGGTGCGGATCGTACTCTGGTTGACCTACGAGGTTCGGTAGTGACTTGATCTGAACTTTCATGATCATCATCATTAACTTCCTCACTAATTGGTGTAGGCATCACTGGAACTGATTTCAGTGATGAGCTACTTTCCAATTCGAGAGAAGGTTGATGACCCACAAGTATGGGGGATCTATCGTAGTCCTTTCGATAAGTAAGAGTGTCGAACCCAACGAGGAGCAGAGGGAAATGATAAGCGGTTTTCAGCAAGGTATTCTCTGCAAGCACTGAAATTATAGGTAACAGATAGTTTTGTGATAGGGTAATTTGTAACGAGCAACAAGTAACAAAAGTAAATAAAGTGCAGCAAGACGACCCAATCCTTTTTGTAGCAAAGGACAAGCCTGGACAAACTCTTATATAGAGAAAAGCGCTCCCGAGGACACATGGGAATTATCCTCAAGCTAGTTTTCATCACATTCATATGATTCGCGTTCGGTACTTTGATAATTTGATATGTGGGTGGACCGGTGCTTGGGTGCTGTCCTTACTTGGACAAGCATCCCACTTATGATTAACTCCTATTGCAAGCATCCGCAACTACAAAAGAAGTATTAAGGTAAACCTAACCATAGCATGAAACATATGGATCCAAATCAGCCCCTTACGAAGCAACGCATAAACTAGGGTTTAAGCTTCTATCACTCTAGCAACCCATCATCTACTTATTACTTCCCAATGCCTTCCTCTAGGCCCAAACAATGGTGAAGTGTCATGTAGTCGACATTCACATAACACCACTAGAGGAGAAACAACATACATCTCATCAAAATATCGAACGAATACCAAATTCACATGACTACTAATAGCAAGACTTCTCCCATGTCCTCAGGAACAAACGTAACTACTCACAAAGCATATTCATGTTCATAATCAGAGGGGTATTAATATGCATAATGGATCTGAACATATGATCTTCCACCAAATAAACCAACTAGCATCAACTACAAGGAGTAATCAACACTACTAGCAACCTACAGGTACCAATCTCAGACTTAGAGACAAGAATTGGATACAAGATATGAACTAGGGTTTGAGAGGAGATGGTGCTGGTGAAGATGTTGATGGAGATTGGCCCCCTCCCTATGAGAGGAGCGTTGGTGATGACGATGGCGATGATTTCCCCCTCTCGGAGGGAAGTGTCCCTGGCAGAACAGCTCCGCCAGAGCCCTAGATTGGTTCCGCCAAGGTTCCGCCTCGTGGCGGCGGAGTCTCGTCCCGAAAGCTTGCTTATGATTTTTCCTCGGACGAAAGACTTCATATAGCAGAAGATGGGCACCGGAGGGCCACCAGGGGGCCCATGAGGCAGGGGGCGCGCCCCCCACCCTCGTGGCCAGGGTGTGGGCCCCCTCTGGTATTTCTTCCGCTCAATATTTTTTATTAATTCCCAAAATGACTTTCGTGGAGTTTCAGGACTTTTGGAGTTGCGCAGAATAGGTCTCTAATATTTGCTCCTTTTCCAGCCCAGAATTCCAGCTGCCGGCATTCTACCTCTTTATGTAAATCTTGTAAAATAAGAGAGAATAGGCATAAGTATTGTGACATAATGTGTAATAACAGCCCATAATGCAATAAATATCGATATAAAAGCATGATGCAAAATGGACGTATCAACTCCCCAAGCTTAGACCTCCCTTGTCCTCAAGCGGAAGCCGATAACGCTAAATATGTCCACATGTTTAGAGGTAGAGGTGTCGATAAAATAAAATACGGACATGAGGGGATCATGATCATTCTTATAACAGCAACATATATGGATATTGTCATATGATTTATTATGCTCAAGTAATAATCTATTCACAATGTCAAGTATGAATCAGAAACTTGATTGAGAACTAACAAACTATAATCTCAGTCATTGAAGCAATTGCAATTTATCATAACATCGAAAAGAGTCAATATAAGAGCTTTTCAGCAAGTCCACATACTCAACTATCATTTAGTCTTTCACAATTGCTAACACTCGCGCAATACTTGTGGTTACAGAGTTTTAATCGGACACAGAGCAAGATAGGGGCTTATAGTTTCGCCTCCCAACCTTTTACCTCAAGGGTAACGTCAACAATAATAGTTCATGCTAACTTACATCCAATTAGATATATATATATATATCAGGATCTTTCCAACACAATGTGCTTGCCAAAGGATAAAATGTAAAAAGGAAAGGTGAAGATCACCATGACTCTTGCATAAGGTAGAAGATAAAAGTAAAAGATAGGCCCTTCGCAGAGGGAAGCAGAGGTTGTCATGCGCTTTCAGGGTTGGATGCACAAAATCTTAATGCGAAAGAACGTCACTTTATATTGCCACTTGTGATATGGACCTTTATTATGCAGTCCGTCGCTTTTATTTCTTCCACATCACAAGATCGTATAAAGCTTATTTCCTCCACACTAATTAATCATACATATTTAGAGAGCAATTTTTATTGCTTGCACCGATGACAACTTACTTGAAGGATCTTACTCAATCCATAGGTAGATATGGTGGACTCTCATGGCAAAACTGGGTTTAAGGATATTTGGAAGCACAAGTAGTATCTCTACTTGGTGCAAGGAATTTGGCTAGCATGAGGGAGAAAGGCAAGCTCAACATGTTGGATGATCCATGACAATATACTTTATCTCAGATATAAGAAAACATAACCCATTACGTTGTCTTCCCTGTCCAACATCAACTCTTTAGCATGTCATATTTTAATGAGTGCTCAGAATCATAAAAGATGTCCAAGATAGTACATTTATATGTGAAACCTCTCTTTCTTTATTACTTCCTATTAATTGCAATGATGACCAAAACTATGTTTGTCAACTCTCAACAACTTTTAATCATCATACTCTTTCTATGTGAAGTCATTACTCTCCATAAGATCAATATGATCCCTTTATTTCTTTTTATTCTTTCTTTATTTTATCCCGTAAGATCATAGCAAGATAATCAAGCCCTTGACTCAACACTAATCTTTATTATATAGCTCACGGACTCGATTACATAGAGGGATCATAAAGCAAAACTCAAAACTAGATCATACCATAATTTTATTCTACTAGATCAAGATATTACTAAAAGGATCGAACTAAGAAAAACGTTAAAGATAGGAGTGTGGTGGTGATACGATACCGGGGCAGCTCCCGATTATATCTCCTTTGCTGGTGAAGAAGATGGTGGAGTTGTTGGGTAGTCGCACATCGAGCGTAAGAGATCCTCCAACTTGCGGATAATGCCCTTGAGTGCAGCGATATGCTCCTTCAACAAAATATTTTCACGTGTGAGATACTTGTTTTGTATACGAGCTAACTCAATCATCTTGAAAGCTTCGATCTCAGTTGGGGTAAGAAGATTGTGATCAAGTTGAAGGATGTCTTCTGTTGCCGGAACTTGGTCCTCCGTGGCCTTCTTGATCCCTTCATCCTTGTTGATCTCCATGGGTTCTTCCCTCTTCAGCTCTATCTTCATTAGCCAAGCATCGTTGTCACCATTGTTGGAGGAGGGGGACGACATGATGCCTGGCCTTGACAACCCTGACAGAAAACAGCTCGAAACAAGAACAGAGGATAATTGCATGATACGGTGGTCAAAACCTTCGGGAGATTATATAATGAATTTTTACCGACCAAAATACGTATCGTGCAAGAAAACGGAGTCCGGAGAGCGCACGAGGTGCCCACGAGGCAGGGGCGCGCCCAGGGGGGTAGGGCGCGCCTCCCACCCTCGTGGAAGCCTCGTGTCCTTCCCGGACTACTTCTTATTTTCCTATTTTTCTAAATATTCCAAAACGGAGAAAAATTGCCATTAGAACTGTTTTGGAGTCGGTTTACTTACCGTACCACATACCTATTCCCTTTCGGAGCCTGAAACATTCTGGAAAGTGTCTCTTATGTATTCCTCCGGGGTTACGGTTTCAGTAATATTAGTTTCAACATTTATAGGATTACCTGAGATATAATGTTTGATTCTTTGACCATTCACCACCTTCGGATTTGTGCCTTCAAAGTTGTTGATTTTTATGGCACCGGAACGATAGACCTCCTCGATAACGTAAGGACCTTCCCATTTAGAGAGAAGTTTTCCTGCAAAAAATCTTAAGCGAGAGTTGTATAGCAATACATAATCACCTACATTAAACTCACGCTTTTGTATCCTTTTGTCATGCCATCTTTTAACTTTTTCTTTAAACAGTTTGGCATTCTCATAGGCTTGGGTTCTCCATTCATCAAGTGAGCTTATGTCAAATAACCTCTTATCACCGGCAAGTTTGAAATCATAGTTGAGCTCTTTAATGGCCCAATATGCCTTATGTTCTAGTTCGAGAGGTAAGTGACATGCTTTTCCATAAACCATTTTATACGGAGACATACCCATAGGATTTTTCTATGCAGTTCTATAGGACCATAATGCATCATCAAGTTTCTTGGACCAATTCTTTCTAGATCTATTAACAGTCTTTTGCAAAATTAATTTGAGCTCTCTGTTACTCAATTCTACTTGACCACTAGACTGTGGGTGATAAGGAGATGCAATCCTATGATTAACATCATACTTAGCAAGCATTTTACGGAAGGCACCATGAATAAAATGTGAACCACCACCAGTCATTAAATATCTAGGGACTCCAAACCTCGTAAAAATAACTTCTTTAAGCATCTTAATAGAGGTGTTATGATCAGCACTACTAGTTGGAATAGCTTCTACCCACTTAGTAACGTAATCAACAACAACTAAAATATGTGTATATCCGTTAGAGGCAGGAAACGGTCCCATATAATCAAAGCCCCAAATATCAAATGGTTCAATAACAAGTGAATAATTCATAGGCATTTCTTGACGTCTACTAATGTTACCAATTCTTTGACATTCATCACAAGATAGGACAAACTTACGAGCATCCTTGAAGAGAGTAGGCCAATAAAAACCGGATTGCAAGACCTTATGTGCAGTTCTATCTCCAGCGTGGTGCCCTCCATAAGCTTCGGAGTGACACTTGCGTAGGATATGTTCCTGTTCATGCTCAGGTACACAACGTCTAATAACACCATCCACTCCTTCTTTATAAAGATGTGGGTCATCCCAAAAGTAATGTCTCAAATCATAGAAAAACTTTTTCTTTTGCTGGTATGTGAAACTAGGTGGTATAAATTTAGCAACAATGTAATTAGCATAATCAGCATACCATGGAGCAGTACCAGAAGCATTTATGACATTCAGTTGTCCATCAGGAAAGCTATCATCAATAGGTAGTGGGTCATCAAGAACATTTTCTAACCTAGACAAGTTGTCTGCAACGGGGTTCTCATCTCCCTTTCTATCAATAATATGCAAATCAAATTCTTGTAACAAGAGAGCCCATCTAATAAGTCTAGGTTTAGCATCTTTCTTTTCCATAAGATATTTAATAGCAGCATGATCAGTGTGAATAGTTACTTTAGAATCAACAATATAAGGTCTGAACTTATCACAAGCAAATACAACTGCTAAGAATTCTTTTTCAGTAGTAGCATAATTTCTCTGAGCACTGTCTAGAGTTTTACTAGCATATTGAATAACATTTAATTTCTTATCAACTCTTTGTCCTAGAACAACACCTACAACATAATCACTGGCATCTCACATAATTTCGAAGGGTAAATTCCAGTCAGGTGGCTGAACAATAGGTGTAGAGATCAATGCTTTCTTAAGTATTTCAAATGCTTCTACACAATCATCATCAAAGACAAATGGTATATCCTTTTGTAATAGATTAGTCAGAGGCCGAGAAATTTTTGAGAAGTCCTTAATGAACCTCCTATAAAAACTGGCATGACCAAGGAAACTTCTTATACCTTTGATGTCCTTGGGACATGGCATCTTTTCGATAGCATCAACTTTAGCTTTATCAACTTCAATGCCTCTTTCAGAAATTTTATGCCCCAAGACAATGCCTTCATTAACCATAAAGTGGCACTTTTCCCAATTCAAGACAAGGTTAGTGTCTTCACATCTCTACAAAACTCGATCAAGGTTGCTCAACCAATCATCAAAAGGGGATCCATAAACGGAGAAATCATCCATGAAAACCTCACAAATCTTTTCACAAAAATAAGAGAATATAGCCATCATGCATCTTTGAAAGGTAGCAGGTGCATTACATAAACCAAAAGGCATACGTCTATAAGCAAAAGTACTGAAAGGGCAAGTAAAAGTGGTCTTTGCTTGATCATCAGCTGACACAGGTATTTGAGAGAAACCAGAATAACCATCTAGAAAGCAAAAATGTGTATGTTTGGATAATCTTTCTATCATTTGATCAATAAATGGCAAGGGGTAATGATCTTTTTTAGTAGCTTTATTTAATTTGCGGAAATCAATTACCATCCTATAACCTGTAATAATTCTTTACGGAATCAATTCATCTTTATCATTAGGAACGATAGTAATACCTCCCTTCTTAGGGACACAATGGACAGGACTTACCCACTGACTATCAGCAACGGGATAAATTATACCTGCCTCAAGGAGCTTTAGTATTTCCTTTCTTACCACTTCTTTCATCTTAGGATTCAGCCGTCGTTGATGATCAATAACTCGTTTGGCGTCTTTCTCCAAATTTATTTTGTGTTGACATAGAGTGGGACTAATGCCCTTAAGATCATCAAGAGTATATCCAATAGCAGCACGGTGCTTCTTCAGAGTTTTCAATAATTTCTCTTCTTCATGCTCTGAAAGGTTAGCACTAATAATAACAAGATATCTTCTTTTCATCCAGATAAGCATATTTAAGAGTATCAGGCAAAGGTTTAAGCTCAAACACGGGATCACCCTTGGGTGGAGGAGGATCCCCTAGGATTTCAACAGGCACGTTGTGTTTCAGAATAGGTCCCTGTTTAAAGAATACTTCATCTATTTCCCTTCTTTCATGCATAAACATATCATTTTCATGGTCTAGCAAATATTGTTTTAAAGGATCACTAGGAGGCATGGCAATAGAAGCAAGACCAATAATTTCATCCTTACTAGGAAATTCCTCTTCACGGTGTTGTCTACGAAATTTAGAAAAATTAAACTCATGAGACATATCACCCAAACCAATAGTAACAACATCCTTTTTGCAGTCTATCTTAGCATTAACAGTGTTCAAGAAGGGTCTACCAAATATAATGGGACAAAAGCTATCTTGTGGGGAACCAAGGACAAGAAAATCAGTAGGATATTTAGCTTTCCCACACAAGACCTCAACATCTCTAACAATCCCAATTGGTGAAATAGTATCTCTATTAGCAAGCTTAATGGTGACATCAATATCTTCTAACTCAGCGGGTGCAATATCAAGCATAATTTCTTTGTATAAGGAAATAGGTATTGCACTAGAACTAGCACCCATATCACATAAGCCATGATAACAATGATCTCCTATTTTAACAGAAATAACATGCATGCCTACCACAGGTCTATGTTTATCTTTAGCACCAGGTTTAGCAATTCTAGCAATTTCATCACAGAAGTAAATAACATGCCCAGCGATATTATCAGCCAAGATATCTTTAACAATAGAAATATTAGGTTCAACTTTAACTTGCTCAGGAGGTGTATAAGTTCTAAGATTAGTTTTACGAACCACAGTTGAAGCTTTAGCATGATCCTTTATTCTAACAGGGAAATGTGGTTTCTCAACATAAGCAGTAGGAACAATAGGATCATTGTAAGTGATAGTCTTTTCTTCAACTTTAATAGGTGCAACTACTTTTACTTCTATGGGAGGATTATATTTAAACCAGTTCTCCATAGGAAGATCAACATGAGCAGCAAAAGATTCACAAAAAGAAGCTACTATCTCAGAGTCAAGTCCATATTTAGTGCTAAATTTACGGAAGACATCGGTATCCATAAAAGATTTAACACAATCAAACTTAGGTGTTATACCTGACTCCTTACCTTCGTCGAGATCCCAATCTTCAGAGTTGCGTTTAATATTCTTTCCAATAAATCCCATTTGAATTCAATAGTCTTCATCATAAAGGAACCAGTACAAGAAGTATCGAGCATGGAGCGATTATTGTCAGAAAGTCGAGCATAAAATTTTTGAATAATCATTTCTCTTGAGAGCTCATGATTGGGGCATGAATATAACATTGACTTAAGCCTCCCCCAAGCTTGAGCGATGCTTTCTCCTTCGCGAGGCCAAAAATTATATATATAATTACGATCACGATGAACAAGATGCATAGGATAAAACTTCTGATGAAATTCCAATTTCAATCGCTTATAGTCCCATGATCCCATACCATCACATAGCCTATACCATGTCAATGCATCTCCCTTCAAAGATAAAGGGAAGACCTTCTTCTTGATAACATCATCAGGCATACCTGCAAGCTTAAATAATCCACAAACTTCATCCACATAGATTAGGTGTAAATCGGGATGCAATGTTCCATCTCCTGCAAAAGGATTAGCTAGCAGTTTCTCTATCATACCCGAAGGAATTTCAAAGTAGATATTTTCATTTTTAGTAAGTTCAGTAGGTTGAGGAGCAACTCTTTGCTCTACTAGTCGAGGTGAAGATACCCCGAACAAGCCCCTCAAAGGATTACTTTCCATAGTAACAAGTGACAATAAATTTCAGACCACTATATAAATTTTTTCTTACCAAATTCCACCTACCAAAGGCGCTTCACTCCCCGGCAACGGCGCCAGAAAAGAGTCTTGATGACCCACAAGTATAGGGGATCTATCGTAGTCCTTTCGATAAGTAAGAGTGTTGAACCCAACGAGGAGCAGAAGGAAATGATAAGCGGTTTTCAGCAAGGTATTCTCTGCAAGCACTGAAATTATAGGTAACAGATAGTTTTGTGATAGGGTAATTTGTGACGAGCAACAAGTAACAAAAGTAAATAAAGTGCAGCAAGATGGCCCAATCCTTTTTGTAGCAAAGGACAAGCCTGGAAAAACTCTTATATAGAGAAAAGCGCTCCCGAGGACACATGGGAATTATCGTCAAGCTAGTTTTCATCACGTTCATATGATTCGCGTTCGGTACTTTGATAATTTGATATGTGGGTGGACCGGTGCTTGGGTGCTGTCCTTACTTGGACAAGCATCCCACTTACGATTAACTCCTATTGCAAGCATCCGCAACTACAAAAGAAGTATTAAGGTAAACCTAACCATAGCATGAAACATATGGATCCAAATCAGCCCCTTACGAAGCAACGCATAAACTAGGGTTTAAGCTTCTGTCACTCTAGCAACCCATCATCTACTTATTACTTCCCAATGCCTTCCTCTAGGCCCAAACAATGGTGAAGTGTCATGTAGTCAACGTTCACATAACACCACTAGAGGAGAGACAACATACATCTCATCAAAATATCGAACGAATACCAAATTCACATGACTACTACTAGCAAGACATCTCCCATGTCCTCAGGAACAAACGTAACTACTCACAAAGCATATTCATGTTCATAATCAGAGGGGTATTAATATGCATAATGGATCTGAACATATGATCTTCCACCAAATAAACCAACTAGCATCAACTACAAGGAGTAATCAACACTACTAGCAACCTACAGGTACCAATCTCAGACTTAGAGACAAGAATTGGATACAAGAGATGAACTAGGGTTTGAGAGGAGATGGTGCTGGTGAATATGTTGATGGAGATTGGCCCCCTCCCGATGAGAGGAGCGTTGGTGATGACGATGGCGATGATTTCCCCCTCCCGAAGGGAAGTGTCCCGTGCAGAACAGCTCCGCCAGAGCCCTAGATTGGTTCCGCCAAGGTTCCGCCTCGTGGCGGCGGAGTCTCGTCCCGAAAGCTTGCTTATGATTTTTCCTCGGACGAAAGACTTTTTATAGCAGAAGATGGGCACCAGAGGGCCACCAGGGGGCCCACAAGGCAGGGGCGCGCCCCCCACCCTTGTGGCCAGGGTGTGGGCCCCCTCTGGTATTTCTTCCGCTCAATATTTTTTATTAATTCCCAAAATGACTTTCGTGGAGTTTCAGGACTTTTGGAGTTGCGCAGAATAGGTCTCTAATATTTGCTCCTTTTCCAGCCAAGAATTCGAGCTGCCGGCATTCTCCCTATTTATGTAAACCTTGTAAAATAAGAGAGAATAGGCATAAGTATTGTGACATAATGTGTAATAACAGCCCATAATGCAATAAATATCGATATAAAAGCATGATGCAAAATGGACGTATCAAAGGTAAAATTACCTCATCAAGTTCTACTTTCCTCCCACTCACTTCTTTCGAGAGAAACTCCTTCTCTAGAAGGATCCACTCTTAGAAACAAAGATCTTTCCTTCAGATCTGTGATAGAAGGTGTACCCAACAGTTTCTTTTGGGTATCCTATGAAGACGCACTTCTCCAATTTGGGTTTGAGCTTATCAGGCTGAAACTTTTTCACATAAGCATCGCAACCCCAAACTTTAAGAAATGACAGCTTAGGTTTCTTGCTAAACCACAGTTCATATGGTGTCGTCTCAACGGATTTTTAGACGGTGCCCTATTTAACGTGAATGCAGCTGTCTCTAATGCATAACCCCAAAATGATAGTGGTAAATCGGTAAGAGACATCATAGATCTCACCATATCTAATAAAGTACGGTTACGACGTTCGGACACACCATTACGCTGTGGTGTTCAGGTGGCGTGAGTTGCGAAACTATTCCACATTGTTTCAAATGAAGGCCAAACTCATAACTTGAATATTCGCCTATGCAATCAGATCATAGAAACTTTATTTTCCTGTTACGATGATTCTCAACTTCACTCTGAAATTCTTTGAACTTTTCAAATGTTTGAGACTTGTGTTTCATTAAGTAGATATACCCATATCTGCTCAAATCATCTGTGAAGGTCATAAAATAATGATACCCGCCGCGAGCCTCAACACTCATCGGACTGCATACATCGGTATGTATTATTTCCAATAAGTCAGTGGCTCGCTCCATTGTTCCGGAGAACGGAGTCTTAGTCATCCTTCCCATGAGGCATGGTTCGCAAGCATCAAGTGATTCATAATCAAGTGATTCAAAAAGCCCACCAGCATGGAGTTTCTTCATGCGCTTTACACCAATATGACCTAAACGACAGTGCCACAAATAAGTTGCACTATCATTATTAACCTTGCATCTTTTGGCTTCAATATTATGAATATGTGTATCACTACAATCGAGATTCAATAAACCAGTCACCTTGGGTGTATGACCACAAAAGGTTTTATTCATGTAAACAGAATAACAATTATTCTTTGACTTAAATGAATAACCGCATTGCAATAAACATGATCCAATCATATTATGCTCAACGCAAACACCAAATAACATTTATTCTAGGTTCAACACTAATCCCAAAGGTAAAGGGAGTGTGCGATGGTGATCTTATCAACCTTGGAATCACTTCCAACACACATCGTCACCTTGCCCTCAACTAGTCTCTGTTCATTTTATAACTCCTGTTTCAAGTTACTAATCATAGCAACTGAACTAGTATCAAATACCCAGGGGCTTCTATGAATACTAGTAAAGTACACGTCAATAACATGTATATCATATATACTTTTGTTCACTTTGCCATGCTTCTTATCCGCCAAGTATTTGGGGCAGTTTCGCTTCCAGTGACCATTTCCTTTGCAGTAGAAGCACTCAGTTTCAGGCTTGGGTCTAGCTTTGGGCTTCTTCATGGGAGTGGCAACTTGCTTGTCATTCTTCTTGAAGTTCCCTTTCTTTCCCTTGCCCTTTTACTTGAAACTAGCGGTCTTGTCAACCATCAACACTTGATGCTTTTCTTGATTTCTACCTTCGCCGATTTCAGCATCGCGAAGAGATTGGGGAATCGTTTTCGTCATCCCTTGCATATTATAGTTCCTCACGAAGTTCCAGTAACTTGGTGATAGTGACTAGAGAACTCTGTCAATCACTAACTTATCTGGAATATTAACTCCCACTTGATTCAAGTCATTGTAGTACTCAGACATTCTGAGCACATGCTCACCGGTTGAGCTATTCTCCTCCATCTTGTAGGCAAAAATACTTGTGAGAGGTCTCATACCTCTTGACTCGGGCATGAGTCTGAAATACCAATTTCAACTCTTGGAACATCTCATATGCTCCATGGAGTTTCAAAACATTTTTTAAGTCCCGGTTCTAAGCCGTAAAGCATGGTGCACTAAACTATCAAGTAGTCATCATACCGAGCTTGTCAAACGTTCATAACATCTGCATTTGCTCCTGCAATAGTTCTGTCACCTAGCGGTGCATCAAGGACATAATTCTTCTATGCAGCAATGAGGATAATCCTCAGATCACGTACCTAATCCGCATCATTGCTACTATCAACTTTCAACTTACTTTTCTCTAGGAACATATCATAAATAAAACGGGGAAGCTATACGCGAGCAATGAAGGAAATATGCCCTAGAGGCAATAATAAAGTTGTTATTTTATATTTCCTTATATCATGATAAATGTTTATTATTCATGCTAGAATTGTATTGACCGGAAACTTGATACATGTGTGAATACATAGACAAAACAAAGTGTCCCTAGTATGCCTCTACTTGACTAGCTCGTTAATCAAAGATGGTTAAGTTTCCTAACCATAGATATGTGTTGTCATTTGATGAACGGGATCACATCATTAGGAGAATGATGTGATGGCGAAGACCCATCCGTTAGCTTAGCACTATGATCGTTTAGTTTATTGCTATTGCTTTCTTCATGACTTATACATGTTCCTATGACTATGAGATTATGCAACTCCCGAATACCGGAGGAACACTTAGTGTGCTATCAAACGTCACAACATAACTGGGTGATTATAAAGATGCTCTACAGGTGTCTCCGATGGTGTTTGTTGAGTTGGCATAGATCAAGATTAGGATTTGTCACTCCGATTGTCGGAGAGGTATCTCTAGGCCCTCTCGGTAATGCACATCACTATAAGCCTTGCAAGCATTGTGACTACTGAGTTAGTTGCGGGATGATGCATTACGAAACGAGTAAAGAGACTTGCCAGTAACGAGATTGAACTAGGCATGGTGATACCGACGATCGAATCTCGGGCAAGTAACATACCGATGACAAAGGGAACAACGTATGTTGTTATGCGGTTTGACCGATAAAGATCTTCGTAGAATATGTAGGAGCCAATATGAGCATCCAGGTTCCACTATTAGTTATTGACCGGAGATGTGTATCAATCATGTCAACATAGTTCTCGAACCCATAGGGTCCGCACGCTTAATGTTCGATGACGATCGGTATTATGAGTTTACGTGTTTTGATGCACCGAAGGTAGTTCGGAGTCCCGGATGTGATCACAGACATGAAGTGGAGTCTCGAAATGGTCGATACATGAAGATTGATATATTGGAAGGTTATGTTTGGACACCAGAAAGGTTTCGAATGAGTTCGGGCATATACCGGAGTACCGGGGGGTTACCGGAACCCCCTGGGGGCTAAATGGGCCTACATGGGCTTTAGTGGGAGAGAGAGGAGGCGGCCAAGAGGTGGGGGGGCGCCCCCCAAGCCCAATCTGAATTGGGAAGGGGGCCGGGCCCCCTTTCCTTCCTCTCCTCTTCCCCTTCCTCCCCCCTCCTATTAGGACTAGGAAAGGGGGGAAACCTACTCCTAGTAGGAGTAGGAATCCCCCCCTTGGGGTGCAGCATGAGGGCCGGCCGGCCCCCTCTGAGGGAGTCCTGGATTAGGGGGTCCTCGGACTGCCGGACTATATACTGTGGCCGGACTATTGGACTATGAAGATACAAGATTGAAGACTTCGTCCCGTGTCCGGATGGGACTCTCCTTTGCGTGGAAGGCAAGCTTGGCAATTCGGATCTGTAGATCTCCTCCCTTGTAACCGACTCTGTGTAACCCTAGCCCCCTCCGGTGTCTATATAAACCGGAGGGTTTAGTCCGTAGGACAACAACAATCATAACCATAGGCTAGCTTCTAGGGTTTAGCCTCTACGATCTCGTGGTAGATCAACTCTTGTAATACTCATATCATCAAGATCAATCAAGCAGGAAGTAGGGTATTACCTCCATCGAGAGGGCCCAAACCTGGGTAAACATTGTGTCCCCCGTCTCCTGTTACCATCCGCCTTAGACGCACAGTTCGGGACCCCCTACCCGACATCCGCTGATTTTGACACCGACATTGGTGCTTTCATTGAGAGTTCCACTGTGCCGTCGCGATAAAGGCTTGATGGCTCCTTCGATCATCGACAACGATGCGATCCAGGGCGAGGCTTTCCCCCCGGACAGATCTTCGTATTCGGCGGCTTCGTACCGCGGGCCAACTCACTTGGCCATCTGGAGCAGATCGAGAGCTACGCCCCTGGCCATCAGGTCAGGTTTGGAAACTTGAACTATACTGCCGACATCCGCGAAGACTTGATCTTCGACGGATTCGAGCCCATGTCAGGTGCGCTGCACAGTCACGACGAGCAGGACTTAGCTCTGCCGTCGGACAGTGTTCGGGAGATCGCACCTGCAGCTACTCCGGCCCTCAATCCGGAGCAGATCATGCCGTCCAAGGACGGGTGGATAGACCCCGCCACGGAGGCCGCGCACGCAGCGGCGATAGAGCCGAACACTGACTTCACCTCCTATGAGACCCGTGTTGCCGGACACTTGGATTCGTCCCCGGTCACGGGCTCCAAACCGCCTGCATCCGTGCCTATCGAATCTGATTGGGCACCGATCATGGAGTTTTCCTCCGCGGATATCTTTCAGCACTCACCATTGGGCGACGTGCTAAACTCATTAAGGTCTCTCTCCTTGTCAGGAGACCCTTGGCCGAACTATGTCCGGCTAGAGTGGGATGCGGACGACGAAGAAATTCGCTCCCCACCCACCACCCACTTAGTAGCCACTGTCGACGATTTAACCGACATGCTAGATTTCGGCTCCGAAGACATCGACGGTATGGACGACGATGCAGGAGACGAACAGGAACCACCACCCACAGGGCGCTGGACCGCCACCTCATCATATGATATATACATGGTGGACACGCCCAAAGAAGGCGATGGCGATAAGACAACGGAGGATAATCCCTCCAAGAAGCAATCCAAGCACCGGCGTCAGCGGCGCCGCTCTAAGTCCCGCCATAGCAAAAGCAGCGATACCGACACAAGAGACAATAACGCTCCGGATAGTGCCGAAGACGAAGAAAATCCCCTCCAGCCACACCTCGAGCGGGAGGATGGACAAGCTAGCCCTCAGGAACAGGCAGCAGACGGAGAATCAGAGGATGGCAGTTACATGCCTCTCTCCGAAGACAAGGTGAGCCTCAGCGACGAAGAATTTATCGTGCCTGAGGATCCCGTCGAGCAGGAGCGCTTCAACAACTTCGAGCTGATCAAGATCTGCTAGCGGATAGATGGACTGAGGTCCTGGCGGCCGAGGAATATGAACTTGAGCGCCCAACCAAGAGTTACCCAAAGCGTAGGTTGCTACCCCAACTCGAGGAGGAAGCATTAAACCCTACACTACCAGCGTATGATGCGGCTGATTGGCCACCCCGTGGCCGAGACCGAATGGCATATCAACCCGAAGTCCAGCCCACACCCCGTCGCCAGTCAAACAAAAACACCAAGGCCCGGGGCAACACGCAGGACCTGCGACACGTATTGGAAAACAAAGCAGGACATACAAGATCGATCTACGGATCACGGGGGCGTGCCCTAACGCGTGACGATGATCGTCACGCCGGATATACTAAAAGCAAATCCGGCCGTGTTGAATACAGCAGACAAGACTCGTATGAGCTGCGTCGCGACATAGCCCGACACAGAGGTGCCGCACACCCCCCATGCTTCACAGATGAAGTAATGGATCACGAATTCCCAGAAGGGTTTAAACCCGTAAACATTGAATATGATGGTACTACAGACCCCGCGGTATGGATAGAGGACTTCTTCCTCCACATTCACATGGCCCGCGGGGAAGATCTACACGCCATCAAGTATCTCCCGCTAAAAATCAAAGGGATGGCTTGGCATTGGCTGAATAGCTTGCCGGCAAACTCCATCGGAAGTTGGGAGAACCTGGCAGACGCATTCCTGGACAATTTCCAGGGCACTTATGTGCGACCACCGGATGCTGACGATTTAAGTCACATAACACAACAGCCCGGAGAGTCAGCCAGGAAATTCTGGACTCGTTTCCTAACTAAAAAGAACCAAATTGTCGACTGTCCGCATGCCGAAGCCCTAGCAGCCTTTAAACATAACATCCGTGACGAGTGGCTCGCCCGACATCTCGGCCAAGAGAAGCCAAAATCCATGGCAGCCCTCACGACACTTATGACCCGCTTTTGTGCGGGCGGAGATAGCTGGTTGGCTCGTAGAAACAACACAACAAGCAAACCTGGCACATTAGAGGCCAGGGATAGCAACGACAAACCACGACGCAACAAACACAAGCGCCGCAAATATGGTGAAAACGCCGAAGATACGACAGTTAATGCCGGGTTTAGTGGCTCAAAGTCCGGCCAGCGGAAAGGGCCACTCAAAAATAACAATTCGGGTCCATCCAGTCTGGACCGCATACTCGATCGCCAATGCCAAATTCATGGCACCCCAGGAACGCCAGCCACCCATACCAACAGAGAATGCTGGGTCTTCAAACAAGCCGGCAGGGCAGGCGCCAAAAACAGAGAAGGGGGGTCTCAAAGCGATGATGGCGACGAAGAGCCCAGATCACCGAACACAGGAGGGCAAAAGAAATTTCCCCCGCAAATCCAAACGGTGAATGTGGTAAACAACACCCAAATTCCCAACCCGGACCGGATACGCACCCTTAGGGATGCCGACTTAACGGAACTAGTCGTCCCACAATATAAACTAGGGCCGGTCACCTTCAACCGCACGGATCGTCCGGTTAACGCTAATCAGGGCAATCCAGCCGCACTAGTCCTCGACTCAATAATTGACGGGTTCCACCTCACACGAGTCCTTATGGACGGAGGCAGCAGTCTAAACCTGCTTTACCAGGACACAGTGCGCAAGATGGGCATCGATCATTCGGTGATCAAACCCACTAAAGCCACTTTCAGAGGCATTATACCAGGTGTGGAAGCCAGCTGTACAGGCTCCATCGCCCTTGAGGTAGTCTTCCTATCACCAGACAATTACCGTACCGAAGAGTTAATCTTCGAAATCGTCCCTTTCTGCAGTGATTATCAGGCACTGCTCGGACGAACTGCGTTCGCTTGATTCAACGCGGTGCCACATTATGCCTACCGTAAGTTCAAGATGCCCGGTCCACGCGACGTCATCACGGTTAATGGCAAGGCCGAACTTTCCTTCAGCACCACCGAGTACACCGCTGCCTTAACAGCAGAAGCAACGAACAGTACCTTGCAGCCGAACCTCGAGTTGACGGCCAGGCTCCCGGACACCGCCAAAGGACTCCGAACTACTTCGCGGCAGGATAGCCCGTCTCGTCCGGAGCTCAATTAAACACTCCGGCGAAAGCCAGGACATGCCGCACACAGCGGCTCAACCGCTCTCCGGCACACAAACATTTCTTACATTTCCTTTGCAGGTTCACCTCTGCGCTGACCAGGATGGGCGATATGGAGGCAGCTCGAACGCGCAAGGGAATCCTTAGATATTCCCCGCGATGACCATCCGACTATACTCCGGATCCGCACACAGCTTCTCCCCCCTGGTATCAGCAGGCTCCACAGTCATATTTCCTTTTTATCACATTACCTGTACTCATACGCATCGACGTACTATTCAAATACAACATGTGGATTCATATGACGCTTATCTGTTGTTATTTCTTATTAAAATTCTTTTGTCAAGTGGCATCCGTACGCCGCGATATACCTTCAAATATGCCAGGGGCTTCGTTTTACCCATAATACGGCAATAAAGTCCGAACACCTTCACGGAAGTTCGGCACCCCGAACCTATAGCATTATATGCATCAGCTCCGAATCATGTCTTGGGTCAATAGTTGGGTTTGCCCGGCTCCCACGTTTTGGTACCTTACGTTCCGCTATATCGGCTAAGGTAGCACTGGGAGAACTACTGCGATTGTGTCCCGGTTCTTCCGGACGAGCACCTCAGTAGAGAAAGCCGAAAACTGACTATCATGATACGGCGGGAGCTGGTCAGTTGTTCGAGAGGTTGTAAAATCTTGAAGGATTTCTCCCGCATAATGCCATAACCAATTCAGCGTGCGATGGATTGGTTTTTCTTCCGATCAGGTGCTTATAGAGCCCCTCGTGCGGTCTTCCGAACAGCAGGGGCTGCGCCTACCTTCCTAAAGCTCCTATGGCTAAGTGAGAGCGATAAAGCCCTATAGTCCGATTGCCTGGTTCGTTGTGCTGAACACCTCCTTCGAAGGACCCAAAACTGGGATAAAGAGTGATCAGGTTTATCCCGAACACCCCCGTACTTCTTACGTGGGGGCAAAAGCCGACGACTGGCCAACTCTCAGGATTAATATATAAAACAGCCGCGCAGGAGGATAAACTTTTATATAACAGGCAATAAATAATATAAATGACCTTGTTCAAACATTACAAAGGACAACATGATTTGCATTCATGGAAATATAATGTCCTTGGTACATAGCTCCGCTGCAAGGTAGGATCCTTTCAGGACACTCTCATAATATAATTCGGGCTTGTGGTGCTCCTTCCCCTCTGGCGGTCCTTCGGTCATCAGCTTTTTAGCATCCATCTTCCCCCAGTGCACCTTCGCGCACCCTCTATACAGACCGACCGCTTGATGACATCAAGTCGAGGGCATGCACTCACAAGCCGCTTCACGAGCCCGAAGTAGCTGCTTGGAATCGGCTTGGCGGGCCATAACCGGATAATCAGATCCTTCATGGCTGGTTCCGCCGCCTTATGCAGTTCGATCAGCTGTTTCAGTTGATCGACAAAAGGCACCGGATAATTCGGTGCCAAATACTGCGACCAAAAGAGCTTATCCGCAATGTTCCTTTCTTCGGCTCGGTAGAATTAGGCGGCATCTGATATGCTGCGGGGCAGCTCGGCAAATACCCCTGAGAAATCCGAATTCAAAATTAGAAACATAATTTTCTCCTCAAATATGCTTTACATGAAAAAAGCCTTACCCGCCGCGATCTTCCTCGCCTCTTGGATCCCCTGCAGGGCGCTTTGGGTTTCCCCCCGGGCATCGCTCGTGGCCTGATGAGCCTTGGTGAGTTCGGATTCTTTCTCCGTCAAACTCTGCTCCAAAGTCTCGCATTTCTTCACGGCCTCTTGAAGCTCCTGCTCAGCTTCAATAACCTTGGCCTCGTGCTTCTCACGAAGAGCGTGCTCTACGGCTGCCTTTTTCTCGGCCTCGGCCACAACCTTCTTAAGAGCCTCGACTTCGGTCATCATCCCTAGCGCAAATCATGAAACATATTTTATCATACTGATAATTCATTCGCAATAAACGCGAACAAGACTTGCGCATACCTTGTTTATCTCCCAACTGCATTTTCAATTGGTCAAGTTCTTCTTTGGCCCGCTCCAGACTTTGATTCAGTCCGGAGACCTCCGCAGTATGAGAGGCAGCAACCGCTACAGACGCCTGCTTATAACAGAAGAGAGATAGATGTCATCAAATGAGTCTTCCTGCGAACATAAATTTGATCCTCTGTCCGGTTCTTTCTTTCACCGAACAGTGTATCAGGGGCTACTATCCATACCATGACACTCTTCGAAACCTCATAAAACATACCTCAAAACCTTTTATAAGGCTGATACAGGCTTCATTCAGTCCACTCTCAGCAGACTGAATCTTCTCAATCACCGCACCCATAAGGGCACAGTGTTTATCGACGATGGAGGCGCTCTTCAGCGCCACCAACAAAGCATCCAACACCTCTGGTTGGACAGAGGTTGCCGGTGAAACAAGCACGCCCCCCAGCTGAGAGAGGCTGCCTGCTTGATTCTGGAGCCGTATTGGTCTCCGGAATTGCATCCGGCTGGGAGCCGAATTCAAGATGGCCCCCGCCATCAGCTCCCATGGGAATTTTCTCCCCCATGTGTCCGGCCCCTGAAGTTTGACCTCTAGGCACCGCCTTCACGGTCTTTTCCTCTCCTCCCTGGCCGGGGTCCTTCTGGGATGAAGCCTCAGTGTTATTCACCTATTGGAGGAAGGGGCCTTCGGGGGCGTCCCGCTCTCCATAGCATCCGAGCTCAGCGAATCCTCTAATGAGGATTGTTTGGTACGGGACCTCGCCGGACTACAAAAAATATGGATCAGGTTAAAATACTATGCCATGATGAGTCTGGACGCGTAAACGTACTCGGATTCGATATACTCATGAATTCACCAGGGGCTGGGCCCTGGGATCCCACGCCGAGCCGCTGTCGGCGGCGGCAGTGGACTCCTCCGGAAGAGGAGCTTTTCCCCTTTTAGGCGACTCGGCCTCCAAGTGTGCGGAGGCCGTCCTCTTCTTTCTTCCCCCCGCAGGGGATTCATCTTCCTCCTCCTCCTCGTCCTCTTTGGAGGTGGAACGGGCATTAGAGCCTTCGGATATTGTGTCCGAAGTGCCGCGGCGATGAAGGCTGCCCCAGGTCTTTTTGGCCTCATTCTCGGCCGTCTTCTTCGGCACCTTGTAAGGCGCCGGCACCAGCATCTTCGTCAGAAGTGGGACGGCCGGTTCTTCGGGCAGCGGGGCCGGACAATGGATCCGCTCCGCCTTCTTCGTCCAGCCCTAGGAGAGTTGTAGAAAACACATTAAGCGCTTCCTTTGGGTTATGCGGATAAAAAGTATGATGACTTACCGAACTTGCAGGGCGGGACAATTGGTACCCACGGTCTTCGGCGGAGTCCGGCCATGATTTGCTGGACTTGAAAAGCACCTTCCAGATGTCTTTGTGCGAGGAGCCAAAAAGCTCTCGCAGGGTTTGGTGCTTGGCCGGATCGAATTCCCATAGATTGCAAGTCCGGTGTTGACAAGGCAGGATCCGGCGAACTAACATCACCTGGACTACATTGACTAGTTCAATGTTCTTGTCTTCCATATCTTTAACGCGCATCTGGAGCACCGACAATTCGTCGGACAAAGACCAGTTCAGGCCCTTCTTGACCCAGGATGTAAGCCGCAGAGGGGCTCCGGATCGAAACTCGGGAGTAGCGGCCCATTCCGTGCCGCGCGGCTCGGTGATGTAAAACCACTGCTGTTGCCACTCCTTGACGGAATCGTTAAAGGTGCCTGTTGGGCATGTGACGTTGGGCATCTTGCTCACCATAGCGCCCCCGCACTCGGCATGCTCACCGCCCACTACCTTGGGCTTCGCATTAAAAATCTTCAGCCATAAGCCGAAGTGTGGCGAGATGCGGAGAAAAGCCTCGCACACGACAATGAATGTCGAGATGTTGAGGAAGGAATTAGGGAACAGATCGTGAAGATCGATCCCATAATAATACATGATGCCGCGAACGAACGGGTGGAGGGGAAACCCTAGCCCGCGGACAAAGTGAGGGAGGAATACAACCCTCTCGTGGGGTTCCGGAGTAGGGGCGATCTGTCCCGCCATCGGGAGACGGTGGCTGATTTTCTTGGCCAGATACCCGGCCTCCCGAAGCTTTTTGATATCCTTCTCCCAGACGGTAGAGGCCATCCACTTGCCTCCTGCTCCGGACATTTTCGGAAGGCCTTTGTGGGCAGAGAAGATGAACGCTTGGGCGCTGTAGCTCGAGCGAAGGGGAATGGATCGGGAAGAAGAAAGCGTGGGTGCGAAAGGGAGTCCTTATCCCCTTATAAAGGCAGCAGGGATTCTGCGCCTCCCCACTTGCCTGGTAAACTCGCTTATTCCCCAAGCGCCGTGGTTGATGGCGCGGTTGGGTTACCCACACCTGTATTGATGAGAATCCTGTGATAAGGGGACACGATCTCTGCTTTGACAAGATGTGCCAAGAAAACCGCCTCGCAATATGTGCAGTAGCTGGTTGAGAAAAACGGTTTGAATAATGACCGGGCCGTGGCGTGATGTCATGCTATGAAGCTTGTCAACAGATTAGATTTGTGGAAATATTATACTCTCTACGGTGGTATGTGGAATTTGTTTTGCAGAGCCGGACACGATCCTTGTGTTCAAAATCTTCTATGGAGAATTCGGAGGAGGAACCCGCCTTGCAATGCCGAAGACAATCTGCGCGCCAGACTCATCGTCATTGAAGCCTGGTTTAGGGGCTACTGAGGTAGTCCTGGATTAGGGAGTCCTCAGACTGCCGGACTATATACTGTGGCCGGACTGTTGGACTATGAAGATACAAGATTGAAGACTTCGTCCCGTGTCCGGATGGGACTCTCCTTTGCGTGGAAGGCAAGCTTGGCAATTCGGATCTGTAGATCTCCTCCCTTGTAGCCGACTCTGTGTAACCCTAGCCCCCTCCGGTGTCTATATAAACCGGAGGGTTTAGTCCGTAGGACAACAACAATCATAACAATAGGCTAGTTTCTAGGGTTTAGCCTCTACGATCTCGTGGTAGATCAACTCTTGTAATACTCATATCATCAAGATCAATCAAGCAGGAAGTAGGGTATTACCTCCATCGAGAGGGCCCGAACCTAGGTAAACATTGTGTCCCCCGCCTCCTGTTACCATCCGCCTTAGACGCACAGTTCGGGACCCCCTACCCGAGATCCGCCGGTTTTGACACCGACACCCTCCTCCCCTCCTTTATATACGGGGGAGGGGGGCACCCCATAGACACACAATTTGATCTTTAGCCCTGTGCGGTACCCTCCTCCACAGTTTTCCACCTCGGTCATATTGTCGTAGTGCTTAGGAGAAGCCCTGCGTCGGTAACTTCATCATCACCGTCACCACGCCGTCGTGCTGACGAAACTCTTCCTCGGCCTCAACTGGATCAAGAGTTCGAGGGACGTCACCGAGCTGAGCGTGTGCAGATCACGGAGGTGCCGTGCGTTCGGTACTTGGATCGGTTGGATCGCGAAGACGTTCGACTACATCAATCGCGTTACTAAACGCTTCCGCTTTCGGTCTACGAGGGTACGTGGACACACTCTCCCTCTCGTTGCTATGCATCACCATGATAGATCTTGCGTGTGCATAGGATTTTTTTGTTTGAAATTACTGCATTTCCCAACAGTGGCATCCGAGGCAGGTCTATGCGTAGATGTTATATGCACGAGTAGAACACAAAGAGTTGTGGGCGATAATAGTCATACTGCTTACCAACATGTCATACTTTGATTCGGCGGTATTGTTGGATGAAGCAGCTTAGACCGACATTACGTGTATGCTTACGCGAGACTGGTTCTACCGACGTGCTTCACACACAGGTGGCTAGTGGTTGTCAGTTTCTCCAACTTTAGTTGAATCGAGTGTGACTATGCCCGGTCCTTGTTGAAGGTTAAAACAGCACACTTGACGAAAAATCATTGTGGTCTTGATGCCTACATGGCGCCGCACGCATCGCTGGCCAGGGCACGTGTGGAAGCAAGGAGGAGCGGCGACGGACGGGACGGGCCTCGCCCCCGTCCCCGATAAAGCTAGGGGACACCTCAGCGGCGTATTAAATGCGACTTGTCCTGTAATACGAGCGATAAGCTCGCAATACTGTACGCCTTTCCACCTCCTGTATGCCACTGTGGCAGCCCCTTTTGCCTATAAAAGGAGGCCCATGGCATACTGGAGAAGGATTTGGCTCTTTCGAACCACGCACTCACCATAGCTAGTTCGAGAGCTCAAGAACTCTTTGAAATACACCCACCAAAGCAGGACTAGGGTTTTACGCATCCTTGCGGCCCGAACCTGGGTAAACGATCCTTGTGCTGACTACTGATCCTGCTCTTCTTGCAACCCTGCGCCCCGGCAACCGTAGTAGGGATTCTTGTGATCCCATAGGTGTCGTTCCACACCGACATCTTTGGCGCGCCAGGTAGGGGGCGCAATTGTGAGAATCTGGTCTAGTAGTTGACCTAGCAGTTCCTCATCGCCATGACTCCCAAGAAGGAGATGGCCAGGAGAAAAAGGGCGCCGCCTGCGAACGCGAAGGATGCCAGTGCGGCAGCAGAAAAGCTAAGTCATTCGGAACTTTGAGTTACTTCCTTTTATATATAAGGTTATCGTCCTCGAAGATCTTGACTATGTATGAGAAACCTGCAAACAAAGGGGCCCTCCCGCAATTGGCAACGCCCTTGTTCTATTTCGAGTCCGCTCAACAGCTCAAAGCGGCCGTGTCGAGAGTGGCGGGGTAGCCTTCCGCACTTGGCAACACTCCCGACTCTGACTCGAGTCAAACTCGACAGTTCGGTCGGCCGGGCTAAGGGTGGTAAGGTGGTTCACCTGGCAGCAAGCACACCCGGCAGGCCAATGGGGATCCGTCCCCAAGACGCCGCCCTGGGTTTACGCGCCGGCAAACCTACCCGGTTAACGTAGGGTGGACACACAAAGGAAAATCGAACGGGAAAATAACATGCATAATACTAAAAGTGCTGCAGAGTCATATTACATCAAATTGTTGCTGCGGTTCTAACTAGAGATAGCAATTGTCTTGGTTGTGAACCTGCAGCGGCGATAAGAAACGGGGTGCCTAATCCCGGCGCTGGCCCTCCACCCTCAG
The DNA here is from genome assembly GCF_018294505.1 of Triticum aestivum. Classification (NCBI taxonomy): domain Eukaryota; kingdom Viridiplantae; phylum Streptophyta; class Magnoliopsida; order Poales; family Poaceae; genus Triticum; species Triticum aestivum. The sequence continues at coordinate 360,996,416 of NC_057805.1, forward strand.
AATTCCACCGACACAGCTGATGATGGGCTTGATGCGCTCCCTGAGCAGCGTGTGGTCGGTCCCTTCCGGCAAGCTCTCCAGCGCGGCGTCGAAGTCGAGGTCGGGGTACCATTGTGCCACCTTGGTGAGAACCTTGGTCATGGCACCCTGGCAAAGCCTCTGGGCCTCGTTGGCCAGCGAGGTCGCCCGGTTGGCGTGAAGCTGCTCCAGGGCCCCGAGAACACACTCGAAGAACAAGGTCAGCTTGGCGTTGGTGGTCCCACTGCGCTCTGGGGCGTACCTCACGCTTGGCATCCCCATGGTAGCCAACTGCGCGGTGATCCTGCCGGCGACGTCCTCGAGGCGGCCGATCCAGCGGTTCACGCCCTCCTTGAGATCCTTGTGCTCGGCGGCCTCGTTCTTCTGCAGTTGCTTCTCAGTCTCCAGCTCCTTGGCCAGGATCCCCTCCCGGGTTTTGGCCTCCGCGAGCATCCCCTCGAGGCCCTCCAGCTTCAGCGTGAGGTCCTTGACGGACTTGTTAGCCTCGGAGAGCTCCCCAGCCCTGCTAATGGCCGCGCCCTACGCCTCCGTCAGGGCGCTGTTGAGCGTGTCCTTCTCCTGGGACAGCTTCAGGGCCTGCTCCTTCAGCCCGTCCCGCTCCGCCTCCAGCTCCTTCACCTTGTCTGCGTGAACTTGGGCCTAGGCATCGAGCGCCTCTTTGTGCCTCTGCTCCAGCTCACTGGTCCGCTGCAAGACAAGCTTCTCCACCTCTTCATCCTTGCCGCGAAGCATGGCGGCAAGCTTCTCCTTGCGCGCGGCGAGGTCCTGTTCCTGGGAGTTCAGCGCGGCCTGGTGCTGGGTTTGGGCGGCCTCGGCTGCCGCGGCCAAGCCCACCGCCGTCTCCTGGGCCTTCTCGATGTCGGCCAGCTTCATGGTGAGCTCCACATCACGCTTGGCCAGCTCGCCCTGGGCGGCCTTCAGCTCGTCGCGAGCCTGGTGGAACCAGTCCTGCGTCTCGGCGACACGCTTCTAGAGGTCCGCCTCCGCCTTATCCACCATCGCCGTCCTGGACTTAGCCTTGTCCAGGCGGGCACGGTGGAGCGCCTGGAGCTTCCGGAAACTGGCGCCCATGGCGTGGAGGAGCCGCTCTTCCTACGAGCCGTCACCACCAATGCTCGGCTCGTCGACAACCTCAAGCCCGGCGGCGGCAAGCACTTCGTCGTCGAACACCTCTCCCTCGATGGGTGCCCTGGTGCTCGACGCGCCTAGAAGGTGGATGAACAAGTCGTCACTCACCCTCAGGTACTTGCCGGAGCCGGAAGCAGCAGAGGAGGAAGGCTGGTCATCAGCCACCTCCTCCTCCTCCTCGGCAGCGGCCCTACCGGCCTCCCCGGCAGGCCCCTTGCCGGTGTCCTCAGTGGCGGCCTTGCCGGCCTCCCCGGCAGGCCCCTTGCCGGTGTCCTCAGCAGCGCCCTCGAAGGCCTCCTCGGCGGCAATCCTCTCGGCGTCCGCCTCGGCGGCCTTGGCGACGTCCTCGATGACGGCGTCCACGTCCTCTGGGTTCACCGAGGAGGAATCTGGACACCAAAGAAGGGGGTGAGGCAAGGCCAAGACCAAGGGTCAGCAAGAAAGAAAAAGGAACAGGGACGAGAGGCGAGCGACTTACCATCGCCGGTGCCAGGCTGGGAAAAAGAAGTCCCCTCCCCGCCAACATTTGGCGTCGAGGCAAAGCCGCCAGCACCCAAGTTCTCCTCCACCTCCTCCATGTGCGTGGGCTCGGTGCTTGGCGCCCTTACTGGGGACGCCCCTCGGGGCGGCGTGGCTGATGGGGGCGGCGTGTTGGGAGTAGCCCTCTGCGGCTCCTGCTCCTGCCGCTCTCCTCCTACATACCCGACAAGGTCAGCACCAAAGTATCGTACCCCTGACACGTGTCGACAAGGGGAGGGTGGTGAGCTTACGCCGGGGGCTGGGCTGGGGGCTGCTGTCCGGGCTACTCAGCACCACCAGTGGCGCCCTTGAAGTACCAGCCGGGGGCTGGCCGCCCGCCGAGGTCTTGGCCCTCTTCACCCTTTGGGAGAGCGTCTCCACATCCCTGCCAGGATAAAAACAAGTCAAGACAAGCGACACAGATTGAGGAGGCAGAGATGACGGGAAGGAGCCAGATACTTACTCGCCGTCCGCCTCCTCCTCTGTTGTTTTCCTCTTCCTCCTCGGGCTGAGGGACCCATAGTCAAAAGTGACCCTCGCGTCGGCATCCGCCGGAGGAGGGGAGGAGGGTGGAGTCTGCGGGCGCGTGGACAAAGAAGAAGCAGATGCCTTCTTCCTCGCTGCCGCAACCTTCACCACCTTCTTCGCCGCCGCGGCCCTCGTCTGGCGCGCGGACTCCTTCGGGGACTTTGGCCGCCGCGCGGCCCTGGCGGACCGCACCGGCTCGCCGGAAGTGGCTCACCACAGGACTCGCCCTCTCCCCGTGGTCGGAGGGTCAACAGCCCCGGCCTACTTCTCCGACGACTCGTCGGCCGCTCCCTCAACCAGAGGAGCCTCGGTGCCGGCACTGCTGGCCTCCCCGGCGGCCGCCACCCACCGGGCGAGCTCCTCCTCCTCCGCGGCCGTCGCGGCCTTGTCCTCCATGCGACCAACGCTGCCGGCCTCCTCGGCAAGCTGTGCCTCCCTCGCCCTGGTGGCGATATAGTCCAGTTCCGCCTGGGTGGTGTCCTAGACAAGCAGCCGCTCAGCGTCAGCGTTGATTTACCCCTCGTGCAGAGTGTCAAAGAACTGCTGCACCTCGACGTCCTCCGGCTCCTTCCAGCTCAGGTCAGGGCCATGCACGTTGCAGTCCGGCATCATGGCGATGATCTCGGTCCGGCGTGAATTATTGCACAGCGGGACCACTCCCGCTGGCAGCTTGAACAAGGGCCCCTTGAAGACCTTGCCGGCCTTCGCGGCGGCCCTCGCGACCTTGCCGGTCCGCTCGACCTCGCCGTCGCGGCCCACATCGAGCTGGAAGAGCCACTGGCAGAAATGGGCATGCCCCATCACTGTGAAGTTGTGGTCGAGGCCGGGGCGAAGCCGCATGATGTCGGCGGGGTTCGTGAAGAGCCAGGCCGGCCTCCCCTTGTTATGCAGTGGAGCGATCTGGCGGCGGATGAAGTCCGCCCTGATCATCTCAAGGGTGAGCCCGGCCTCGGTGAACCGAAGGATCCTGGTGGTGGTGACCGTGAGCTTCTCGTCGTCGGCGTCGACATCGCTCCAATCACTTCTGTGGGCCGGCGGCGCCCGGCGAACTTCGCAGAATGCCGGCGAGTCCTTCTCTTCGATCCAGCACCACCGGCCCCGCCATTCTTCCCACCTCTCCTTCATGGCACCCTCCCGATATGGCCCCCTGGACCTTGGGATCCAGGTGATGCAATCGGAGATGGCGCCCCCTGGTTGGATCCGAGGGGAGAAGTAATGGCGAAAGAGCACCGTGTTGGGGTGCACCCCGGCGAAGCCTTCGCAGAGGTGCGCGAAAAGGGCCATGCACGACACCGCATTCGGGGTAAAATCCAAGAGGCGGAAGCCAAAGGTGTGCATGATGTCGCTGAAGAAATCGGAGAAGGGAGGACAAAGCCCGCAGGAAAAATAGTCAACAAAGAAGGGGTACCAATTTGGGGCAGCCTCGGCGCAGTTGGCGGGGATGACGCGTGTGGATGGATGCCCCGACTTCTCTCCCCCCGTCTTCACCCCCCACAGGGGCCTGAAGGCTTCTCGAAGCTCGAACACGTCGACTGTCGAGGGGAAGAAGGCGGATTGCGTCCGCTGCCCCGCCAGCGCACTCTCCGGCGGCTCCGCCGCTCCGGCGTTCTTAGCCACACCCTTGCCCTTGACGGATTTCGGCGCCATGGCGGCTGGGAGAGAAGGGCAGAGCAGAGGGCGGCGGGAACACAACGGCGGCGAGCGAGAGAGAAGCTTGGGGAAGAAGAGGAAGACGAGCGGAGGCTTCCGAGATTGGGATTGCGCGAAGGGTAAAAGGAACAGTGCGCTCGCGGTTACCCCCCTTTTTTATGGGGAAGGTGCGGGTCGCGCTGCCCATTTACTGCGATGTGACGCATGCGTGCGGGAACCGCCCCACGCATGCCGCCCACGTCACGCGCACCCCTCCATGCCGCGCCACGCCGCGCGCGGGTCGTGGAAGCGAAGCGCGCGAAAAGTTCTACCGCGGTAAAAACCGCCCCGCCTGCCCGCGCACCGTTTTGGGCCTGGCCCAACAACGTGTCGCGCTTGTGTGTGGCCCAGGCCCGGGGGCTCCTGTCGGTGTACAAAAGACGGGGCGCACCTTTGTACCCCTTTACCTATGCACGGGCAGTCGGAGTCGCGCCCACGGCCACACCAAGCAGAGCAGGGGAGGTAAATTGAGGTAAAACTGAATCCCAAGACAGCCAGAGCAACGCCGAGACCAAGCCTACAAAGAACAGAGAGACGAAGCAGGTTCCCCCTGACAAGACCCTTGCCGGGGCAGCCTCAGCGACCCCGGCAAGCCCCTTGCCGGGGCGGCTCGTCAAACACCAACAGGGCGAGCCACCCTTGAGCCCACGTCCCCAACACCATCGGCCACGTGGGGCCAGGGCTCGGGAGGCACCCCTGTGGTGGCATGCAGATCTTTGTGAAGACATATTCAAGATCAGATGAGGATTAGAAGACAATGATCCTCGGCAAGATCCTTGCCGAGGAGAGCCACGAGACCCCTGGCAAGATTCTTGCCGGGGACGACAGCGCGCCACGGCAAGACCCTTGTCGGGCCCCCCGGCAAGGCTCTCGCCGAAGACGCCAGCAGGGCCACTGCCAGGCCCGCATCAGCCAAGTCTGCACCGCCGTTTGCATGCAACTGCCAGCCCAAACCAGCTAAGCAGGCACCTGCGTGGCAACATGCAGCTTCTAGGCAAACTCAGCAGGCGCCTGCGTGGCGGCATGCAGATCTTCGTGAAGACCCTACCACCGCGCCACCTCACCTGCCTGCCTACATGGCGCTGCACGCATTGCTGGCCAGGGCGCGTGTCGAAGCGAGGAGGAGCGGCGACGGACGGGACGGGCCTCGCCCCCGTCCCCGATAAAGCTAGGGGACACCTCAGTGGCGCATTAAATGTGACTTGTCCTGTAATACGAGCGATAAGCTCGCAATACTGTACGCCTTTCCACCTCCTGTATGCCACTGTGGCAGCCCCTTTTGCCTATAAAAGGAGGCCCATGGCATACTGGAGAAGGATTCGGCTCTTTCGAACCACGCACTCACCATAGCTAGTTCAAGAGCTCAAGAACTCTCTGAAATACACCCACCAAAGCAGGACTAGGGTTTTACGCATCCTTGCGGCCCGAACCTGGGTAAACGATCCTTGTGCTGACTACTGATCCTGCTCTTCTTGCAACCCTGCGCCCCGGCAACCGTAGTAGGGGTTCTTGTGATCCCATAGGTGTCGTTCCACACCGACAACGGTGCTGTATGAAAACCGTTAGAAATGTGTAAAACGTTTGCGATGAAGGATGCATCAAACATGGTTCAGGTTTTAGTTGCGTGTGCGATGAAGGGCATACGGTTCAGTTCAATGAACTATTTGTGATGAGGCAACACAAAAGAAACGGGCAGCCAGATGGAGGCGTGTGCGATACACAGCATACGGTTCACTCGGATGAACTGTTTGTGATTAGGCAACACAAAAGAAACGGACAGCCCGATCAAGGTGTATGCGATGTACAGCATACGATTCACTCGGATGAACTGTTTGTGATTAGGCAAGAGAACAAAAACGGTTCAATATAACAAGATGTGTGTGATACGCGGCAAACAGGTCTATAATCAGAAATGTGTGCGAAGACCAATAATAACGTAGACGATTGCTTCTAATAAGACGTATGCGATATGCTCTGTCTACACAACATCTATTGGCCATTGTGGGACGGGTGGTCATCCGGATACGCCATAAGGATGCGAAGAGGCATTACTATCAGCAAGGACTAGCTGTTCCACCAGTAGCTCATGTAAGAAAACTATCAAGTTAACTGTGCTCAGGCTGGAGCAGCCATCGAATGGGTGACTGGATGGGAAGTTGTGTCGATGTTAAATTAGGTGATGGGATGGGTCATTTTGGTCAAATGACCGAAATGCCCCATTCCCTCAGCTAATTTAACCTCGAGGTCCTTTGATAACCCACAAGTATAGGGGATCAATTGTAGCCTCTTTCGATAAGTAAGAGTGTCGAACCCAACGAGGAGCTAAAGGTAGAACAAATATTCCCTCAAGTTCTATCGACCACCGATACAACTCTACGCACGCTTAACATTCGCTTTACCTAAAACAAGTATGAAACTAGAAGTACTTTATATGTGTTTTTGGATAGGTTTACAAGATAATAAAGAGCACGTAAATAAAAAGTAGGGGCTGTTTAGGTAAAGACGCAATAAAGTTAATATAGCGAGTGTGGAAAAGTGGTGGTAGGAGTTGCGAAATTGTCCCTAAGCAATTGACTACTTTACTAGACCGATAGCAGGTTTTATGTGGGAGAGGCCACTGCTAGCATGTCATCCCTGACTTGGAATTCTATGCACTTATGATTGGAACTATTAGCAAGCGTCCGCAACTACTAACGTTCACTAAGGTAAAACCCAACCATAGCATTAAGATATATTGGTCCCCCTTCAATCCCGTATGCATCAATTTCTATGCTAGGTTGAAGCTTCTGTCACTCTTGCCCTCCAATACATAGTCCTTTCAACATACAACTAACCCTATGGTGTGATCCACGTGCGCGCTCATATGATGGGCACCAAAGGACAGCAACATAACCACAAGCAAATTAAACCAATCATAGCAATTCACCAATCACCGATAGGACAACGAAAATCTACTCATACATCATAGGATGGAAACACATCATTGGATAATAATATGAAGCATAAAGAACCATGTTCAAGTAGAGGGTACAGCGGGTTGCGGGAGAGTGGGCCGCTGTAGATAGAGGGGGGAAGGTGATGGAGATGTTGGTGAAGATGGCGGAGGTGTTGGTGTAGATTGCAGTGATGATGATGATGGCCCCGGTGGCGTTCCGGCGCCACCGGAAGAGAGGGGGAGAGAGCCCCCCTTCTTCTTCTTCCTTGACCTTCTCCCTAGATGGGAGAAGGGTTTCCCCTCTGGTCCTTGGTCTCCATGGCATGGGAGGGGCGAGAGCCCCTCCGAGATTGGATCTGTCTCTCTGTCACTCTCTGTTTCTGTGTTCTGGGTTTCTGCCCTTTCACCGTTTCTTATATATCCGGAGATCCGTAACTCCGATTGGATTGAAACCTTCGCCCAGATTTTTCTCCGAAAATTAGCTTTCTTGCGGCCAAAGAAGAGCAGCAACCGCCTTACGGGGGGGGCACGAGGGTCAGCGGCACGCCCCCCTGCCTCGTGGCCCCCTCGGGCACCTCCTCGCGTTGATTCTTCTTCCCATATTTCACAAATATTCCAAAAATATTCTTTGTCCGTTTTTATTCCGCTTGGACTCCGTTTGGTATGGGGCTTCTGCGAAACATAAAACATGCAACAAATAGGAACTGGCACTGGGCACTGGATCAATATGTTAGTTCCAAAAATAGTATAAAAAGTTGCCAAAAGTATATGAAAGTTGTATAATATTGGCATGGAACAATAAAAAATTATAGATATGACGGAGACGTATCAGCATCCCCAAGCTTAATTCCTGCTCGTCCTCGAGTACGTAAATGATAAAAAAGATAATTTTTGATGTGGAATGCTACCTAGCATAATCTTGATCATGTAATCTAATCATGGCATGAATATTAAGACACGAGTGATTCAAAGCAATAGTCTATCATTTGACATTAAGACAATAATACTTCAAGCATACTAACCAAGCAATTATGTCTTATCAAAATAACATAGCCAAAGAAAGCTTATCCCTACAAAATCATATAGTTTGGCCATGCTTCATTTTCGTCACACAAAATGCTCCCATCATGCACAACCCCGATGAAAAGCCGAGCAATTGGTTCATACTTTTTAGCGCGCTTCAGCCTTTTCAACCCTCACGCAATACATGAGCGCAAGCCATCCACATAGCACTATGGGTGGAATAGAATATGATGATGGAGGTTGTGTGGAGAAGACAAAAAGGAGAAAGTCTCACATTGACGCGGCTAATCAACGGGCTATGGAGATGCCCATCAATTGATGTCAATGCAAGGAGTAGGGATTGCCATGCAACGGATGCACTAGAGCTATAAGTGTATGAAAGCTCAAACTGAAACTAAGTGGGTGTGCATCCAACTTGCTTGCTCATGAAGACCTCGGGCATTTGAGGAAGCCCATCATCGGAATATACAAGCCAAGTTCTATAATGAAAATTCCCACTAGTATATAAAAGTGATAACTCAAGATACTCTCTATATGAAGAACAAGGTGCTACTTTGAAGCACAAGTGTGGTAAAAGGATAGTAACATTGTCCCTTCTCTCTCTTTTTTTCTTTTTCTTTTTTTTGGGCCTTCTTTTTTTGCCTTTCTCTTTTTTTTTCATTTTTTCTTTTTCTTATTTTTTCGTCCGGAGTCTCATCCCGACTTGTGGGGGAATCATAGTCTCCATCATCCTTTCCTCACTGGGACAATGCTCTAATAATGATGATCATCACACTTTTATTTACTTACAACTCAATATTACAACTGGATACTAGAACAAAGATATGACTCTATATGAATGCCTCCGGCGGTGTACCAGGATGTGCAATGATCTAGCGTAGCAATGACATCAAAAAACGGACAAGCCATGAAAACATCATGCTAGCTATCTTACGATCATGCAAAGCAATATGACAATAAATGCTCAAGTCATGTATATGATGATGATGGAAGTTGCATGGCAATATATCTCAGAATGGCTGTGGAAATGCCATGATAGGTAGGTATGGTGGCTGTTTTGAGGAAGATATAATGAGGCTTATGTGTGATAGAGCATATCGTATCACGGGGTTTGGATGCACCGGCGAAGTTTGCACCAACTCTCAAGGTGAGAAAGGGCAATGCACGGTACCGAAGAGGCTAGCAATGATGGAAGGGTGAGAGTGCGTATAATCCATGGACTCACATTAGTCATAAAGAACTCATATACTTATTGCAAAAGTTTATTAGCCCTCAAAGTGTACTACTACGCATGCCCCTAGGGGGATAGATTGGTAGGAAAAGACCATCGCTCGTCCCCGACCGCCACTCATAAGGAAAGCAATCAAAGAACACCCCATGCTTCAAATTTGTCACACAATGTTTACCATACGTGCATGCTACGGGACTTGCAAACCTCAACACAAGTATTTCTCAATTTTACAATTACTCAACTAGCACGACTCTAATATCACCACCTTTATATCGCAAAACTATTGCAAGGAATCAAACATATCATATTCAGTGATCTACAAGTTTTATGTAGGATTTTATGACTAACCATGTGAATGACCAGTTCCTGTCATCTCTCTAAATAGATACAAGTGAAGCAAGAGAGTTTAAGTCTTTCTACAAAAGATATGCCCACGCTCTAACAAATATAAGTGAAGCAAAAGAGCATTCTACAAATGGCGGTTTTCTATGTGAAGAGAAACAGGTAATCCAAACTTCAAATGATATAAGTGAAGCACATGAAGCATTCTATAAACCCATACTCAAAGAATATAAGTGAAGTGCAATGAACATTCCATAAATCAACCAAGGACTATCTCATACCAGCATGGTGCATAAATAAAAGTGAAAGCTAAATGCAAAAGACGCTACAAGATTTCCACATATCGCATGAACGAAACGGATTCGAAAACATACCGATACTTGTTGAAGAAAGATGGGATGCCTTCCGGGGCATCCCCAAGCTTAGACGCTTGAGTATCCTTGAATATTTACTTGGGGTGCCTTGGGCATCCCCAAGCTTGAGCTCTTGCCTCTCCTCCTTCTCCTCATATCGAGACCTCCTCGATCTTCGAACACTTCATCCACACAAAACTCAACAGAAAGCTCGGTAAGATCCGTTAGTATAATAAAGCAAATCACTACTCTAAGTACTGTTGCAAACCAATTCATATATTTTTTGCATTGTAGCTACTGTAATATAACTTTTCCATGGCTTAATCCACTGATATAAATCGATAGTTTCATCAAAACAAGCAAACTATGCATCAAAAACAGAATATGTCTAAAACCGAACAGTCTGTAATAATCTGAACATTCACCATACCTCTGGTACTCCACAAATTCTACCAAAATTAGGAAAAATAAAATATTTGTATAGAAAGACAGTGGAAAAAGTTTCAGAACCGTTTGATCTTCCAGTAAAAAATGTAAAATCACGCACTACAGCCAAAGTTTCTGTCCTGCACCGCACAAACCAACAAGCATTGTAAACATCCTAAAGGCAAACCTTGGCACATTATTTTTATAATACAATGGAATTGTACAAGGGGATTATTATTTTTGTTGAAAAGTTTCTTTAATCAAGATTCACAAAGTTTCCGTGAGCATGAACAAAGTTCAAGGAGCTCCCCCACTTCAACAATGTTTGTCTCTCTCACTTTCAATTTCCTTTTTTGAAAAGTTTTGGGTTCCCCTCTTTATTTTTTTTGTTTTTAAACTTTATAAAAGCACTCAACAGAAATAAATGACTCTCTAAAACTTCCGAGTTGTCTCCCTGGCAGCGCTTTCTTTAAAGCAATTAAGCTAGGCATATAGTGCTCAAGTAATGGATCCCCCCGATCCCAAGATATATCAAAGCCAATTTTAATTAACAATGATTTGTGATTTAGTAGTGAGCACAAAGTAACATATATCATGTAATGGCGAAGTCTAACTCTCTTCCTATGCATCGGCATGTCATAAAAGACAAAGTAAAGGCCAATGCATAGTATAGACAGTTTCTTGCAATTTTATCATGTGGGAAACATAGAGAGGTGGAGATATAGTTCCTCTCTCATAATAATTGCAAGTAGCAGCAGCAAGCACATGCATATTATATCTATCAAAATCATCATGTGTAGCGGTAAAAGGCAACCCATCAATATAATCCTTAATAAGGGCAAACTTCTCCGATATAGTGTAGTCGGGAGAATTAAAAAAGATAATAGGACTATCATGCGTGGGTGCAATAGCAACAATTTCATGTTTAACATAAGGAACTATAGCAAGTTCACTTCCATAAGCATAATTCATATTGGCATCTTGTCCACAAGCATAGCAAGCATCATCAAAAAGGGATATTTCAAAAGAATCAACGGGATCATAACAATCATCATAGCATTCATCCTTCGGTAAGCACGAAGGGAAATTAAACAATGTATGGGATAAAGAGTTACTCTCATTAGAAGGTGGGCACGGGTGATCAATCTGCTCTTCCTCCTTTTGTTCTTCGCTCTCCTCCTCATCTTTTTCATCCAATGAGCTCACAGTTTCATCAATTTCTTCTTCCATAGACTCCTACAAAATATTAGTCTCTTCTTGGACAGCGGAGGAGTCCTCAATATATGGTTTAACATATGCATTAGAAGCATAATTATCATAACAATATTTAAGTATGGCAAAATTTTCAGATTTGTGAAGAGTAGCATCATACTTTCCAATCAAAGAAGCAATTTCATAAGCACCCTTAAAAGCAACAAATTCTTCAATTTGTTGAACATCATAGTAATTATAAACACCCTTAGCATATGAAGATACGATTCCATTATCACTAAACTCACATTGGTAGGGAAGGTGTTTCTTAGGGTCTTCAGAACAACAAGTAAAATCATATATTTCACATAAATTCCAAGCATAGCATGCAAACAATGAATTTGACCCAGTAAAAGTTTCCCTTTTTCAGATATGCGGTGTCGCACAAAACAAGCATGCTCATCTAAAGATTTTCCCTCAACTAAGCTAGTTGGGGTTTCAGCACGAGCACATAGGGATCGAAGATGATCCAAGTAAAAAGCTTCAGGAGTGTGATAGATTTTGAGTGGTTCTTCAACCATTGGTGTAGTAGGTACAACTAATTTTTTTGGTATTTTGCGTTTCCTACCCATAACTAAAGATAGAAAACAAGAGCACAAAATAAAAACTACTTAGTGATAAAGCAAACAAGTACACACGAGAATATTCACCCCACGCTATAACTCCCCGGCAACGGTGCCAGAAAAAGGTCTTGATAACCCACAAGTATAGGGGATCAATTGTAACCTCTTTCGATAAATAAGAGTGTCGAACCCAACGAGGAGCTAAAGGTAGAACAAATATTCCCTCAAGTTCTATCGACCACCGATACAACTCTATACACGCTTAACGTTCGCTTTACCTAAAACAAGTATGAAACTAGAAGTACTTTATAGGTGTTTTTGGATAGGTTTGCAAGATAATAAAGAGCACGTAAATAAAAAGTAGGGGCTGTTTAGGTAAAGACGCAATAAAGTTGGTGTAGCGAGTGTTTAAAAGTGGTGGTAGGAGTTGCGAAATTGTCCCTAAGCAATTGACTACTTTACTAGACCGATAGCAGGTTTTATGTGGGAGAGGCCACTGCTAGCATGTCATCCCTGACTTGGAATTCTATGCACTTATGATTGTAACTATTAGCAAGCGTCCGCAACTACTAACGTTCATTAAGGTAAAACCCAACCATAGCATTAAGATATATTGGTCCCCCTTCAATCACGTATGCATCAATTTCTATGCTAGGTTGAAGCTTCTGTCACTCTTGCCCTCCAATACATAGTCCTTTCAACATACAACTAACCCTATGGTGTGATCCACGCACACGCTCATATGATGGGCACCAAAGGACAACAACATAACCACAAGCAAATTAAACCAATCATAGCAATTCACCAATCACCGATAGGACAACGAAAATCTACTCAGACATCATAGGATGGCAACACATCATTGGATAATAATATGAAGCATAAAGCACCATGTTCAAGTAGAGGGTACAGCGTGTTGCGGGAGAGTGGACCGCTGTAGATAGAGGGGGGAAGGGGATGGAGATGTTGGTGAAGCTGGCGGAGGTGTTGGTGTAGATTGCGGTGATGATGATGATGATGATGGCCCCGGCGGCGTTCCGGCACCACCGGAAGAGAGGGGAGAGAGCCCTCCTTCTTCTTATTCCTTGACCTTCTCCCTAGATGGGAGAAGGGTTTCCCCTCTGGTCCTTGGTCTCCATGGCATGGGAGGGGCGAGAGCCCCTCAGAGATTGGATCTGTCTCTCTGTCTCTCTCTTTTTCTGCGTTTTGGGATTCTGCCCTTTCACCGTTTCTTATATATCCGGAGATCCGTAACTCCGATTGGATTGAAACCTTCGCCCAGATTTTTCTCCGAAAATTAGCTTTTTTGCGGCCAAAGAAGAGCAGCAACCCCCTTACGGGGGGCCCACGAGGGTCAGGGGCGCGCCCCCCTACCTCGTGGCCCCCTCGGGCACCTTCTCGCGTTGATTCTTCTTCCCATATTTCACAAATATTCCAAAAATATTCTCCGTCCTTTTTATTCTGTTTGGACTCCGTTCGGTATGGGGTTTCTACGAAACATAAAACATGCAACAAACATGAACTGGCACTGGGCACTGGATCAATATGTTAGTTCGAAAAATAGTATAAAAAGTTGCCAAAAGTATATGAAAGTTGTATAATATTGGCATGGAACAATCAAAAATTATAGATACGACGGAGACGTATCATCCTTGTTTTATTTTTATTTTTTTTAACACATGTTAAAGAAGGTCTACCGCATTGCTTTTTGACAATGTGTGATACGTGGCATACAGTTGATCCATCCGACCTATTTGTGATGGAATAGGCCGTATGTGTTGTGGGCAAATGCTTGCTAGTATTCAACCATTTGGGATTGATGAATTCATCACCGACGGGATCCCTAGTGTGGTCCGTGTTCATCTGATCATCATCTACTTCTTGTGCTAGCTCGATGCTAAGTTTCCATTAATTCATGGTGTTTTATGAACACGCCACCGTTTCCCGCCATTTCCTCACCTGTTTCCCGCCACCCTGCTATATTGCGCATAGGGGGCGCGCGACGCACGGAGGCGACAAGCGCAGCCTGTAGCACATCCACCTTTTCCAAGCATGCCAACCCACCAAAGCGCCGCCTCTGCCATCAACCTCGTCAACGAGGAAAACGAGCAGGCGCCATGGCCCGTCGAGGCCGAGGCGCTCCTCGGCAACGCGATGGATGACACTGTGATGCGCGTCATCGCCAGGGTTGAGCAGACCTTTGGCACATGGCGCTTGAGCGCTGCGGATCAAGATAGGCATGTCAGCGCCGATAGGCCGCAGCTCGCCGCACATGATCGATGGCGCGCCGCAGAGCAAGCTAGGCGCGTCCGCGCTGATAGGCTGTGGCTCGCCGCACGGCAAGACCGTTGGAGCGCCGTAGAGCGAGAGGCGCGGCGCGCCGCACAGCAAGAGCGGATCCATCGGCGCTTGCCTGCTGTCGGCACGGCGTCGCAGCTGGGTACACATCCCGTCAGTACCCCCATTCCTCGCCAGGAGTGGGCAGAGGCCCTCATCGCTGTACTTGCACCAGATGTCGGCCCCGTACTTTCACCGGACGCCCGCCGCGCCGTTCGCATGGGTGCCGCCGTTCGCCTTGTCCGCGGCCCACTGGATGCCAACGCGTTGGTCCGTAGGCTCGACCGCCTCCTTGGCCCAGGTGTCCACCTGGGCGCAGTAGAGGAACATGGTCGTCGCATCCTCGAGCTGGTGATCTCCGATGAAATAGCCAACTTGGAGCTCGAGATCGCGCTCCAGATGTACCGCGAGCGTGTCGACCGCTTAGACGAATGCATGCACGAGTTCAGGCAGAGCCAAGAGCTACCCTAGGCAAGGGCTGCTGGTCATGGTCTCATGGACGCATTTTATTTTGAAAATTTGTTTCGACGTGGATAGCTTTGTATTCACAGCAATCATAGTATTGCTCTGTTTCAATGTGTGTACTCTATTTTCCATTCTTATATGTTCTGTTTCAATGTGTGTATATACGCTTTCCATTCTGTATATGTGGATGATAACAGCTAGATTCAAATTAGTATACAAAAACAGATAGAAAATGGAATTCATAATATATATATATATTAATTATTCATTAGATCATCACAGAATATATATATAATATCATCACATATACGTGATGATACTTAACTACTAGGTACAATGCATAAAATTGAAAACGAACAATACTAAAACTAATAATCCCTCCTGGGGCCAGTATTCCGGCAGCCCCTCGCCAGTAACTCCCTGGTGCGCGGCGTCTTCCTAGTGCGGAGGCAGTACTCCGACTCCTCCGCCTCGCAGCGCTTGACGTACCGATCTGCCTCTTGCTGGTGGACGCGCGCGGCCGATCTTGCCATTTCGTTGGGCGCCCACCGGAGTTCCTCGTCGGTGGCACGCTGGAGCTTATCGGCCCACCTCCACGCAGCGATGAGGCGCCCAGCGCCTATGACCTCCCTCGCGAAGTACCCGTCTTCGTACACCTCCTCGGCACGACGACGTGCCCGCCCCCAAAGCTCCGCCGCCTCCTTTTTCCAGGCGGCATCACGGGCTTCACAGGCCGCCTGGTACCTGGCTTTCTCCTCCGCCATCCCCTTCTTGAACGCCACTTGCCTGGCTTTCTCAGCCGACATCAGTGACTTCCACAGACAAAGATTGTACTGGCCCCAAAACCAATCCAAAGTTGGGGGGTCCGGCGCAATCTCGTCAGGCGGCGCGTAGGGGTCCTCGTCGCTGCTAATCGAGTGAGCGTCCTCGGGGGGCGGCGACTCCTCGTCGGCGCGTGGGCAGACCGGCGGCGCCATGGCAGAGATTTGAGAGAGAGAGAGAGAGGACGAGCGAGGGGAGGATGTAGATGAGAATGTAGGCGGGATGACGTGAGCAAGGTAGTATTTATTGGCGGCCGGAATCTAGATCGACGGGGATAGTACACATGTCGGTCGCCGGAATTTACGAGTACTGTAGTTTGAATTACACACAATTCTCGCAGCAAATCCATGTGTGAACATAATAGCTAACGGTTTCCAATACAGAACCATGTCTGATTAATGATCCCCGCCAATCACCTACGAAACCTAGAGCCGCGAGATAGAGTGCCAATCGTGTGGGGGCCGGTTGTCTTGCCAAATCTTTACATTTTCTTTTTTGAACACCAGATATTTACATCGTCTGATGATTTTTTAACTCCCACACAAGTACACAAAAATATGATTTTTCAAACCGTTTTGGTTAGGCGTTGCATGTAGATGCAGTTCAAATTTGAATTACGGCCATTAAATGGTTAGAAAATCACTTAAATGTCTTTAAAAGGTCAAATGACCCCTGAAAATTTCCAAATTTTCACATGACAGTTGTATTAGTGCACGTTAAACATAGGAAAAAATTTGAAGGCCGTAATAGGAAGCTATCTCCCGTCCGTCAGCAAACATGCATTGTTCCCTCTCGGAACCACGAACTTTCTAGTGAGTTGCTCCGGTTTGTGAGGGGTGTGTGTCCAAACTTTCGTCAAACATGCCAATTTTTTTACCACATCATCTTGGTGGCATGACATTACATCAACCAAGGTTTCATGTGTTTCTGATTATTTTTCTATTT
Organism: Triticum aestivum; assembly: GCF_018294505.1. Taxonomy (NCBI): domain Eukaryota; kingdom Viridiplantae; phylum Streptophyta; class Magnoliopsida; order Poales; family Poaceae; genus Triticum; species Triticum aestivum. The sequence continues at coordinate 361,013,012 of NC_057805.1, forward strand.
TTTCAATTAAAATGCCATGTCACTCCATGCATACGTATGCATGTGTCCATGTCGTGAGACTAATATGTTTGAAAATTCCTTCTAATTTACTGCACATGGAATTAACTCGCACACAAGTACACAAATATGATTTTTCAAACCGTTTTGGTTTGGCGTTGCATGTAGATGTAGTTCAAATTTGAATTACGGTCATTAAATGGTTAGAAAATCACTTAAATGTCTTTAAAGGTCAAATGACCCCTAGAATTTTCCAAAATTTCACATGACAGTTGTAGTAGTGCACGTTAGACGTAGAAAAAAATTTGAAGGCCGTAAGAGGAAGCTATCTCCCGTTCGTCATCAAACATGCATTGTTCCCTCTCGGAACCACGAACCTTCTAGCGAGTTGCTCCAGTTTGTGAGGGGTGTTTGTCCAAACTTTCGTCAAACATGCCAATTTCTTTACCATATCATCTTGGTGGCATGACATTAATCAAGCAAGGTTTCATGTTTTTCTGATCATTTTTTTATTTTTTGGAATTAAAATGCCATGGCATGCACTCCATGCATGTCCCCATGCCTTGACACCAATATGTTTGAAAATTCCTTCGAATTTACTGCACACAGAATTAACTCGCACACAAGTACACAAAAATATGATTTTTCAAACCATTATGGTTAGGCGTTGCATGTAGATGTACTTCAAATTTGAATTATGGTCATTAAATGGTTAGAAAATCACTTAAATGTCTTGAAAAGGTCAAATTACCCCTGAAATTGACCAAATTTTCACATGACAGTTGTATTAGTGCATGTTAAACATAGGAAAAAAATTGAAGGCCGTAAGAGGAAGCTATCTCCCGTTCGTCATCAAACATGCATTGTTCCCTCTCGGAACCACGAACCTTCTAGCGAGTTGCTCCGGTTTGTGAGGGGTGCGTGTCCAAACGTTCGTCAAACATGCCAATTTCTTTACCACATCATCCTGGTGGCATGACATTACATCAACCAAGGTTTCATGTGTTTCTCATCATTTTTCTATTTTTTAATTAAAATGCCATGCCACTCCATGCATACGTATGCATGTGTCCATGTCGTGAGACCAATATGTTTGAATATTCCTTCTAATTTACTGCACATGGAATTAACTCGCACGCAAGTACACATATATGATTTTTCAAAATGTTTTGGTTAGGCGTTGCATGTAGATGTAGTTCAAATTTGAATTACGGTCATTAAATGGATAGAAAATCACTTAAAGGTCTTTAAAAGGTCAAATGACCCCTATAATTTTCCAAAATTTCACATTACAATTGTAGTAGTGCACGTTAGACGTAAGAAAAATTTGAAGGCTGTAAGAGGAAGCTATCTCCCGTTCGTCATCAAACATGCATTGTTCCCTCTCGGAACCACGAACCTTCTAGCGAGTAGCTCCGGTTTGTGAGGGGTGTGTGTCCAAACTCTCGTCAAACATGCCAATTTATTTACCACATCATCTTGGTGGCATGACATTACATCAACCAAGGTTTCATGTGTTTCTGATTTTTTTTGGAATTAAAATGCCATGCCACTCCATGCATACGTATTCATGCATATGTGTCCATGTCGTGAGACAAATATGTTTGAAAATTCCTTCTAGTTTACTGCACATGGAATTAACTCGCACACAAGTACACAAATATGATTTTTCAAACCGTTTGGTTAGGCGTTGCATGTAGATGTAGTTCAAATTTGAATTACGGTCATTAAATGGCTAGAAAATCACTTAAATGTCTTTAAAAGGTCAAATGACCCCTGGAATTTTCAAAAATTTCACATTACAGTTGTAGTAGTGCATGTTAGACGTAGAAAAAAATTTGAAGGCCGTAAGAGGAAGCTATCTCCCGTTCGTCATCAAACATGCATTGTTCCCTCTCGGAACCACGAGCCTTCTAGTGAGTTGCTCCGGTTTGTGAGGGGTGTGTGTCCAAACTTTGTCAAACATGCCAATTTTTTACCACATCATCTTGGTGGCATGACATTACATCAACCAAGGTTTCATGTGTTTCTGATTTTTTTATTTTTTGGAATTAAAATGCCATGTCACTCCATGCTTAATTGTGTCATAGCCGTTAGACCAATATGTTTGAAAATTCCTTCCAATTTACTGCACATGGAATTAAATCGCACACAAGTACACGAAATATGAGTTTTCAAACCGTTATGGTTAGCTGTTGCATGTACATGTAGTTCAAATTTCAATTACGGTCATTAAATGGCTAGAAAATCACTTAAATGTCTTAGAAGGTCAAATGACCCCTGAAATTTTCCAAAATTTGACATGAAAGTTGTATTAGTACTACAAAATTTCTCGTTCATTTAAAACACCATCCGTTGGCACTTTATTCCAAATTCGTCTTTCATAGCTAATAAAAAATATCTACAACATCACACACAGTTGTTTTCTAGGAACCGTTTGCGATGAAAATATCTGGGTCTATTTAAGTCTCCCTCCTTAAGCTTCGCCGGCTCGTCTGCTCTAGTGCCGGCAACCCTCGAATCCATGAATCCCGATACACATTCCCGCACCCCCTTCTTGCAAAGATGACACTGTGGAAATGTTTCATGAAGGCCGTACGATGGCCGCGTCCCCCCCCCCCCCGAGCGCCGCCGCCTGCACCGAGAGCACGGCCGCCTACGCCGAGAGTGCCGCCGCATCTGCATTGAGC